>NC_141000.1:51237350-51837350 GCF_052327205.1 Somniosus microcephalus
CTTCCCCCCCCCTCTCTCTCTCCTCTTCTTCCCTCTCTCTCTCTCTCCTTCCCTCTCTCTCTCTCTCTCCTTCCCCCTCTCTCTCTTGCCGTGAGTGCTGGGACCGGGAAAACCGGGGCTTTCACACGAGCCGTACCCGACCGATATCGGACACGGGAGTCCGCAGCGAAAGGCGTTCCACTGCCGCCCAGCCAACCGGGTCCAAAGGCCCGCCGCGTTAACCATGAGGAACCCCGGGCTCGCTTCGGCGCGATGGGCACCCGGACTCCCGGTGTCGGATATGCTCCGTTCTGTTACCATGGTGAGTCGGAGGGAGAGAGAGGGAGAGGGGAGAGAGAGGGAGGGAGAGAGAGGGAGGGAGGGAGAGAGAGCGGGAGGGAGGGGCAGGGAGAGAGAGGGGCAGGGAGAGAGGGGCGGGGAGAGAGGGGAGAGACGGGCTGGGGAGAGAGGGGGGCGGGAGAGAGAGGGGGAGGGAGAGAGAGAGAGGGTGAGGGAACTTCCCGCCGACCTCACAAAATGGCGGCTGCCCTTCTTCACCCACAGTCTCTCTCTCTCTCTCTCCCCCCAGTCTCTCTCTCTCTCTCCCCCCCAGTCTCTCTCTTCTCCCCCCAGTCTCTCTCTCTCTCTCTTCCCCCAGTCTCTCTCTCTCTCTCTCTCTCTCTCCCCCCCAATCGCTCTCTCCCCCCCAGTCTTTCTCTCCCCCCCTCTCTCTCGATCCCCAGGCCTCTCTGCCCCCCCCAGTCTCTCTCTCTCTCTTTCCCTCTCTCTCTCTCTCCTTCCACACAGACAAACAAACTCATTTATATATATAAAAATTATTTCTACTTTTTTCATAACAACATGCCCTCAAAAAACCCTCGGCACCGCCGGGCACTCCAGCTAGTATATATGCATGCTTATTCAAGAATAGATTGGTTTTCAATCAGGCTATTTTGACATTTTCTCTAGGTGGCTCCAACTGAACAGTCTTCTCCCCCAAGTGTTAAATTACCTCTCACATACCGTTTACTTAATTAACTCTCTATCCCCATAAAGCTACTCTTATATTTCATTCTTGAAATTTTCATTAATATTCATTAAACCTGTCACATGCTTGTTTCAACATTCTTTCGTTTCTTAGCTAATCAATGAACATGACAGTTGCTTCTCCTTCATATATAGAACTAATGAGTATTAACCAGTTACATTTTAAAGGGCATGGTATTTATGAAAAAAATATATTTTCCAATTATTATTTGGTGATGTAAACAATGCAACAATGTAAATTGTATCAAATACGTTATTGCAATATTCAAGCAATCACCCACAGTGTCTGAGCTGCACTGGAAAATATTGTACCATTAACCCAGCTTTTTAAACATTGTGGCCGGAATTTTCCAGGGTGGTTGCGGGCACAATCAGTGGTGGGTTGGGTGGGAAAATTGTTATTTTTGACAGTGGGTAGGGAACACGCTATCATCTCGCTCCCATGCGCCTTTCCCCAAGCAGATCTGTCATCACGGAGTCGACCCGACCCAACCGGCAGCGGTGGAGGGCCCAATTGAGATGATTATCGGGTCGTTTACAAGCACTTAAGAGCCTTCTTTCACTTACTTTTTAAATTTCCTGCATGGCCACGGGATTCACGCAGCTCGGGAACCATGTCTGTCAATCTGAGGCGGGAGTTCCGTGGCCATTGCTGCAGCTGATTATTTGACAGCATGAAATGTTCAGTGAAAGCTCCACCTGACAGATGATCACTTTCCTCAGGCAGAAGCTGTTACTCAGTCCATTTCCAGTACAGATACTGTGGGCTGCAAGTGTTTCCAGCATAGTCTCCATCCAGTCTCACCTCATTGGAAGAACTCTCTGACCACTGACAGAATGCTTCTGTCATCTATACTTCACCTGCCATCAATTCCATCAGCATGGGTGCCGTATATACCATCTCACCTTGATCCTCAGAATTGGACCACGATGAGCCCCAACACCAGCAGCACCATCACCACAACCTTCTCCGCAATCACCTGATGCTGCACAGGACACAGGGCTTCAGCACCCGACAACATTGCTGCCCAGGAGGCCAGGGATGGCCTCATCATGGCAAAATTTAGCTAACTTTTCACTGTACACCCATATGGCTGCCACATAAACATTGCATAAAACACCCAAGTGGCTCACCATGTGTGTTGTTAGTTGGTATGTTTGCACTAGGATGAGGGTGAGTGTGAGGGATGGCTAGTGAGATGGGGATGTGATAATGTAGATAGAGAGGGATGGGTGAACGTGCAAGGTATGTTGGTGTGAGTCAGGATGTGCAGAAGTAGGGTAGGGAAGGCAGAGTGATGGGGATGTGATGAGAGGCACAGCAAGATGCAGTTGAGTGTGGGTTTGTACTAACGTTTCCCGTTCTAATAAGATAATTGAAACATTTGCGGCACTGCACCCAGGTCCACCTGAACACATCCCTACTTATGACCTCCTCTGTAAGCACAACCAGGCTGTCTTGGTCTCCTGGGGAGGTCTCATCCGCCCATCAGAAGGGAAGCGGACCTCCCTGCCCACTCTGGCTTCCTCCATAAGCATATGGAGGGAGTCCCTGGAGAACCTGGCTGCAGCCCTTTGCCTCTGTACAGTCAGTGTTTGCAGCACTCCAATGCTGTAGTGCACTGACAGCACTATGTTAGATTAAACTTCAAATGAATTGTGGCCATGGTCCCTTTAAAGATCCCGGCTGAAAACGTGTCATGAATGACGTCACCAGACCCGCTCCATCTCATTGGGCCGGGTAACGCGCTGGGTGGGCTTAATAAGCCCCATTAAGGTAAGTTAATTTTCAACAGCGGGATGGAGCCAGCAGTGGGGTCACAACCCGCCACGGACACCAGCCGCACCGGACACGCCCAGGTAGGCAAAATTCCAGCCCATCTAATTCTTCACTACATTATTATTAATGGTGAAGTGCAAACAATATATAATATAAAGAATTGAGAGATATAAACTCACTCATGATTTACCACATTAGCCCACTCATGAGATTTAAATCATATCCCTTAGGCCTTCATTATATATCATTTATACATTAAACATTCTTTTTGTCAAATGGTATCTGAAAGGGCTATAAAATTTGCCTGCAGATCAGGAATTATTGGGGCTGAGATTTAATGCTAAGTACCTCAACTAGAATCTATAACTGTGAACCACCCGGCCTCGGGTGACTGTCTGTGTGGAGTTTGCACATTCTCCCCGTGTTTGCGTGGGTTTTCTCCGGGAGCTCCGGTTTCCTCCCACAGTCCAAAGATGTGCAGGTTAGGTTGATTGGCTATGATAAATTGACCCTTAGTGTTAGGGGGATTAAAATATGTGGGGTTACGGGGATAGGGTGGGATATGTGTTGGTGTAGGGGTTACGGGGATCGGGTGGGATATGTGTCGGTGCAGGCTCGATGGGCCGAAATGGCCTCTATCTGCACTGTGGGGTTTCTGTGATTTCTGTGATTAGTATTGTGGGCAACAGCAAGGTGTAATTATTTGGTCAGTTCTAATCATAAAGAGGAAATTGGAATAGAGATAGATAGAAAGACAGACATGGGGCGAAATACTTGGGTACCGGCAAACTTTAGCAAAAACACGGGCGGCCGCCACTCTTTCGCCAGCTGTTGGCAGGTCCCGTGGTGTCCGCCATTTTCTGAGGGCTGGCAGCGCTGCCGGTACAAGCGATGGCCGTGGAAATTTAAATTAGGTAAAATGTGACGTCCGATTTAACGTCACCTCGGCGAACTTGGACCTTAGCGCTGAGTTCAGCACTGGATCCTAAGCTCGCTATGAAAACCCAACGTTCAGCAGACCAACAGAGGCACTGTCAGCACCTCTTAAAGGGACACACATTCAGGTAAGTTTACATTTAAGCTTTTGGACTGCATTCTTTTTATTTTATTGAAGTAGTGGCTTGCTGCAATACATGTTAAAAGTTTTTGAAGTGTGCAGGGAGTGCTGTTGGACATTTGCAAGGACTCGGATGGTAACGGAAGGCCTCTGAGAGGACAGAAAATGCTGCAAATACTCAGATCAGGCAAAATCCATGGAAAGAGCACCAGAATTCACGTCTCAGTTCGAGATGCTGCCTGACCTGCTGAGTATTTCCAGCATTTTATGCTGTCATTTCAGATTTACAGCATCCACTCGCAGAGGGAAGAGGAAGACACAGAAGAGGAGAAAGCAGAAGGAAGGATGCAACCTAGACAGCCCCTTTCTGGCCGGGATATAGGGATGGAATCATCTGCCTACAGTTCCAGTGACCACAATCCCAATTCCCGTTTCAACATTAATCCCACACCTTCCCTTCCCTTTGTTACTGACCATCGCAGCATCCTCTTAGCCACAATGCTGAAATAAAAGCCACCACAAAGCAAACTTTCCAATCCAACTTTATACATCTATCCATCCAATATGACACCAAGAAATGAACTCATCACCATTATGCATTCCCTTGGTGAGTGTCTTGTGCCTTTGCCTATCCTACTGATGTCATGCAGTGCTACCCTACTGGCTACAGCATGGCTGGTGAAATGCTGCAGATTTTCAATGGTGGACACTGCAAATGGCCTTGCTGGTTGACCTTGAGGAGCTGGTGGCTGGGAGTGTGAAATCATGTGACGTTCTTCTTCTTCTTCTTCTTCACTCTGTTCTCCCTCTTCTTGGTCAACCACTGGCTGGGCAGGCTGCATCTCTTGGGTGTGTGAAATGAGGAAGGCACAAGGGTGGAGTTGTGGTGACGGGAGGGCAGGAAAGCAAGACGTGCATGTGAGAATGAGGGTAACGTATGAGGACACCAGTATCTTGTACCCTTTCAACTCCGCCGCTGTCCAAGGGCTCAGCCATGCCCCTGCCAAGAATGGCCAGCACCGTCTCCTCCAAGGGGGTGTGGTTATGCTAGGAATAGGAGGTGTGCTTCATGATTGGTAGAGATTGTTGGTAGGTGAGTGATTGGGGGAGCATGGGGAAGTCAGGCATTGCGAAGTGTGTGCGGCTAGTGATGCAGTTGGTAGGAGACGGCTTTTGAAGATGCATTCACTGACCTTGACCACTGGTCTGAGGTCATGACGCTTCTTTTGCCACTGGAGCCAGGTCGTGGGGGGTGACACTGCTGGCATTGACGGCCTCAGTGACCTGGTCTCACATCGTTCTTTCTGGGGGGCCTCCTGGCCCTTGTGGGTAGGGGACCTCTCTCGCAGTGTTGACCCCTTGCACAAAGCTGGAGTGCTGCTTCTGAGATCCTGGGTGCTCTTTCCCTGGCTTGCTAAGCCATTTGTGTTAGTGCTGAAGCACTTTTTCCATTTTTTGAGGTGCGGAAGGTAATTCAGCTTTAAGAGTGGAATACTTCCATTTGGATTTTTTTTTCAAAAGTTAGGGCTAAAAACTGCATTTATTTTACTTCATTTTAATTTTCATCAGTTCAGAAGGCATTGCCCCTTTTAAGCAAATGAAAATGCATTGCCTTCTTAATATCCCACAATGATATCCTCGCAAAATCATAGCCCTTGAATTTATACAGCAATTTTTACATGTTCGGGACATCCCACAGCTAATGAATTACTTTTGAAATACAGGAATCCTGCCCCAACCGCGGTTTTGCCATACGCGGATTTCAAGTATACACGGTTTCCTCTCTGCGACAACTTTTGCCAACCGCGGTAGTGAATTTTGCGTATACGCGGTTTTTAATTTAGGATTAAGGTAAATAACATGATTTTATTGCTTTTATATTCCTTTTTATTGTGTTATTTGAACATTTATACTGTATTTACCAACCGCGGTTTTACTAACCACGGGGGTTTTCAGGGACGTATCCCCCGCGGTTGGGGAGGGATTCCTGTATAGTCACTGCTTTTTCTAACCAAATGTACAAGCCAAATTGTGAACAGCAAGATCCTACATCCTGTAAATGCCCAGTTAATCTGTTTTTAGTGGTGCTGGTTGAGAGACAGATGTTGCCAGAACACTTGGAGAACTCCCCTGCTCTTCTTCAAATAGCACAATGGAATCTTTTACATATCCGCCAGCAGGCAGATGGGACTTTGGCTTAACTTGTCATCTGAAAGATGGTACCTCTGACAATGCAGTATTGCCTCATTATAATTTGGAAATAAATCCTCTGGTATTTCTACGAAAAATATGATCAAATATTACATTTTACAGTTATTTACTTAGTTTAGTTCATCCGCAGAGCATCACGAGCAAAGCCTTCTTCTCCCATCCCACACTATCACCTCCCAAGCCCCCAAAGATCTATCCTAGGCCCCCTTCTCTGCCTCATCTACATACTGCCCCTTATCAATATTATCCGCAGACATGGGGCCAGCTTCCACATATACACTGATGTACTCCAGCTCTACCTCTCCACCACCATTCTCAACCCCTCCACTGCCTCTGTGCTATAACATCCAGTCTTTGGTGAGGCATAACTTCCTCTAGCTAAACATTGAGCCATTGTCTTTGGCCCACCACAAACTTTGTAACCTCACTACCAACTTTATCACCCTCCCTGGCCACTACCTTAAGCTGAGCCTGACTGTTTGCAACCTTGGCAGACCATTCAACAGTGAGCTGAGCTTTCAACCTCAAATCCTCTCCGTTTTTTAAGGATTCAAACGACACAAAATCAGATAGGTGTGGTATTAAGAAATAGCTAGATGCTGTAATTGGGAGAGAGTAGGGTTGATATTCTGGAAGGATGAGATCAAATGGGCCAAAGGACATTCTTCAACTCAACCTATCTTGCAAAACACACAAACAAAATATTTAACTAAGAAAAGTAAATAACTGCCTCAGAGCACAGGAACATAAAGAACATAAAGACTAAAGCACTGCAATCTATCTGGCCAGGGCTAAAGTTTGGTCTCTCAACCTATCAATTTCTTTCTCTGCCGAATATCTATTCAGTTCCCTCTTGAATTTGCCAACAGATATCCCAGGCAGTCTGATTAATTTATTCAGCATTCTCTGAGGAAAGTATTTAAAATTAAACTATCTGTTCAACTTCCCTCCTCTGAGCTTGAGTTTGTGCTCAAAAAAGCAAAATATGCAAAAGAAATTGCTGACGCTTTTGGTCATTTAATTAAAAAGAGTTCTTCATAATTTGTGGTGACAGTATTTGATAGATATTTTAAAAATGGTCATTAAGTTAAGGCAGACTGGTCAGGTCATTGTATTAGCATTAGTCAGTGAGGCTGTAATGAAATGTGGGCATAATGTCTTGACATTTATGAGATCAGTGTCAGGCCAGTTAGAGTGGTAGATCAGACAAAATGGAAGCAAAAGGTCTGTTATAGTCGAGAGGGTGGTCGTAGCTCAGAGATATATTGGATTTCTAACCCAAAGGCTGAGAATTTTTTTTAAATCCCAGATTTTGCTGGTATTCAGAAATTGCACTCTCATTTCTTACAGTTCTTACATAAACTGACACAATAAAAAGTCAAACTTAGTTTTAAACTTTGCATTGTAACAAATTTTCCTTCCTGCTTCCAACTGTGGGTCCACTAAAATATATGAAACGCAACTCTTGATAAGACATTTTTTTCAAGTTATAAAGGCACCCACTTACATTTAACGGAGTTGTGAACACTACAGCATCATTCCTAATTAACTTTAATCCAGGAACAGTATAACAAACTAGACAACTGTAATTCGGCCAGGTCACCAGTTGTGGAAATGGCACTGTATCCAAATCTGTCAGTTATAAGAGGACTTCTACTTTCAGTAGGCTACAATGATAAAGAGAAAATATGGGAGAGAAGCTGAAACTTTGAAAAGTACTCCAGGTAAATGCCAAATTCTGGTGTTATATGGAAAACAAACCATTTAATGATGAAAGTTACATAATTCCTAAGTGGCATAAACCCTAGAGAATTAAGGGTGCAGTTACACTTTTGGTTGTTTTTGAGTGTGCAACCACATGAAAGTGTCTCTATAACTCAGGAGACAGGTTAGTGATCTGACTTCCAAACATATGATGCGAGATATGTGAGACAGTCTTGAGCCAGAAGTCTGAGTTTAATTGGAGTTCACACTGGATAAAGCAGAACTTCAACTCAGTGTGAAGCCTCATTTTAAATATGCCCAGGTAGTCTGATGGATTGCCTTGGAAATTTAGAAATGTTAAAATTGTAATGTATACAACATTGAAGGGACTACTTTGTTTTACGGATGTACATCCTTAATTGCGAGCGTATATAACAGACGCGTATCGATTTTGTATAGTCAGTGTCGAAGTTCCAGTTAACCAGTAAAGATCACTTGAAGTTACTCTCAGTCTCTGCTGCTTTATTATTTTATGTAGTTGTGTATAGCAGTACAAACACAACAAAAATATTATTTAATTAAGAGATATGGGGCTAAATATTGAGTAGCACCCCATTTGGGGCGTTAACTTCGCTGGGGCGCTACTTTTAGCGCAGTGCCGCGGGGCGCTACTGGTTAGCACCGCTGCTAACCTTCCACTGAATTTTGTGGGAGGCGTGGGCGGCGTAAAGCAACTCAATTTTTCCCCCATGTTCCCCAAACATTGAAACTAGCTGCATAGGAAGTGAAGATTTGCACGTGTGCTTGGACATGTGCACAAAAAGTCTTTATTGATAACCTCGGGTCAAGGTGCAGTCAACCGTATAATTCAGGTCTGCTAATTGAGTATTGCCCTATATAGAGACTGAGACTCAGTCATACAAGTCAGTAACATTTTAAGTAGTTTTAAAAAAAATCCCTAAGCCACTTCCTTTGAGATGTATTATTTATAGCACCTCAAGAAGTATGTTTTCCATCAATCTCTGTTCTTTTGCTTTATTTTTAGTGATTTAAATCTCACCATTTTTCATCGCTCCAGCACTGGCGGCAATGCCATCAGCTGCCTAGGCCCTAAGCTCTGGAATTCCCTCCCTAAACATCTCCACCTCTGTACCTCTCTTTCCTCCTTTACGACGCTCCTTAAAACCTACATTTTTGATCAAGCATGTGGCCGTCTGCCCTAATATCTCCTTATGTGGCTCAGTGTCAAACTTTGTTTGATAACGTTCCTGTGAAGCATCTTGGGACATTTAATTATGTTAAAGGCGCTATATAAATGTAATTTACCACTGCTACAAAAATGGACTGTAGTCCTCAAAAAAGTTAATGTCAAGGAAGATTAATATTTCATATATTAATTTTCCAGTATTTTAAAACTGCTGTTAAATATGGTTAAATACATAATTCAGGTGAAGCAAAAGTCATAAATATGTGTTTCTCTGTGTTAAGATTTATGAAGGTGACCTACAAAAGGGACATGCTACCTAAACAACCCAAACAGCTTGAAAATAAAATCAATAATTTAACTGACAAAGTGTTCAACACACAAGAACCTTCTACTTCCCTCTGTACTCATGCATATTTCGGCATCACAGCCATTGCCTTTTACCACTCAATCTTGGGTAACACTCGAGTGCTAAAACGGCTGCTGCCATTCAAGCTTGGTTTGTTCAGTCACACTCACAGGTAAAAAAAAGTTCTGATAATAAGAAGGTCCTGAAATGTGTTTCTATTTTAGCAGAGGCAATGAAAGTATATTCAAATAAATGGGTCAATGCCTCAGCTCAAACAGTGGAAAGATGAATTTCAGACAAACATTTATACCCTAGAATCGCATAGAGTAATTTTAGAGCTTAAGGACTTGAATTTCCTTCGCCCTCCATAAACTTCCGTGCATCTAAAACTCTGCTGCCCATATCCTATTCTGCACCAAGTCTCAATCGTCCATCACCCCCGTTCTCGTTGACCTACATTGGATCCTGGTCCTCCAACAGCTCAAATTCAAAATTCTCATCTTTGTGTTCAAATCCCTCTTTTGCCGTGCCTTGTCCCTTCCTATCTCTGTAACCTCCGCCAGCCCAACAATCCACATCCCCCCCACACAACTTTCCATTCATCTGACTTAAGCCTCTTGTGCAACCCCACCTCCCTTTGCCCCGCCATTAGTGTCTGTAGCCACCTAGATCCCACACTCTGGAATTCCCTTCCGAAACACCGCCACCCCTTTACCCTCCTCTCCCCCATAAGACCCTCCCTAAAACCCACCTCTTTGACCAAGCCCCTCCTAATATCTGCTTCTTTAGCTTGACATCCAATTTTTCCTTATGCTACTGTGAAGCATCTTGGGATATTTTTCTATATTAAATGTGCTATATAAATGGAAGTTATGGATGTTCATAAGGTTAGATTTTTCATTTTTCTGAGAGTGCTGTGAGAGATTTTGTGTTTATTTTGAAGGACTCTTTTTTATTTATCTTATCAAAGGTCAGATCACAGTTGTAAAATATTACAAGCGGCAGGCACTAAGTTGGCCTCCAGATCAGAAGAGGGTCATAAATTTGAATCCTATCTTTAACTGGCATTTAATCTCAGTCCCACTTAGTGGGGATGTTCACCAGTTCTCAGTTGAGCTGTTGGCTGGAGTAGCTCACTGCAGACTGCTGCATTGTGGAGGTCCCTGCTTTTCACATGTACACCTTTTAAAAAATCTGTTCACAGGATGTGGGCATCACTGGCAAGGCTAGCATTTATTGTCCATCCCTAATTGCCCTTGAGTGGCTTGCAAGGCCATTTAAGAGTCAACCACATTGGTGTGGGTCTGGAGTCACATACAGGCAGATTTCCTTCCCTAAAGGACATTAGTGAACCAGATCGGTTTTTACAAAAATCTGATATTAGCTTTTTATTCCAGATTTATTTAATTAACTGAATTTAAATTCCCCAGCTGCTGTGGTGGGACTTGAACTCTTGTCCACTGGATTATTCATCCAGGCCTCTGAATTACTAGTCCAGTAACATTACCACTATGCTACCATTCCCTTGTAAATCTGCCATTGGTTGATTGTACAGTGACCATGACAACAATAGGAGTCAATAATTCAGACTCTTCTTCTGCGGAAGGAAGTACAGCAATGGTGCTAGAATGTGAAATGGACAAAAAAAAGGAAACAATTCCAAACAGAAGGTTAACTTCGTGATGACTGGCTCTCCCCCAGAATGATCCAATCTTTTGTACTGATACAGAACCTAAAAATAAAATAAAAACTGTACTTGACAGATACCTCGTAAAATCATGGATAGTTAAACTTAAAATTATGTAGCAGTAGCCTTTGCAGAACTTTAGTGCCACTTAACTGTGTGGTAGCAGCATTTGCCCTTCTGTTACAATACTGCACAACTAAAAATGATGTTGCTTTAGTCTTGACAACATAACAATTGATTAAATATTCTTGGTTGCATATATTTATATTGCATATTAAATTTGCAACACAGGGCATACATTTTGTTGAAAACTTTCACGGTTGTTCCGGCAAACCCATGATACTGCCCATAGTGCCAGTTATGCCTGTAGGTGGCGCTATAAGAGTTTTCAACATCGAGACTGTCACAGCTTGCCTGTCACGCACTCATCAAACCTTATATTCTACACAACAGCAGTGAATATACTGGTAGGATGTTAAATATTATAAGTACAATCCTTTCTCCCCTCAAAACTCTGTTGGATTTGCACATTTCCTACTGTGTTAAAATAAACCTTTCAGATAGCCACTGGAAAATGAAATATATCTCATCTCAGAGATCTGCTGTTCCTGTCACCTAAAGCTGAGTAACGTTCATTGAACCAGAAAGACGTCTCTCTCCACAACCTTGAGCTGAAATAAAACAGTGAAATAACCCGAGTACATTGTTCATCATCTGCACTGAGGAACCTGGGAAACATATGCTGAACCTTGATTCCTTAATCTGTGTTCAGCATTGAACCCATCTCTAACCCCCGTAGACACACCTACCCCCACTTCACAGCCTCACAACTGCTCCACCCCCCCCCCACCCGCACAAGCCATAACCCTCCTTCAATGAGCGCAATTCCTAGATCCTGGCTGGAGGAAAGGGTTCAACATCCTCTCCCCTCCTCTCCACTCCGCTCCACTCCTCCTCCCCTCCGCACCTCCACACACCAGCGGTACCATCGAGCAAAATTTCATGTCCTAGTTGGAGGGTGGTCCCTGCTAAGAAAATGTTCCTGTCTTTCATTCCCCTGTGCTCTTCCCTGTCCTGCGCCCTCCCCTTTCCCCATCCACTTCCACCCTCCCCTTCCTTTCCTCTCCCAGCCCTGCCTGGGTCCAATTATCCACGTGCCTTCAACCTTGCTTGAGCTGAGCACTGCACTTAGTCTTAAAGCCCTCTGGAACACCACAGGAAATCATTAAATTCCACCAAAAGGGCATGACATCAAAAGGAATGATAGTATCTGGAACTGTCTTGGATTGTTGGTTAACAGCTGCCCAGGATATTTCCTGGATACAACAATTCTGCTTACCATTGCTTAGGCCTGTGCGTAAGGGGTGGAATTTACTCCAAGCCAACATAGCTGATAATAGGAGATTGGAACCGAGCTGATCCTCTGTGACAGACTCCGTAAGTGGATACTTGAGTCACAGGGCTCCAGTACTCCAGTGCAGTTGATCACTGACCAATCAGCCTAGCTCATTAATGGCACTTGGAGGGGTATACTCGTAATTAGGGCCAGTAATTCATCCTAGTGAAACATCCCAACGTGCTTCACAGGAGAGCAATCAGGCAAAAATTGACAACATTTGCCGAAGAAGAGGACATTTGACCAGGTGACCAAAAACTTTTTTAAAATTTGTTTATGGGATGTGGGCGTCATTGGCAAGGCCAGCATTTATTGCCCATCCCTACTTGGTCAAAGTGGTAGGTTTTAAGGAGGGTCTTAAAGGAGGAGAGAGCGCGAGAGGCTTAGGGAGAGAATTCCAGAGCTTCGAGCTTAGACAGCTGAAGGCATAGCCACCAATGGTGGGGTGAAGTTAGTGGGGGATGGACAAACCCTAAACGCTGGTGCCCTAATGCAAAGGGAGGTTTGAGCTGTTTTTTTAAATTCGCTTATGGGATCTGGGCGTCGCTGGCAAGGCCAACATTTATTGCCCATCCCTAGTTGCCCTTGAGAAAGTGGTGGTAAGCCACCAACTTGAACTGCTGCAGTCCATGAAGGTACTCCCACAGTGCTGTTAGGGAGGGAGTTCCAGGACTTTGACCCAGCGACGATGAAGAATCGGTGATATACTTCTAAGTCAGGATGGTTAAGTTATGGGAGGTCGGTCAGTGTTCTATGCTGGTTAACTGTGCTGTTTAAGTGCTTACATTTCAGCAGTAGCCTGATATTATGCTTGGAGACCTCTAGTCTTGGAATTTACCAATCTGCACTCAAGTTCTCTTGGCTTAGTTAAGTAAGAAGATTCCCTAAGGGAGAGAAGTCTGCACTTCATTTCAGGCAAAAAGAAACTCCACTTTTACAGATTTCTCAGCAGACTGGAACAAAGAATTGTCAAGATGATGATAGGTTCCTGTGCATGTTAGCCACACACCTGACCAAAGGGAAGTTACTTTATCCTGGAGAAATAGTAGATAGGAGGCAGTAGAGACATTAAGGGCAGTTTATAGCATTTCACAACCAGTGACCTCACATATTAATGAAAAAAACTATATCTCCCTATTCTGCTGTTTATACTACAAAATAAATGACAAATGTGAATTCAAAGATAATAATGGATATCTTGTTCCTTTAAGTAATAAAATTGCCCAATAAAACTTAATGTTACATCAAATATTTTAATCTTTTCACTAAAAATGAGTACTGCTTTTTCAAACAAGTGCTGAAAACATTGGCACAATGTGAACGTTATACCACCAGCTTAACACTGATGTGAAGCAGTTGCAAATGTGCATTGACAGAAAATAAGGACTATAACTCAGGAGATGGATTGGCAAACTGATGGCAGTCTTCGGTGAAGATAAGAGATGTGAGATGATCAGAAGGGGGTAGCCTCACATTGCTTGGAATGATTTTGAAACACAGTCAAGTAACACAAAATAAAAGAATAAATGCCAGTACAATCTCACATCATTCACATTGAGTGCAGTAGAATTGCAGTTCGATGCAAGGTAAAGTTTTAAAAATCATGAGGTGCTCCAATAGGCTTCTTGTGAGCTTTTTAAACTTCACTTATAATGAACCTGGAGTATTGCATCCAGTTCTGGTCACCACACTTTAGGAAGTATGTGAAGGCCCTTGAGAGGATGCAAAGGAGATTTACCAGAATGGTTCCAGGAATGGGGGATCTTAGCTACAAGGACAGATTGGAGAAGCTGGATTTGTTTTCATTAGAGCAAAGGAGATTGAGAGATGATTTGATAGAGGTGTACAAGATTATGACAGGTTTTGAAAGGCTAGACGGGGAAAGGCTGTTCCCACTAGTTGATGGTACAAGGATGAGGGGACACAGATTTAGGGTTATGGGTAAGAGATACAGGGGGGATGTGAGGAAAAACTTTTTACGCAGCGAGTAGTGAGGACCTGGAACTCGCTGCTGACGGAAGTGGTGGAAGCGGAGACAATGTTTTCAAGGGGAGACTGGATAGGCACTTGAGGGAAATAAACTTGCAGGGCTACGGGGATAGAGTGGGGGAATGGGACTGACTGGATTGCTCTGCAGAGAGCTGGCACGGACTCGATGGGCCAAATGGCCTCCTTCTCTGCCATTATGATTCTATATCAATTTTAATATTTTGATCTTTGAAGAGCTCCCGCTAGCTCTTTAAACATTAAAATTGAATGGGGGAGAAATTTGGTATCGGCCCGTTTGGGGTGCAATTATCGGCCGGGCGCAAAGTTTAGCGCCTGCCGCTAATTATCGCCTCCGACTGCAAACTTGGCTTCTATCGCCCCGGAGGTGATTGGAGCGCTAAATCAGGCGCTGCAAACCTGTCTTATGGCACAAAGGATGAGGAGCGAGGTGCTAATTCAGAGCGCGGGCGCAGCGCAGGTGATGTCAGTTAGCGATGGAACACACACTCTGGCACTGGTCAGTTCTTAAAGGGGAGGGTCGATCTTGCTCTCCAGCCACACCCTGCTCATTGGAGCCTTGAATCTCGGCCTGGAGAGACCTGTGATTACATTTTCCAGCCAAGGACTATGGAGAGGGTGAGAAAACGAGCTCAGCGCTTCAGTGAGCAGGACTTAGAGGCTCTGCTTGGCGCGGTGGAGCGCAGAAGATCTATACTCTACCCTGAGAGTTGCAGGAGGCCTTTGCCGCGCGACTACAGAAGAGTGTGGAGGGAGGGAGGTGGCTCAGCACGTCTCCTCCAGGAGCATGGTGCCCAGGACCCATACTCAATGTCGCAAAAAGTTCAATGACCTCACTCGGGTTGTCAGGGTGAGTGGCTTTTTTTCAATATCTCTCCATCCCTCCATTAAAACCTCACTCTATGGCCAGCGGGTCTTAAAACCCCAATGCCCAACACTCATCCAACACCTATGGCCCTCTCATGAAGCACACACGCACATTCCACATCTTGCATACATTAACGGCATACAGATGGGAGGCACATCAGGCAAGACCATGGCTGTATATTTACTCAGACGCCGTCCTTTTTCTTGCAGGCCAAGCTATCTCATAATAGGAGACAGCAGCAACGGACGGGTGGAGGGCGGCCTCAGCTGCAACCCCTCAGCGATCTTGAAGTGCGCGTCCACAGGATTGTGGCAAGCCAGGTGATCGGTCCCATCGCCCATGGAGAGGCCGACCCCATTTGGGACAGCAATGGTAAGGTCATCAGCTTTCTCTCCTCTCTCATTCCACTTGTCCCTCACAGCACCTGCCTTTGACACTTTCAATCCAACTTACTAAATCGCTGCACTCCTTCCTCCCTTACTGCCCCCCTGTCCTCACACTAAAGCCACTCTTGTACCTCCCTGCTTTCAGATGGTGATTCACCAGCTGAGGAGACGGGCCCTGAAGCTGCCAGTGGGAGCGAAGCCGCAGGCGAGGAGGAAGAGGAAGCCAGACCATCAGCGCCACCCTCTCCCAAGGAAGCATATGCCCACACTGGGACCATGTCTTCCCTGGAGGGGAGCAGGGGGGGAAGGGTCTGATGAGGGTGAAGCTCTGGGACCCAGCAGGTTGCAGCAACACAATGTGGCTAGGGAAGCTCGGGGGCCTTCTCCCTGGAGGGAGAGTATGCCAGCGAGTCCTGCTGCACTGGACACAGAGGAGGAGTGAATCATTGCTCAAATGAACACCCAGGCGGTGGACATTCAAACTCAGCTCATGGGTGCAGTGGGAAGGGTGCCCGATTGCATCGATGCACTGGCAAGGAGTGTGGAGCACTTCGCTGTAGCACAGGTGGATGCCACGCTAAAGCTTAGTGCTGCAATTCAGTCACTGGCTGCTGTGATCCAATCTCAGACTGGTCTCATGCAGACTCAGTTGAGGCCACGCAAGCACTGACTGCTGTCATTGTCGCTGGTTCAGACACATTTCCCCGGGGCTCTCACCATGCCGCAGCAGGCCAGCAATCTGTGCTCCAGCAGATTGCTCCGGATGCTGATGTGCTGCCCCGTGGGAGTGCCAGTGTGTCAGTCGAGCAGGGAGTTGCTGTCCTCTCTCAAAATGACAGCATTCCTGCTGCCACCACTGTCACTTCTCCACTGCACTTGCCACCGCCTGTAGGACAGACTGCTGCCGCCCATGCAGAGTTGGTGCAGTCTGCAGCCGGGCCCTCCAGGCCCAGGGCTGGTCGAGACCATCCTTCAAGGACGTCTGCAGTCTCAGGTTGTGACATTCAGCAACCTTGCTGCAGCCATTGGGGCCACATTATGGAGAAGCAGTAGGGTGGGAAGGGGAGAAATGCTCAAAGGAAGGAGATCACCCTCGAAGGGCAAAAAGTAGGAGGTGTGACAAAATGTTGGTCAATTTTTTATTAAAGGCCACGGTTCGTGTTCAAACTTTTGTTTAGTGTTTTGGACATTATCTCCAGGTTGTGAGAACCAGTTATGTTAATGAATGATTTTTTGTGTTTGTTTCTATTAGTTTGTCATGAGGAAATGACACACACAGAGTTTGTAAAATAAAAAAGTTTTTGTATTCAAAATGTACAGGTTTGGCCTTTGGAATCATTGCTGCCTTGGCCGGCTTTGGGGTTGCGGGTTGTTTTCATTCATGTTGTTCTCCATGCCAGAAGCCATTTCCTCAGTAGGGGCCTAGAAGTGGCTTTTTATCAGCCGTTGACAGACAGCCCTTGCAGTTTCAACATTCCCGCCTTGGTGCTGCTGCTAATCATCCTCCTCCTGTTCCTCCTCCTCCTCCGGTGGTGCTCCAAGGCCTGGTGGCATTGGCTGGGTCCTGAGGATTGCCAGGTTATGAAGCATGCAGCAGACAACTATGAAGAGGGAGACTCGCTCAGGCGAGTACTGTAGGGCTCCTCCTGAGTGATCTAGACAGTGGAACCGTTGCTTGAGCATGCTGATCGTCTGCTCAACGATATTCCTGGTGGTGAGATGGCTCTTATTGTAGTGCAGCTCAGCAGGGGTGTTGGGGTTCCGGAGCGGTGTCATCAGCCAGGTGCAGAGTGGATAATCCTTGTCACTGAGGAGCCAACCACTTGGCTGATGCGGTGCCTGGAAAAGTTCTGGCACAGCAGTCTGGCGCAGGATGAAAGCATCGTGGCTGCTGCCAGGATAGCAGGCATTGACAGCGAGTATCAGCTGTCTGTGGCCACAGACCAACCGAACGTTTAAGCAGTGGAACCCCTTGCGGTTTCGGAAAACATCTGCATTCTCATGCGGTGCCCGCAATGCCACATGCGTGCAGTCAATGGCGCCCTGCACCATGGGGAAGCCCGCTATCCTTGCAAAGCCCAATGTGCATTCATGCTGTTTGGCCCGGGTCATCGGGAAAGAGATGTACTGGCGTCTCCTTTTATAGAGGGCATTTGTGACCTGACGGATACAGCAATGGACCGCGAACTGGGAGATATTGGCGATGTCCCCAGTAGCTGCTTGAAAGGAGCCGGTGGCATAAAAGTTCAGAGCCACTGTGATCTCACTGCCACCGACAGAGATGTCCTGGTCCTCAGTAGAGGCTGCAGATCTGGCTGCAGCATGTGGCAGATCTCAGTGACCACCTCCTTCCTGAAGCGAAGCCTACGCAAACACTGCTCCTCAGACAAATTAATGTAGGAGAATTGTTCCTGGAATACCCTGGGAGGGTAAGGTCTCCTGTGCAGAGGCCTGTTGGCCCTCCTCCGTCTGGCCATGATTGCCATTCTCTCTCTGCGTCTCTGTGGCCTCCGATTCTGCAGGCGCAGGACGACGCCCCGAATCAGTGCAGCTCCCATAGTCTCTTGGCAATCGAAGTAATGAAGGACAAATCCAAAAGTACCTGCAAAGTGATGCTCAGTAGCCAAAACTACTTCAGAGAGTGTTGACTCTATGTAGAAGTCTCTCTATCTCTCTCTCAGAATCTCTCTCTCTGTCAGAATGAGTGGTGCAAAAATGTCTACCACAGCAAAAGCCAGGAAGAGGCCACCTTTAAATAGCGCCCCCCCGCCCCCCCACCCAGCCCCTCACCGATTGGGAAACGTTCCAGTCTCCCTGTTGTTGCTTGCGTCAGGCGGAAAGGGGAGGGGCGCCACTCAATATCCGGTCCGGGGCGCCACCAGGGCGTTGCATGCTCGACTGACGTTACGATCTGCGGGTGCAGGAGGTTGGGGCGCTAAACTTTTGCGCCACCGCAAAAACTCGTGTCAATTTCACGAGCGCCGCAAACATCGCCGCGCCCAGATGCTAGTTGCTTTGTGCCCCATTAGCCGGGAGACGCAAGCCAACCGAATTTTTCCCCCAATTAGTAATTAAAGCCAGTGCGCATACACCCACAGAGCTCCATTCACTAAGTAAAATGCAAAGCAGAAGATGGTGTGATAACCTACATCTGTTTGCCTTGCATCACACTCCAAACGTAGCAGTTTGATACTAGTGGCTGTGTATAACTGATCTCTTACAGCATCTGAATTGAGCTTTGAAATGTGGAACCTATGGGCAATTTTTTTCTCAGTTAATAATTCTGGTTAATCCAATGGATAAAGCAAATTAAGATTTTTTTTTAATTTGCAATTATTTTGTACTTGTAAGACATCCATGTTTTTCATGCTTTGGAGTGTCTGTATTAGGCCTGCACAATCTGTTTTACATTATTTAGTATACACAAAAAAGCATTCATAATGCTCTAGAAATGACCCTGCAAGGCAAGAATAATGGGCCAGGCAGATGAGCCAGCATGACACACCAATTTGAAATCTTTCCTTGCATCAATTGTCATTTATTATTTCCCAGCCCCCCATGCTGGGTAGAGATGTTCTGAAGGAATTTTCTCAGAGGGAAATTTTAGTGAACAATACGCCACTGTCGTGCCTGCATTGTGATGACTAGCAGGCCCTCAGTACAAAGACAAGGCTTGACATGTTCTCTGGCCCTCTGAATCAGAAATCTTACTTCTAACTGGGGATTGCAAGCAATGCAGTGAAGTAGTTTGAGTCCATACGGGGATCAGTAATGTATGTCTTGCATTTCACTAAGTACTCTAGATTGCAGTACGGTTGCAATCTCGAGAGCATCGATATCGTGAGTCTCTGTGGCAGATTGAGGAACAGAGCAGTGAGATAAGTGGAAATCTCTACTTTATTGTGGGGAAAATGCAGAGACAGCCAGACCCTGCAATCTATTACATGATTCTCAATGCTATGTTATGCTTGGACCAGAATAGTGGTTTCACGCTGCAGAGATTCCACACTACAGATCACCACGATACACTATGGTGGGATGGAAAGCCAATTAGGAAATGTGGGTGACTGTAATATGTCCAATAGTAGGAAGAGTTTTCAACCATTCCAAGTTTAAAAGGTAGATTGCAAGCACCACAAGATTATAAGGTGTCTTTGATTATCATGATTTTAATTCATTTTTAGAGTGCTCCACCTCAAGCATGCCTAATTCTCACAATCTCTTCATTCTCGGATTCCTAAAGAGTCTAAAATCTTCAGGTCCTGAAAATGTATCTCAAAACGCAGCTTCATGCAGATTAAATATATTTGATCGTGTACTATTTGAAATCAAATATTTTAAATACAAGCATACTTAAGATACATTCTATTGACACTTTGATGCACCAGCATAAACAAAAATTCAGAGTAATTCAGGGAAGTGGAATTTTAATTATAGATACATTAGCAAGATTAGCACCAGGCAAAAAGGCATTTTAATTGATGTGGTTTTTGTAAGCAAATAATTTAATATTGAATCATAGTGCAGATAAAAGAAAAATCAGATTACTTTGTTATTTAATATAAAGTGCACTGGAATCTACTAATGTATAACAAGGATATATCATTTGTATCCAGTGCAGGATTCTAAAACAGGTTTATTAGGTTGTGTGCAATTTGATTCTCTTAATTACATATGATATTTGACTGTTTTCCAACAAATGCTATAGGGCGTCTCAGTTATGTGCAATCAGTGATATACTTCAAGATCTAAACGCATCTGGACTTTCAATTATTATAGTGCTTAAAAATACAATGGTCTGATTGGTTGCGGTTGTAACTTAATGGGGGACAGTCATGTCCAATTGAGTAATATCAAGATGATATGATATCAATCAATTAGCCCTTCAATGAGTCAGCAGTAAGGGAGAGCTATCAACTATTATTTGTGTCCCAGCAGTGATTTCTGGAAACTGGTAAGACCCAGGAAAACATATGGGGCTGTGATCAAATAGCAATAATGAACTCTAACTGCCATGCACTGGGGAACTGAGATAGCAGACCAAGTGAATGACTCAATTTGCAGACTCATCCGTCATATTGATCTGTCTATTCTATATTCCCCAGCTCTGTATTAAAAGTTATCCATTATTAATTAGTTACAGCATCCAGCTGACAGTGCAACCAAAGTTAAAGTTCTAAAAGTCTTCAGGAACTTAAATTGTACATTCACTTACCAAGTTTACATTACTTTTAGAGTTGGATATTTTAAGAAAAAACAGCTAATAGAAATAAATTGTGCATCATGGAGAGATCTTTAAAAAAATGCAGTCCTGGACATAAAATCAGTATTTTCTGTTGTTATATGGGGGATGTGGCGAGCCTTGAGGTTACAGAATATAGTGGTACACAATTCTGCTACTGCTGATGGCACACACCACCTCATGGGTGTCCATTATTGGGCTGCTAGCTCTGTCCTTAGTCTGTATCACTTAGGAACCGTGTAAACTAGACATAGAGTAATCAGACATTTATAGCTGTCCTTGTGATGCTATTTCTCTTACTCTTCTTAAATACATAGTATTATATTCTACTTCAATTTAAAACCTAAGATATGACAATATGTTACAACTATATGATTTTCCAGGTAAATTTGCCTTTTTGATAATGAGAGATTATATGAATTTAATGTTAATTGATTTGAATTCTTTCCACTGTGTGAGAATGATTACATTGCATAATGTGTGGCACAAAGTTTCACAAAATAATTTTAGCATCTGTTTTTGGCAAGATACACAAACGGCATGCAGCATCTACAAATATAACGCAGCATTTGCTAATGTCCACTCACTATATATTTCAGTCACTTGCGCTACTGCACGTTGGATATTTCATCACCTGTCATTGATTTTCAAGGGACAAAGTGAGATAATCAATCTATTATTGTTAAATTAGATCCATCTATAGCCTGAAACTTTAGAACTGCACTGCATGACAGACTGCACTGAAATCAAACACCAGATTTTTGGAGGTTTTAAAACTAGTGGTTTTTGTCTCTCAGTTATTGAATTTACTTATGCAGAATATAAATAACTTAAATTTAGATACAAATTGGGTATTTTCACAACCTGCTTTTGATTTGTCATCATTAAAACTATAGTCTGAACCTAAATTATATTTTGTTGCTTAGATTACACCTCTGTGGAATGCCTGGAGACATTTTTCAAAGTTAGAGATGGTATACAAAGGCAAGTTGTTATATTATTTCCTAGAAATCATTTTGAGCATTGCTCAATAGACTTGCAATATTAAATCCTTCAGTATAGAATAATCATGGATGCACGACCTAGAGTATAATGATCACTAATGTTCTCCATGACACATGCCACCAGTAGAAATGCTAAAGTACAAAGGATGAAATAAAACTGCCCCATGAACTTCACAGTATATATGGTACAAAAGTCACATACACACACAAGCAATTACTGCATAATCATTTCATCTTGTGCTGGAGAAAATGGCTGTAAACACTTCAGTGTTGCTGGAGGTTTATGGTGTGATTACTCAGTCTCATAATCACCCTCAGCCACTTAGTTTGTTCTCTCTTTTTCCCTATCAGTCTAAATTATGAGTCAAAATTATAATTTGGCAGCTGGAAAAGCTATTTCACAACCGATAATAGAAAACAATGTACAGACTGAGTGACGGAACAGCTTTCCAGTTTCAAACGCTACATGACAAGCATGACATACTGTGATTGGCCGCTTCTGAAGAACTTGGCCGGGCATCACTGTAGTGCAGCTAGCCTGGGTCTGCTGGCACAGCTTCCTTTGGGAACAGGAGCCTCCACTACCAGCACTACATCTGCCAAAGTGAGGTCTTTTCATCTCTCCCTGCAGATGTGGGTGTGTCAGTACAGCTGAAAGGACACAGAGCACCGCTCAGGCAGCCTGACTTGCCTGGCGTTCCTCCATAATCCTTTCTCTTCTTCCAAACACATCAGCTTCTTGATAAACACATTCATGCCAGAAAAAGGAGATTCGTGGGGGGCATGCAAAACTGGCTCGGAGACAGGAAGCAGAGGGTAATGGTTGATGGGAGTTTTTGTGACTGGAAGGCTGTTTCCAGTGGGGTTCTGCAGGGCTCAGTACTAGGTCCCTTGCTTTTTGCAGTATATATCAACGATCTAGCCTTGAATATAAGGGGTATGATTAGGAAGTTTGCAGATGATATTAAAATTGGCTGTGTGGTTGATACTGAAGAAGGAAGTTGTAGACTGCAGGAAGATATCAATAAATTGGTCAGGTGGGCAGAACAGTGGCAAATGGAATTCAATCCGGAGAAGTGTGAGGTAATTCATTTGGGGACGGCTAACAAGGAAAGGGAATACACATTAAATGGTAGGACACTGAGTAGCGTAGAGGAACAAAGGGGCCTTGGAGTGCATGTCCACAGATCCCTGAAGGTAGCAGGCCAGGTAGATAAGGTGGTTAAGAAGGAATATGGAATGCTTGCCTTTATTAACCGTGGCATCAAATACAAGAGCAGGGGGGTTATGCTTCAACTGTATAAAACACTAGTTAGGCCTCAGCTAGAGTACTGCATGCAGTTCTGGTCACCACATTACAGGAAAGATGTGATTGCACTAGAGAGGGTACAGAGGAGATTTACAAGGATGTTGCCGGGAGTAGAGAATCTTAGCTATGAGGAAAGACTGGATAGGCTGGGTCTGTTTTCCTTGGAACAGAGGAGGCTGAGGGGAGACCTTATTGAGTTGTATAAAATTATGAGGGGCATAGAAAAAGTGGATAGAAAGGACCTATTTCCCTTAGCAGAGGGGTCAAAAACCAGGAGGCACAGATTTAAAGTAATTGGTGGATGGTTTAGAGGGGATTTGAGGGGAAATTTCTTCACCCAGAGGGTTGTGGGGGTCTGGAACTCACTGACTGAAAGGGTGGTAGAGGCAGGAACCCTAACCACATTTAAAAAGTACTTGGATGCGCACTTGGGATGCTGTAACCTGCAGGGCTATGGACCAAGAGCTGGGATTAGGCTGGATAGCTCTTTGTTGGCAGGCGCGGACACGATGGGCCGAAATGGCCTCCTTCCGTGCTGTAACTTTCTATGAGTACCTCTATGAGCAACAAAAAATAAATAAGAATTAACGAGAACTAGCAAAAATAAGGGTAATGAAAGCTTAATTGCCAGCAGAAAAGAAAGAAGAAGAAAACAATGATCAAAAGGCCCCAAAATGGCCTAAAAAGTACTTGCCTGAAATACTTAAATGCTCTCCCCCTGAAAGCCCCACCACGAGCCATCCTTTCAGCTAGGTTTTGTAGATATGCTTTGGACTTGATGTCCAACCCGCCCACCAGCCAGAAAATGGGACGGGAGTCTTTCACGCCCGATTTTGGATTAAATTATGAAGTGCTTGACTGCTTCAGACAGGCACTTCCACCATGTGCTCCAAAGGCCATCAGAAACGCCAACTCACTCAGGAACCAGCGGAAATCAAGCATTACAGATTTTCACCAACTATTGCAGCCCATTACTCCCCTGCTGTTCCCAAAATATGGGCCTAAAATCGGGGCTTAGATATGTTTCATATCTGACATTTGTTGAAATTACTCTGTGGGCTAAATGGATTAAGCGTTCAGATAAAATTTCCGTACCAGCTATTTTAATGAAGTTGTAAACCCATTCAAAATAACTGGTTAAAACAGTAAACAGAGGAATTTCATCCAAACACATTCATCCATTTATTAAAAATAACAGAAGTTTCAAACCCCCTAAGTCACAAGTGACATTCTTGTTGTACATGGATTTTCCCCCCATAAATGTAACAATAAGGAAATATTAATGATGTAACATACCAAAAGGAACTGTAGCAAGTCAGAAGTTTCATTAATTTGATTCCTGTGCTGTTGGGAGTGCTGAAAGTCTTGGAGCTATTTCACTGAGATGTCAACAGGCATGCTCGAGATTTGCCGTGTCGTGGTAACTGCTACCAACAACTCTGGTTCAGAAAGTAACATTTGTATACAAAAGGCAAGATTCCAGGAAACAATATTGTGCAGCTCGGAGTCCCACAAGCAGGTGAATTGTTGTGTGAAGCTTCACCACTGGAATGTGTGTACAGCACATTATGTTGAGATGCAGCTCCAGTAGCTTCTGGCATAAATATGGAGACCTGGCTTAAGTGCTGGCAATCTTTGCAGTATTGCTTGGTCTTAATCATACAGAGGACTGATAATTAGGCCACAACTCTCGGGTCTTTCTTCCGCTGGATTCCAGTACGGAGTAAGCCATTGAAAACATGTTCACCGGCTTTGGACTGTGCTGAATCCAGTAACACTAGATTGGTTACAAAGGGTACAGTATGTTGCAGTTGGATAGATCTCCGTTTTAGAAAACTGATGTTGCTGATTGACAAGTAGGACCAAGAACTCACACTGTTCTACGAGCTTCACCATTTCCAACATAGATTGGTTGCGATCATCGAGCGGGGGAGAAGCATCAGCGTTCGTCATGCTCTCCCCCTCCCACAATTGCATCCCCCTGGAGAAAATTCACGGACTCGGCTCTGCAGTGAAGCCACCAGAATTACCACCTCACCCCCGCTGCCAGCACTGAGCATGTGAACAGCTCGCCAGGATTGTGGAAGCGAGGCCTAGCCTTCAAAATAGCTCTAGCCTGTCCACAGGGACTTTAGGCAGGCGGCGCGAGTGCTCCCCTCACCGCCCGCCCAAAGTGTGCTTACAGTTCAAATCTATATTGTGCGTAACATTTTTTAAATTGTCAAAATTTGACATCTTGCTCAGATCCAGCTGACCATTCAGGATTGTTCTGGCTGTCGCTTCAAAGAGGTAGCTATTAATAAGCTCAAAACTAGAAATTTCCCTTCAGCCTGGTGCTCCCATCATGAATCAACACACTGGTCAGCAGAAAAATAGCTGGCAGGATTTTGTTCAGTAAAGGCTTAGGTTGGGAATTTGCACTTGGACACTCGCTGGCCTGTCATTTTCCCACACTCATTTTAACAGATGGTAAAATCGTGGGCTGGCGAGTACAAAGGCTGAAAACCATGGATGTCAGGTCCACCTGTCGATCATCTTAGGAGGCTAAAGAAACAATAAGGTATTAAGAAAGTTTCTCTTCATGGGAATAAACAAATAAGTAGACAAGGTGTATACAAATACATCGCCATCTTTGTTAGTACAACAGGGTTTCCAATTCCAAATATATAGCAAAAACAGCAGGACTGATTTTTGTGAACTCAGTGGGAGGCAGATATAACTGAATTTGCACACACCTGATTGGAGGAATGCTAACTCCACTGACATGTCCGGGGGTCAGACTCATTACAATAATATAAGTCAGCTCTTGCTTTACTGGACCTGATGCAGCCTCCCCAGAGGTCAGCAGTACAGCATGCCCGTCACTCGATGTTGGCCAGGCTCAACACTGCATGCTTTAGCTGTAAGATTCCTACATTACAACAGAGACTACACTTCAAAAAACACTTCATTGGCTGTAGGGCGCTTTGGGATGTCCTGAGGTTGTGAAAAGCGCTGTATAAATGCAAGTCTTTCTTTTTAAGAGCTGGGAGCACTTGGGTAAGAAAATAGTACCCCTTACGTAATCTGCCAAGGTAAGCCTACCCAATGGTTCCATTAACCAGGTACATGAACCCTGTGTGATGGAACCTGTTGCACATATGCTCATGACCCATGCCAAGTCCTCATATAACCTTTATATTCTTTATTGCTGACCGTGCATAGGGCACAAATTACAGCTGTAATTATGATTGAAAGCCTTACACTCACAATTTCAAAAAGCTTCGCACATAAAAGCACTGTAACACAACCTAGCTGCATGATTACTTAATGACACCCACGTTGGGCTATAACTTCAGCACACGTCTCTCACTGTGTATGTACTTCAATTTATAACATACCAAGACTACTTCTCTGGTTTCACTGCAAAATTGCAGCAATACAAAGGAATAGACCCAAAGAGGGGTAGGGCTCAGAATTTACAAGCACTTGGCTCCTTTACAGGAAGTCACTTTGGACAGTCTCGCCTATTGAGCATCAAATGAATAAGATCAGGTGAAGCCACTGGCCTCCATCAAGTTATGGAGTGGTACCATTCAGTTCTTATGCCTTGATCCATTCTCATTCACTCCAAGAGTCATACACCCAACCACACAAACAACACGCGCAGTTAGTATCTTGTAATGTGAGCTCTGTTGGAAGGTGTTTCTTAGAGATAACACTGTAACATTAGTCACTTTTCTGTCAATGTAACCCTGGAACAATCCAGTTTCTAGCTTGTGCATGTCCACATCACAAAACTGTCCAGAATCCTGCACTGATTTGACATTTAACTCAAATGAATGCCACAAAAATGAATAGCATAAGAAACAGAAATGTCACCTTGGTGCGGGGAAATGCACTTCAAGTTGAGGCTAAGGTACATTGATGTCTCATAGGAAGGATCTTCACTCAGCTTTACTCTAACAAATGCTAAATATGATCTACAGGGTTTAGTGCTGATATTGAGGATGATAGTACAAAAATTATTTATTCTAAAGCTGTGACATTTCTCATACTTAATGAAAAACGTGATACTTTTCAAATGCATCAAAAACTACAAATTCAGGTGATATACTGGCATACCCTGTAAACCTGGTCAGGAACATAGGCCCTGAAAATCAGGGATATGTTATTTGACTATATACAGCATTGTGGCGGAGCCACTGAATGACTCTGGTCAACTGTATATAATTCCCTTTAACGATGTTCTAACATCAGCCTAAGCCTGTACCATTGTGTTAGACATTACTGTGTTCTGTATATAGTGTTTGTATGTACGGGGTGTGGCCCCTTTAAGAGCGTGGGAAAACATGGGCAAACACGATGACGTCACGTCGCAAACCACATGACTGACCAGGCAGTCCTCGTGGAATCTCCATCTTGTTAAGACCTGTTTTCGTGGTTCTCCTGTATCAATCTCAACAAACTGTTTGAACTCGTTTAGTCTTACATTAAAGATCTGTTTGATTGATCTCCTGAGTCGACCTCAGTTATTGGTTAGGAATTCGTCAATTCCTGCAGCATCATGAATATTGAGCAATATTCAAGTAACAAGATTTTATGCTCCAAATGCATTTAATGCTTGTTGTGATATTCACATGTTTTCATGTTTTTATTGTTTTTTTCTTTTGGCATTTTAATTCAATACATAGGGCTGGATTTTGATACTGGGGCAGGCTGGGGTCGTGTAATCTGCATTTCGTGTTAGCCACCCGATTCTAAATCGATGTGGGAAAATGATGCCATTTTAACTTAATTGGCCAATTGAGTTCCAACGTGTGGGAACCCATGGCCAATGAGTTTTTCCAGTCTGAAAGTCGTCTCCGATGATGTCATCATTGCTGCTGCATTTAAGGTCTGCAACAAGCCTTGCTTCTTCTGCAGACTGCCAAGCTTTTGCCCTTGCATTTTAGAAGCACCTGCAGGAAGAATGGCCAGCCAAAGACCTAGCTCTGCACCCCGCTTTGATGATGTTGCCCTGCAGGCTTTAGTAGAGGGAGCAAGAGCAAATAAAGAGGTGCTCTTCCCTTCTTCAGGGAGGAAGAAGCCTCCCCAGCAAACCAAGGCTGTGTGGGTCCAGGTGGCAGAGGAGGTCAACTCTTTGTCAATAACCCGCAGAACCTGGCTTCAGTGCAGGAAGAGATTTCATGACCTTCTGCGTACTGGAAAAGTGAGTATGAATTTCCCATCACCCTCAATCTGATCCCCATTGCCTCTCCTCACCAGCACTCAGCTTTAGCAATCTCTTCCTCCACATCCCACTTGACACTGACATCCATGCACCCTTACCCATTCCCTCTCTCTCTATGGTCACATTCACCTAACTATTTGACTATGCAGCCCTCACACTCCCTATCACTGTGGTGCAATTACAACTTACAACACACAGGGAGGGCCCTCAGTCTTGCCACCTCACTCCATCTTTGTCTCCTTCTAAGCATTTATGCTATGGATTCTCTACACTCACTCTTTCATTCTCACTCAAACTCCACTTGTCTCCCTCATTGCAAGAAAAGAGAGCTCATAATAAGAGGGAAAGAGCGAGGACAGGAGGAGAGCCTCCCTCAGTAGCCCAGTTCACCACCTGGGAGGAGGCGGTCCTGGAGATTGTGGGGGTGGAGGAAGATTCCCAAGTGGGGGACAGACAGATGGGCACATCACAGCAAGCTGGTGACAGAATAGTTTTCTATCTTTCTCAATGACATTGCATAAGTCGCTGATAATGATCCTGAAGCTCTAACAGATGGACTTATGATCATGTAACCTTGTGCATGTAACCTTGGCCTCACATCTCTGACTCTTTCCTTTACTCCCCCACAGGACCATCGCAAGCACCCGTCCCCACTATCCAGGAGGAAGAGCATGAGCCTCAAGGCTCCTCAGAGGAAGCTGCAACCTCTGAGGGCGCAGTGTCAGCAGAATTCACCGCACCCAGCATCAGCACAGACACTCACACCTCGGAGGGAACATCGTGAGATAGAGTAGTGTTGTCACCTGGTGTATCACAGCTCACAAGTGAGCATCAGCAGATTGTGGAGACAGGGACAGCAGTGGAGAGTCCTAGTCGGAGGGCTCAGGACTCTGCCAGCTTGGCTCAGCTGCATGTCGACCCTCTGCCTCTGGGTCCATCCATAAGATCAGCGGTGCTGGAACTCCAGGAACAGATGCAGAAGTCTCTGGCAGGTTTTGTCTCCAGGCTCGCTGCGAGTGTGGAGCGAATGGAGGAGTCCATTGCGAACATGAGCACAGCCTTTGTGGAATCATTGGCGCATGAGCACATCACCAAGGAAAGGATGGCAACCTCCATGGAGGTGATAAGTCATCAGAGTGCAGAAAACATGGTGAGTGCTCCGAATAGAATGACATCTCTGGAGGAGCGATGGTCAACTATTGAACAGAGAAACCAGACCTTCGTGGAAGTCCTCCTGAGTAGGACTGCCAGTGCAGATACGGGTCCCCATGGTCCCCCTGATGTGCAGCAAGGTTCTCTCAAGCCACTTGCAAGCGCTGAGGGGAACCTGACCCATGAGAGGGAAGTTGGTGGCAGACATCAAGGAAGTGGGGGCTCCTCTCCAAGCGGTCACACTTCCATGCCACTGCAGAGTCCTCGGTCAGAGCCCCACCAGAGTCCACACCCAACTGAGATCAACGTCTCAACCCCTGCACAGCCGCAGGAGCAGCAGACTGTGGGCGAGCCCTCACAAGTTCGCAACCTCAGAGGACGCCCGCCAAAGGTGTCGAGACAGGAGCAGCAAGAAAGTGAGCAAGGGACCTCCACATCTGCTGAAGCCACAGGGGAAGCACCATGTAGGAGCACGCGTAAGAGAAAGATACTGCACAAATAGTCACAAGTGTAATCACTTGGGTGAAATTTGATGTTTTATGTTAAAAAGCCATCAGATGATTACTGTAAATAAAAAATCTGATGGCTACTGCTGTAGTTGTGGTGTGTGTCATTTCGCGAATGGGACTTCCACATTGAGGGCTTAGAATTACTTGCAATTGTCAGTATGGTGGTCAAATTGCTAGGAATCCGCTGGTTGTTGGCCATTGTCGATGCTCAGGTAAGAAGCTGCTAGGCTAAGCAAATCTGGCCAAGATGAGTGCGTTCCTTGCATCCCGGGCAGCAATGTTCTCACGTACTGCTGCCGCTGGTTGATGGGCCTCTGCAAGATATTCGTTTTTGCTCTCCTCCTCCTCCTCCTCATCTGAGGAGGATATGTGACGAGCCACTTGGTCCTCAGGAATCTGCAAGCCATGACGCTGTGCCATGTTGTGAAGTACACAGCAAACCACGATGATTCTGGTGACCCTGGCTGCTGAGTACTGCAGGGCTCCACCTGATGTTTCCAGGCATCTGAAGCGCATCTTCAGCAAACCGATGGTTTGCTTGATTATGGCTCTGGTGGACATGTGGCTGGAGTTGTAGCTGTCCTCAGCTTCGTTGGATGGGCTCCTCAATGGCATCATTAGCCACGTCTTCAGGGGATAGCCCTTGTCTCCAAGTAGCCATCCGTTAAGTTGGTCTGGCGGACTGAATAGCGGAGGCACACTAGACTGGTGCAGTATGAAGGATCATGGCAACTGCCAGGGTACTTGGCACAAACATGCAAAATTTCCTTCTTGTGGTCACATACCAGCTGAACGTTAAGGGAGTGGCAGCCCTTGCGGTTGCGATGGGGTGCCTTAAGGGCCACATGTGTGCAGTCAACAACGCCCTGCACCCTTGGAAAGCCTGCCAGATTAGCTAATCCAACCGCACACTCCGTGACACTTGCTTGATCCTTGGTGAAATGGATGTGATTGTGCGCGATGGCAAAGAGGGCATCAGTTACCTGCGTGATGCAAGTGTGTGCGGCCGCCTGGGAGATGTCGCTGATGTCTGCTGCTGATCCCTGGAATGAGCTCGAGGCAAAAAAGTTGAGTGTGGTGGTGACTTTGATGGCCACTGGTAAGGGTTGTCCACCTGGTCCTCTGGGCTCCAGGTCTTGTTGCAGTATTGCGCAGATGTCACCCACTACCTCTCGCGAAAGTCGGAGCCGCCTTTGACACTGCTGCTCAGACATGTTGAGGTAGCTGACCCTGTGTCTGTAGACCCTGTTTGGGGGGTATCTCCTGCGCCGACGGGCTTCCATGGGCAGGCCCCTTCTGGCCTGTGCAGCTTCAGGTGGGTGAGCAGCAGCTTGGCGCTCCTGTTGTTGCTGCTGCTGTTGGTGCTGCTGTTGTTCATGGTTCTGCTGGTGCCACGGCTGGTCTTCGTCCTAATCTGATGTCCAGGAGGAAAGGAAATAAATGGTTCCCATGCTTCTGATAGATGCCTCAGTTGAGGAAGTGCTCAGTCAAGGCGGCGAGAGGGGTTTCCCAGGAGGTCACTCTGGAGATGGGTGTCAGACTCCAAACTTCCACAGCTGAGGTTATGCCTTCTAAAAGTTCCCCCAGACCTGAGACAACAAAGTCCTGCCACCTGCAAATGATGGCTGATCAAATCTCCTATTTAATGGTTGAGCAGCAGCTGATAGTCAGCAATCCAAATGTGCTCCCGCCAGGTTTCACCGTCGTGTTTCAGAACCGGCGTGCTTCACGTGGGAAAAGGGTTAAAATCACAAAGGCCTATCAAAATGGCATTATAGAGACAATTTAGTGTTTGTTAAGGGCCTTAACGGCCTATCCTGCCTCTTGGAGGTGGGACGGGGACGGGGCCAGTAGACACGATTTAATGAAAATTGCTTGGAGGCGGGATGGAGGCGGGGTTGGGCCCGCCTGCCAGTTTTTGCAATTTTAACCCCCCACACGCCTCCAATCCCGCCTTAACGGCCCGATGAAATTCGAGCCCATAATGTATAAAATATTTAATTTGTATTTGTCTCAGTATTTCTCCATCCCCTCTCAATCTCAGAAATTATCTACCATCTGTCTGTCTTGCAGTTATTTTCAAGCTTCCGCTAATAATTAAATTTCTCTCAGTCACTGTCAGGCTTACCATTACATGTCTCAATATTCCTATGTCAAGGGGCCCTCTAACAGCTGTGTATCTATCTCTCGCTCTCTTTCCCTCCGCTTTTTTTTAACCATTGAGCACTACATTTAGTTTCCCTCTGTTACCTGCCCACCAATCAGCATGCAAATTTATGAATGACTAGTGACATTCACAAAATCACTAAAAGTAGCAACGCAGGTTAATAAGGCCATAAAAAAGCAAACAAGCATTGGGGTTCATTTTTAGAGGGATAGAATTGAAAAGCAAAGATGTTACGTTAAACTTGTATAGAACCTTGGTTAGACCACACTTGGAATACTGTGAACAGTTCTGATCTACATATTATAGAAAGGATATAGAGGTACTGGAGAAGGTGCAAAAAAGATTTACATGGATGATACCAGAAATGAGAGGTTATATGTATCAGGAAAGATTAAACAGGCTGGGGCTCTTTTCTCCAGAAAAGAGAAGACTGAGGGACCTGATAGAGGTCTTTAAGCTTATGAAAGGGTTTGATAGGGTAGACGTAGAGAAGATGTTTCCACTTGCAGGGAGACCAGAACTAGGGACCATAAATATAAGGTAGTCACTAATAAAGCCAATAAGGAATTCAAGAGAAACTTCTTTACCCGGAGAATGGTTAGAATGTGGAACATCGCTACCACAAGGAGTAGTTGAAGCAACTAGCATAGATACATTTAAGGGGAAGCTAGATAAACACTTGAGGGAGAAAGGAAGAGAAGGATATGTTGATGGGGTAAGATGAAGAAGGGTGGGAGGAGGCTTGTGTGGAGCATAAACACCAACCAAATGGCTTGTTTCAGTGCTGTAAATACTGTGAAATTCAAACCAGTAAAGAAGTTCAAATCCAACATAGAAATCTGCAAAGAAAAAACATTTGAAAAACAACCAACAAAATGTAAACACAACTAAATTCAGAGGGCTAGAAATTCATCTACTTAATGCCACTCCGTAGTGCCATGAAATGGCAGAAAAAATGGCGGCCGCCGCTCTTTCGCCAGCTGATGGCGGGTCCTGTGGTGATGGCAGCATTTTCCTCCCTCTCTTTGTGTGCCGGTAACTGGCAGCACCTTTGAAAAAATGGTGGCGTGGTGTGGTCAATCGGCATGCAACGTCAACTTAATGTCACCACTTCGAACTTCGACCCTAGTGTTGAATTCAGCGCTGGGTTCTAAGCACGCCAGGGCTGGCTGACAGTGGCGCTGTCAGCACCTCTTAAAGGGACACACACATCTTTCAGGTAAGTTTGGATTTAAGCTTTTGGACTTTTTAAAACATTTATTTGAAGTAGTGGCTTGCTGTAATAGATGGTAATTTTTTTTTAAAGTGTATAGGGAGTGCTGCTGGATGCTTATAAGGCTTCGGATGGTAATGGAAAGCCTCTGAGAAGACAGAAAATGCTGCAAATACTCAGCAGATCAGGCAACATATCCATGGAGAGAGAAACCGAGTTCATGTTTCAAGTCAAGCCGTTGCCTAACCAGCTGAGTATTTCCAGCATTTTATGCTGTCATTTCAGATTTACAGCATCTGCTTGCAGAGGGAAGAGGAAGATGCCAAAGAAGAGGAAGTGGAAGGAAGGATGCAACCCAGACAGCCCCTTTCTGGCTGGATTATCCAGGATGGAATCATCTGTCTGTGGTACCAATGACCACAATCCCAATTCCCCTTTCCACATTTGTCCCACACCTTACCTTCCCTGTTACTGACCATCACAGCATCCTCTTGGCCATGATGCTGAAATAAAAGCCACCACAAAGCAAACCTTCCAATCCAACTTTATACATCTATTCATCCAATATGACATCAAGAAATCAACTCATCACCCTTATGCATTCCCTTGGTGACTGTCTTGTATGTGTCTTTGCCTATCCTACTGATGTTATGCAGTGCTACCCCAGTGGCTGCAGCATGGCTGGTGGAAGGCTGCTGATTTTCAGTGGGGTACACTGCAAATGGCCTTGCTGGTCGACCTTGAGGAGCTGGTGGCTGGGAGTGTAAAATCAAATGACGGTGTTTCTTCTTCTTCACTCTCCTCTACCTCTTCTTGGTCAACTGGCTGGGCAGGCTGCATTGCTTGGGTGTGTGAAATGAGGAAGGGACAAGGGTGCAGTTGTGGTGAGGGGAGGGCGGGAAAGCAAGAGGTGCATGCGAGAATGGCCTGCACCATCTCCTCCAAGGTGAGGATAAGAATGGGAGATGTGCCTCGTGATTGATATAGATTGTTGGTAGGTGAGTGATGGGGGTAGTCTTGCTTTGAGCAGTGTGTGAGGCATTCACTGACCTTGACCAGTGGTCTGAGGTAATGAAGCTTCTTTGGGCACTGGAGCCAGGTGGTGGGAGTGACACTGCTGGCAGTGACGGCCTTGGTGATCTGGTCCCACATAGTTCTTTCTAGAGGGCCTCACTTGCAGTGTTGACCCCGTGCGCAAAGCTGGACTGCTGCGTGCAAGACCCTGAGTGCCCCTTCCCTGGCTTGCCATTTGTGTTAGTGCTGAAGCACTTTTACCTTTTTTTTAGGCGTGGAAGACAATTCAGCTTTTAGAGCTGAAGACTTTTATTTGGGAATTATTTTTAATGTTTATGTTCTTTTTTTGAAAGGCATTAAGGGCTGAAAAATGCTTTATTCCCCACTTGATTTTAATTTTTATTAGTTTTGAATGCATCGCCCCTTTAACTGCCCACAATGCCTTGCGAAGTCCACAGCCTCACTACAACAGGCTGTATGTAGAAGGGAACTTCAGGTCAGAGGCCTCCATTAACGCCACGAGGAGGGCATTGCACGGCATGTTAGTGGTGTGCTCCACATCGCCAACCTCCAGAGTCAATTTTTCAATGGTAGCGCTGCAGTCATTTTCAGCGGCCGTCAACTCGAGTTGCTGGTGACGCCGGCAATTCTGTTGGTACGCACTAATTTTGCCCCCAGAAATTAATAAAGCACATTCTGTTTCTAATGTTTGTTAAGTATAAGAATTTTTCTAAAATGATAACTTTAATAACTATATAGAAATAATATAGTAACAATTATATAATTTGAAATTGTATGGTGTGATATTAGTAATTAGTTCATTAACATTTTTGTATGAAATTCCTCCATCCACCATTTAAACTAAATGGGTTAGCACCTTCATTAAAATGACAGAGAGAATTTCATACAAACTGGTTGACACAATCAATATTAATATTGCACAGTGCAATTCCAAAACATTAAAAGTCATTAAAAAAAGCACTTTATTTTATATAGGGCCTTTCATATCCTCAGGACTCCAAAGTGCACCATGGCCTAGCCAAAGAATTACTTTTTAAGTTTAGCCAAATGCAGCAGCTTATTTCTAGACAGTAAGGTTCCAGAAACAGCAATACAGTAAAATGGTGGCCAGTTAATCTGTTTTTGGTGGTAATGGTTACAGGGGGAAACTGCCCTGTTCTTCAGACAATGCCCTGGGATCTTTTACACCCACTTGAACAGGAAGACAGGGCATTCAGTGTCTCATCTGAAAGGCAACATTAGCAGACGACACTAAACTAGGAGGGGGGGTGGGCTCAGAGGAAGAGACCAGGAAGCTCCAGAGCGATTTGGACAGACTGGGCGATTGGGCGGATAAATGGCAGATGCACTATAATGTGGACAAGTGCGAAGTTATCCACCTTGGGTGCAGGAACGGGAGGGCAAATTATTATTTAAATGGCAATAGATTGGGAGAGGGGGAAGTACAGAGAGACCTGGGTGTTCTTGTACACCAGTCACTGAAGGCGAGCATGCAGGTGCAACAGGCGGTCAAGAAGGCAAACGGTATGCTGGCCTTCATAGCAAAAGGGTTAGAATACAGGAACAGGGATACCTTGCTGCAGCTGTACAGGGCACTGGTGAGACCACACCTCGAGTACTGTGTACAGTTTTGGTCGCCTCATCTGAGGAAGGATGTTCTTGCCATGGAGGGGGTGCAGCGGCGATTCACCAGGCTGATACCAGGAATGGCGGGAATGACCTATGAGGAGAGACTATGTAGTTTAGGGATGTACACACTGGAGTTTAGAAGATTGAGAGGGGACCTCATAGAAGTGTATAAAATTCTGACAGGTCTAGACAGACTGGATGCAGAAGGAATGTTTCCCTTGGCGGGTGAGAACAGAACTAGAGGACATAATTTGAGGATAAGGGCTAAACCATTTAGGACAGAGATGAGGGGGAATTTCTTCACTCAGAGAGTGGTGAACCTGTGGAACTCATTGCCACAGAGGGCAGTGTACGCCAGCTCATTAAATATATTTAAGAGGGAATTAGATATATTTCTACGGGCAAAAGGGGTTAAGGGTTACGGAGAGAAGGCGGGGACGGGATACTGAATTAAAAGATCAGCCATGATCTCATCGAATGGCGGAGCAGGCACGAAGGGCCGAATGGCCTACTCCTGCTCCTATCTTCTATGTATCTATCTATGTATCTATGCAACACCTCTAATAATTAAACATCCCTTCGGTACTGCACTAAAGTGTCAGCCTAGATTATTCTGTTCAAGTACTGGAGTGGGGCTTGATTCTGCAATCTTCTGGCTCAGAGGCGACAGTGCTACCAGCAGAGCCAAGCACTCAACTTAGAGCTGTTAAAGGTATCAAAACTATTTAATATTCTCATATTCTGCATAACAACAGTAAATATTAGAAATAGATTAAAAAGCACAATTTCGCACGTAAAAAAGTGTCTACAATTAGAAAGCAGTAAAGGTCTTTTAATACTTAAAGATTTAAATGTGTATGTAGTTTTTTAACAGATACTGCTTAAGAACAATAGTTTTACGTTTATGTGGTATAATTGCTAAAGTAGACAAGTTTTAAATTTCTTCATAAGGCATAATAATAAAAAGATGGTGCAGCAGCAAAAGCAGAGTTAAAACAAAACTACGCTGTTAAAAATAAATGCAGCACATATGAATAGGAATGTAGCTAGCTTGAAATTCTGGTGCGTATCTGTTTGGACAGTAAGAAAGCTTCATAGACATTACTGTATTAGATTTTGAGTTGTTTTATCTGCATCAGAGTGACACTTTTGTTTTTAATATCTTACTAATGGAGAGTTTGGGTTGATGCCTTACAAGAACCTACTGAATCCAAACATTTCCCAAAGTGCCAGCTTCATGGGAAGGAAACACACATCAGGGTTGAATGGATTACCTCAAGGAGACGCATTTATCAACTCATGTCAGTTGTAAACACAGTGGCCTTGTAGCAGGATAAGATGAGAATCAGTTATAGTAAGTTTGGACAAGCAGAACAGTAGTGCACTTGTGTCAAAATAATTCAATATGCAATTTGCAAATTAATCCACAAACACATTTTTACCTGCATGTTTGTGCAAGATTAACTCATCCAGAATCACTGCCGTTACTTTGAGCAGTTACATAACCACACGTAATGTATTTGATAGTATGAGCCATAACCGTACAGAAGCATGCAATTGCTTTTTGTAAAAAGTCGGTGAATATTTCCTATAAAATCTGGAAACAAATTCTAAATTGTTCCCTGTGACTGAAAACTTTTGTCCAGTAATGCTATATTTGACAATTTAATTATGGAGAAGAATAAAGAAGCATTCTAAAGGACTGAGAATAGTTATAAAATTGCCACTAAGCTCAGAATTTCATTAAGTCTTGGAGCATTCTTCTGCATCACAGCTGTGAAGTCAAGAGAATCACAGGCAGGAAGTGAAAATAAATGAATTTTTTCTCTATTAAAAAATCAATCAACAGCACTGCTCATGCTGAGGATTCCATTGTTCCCTTTATTATACAAGTCATACATTGAGACAGTTAAAAGCTCTTGCAAACAACTACAGCATTTTAAAAAGAAATTACAGTAAGAGCACAATGAAGGGAAAGAAAATTGGAGAAACACTGTCCTCGATTTTAAGTTGGGGCCAACGACAAGCTCGCACCCGAGGCCTGGTGGAATTTTAGCTCCTGGACCTCAATTCCATGTTCAGGATTGGACTCCCAGCTGGAATCACTGCCTGGCCGGCCAGCCGGCAGGAACAGAAATTCAAGTGGCAAGCGGCCACCGCCGAGACCCGTGGGAACAGTCTTTGACAGTCAGGTAAGTCTCGGGAAAAAGAATCTTGATCGGCTTGTGGGGGGGAGTCCGAGGCAAGAGAGGCGCAAGGTTTCCCTGTGGGGTCCATAGGAGCATGACTGCTCCTCCTGGTCCACAAGGAACAGAAAAAAATACATTTAAAAAAAACTGAACTCTGTGACCTTGGCTGCTGTTGCCAGCAGGTTTTGCCTGGTGGAGGAGCCAGCACTGATCCCTCGCTCAGGCTTCAGGATAAAATCATAGATTGGGCCCCAACCTGCATATCGAAAGAGGACCCGGCTAGCTTGCAACAGGCATCCTTGCCGCCTGCAATTTAAAATTATAGTTGGCCAGATTGGGGTGAGAAAGGAGTGGGTAAATCCCCCACTCCATTTTAATTGTACCCCTGCCCCGCCCCTTCATTGTCACTGGGTCAAAATCCTGGAACGCCCTACCTAACAGCACTGTGGGAGTACCTTCACCACATGGACTGCAGCGGTTCAACAAGATGGCTCACCACCACCTTCTCAAGGGCAATTAGGGATGGGCAATAAATGCTGGCCTTGCCAGCGATGCTCACATCTTAGGAATGAATTTAAAAAAAATTGAAGGCCACTGATTCAACACATTTATGTTCTAACTTTCCTTTTCTGCTGCTTGATTCATTGCACAGCACACCTTCTGAACCCGAGATAAGAACATAAGAAATAAGAGCAGGAGTAGGCCAATCGGCCCCTCGAGCCTGCTCCGCCATTCAATAAGATCATGGCTGATCTGATCCTAACCGCCAATCCACTATCACAGAACCATCTCCTGAATCTAACAGAATTAGACACACGAAATAGGAGCAGGATCAGGCTACATGGCCCCTGGGCCCGCTCCGCTACCCACAGGGCCATGACCGATCTGAAGCCAGACTCATGTCCAAATTCCTGCCCGCTCCCCGTAACCCTTAATTCCCTTTACTTCTAGGAAACTGTCTATTTCTGTTTTAAATTTATGTAATGATGTAGCTTCTACAGCTTTTTGGGGCAGCATATTCCATGGACCTACCACCCTCTGAGTGAAGTAGTTCCTCCTCATCTCAGTTTTGAAAGAGCAGCCCCTTATTCTAAGACTATGCCCCCTAGTTCTAGTTTCACCCATCATCGGGAGCATCCTCCCCGCATCCACCCAATCCAACCCCTTCACAATCTTATATGTTTCAATAAGATCGCCTCTCATTCTTCTGAACTCCAATGAGTAGAGTCCCAATCTACTCAACCTCTCCTCATATGTCCGTCCCCTCATCCCCGGGATTAACCGAGTGAACCTTCTTTGTACTGACTCGAGAGTAAGTATGGACACCAAAATTGTACGCAGTATTCTAGGTGCGGTCTCACCAATACCTTGTACAACTGAAGCAATACCTCCCTATTTTTATATTCTATCCCCCTAGCAATGAAAGCCAACATTCCATTGGCCTTCTTAATCACTTGCTGCACCTGTATACTAACCTTTTGAGTTTCGTGCACCAGGACCCCCAGATCCCTTTGTACTTCAGTACTTTCCAGTTTCTTGCCATTAAGATAATAACTTGCTCTACGATTTTTCCTGCCAAAGTGCATAACCTCACACTTTTCAGTATTGCATTCCATCTGCCAAATCTCTGCCCACTTACTTAGCCTGTCGATGTCCCCTTGCAAGTTTTTTATGTCCTCCTCACTCATTACTTTCCCTCCCATCTTAGTATCATCTGCAAACTTTGATATGTTACACTCGGTCCCCTCCTCCAAATCGTTGATATAGATTGTAAAGAGTTGGGGACCCAGCACTGACCCCTGCGGAACACCACTAGTTACTGATTGCCAGTCTGAGAATGAACCATTTATCCCAACTCTCTGCCTTCTGTTAGATAGCCAATCCTCTATCCATGCCAGAATATTACCCCCAATCCCGTGATTTTTTATCTTAAGCAATAATCTTTTGTGTGGTACCTTGTCAAATGCCTTTTGGAAGTCTAAATACACTACGTCTACTGGTTCCCCTTTATCCACCCTATATGTTACTTCCTCAAAGAACTCCAGCAAATTTGTCAAACATGACTTCCCCTTCATAAAACCATGCTGACTTTGTCCTATTAAATGATTTTCCAAATGTCCTGTTACTGTCTCCTTAATAATGGACTCCAAAATTTTACCTACCACAGATGTTAGGCTAACCGGTCTATAGTTTCCAGCCTTCTGTCTACTGCCCTTTTTAAATAAGGGTGTTACATTAGCAGTTTTCCAGTCTGCCGGGACCTTTGCCGAGTCCAGGGAGTTTTGGAAAATTATTACTAATGCATCCACAATCCCTACCGCCACTTCCCTCAAGACCCTAGGATGTAAGCCATCAGGTCCAGGTGATTTATCCGCCTTGAGTCCCATTATTTTACCGAGTACCACTTCCTTAGTGATTTTGATCGTGTTTAGCTCCTCCCCCCCTTTAGCCCCCTGTTTGTCCAGTGTTGGGATATTCTTAGTGTCTTCTACTGTAAAGACTGATATAAAATATTCATTCAGTGTTTTTGCCATCTCCATATTTCCCACCATTAATTTCCCGGTCTCATCCTCTAAGGGACCAACATTTACTTTAGTCACCCTTTTTCTTTTTATATAACTATAAAAACTCTTACTATCTGTTTTTATATTTTTTGCTAATTTACTTTCATAATCTATCTTCCCTTTCTTAATCAATCTTTTTGTTATTTTTTGCTGTCTTTTAAAGTTTTCCCAATCCTCTATCCTCCCACTAGATTTGGCTACCTTATATGCCCTTGTTTTTAGTCAAATACTATCCTTAATTTCTTTACTTAGCCACGAATGACTGTCTTTTCTTTTGCACTCTACTCAATTCTGCTCTCATACCTTCTCACCCTCGAATTGAATATGGAATTCAACCATGTTATGGTCACTCATTCCAAGGGGATCCTTTACTAGGACATTTTTAATTAATCCTGTCTCGTTACACAGGACCAGATCTAAGGTTGCTTGCCCCCTGGTCGGTTCAGTTACATACTGCTCAAGAAACCCATCCCTAATACACTCAATGAACTCATCCTCAAGGCAGCCCTGCCCAATTTGATTTGTCCAATTAATATGATGTTATAACACCAACATTTGAAAGTTTCTCACCATTTAAAAATATTCTGTTTTTCTATTCTTCCTACGAAAGTGAATAACCTCACATTTCCCTACATTATACTCCATCTGCCACCTTACTGCCCACTCACTTAGTCTATCTATATCCCTTTGCAGACTCTTTGTGTTCTCCTCACAGCTTACTGTCCCACCTAGCTTTGTATCATCAACAAACTTGGATACATTACACTCGGTCTCTTCATCTAGGTCATTAATATAGATTGTAAATAGCTGAGGCCCCAACACTGATCCTTGCGGCACCCCACTAGTTACAGCCTGCCAACCTGAAAAAGATCAGTTTATCCCTACTTTCTGTTTTCTGTCCATTAACCAATCCTCTATCCTTGCTACTATATTACCCCCAACCCCATGAGCCCTAATCTTGTGTAACAATCTTTTATGTGGCACCTTATGTGGCGTTCCACAGCTGCAAACGAGACTCCAGGATGGTATGTTGCCTCCCTGGTGCAAGGGTCAAGGATGTCTTGGAGCGGCTGCAGGGCATTCTGGAGGGGAGGGTGAACAGCCAGTTGTCGTGGTGCATATAGGCACCAACGATAGGGGTAAATAACGGGATGAGGTCCTAAAAGCTGAATATAGGGAGTTAGGAGGTAAATTAAAAAATAGGTCCTCAAAAGGTAGTAATCTCAGGATTGCTAGCATTGCCACGTGCTAGTCAGAGTAGAAATAGAAGGATATTTCAGATGAATACGTGGCTAGAGGAATGGTGCAAGGGGGAGGGATTCAAATTCCTGGGACATTGGAACCGGTTCTGGGGGAGGTGGGACCAGTACAAACTGGACGGTTTGCACCTGGGCAGGACCAGGACCAATGTCCTAGGGGGAGTGTTTGCTAGTGCTGTTGGGGAGGGTTTAAACTAAAATGGCAGGGGCTTGGGAACCTGTGCAGGGAGACAGAGGAAAGGGAAGCAAGGGTAGAAGCAAAAGACAGGAAGGAGAAAAGCAAAAGTGGAAGGCAGAGAAATCAAGGGTGTAAATCAAACAGGGCCACAGTAAATAATAATTCTAAATGGACTAAGAGTGTTGAAGAAACAAGCCTGAAGGCTTTGTGTCTTAATGCGAGGAGCATTCGTAATAAGGTGGATGAATTAGCTGCGCAAATAGATGTAAACGGATATGATATAATTGGGATTACGGAGACATGGCTCCAGGGTGACAAAGGCTGGGAATTCAACATCCAGGGGTACTCAATATTCAGGAAGGACAGGCAAAAAGGAAAAGGAGGTGGGGTTGAATTGTTGGTTAAAGAGGAGATTAACACAATAGTAAGGAAGGATATTAGCTCTGATGACGTGGAATCTGTATGGGTAGAGCTGAGAAATATCAAGGGGCAGAAAACATAAGTGGGAGTTGTATACAGACCCCCAAACAGTAATGCTGTGGTTGGGGATGGCATTAAATGAGAAATTAGAGATGTGTGCAATAAGGGCACAGCTGTTATCATGGGTGACTTTAATCTACATATAGATTGGTCTAACCAAATTAGTAACAATACTGTGGAGGAGGAATTCCTAGAGTGTATACAGGATGGTTTCCTGGGCCAATATGTCAAGGAACCAACTAGAGATCAGGCCATCTTAGACTGGGTATTATGTAATGAGAAAGGATTAATTAGCAATCTTGCTGTGCGAGGCTCCTTGGGGAGGAGCGATCATAATATGATAGAAGTCTTCATTAAGATGGAGAGTGAAGAAGTTGACTCAGAGACTAGGGTCCTGAATTTAAATAAAGGAAACTATGATGGTATGAGGCGCAAGTTGGCTAAGATGGGTTGGAGAATGTTACTTAAAGGGTTGATGGTGGATAGGCAATGGCAAACATTTAACGATCGCTTGCATGAACTACAGAATTTGTTCATCCCTGTCTGGCATAAAAATAAAATGAAAAAGGTGGCTCAGCCATGGCTAATAAGGGAAATTAGGGATAGCATAAGATCCAAGGAGAGGACATATAAATTGGCCAGAAAAAGCAGCAAACCTGAGGATTGGGAGCAGTTTAGGATTCAGCAAAGGAGGACAAAGGGATTAATTAAGAGCAGGAAAATAGAGTATGAGAGTAAGCTTGCAGGGAACATAAAAACTGACTGTAAAACTTCTATAGATATGTGAAGACAAAAAATTGGTGAAGTCAAGCGTAGGTCCCTTGCAGTCAGAATCGGGAATTTATAATGGAGAACAAAGAAATTGCAGACCAATTAAATACATACTTTGGTTCTCTCTTCACAAAGGATGACACAAATAACCTCCCAGAGATGTCGGGGAAAATAAGGTCTAATGAGAGGGAGGGACTGAATGAAATCAGTATTTGTAGGGAAATGGTGCTGGGAAATTGATGGGATTGAATGCCGATAAATCCCCAGGGCCTGATAATCTACATCCTAGGGTACTTAAGGAAGTGGCCCTAGAAATAGTAGATGCATTGCTGATCATCTTCCAAAATTCTGTAGACTCTGGAACAGTTCCCATGGATTGGAGGGTAGCTAATATAACCCCACTATTTAAAAAAGGTGGTAGAGAGAAAACAGGGAATTATAGACCGGTAAGCTTGACATCGGTAGTGGGGAAAATGCTAGAGCCCATTATATAAAAGATGTAATAACAGAGCACTTGGAAAACAGTGACAGGATCGGACAAAGTCAACATGGATTTATAAAAGGTAAATCATGCTTGACTAATCTACTGGAATTTTTTGAGGATGTAACTGGTAGAATAGATAAGGGAGAACCAGTGGATGTGGTGTATTTGGACTATCAAAAGGCTTTCGATAAGGTCCTGCATAAGAGATTAGCGTGTAAAGTTAAAGCACATGGGATTGGGGTAAGGTACTGACTTGGATAGAGAACTGGTTGGCAGACAGGAAGCAAAGAGTTGGAATAAACAAGTCTTTTTCCGAGTGGCAGGCAATGATTAGTGGGGAACCGCAAGGATCGGTGCTAGGACCCCACACAAAAGATTACTGATCAAGATAAGAAATCACGGGATTGGGGGTAATATACTGGCATGGGTGGAAGATTGGCTATCTAGCAGAAAACAAAGAGTTGGGATAAATGGTTCATTCTCGGGCTGACAATCAGTAACTAGTGGTGTTCCGCAGGGGTCAGTGCTGGGACCCCAACTCTTTACAATCTATATTAACGATTTGGAGGAAGGGACCGAGTGCAACATATCCAAGTTTGCCGACGATACAAAGATGGGAGGGAAAGCAATGAGTGAGGATGACATAAAAAACCTGCAAAAGGACATAGACAGGCTAAGTGAGTGGGCAGAGATTTGGCAGATGCAATATAATGTTGGAAAGTGTGAGGTTATGCACTTTGGCAGAAAAAATCAAAGAGCAAGTTATTATCTAAATGGAGAGAAACTGCAAAGTGCTACAGTACAAAGGGATCTGGGGGTCCTGGTGCATGAAACACAAAAAGTTAGTATGCAGGTGCAGCAGGTGATCAGGAAGGCCAATGGAATCTTGGCTTTTATTGCAAGGGGGATGGAGTATAAAAACAGGGAAGTCTTGCTGCAGTTATACAGGGTATTGGTGAGGCCACACCTGGAATACTGCGTGCAGTTTTGGTTTCCATATTTAAGAAAAGATATACTTGCTCTCGAGGCGGTTCAGAGAAGGTTCACTCAGTTGATTCCGGACATGAGGGGTTGATGTATGAGGAAAGGTTGAGTAGGTTGGGACTCTACTCATTGGAGTTCAGAAGAATGAGAGGCGATCTTCACAGAATCACAGAAACCCCACAGTGCAGATAGAGGCCATTTCGGCCCATCGAGCCTGCACCGACACAGATCTTATCGAAACATATAAGATTGTGAGGGGGCTTGATCGGGTGGATGCGGGGAGGATGTTTCCACTAATGGATGAGACTAGAACTAGGGGGCATAATCTAAGAATAAGGAGCTGCCCTTTCAAAACTGAGATGAGGAGAAACTTCTTCACTCAGAGGGTAGTAAATCTATGGAATTTGCTACCCCAGAGAGCTGTGGAAGCTGCAACATTAAATAAATTTAAAATGGAGATAGACAGTTTCCTAGCAGATAAGGGAATTAGGGGTTACGGGGAGAGGGCAGGGAAGTGGACGTGAGTCTAGATTCAGATCAGCCATGATCCTATTGAATGGCGGAGCAGGCCCGAGGGGCCGTATGGCCTACTCCTGCTCCTACTTCTTATGTTCTTATTCACAATATATATTAATGATCTAGACGAGGGAACTAGATGTAATATCTCCAAGTTTGCAGATGACACAAAGCTGGGTGGGCGTGTGTGCTGTGAGGAGGATGCAGAGAAACTCCAGTATGACTTGGACAGGTTGGGTGATTGGGCAGATGCATGGCAGATGCAGTATAATGTGGATAAATGCGAGGTTATCCACTTTGGTGGCAAAAACAGGAAGGCAGATTATTATCTGAACGGCAATAGATTGGGAAAATGGGAAGTGCAACGAGACCTGGGTGTCCTTGTGCACCAGTCGCTGAAGGTAAGCATGCGGGTGCAGCAGGCGGTTAAGAAGGCAAATGGTATGTTGGCCTTCATAGCGAGAGGATTCGAGTACAGGAGCAAGGATGTCTTGCTGCAGTTGTACAAGGCCTTGGTGAGACCACACCTTGAGTATTGTGTGCAGTTTTGGTCGCCTTATCTGAGGAAGGATGTTCTTGCCATGGAGGGAGTGCAGCGAAGATTCACCAGACTGATACCTGGGATGGCAGGAATGATGTATGAGGAGAGATTGAGTCAATTAGGCTTATATTCGCTAGAGCTTAGAAGAATGAGAGGGGATCTCATTGAAACTTATAAAATTCTAACAGGACTGGACAGACTAGATGCAGGAAGGATGTTCCTGATGGCAGGGGAATCCAGAACCAGGGGTCACAGTCTGAGGATAAGGGGTAAGCCTCTTAGGACTGAGATGAGGAGGAATTTCTTCACCCAGAGAGTGGTGAACCTGTGGAATTCTCTGCCACAGAAGGCAGTTGAGGCCAATTCATTAAATATATTCAAGAAGGAGTTAGATATATTTCTTAAGGCTAAAGGGATCAAGGGATATGGAGAGAAAGCAGGGACAGGGTACTGAATTTGGATGATCAGCCATGATCTCATTAAATGGCGGAGCAGGCTCGAGGGGCCAAATTGCTTACTCCTGCTCCTATCTTCTATGTTTCTATATTTATCGAATGCCTTTTGGAAATCCAAATATACTACCTCCACTGGTTCACCTTTATCTACCTTGCTAGATACATCCTCAAAAAACTCTAATAAATTTGTCAAACACGATTTCCCTTTCATAAAACTATGTTGGCTCTGCCTAATCATGTTATGATTTTCTAAGTGGCTTGATACCACTTCCTTAACAATGGATTCCAGCATTTCCCGACGACTGATGTCAGGCTAACTGGCCTGTAGTTCCCTGTTTTTTCTCTCCCTCCTTTCTTGAATAGCGGTGTTACATTTGCGACCTTCCAATCCGCTGGGATCTCTCCAGAATCTAGGGAATTTTGAAAGATCAAAACCAATGCATCCACTATCTCTTCAGCCACCTCTTTTAGAACCTTAGGATGTAGGCTGTCAGGTCCAGGGGATCTGTCAGCTTTTAGTCCCATTCGTTTCTCTAGTACTTTTTCTCTACTTATATTACTTATCTTAAGTTCCTCACCCTCGTTAGACCCTTGGTTCCACACCATTTTTGGTATGCTTTTTGTATCTTCTACTATGAAGACAGATACAAAATATTTGTTTAACATTTCTGCCATTTCCTTATTCCCCATAATAATTTCTCCTGTTTCAGCCTCTAAGGGACCAACGTTTACTTTTGCTATTCTTTTCCTTTTTACATACTTGTAGAAACTCTTACAATCTGCTTTTATATTTTTTGCTAGCTTTCTCTCATTCTATTTTTTCCCTTTTTATCAATCTTTTGGTCAACCTTTGCTGGTTTCTGAAACTCTCCCAATCTGCAGGCTTACTATTATTCTTTGCAATATTATAAGCTGCTTCTTTCAATCTAATGCTATCCTTAACTTCTTTAGTTAGCCATGGTTGGATTACTTTTCTCGTGGAGTTTTTGTTTCTCAATGGAATGTATTTTTGTTGAGATTAAGAAGTATTTCTTTAAATGCTAGCCACTGCTTATCTACTGCCATATCTTTTAATCTATTTTTCCAATCTACCTTAGCCAACTCACCCTTCATACCTAAGTAATTGGCTTTATTTAAGTTTAAGACTCTAGTTTCAGACTTAGGCAAGTCACTCTCAAAATTAATGTAAAAAGCTATCATATTATGATCACTCTGCCCCCAGAGGATTCTTTACTATGAGTTTGCTAATTAACCCTGTCTCATTACACATTACACAATACAAGATCTAAAATAGCCTGTTTCCTGGGTGGTTCCATGACATAGAGGTGTTTCCACTTGTGGGCGAGAACAGAACTAGGGGCCATAAATATTAGATCATCATTAAAAAATCCAACATGGAATTCAGGAGAAACTTCTTTATGTAGAGAGAGTTTAGAATGTGGAACTCACTCTCAGAATGAGTAATTGAGGTGAATAGCATAGATATATTTAAGGGGAAGCTAGGTAAACACACGAGGGAGAAGGGAATAAGCGGGGTTAGATGAAGAAAGGTGGGAGGAGGCTTGTGTGGAGCATAAACACCAGCATGGACCTGTTGGGCTGAATGGCCTGTTTTTGTGCTGTAAATGCTATGTAACTATCTAAGTCTAAAAAACATCGGACTCTGTATTCTGATTATTTCTAGGATGACTGTTTCATGGTTCCAGAATCTAAAAAGGTTCACCAGTTGAGCGTCTCACTGAAATTATATATCAAACTGATTAAATTTTCAAACACCCTTAACAAATTAGATTGCTATTTAGCAAAACATCAGAAATACACTTTTTCGATCCATTTTCATTTATACCAGAAAGCACATGGGACTGTGATCAAAGACTGTAGAATGCACAAGAAAAGCTTGATCAAGATGTGTGCACATATAGGTTTTGTGAAGTTTTGCTTCAGTGACATCATGGATTGAGAACAATACTGGCAGCCCTTCATTTTGCTCAATGCTCCTGAAACTATAACCCAAGCATTCATCACCTCAAAAATATACTTCTCAAACACCCCATCTTCCAGCCTGTACTCTCAAAATATTCAGCTAATTCAGAGCACTGGAGTCTACACCCTCTGCTGCGCAAACATGGAGTTGCCAAACTTCTTCTAAAGCATGAAACCTCTGGAACCAATCCCATGAAGGGAAATATAGCAAAACACAAATTGAACAGGTAACCTCAGATTCTTATAACTACCGATGGTAAACATTCTTCTGTACCACTGACTGTAAATATTATAGCCTGACACTTTCATCTCTCCAGAGGATTGCTTTTTCCTACCAGCATTTAATATTTCAAGAGCTAAAGAACAAGATCTAAGAATATTTTTACAAACCTGCCATACAATGTACTATTATAGAGTTTATTCATTTCTTCTACAGCGACATTTCTTCCATTTCATTTATACAACAACACTGTACTTCATTGAACTGAGTTATTGAGTGTTTGTAAACTACAATGACCAAATTAAAACATTTTTAAAGATATCAAAACTCTTTGTCTAAATTTAACTGTTTGACCAAATTCACTAGGTTATCATCAGGTACAACGATAAATCACTTCCATGTCCCCATTGAAGACACTGGGTAGGGTTCCTTGGGTGCTCTTCAGTACCTCATCCAAGTGGCCATTCTTCATATGCAAGGCTAGACAGTGAATGTTGACAGGTTATTTGACCATGGGGAAATCTCTCAAACCAGCCTGATCCTGTTCTGACCACACAAGTCCATTTACCAGCAAGGATCATTGAATAGCAATCAGTCACGGGAACCTGGTTGAATGATCCCTTCCTTAGCCCAGGGCCATTGAGGCCAATTGTAACACCCGCTCCCACAACATTCAAGGTTAACTAACTCAGCACTGGCCAGGAATAAAACCTGCAACCTTCCCGGCCTGTATCGTGCTATTCCACAATGGGCAGTGCAATTAACCACTGAGCTACTGGTGGCTCAACAATATCGTTTCTATGAAATCTCTTTGATAAAACAATAAATACCTGCTGTAAGGGTATCTAAGGCATATAAAAAATGTTACTCCTAGGTTTGTATGGAGCAGGATTTCTGCTGTGGCAGAATCCCACTGCAACTTAAGTAGGGTAGAGGTTTGGCCCACCTCTGACTCTGGCCAATTTATCTGGTGTCCTGGGAATTTCAATGTTGTTGATGGGCTCTTGGCAGGATTCCCATTTCTGTTCGAGGTGGGGTGAGGTGGAGGGAAGCACAACATTGCTGTGGCAGGTCTCGAGCTGGCTGTTTAAGATTATATTTTTAAAAATTGACCCCAATCCACTTTAGTTGCTTGGTCTGCACTCGATTGCAGGAGCTAAGGCAGCCCTTTTGAACTTTAAAGGAGCAAATAGGGCCATCACAATCCTAGATGCCACGATCTTCCCGCTATTGCTAAGGGATAAATGATGGGGAATATATTGAATGATGTATTCTTGTCACTTGTGTGTTATTAGAATGTGCCTGCTCCTAAAGAATGTTTCACACATATCTGCTGGAGTTACACCATTTCCTGACGTCACTCCAGTGGAGAACCCTGGACATTTTTGTTACCTAAACCAATTTTAGAAAGGTGAGTCAATATCCCAGTCTTCCCTGTAAACATGTTTGCCATATGTCAAATATTACCAAATAATCCACATTTTAACAATGGATTTATATTACTCTAACATTTTTCTAAGATGCATTGTCCTGTTACAACGACCAGAAGGCCACATGGGGCATCACCTCCATTACAGGGAAAAGGTTTGGAAAAATCTGCTTATAATGAGGGCTGATACTCTTTTATTTGGAATCTGGAGACTTTAAGTCCTTTAAACAGCAATCAGTTAATTATAATAGATAAACTAAATTATGTCAGGATTTAGAAAATCATAGGGATCAATATAGAAAAAGTATGTGCTTGACAGCAAAGAAAACTAGGACTGCCTGTAGAAAGCTTCTCCAGTGCACATGGCCACAAACCATACCAGTGCATTTTATTAAGGAGCTGCTCCAACGCATAATTTATCAATAAAGCTATAATGTAATAGAAGGCAAATTTCCTGAAATTGCTGTACCATTGTCATGTCAGATTTTAAAACTTCTCCTTCACAAATTCAGTCAGGAAAAGATGCTGAGATAATCAAAACAACATACAGGCAGCAAAACTCTACTTTGCTTGCAGTAATATGTTGACACCAAAGAAGTACAAAGCCCTGTGGCAATATAACATTCAAATCATCTGGAAAAATGCAACCTACTCTTATTCAATGCACTGCATTGATGTATAACATATTTAATAATGGTTTGCTGTAAATTTCTGACATGCAATGTTATCAAATGGAGGAATGAGAATGAAAGAACAGGTATTAATTGGCGTGGTCCAAATTTATCTTCTGTTATTCTGCTGTCACAACCTTTTTCCAGTACTCAAACTTGCTGAGAGCCTTAAAATATTATCGCTATAATTCTAAGATGCTTGAACAAAGTTTCTTTTTTCAAAGAAATTCTAATAAAAAAGTGGTGCAAAACCTCTACAGAGAACCAAATAACATTTTATTACCAAAAAGCAAAAAAACTGCTGAAAATCCAAAACAAACAACAGGAAATACTGGAAACACTCAGCTGGTCAGGCAGCAGAGGAATTAATGGCTAGAAATTTGCCGTCCCGATGATGACGAAAGCTGCCAGTTCGTCGTCATTTTGCCTTTGAAACTGACCGTAACTTCAAGATTTGGCGCAGGCGCAGCCGAATGCGGAACTCCTGAAGTTGCGGTCTGTCATTCACTGGCTGCACTGTACGCCCACACCACCGCCACCACCCCCCACAACCCACAGAGCCAGCAATCACTGAAATCTCTCAAATCATGGAAACGGATGAAAACTTTGGCTCTTCCGCAGTAATTACACTGTAGACCCAAAGGGATTGTGTGTAAAGGGATGGTGGTGAAAGCTGCACAACATACTATAGGAATTAAACTACCTGCTGTGCAGGATATCTACCCCGAGAGGTGCCGGGGGAAGGCCCTGAGAATCATTAAAGACGCAAGCCACCCCAGCCACAACCTCTTCGCCCTGCTCCCATCCGGTAAGAGATACCGAAGCATACGGTCTCGTACCAGCAGGTTTCAAAACAGCTTCTACCTCCAGGCCATAAGACTCATGAACGAATAATTTATTATTATTTATTACTGTTGTTTTATTTATTAATACTGTATTTCTATTAGTATTTTTATCATTGTTATGCCATATTTATTCCAATGTTGGGAGGACTCGTAAAAATCAACATTTCATTGTGCAGTACACACGTCTGCTGCATATATGACAAATAAAATTGAATTGAATTGAATTGAATTGATAACTGGGGTTTTAAACAATGTATTGACTGCTAGACAAAGGTTATGGCCCTGAAAAACCAAATTTAATTTTGTGCAGTGTCAAATTTATCCATTTAAATAAAAATTGACATTTTTAAGAAAGTTTGTTCCTCTTTATTTCAGGTTTGCCTTTTCCCCATGTGAGAGCCCCAATCTTTGTTTTGCTCTCGCTCACATTTTTAAAAAGTTAGAATTTAAAGATCTTATCCACTTCATGGTTTGCTGTCTGTGAGAATTGTGCATTGTGATTGGCTGCTGAGACAGCATGTTGATGTCACAGCAGCTCGCACTAGGGGATCCCCACTATACTCCATTGATTCGAACTATGCATCGGAAAAACTAGAACATCTCGACACAGAGATCGTAAGATCTTTGTGCAAAGCTTACTTCGGGGCCAGTGATGAATGCCTTTGCTTTGCTGCTGACCATAAATTCTGGACCACTGTTACAATCTGGACCCTGTTGTTTTGACGAAGAGTTCACAACCTAAACGCCAATTCCTCAATTCTCTCCACAGATGCTGCCTTAACTTCTCAGTGTGTCTAGCATTTTCTGGTTTCGTTTCCCATTTTATTACCCTTGTCTATAAATCAATTGAACTTAATTATTTCAGTTCATCTTAATTTAATTGGTGACAAATCAGTTCCTATCGTATGAAAAGAAGCCTTTTTTTAAAAAGTGATCCTGCTAAATTGAATAGTTTTGTGCTCAAATAAAAATTCACTGCAAGCAAACATTCCTTGCAACAAAAGTCGACAAATACGTCCCATTTTGTAATTAAACTACAACCACATTCTAAAACCAAGGCCGATCTTCGCTGAATCTGAGATGAAAAAGAACAGTAATGTATTACGTTGAAGCATTCTAATTACTTATTGCAATAAGCACAAATTGCTTATTGATTTTCTTCTGAGCTGGTGAAAGTTATTTTGAAATTTGAATGGTAGATGATAACAGATATTAAAGAAACACACAATCTAACCATATCCATTTCACCAGAGTGGCTCTTTTATTCAAAACATAGAAAAAATAATAATTAAGTCCATTATCATTAAATCAAATAAAGGCCTATGTATGGTAAATGATAGAACATATCACATTACTGAAAGACAGCAACTTTTTGAAGTAATGTTGCTTTAACAATTAACTTTACCACCTAAGCCTTTGAATATGCTAGGTAGATAGAACACAGTATGGAGATAGATAGGTTGAGGGACAGAGGTGTGTGAGTAAGGAAGCAATACTGCTAAGTCCAGAAATGGCTGGCAAAAAAGTGCTTATGTTGTTAGATAATCATGTAACAGTGGTAATGGCAGATGCTGTGATGTAAACATGCCAGAGTGACCCATATTTTCAGTTAAAAGAGGTATACCAGTGGGCGGCAACCCAATGGGACATTAAAAGAGCAGAAAACAAATACAAATACAGAATTTCAAACAATAAAAGACTCTTCATTTAAGCTATTTTCAAAAAAGTATTTTTACTAGAAACTTTCAGTTGACCACATCATTTAATGAATGTTCAATAAAAGTATTTATTATACCTCAGTCTACCTCCCTGTCACAAAAAACCTTACTCCATCTTTTGGCTAAGTTGCCATTTACGTCTAAGCAATATTTTATAACTCCAAATTAAATGCGACAAGGAAATGTATCAGAAACAGACAATGATAAAACCTTACTTCAAGATAAAACATAGATAACATTTAGTAGAAAGAAATTGAAAGTCACTGGGGCCAATTTTAACTTCCCGGATCAGGCAGAAACTGGGCCGGGGGGAGTTAAAATAATGCAAGTCATTTACCTCCTCTGATCGGCTTCCTTTCTGCCATGTCCCAATATTAACCTACTGTTTTGAGCAGGACACCCGCAGGAAGGAAACAATCCGATCTGCAATTTCAAGCTTAGGCCTGAGTGGGGGAGCAGAATCAGTTTCCCCGTCACGCAAACCTGTCGGGAGCCGGATCCTACAAATTATTTGATGTAGCACTTGCTCATTACATCTGCAACACCCCATTTGCCAAGGCCTAAATTTAACACAGCAAAAGAATAAAATGAGTTCAACAATAACCAATATAGGAAGACAGAGTCCTATGCCTAATCTGCATTGGCATTTAGCGCTGCTAAATTCGGTGGGGTGGGGGTGGGGGTGATGATTTGTAAGCAGCCACCTGAAATGAGTGCAGGCCTCATTTCAATATTGGAATGAGGCTCTTGCAACCATTTCTGACCTGGAATCTGGCATACGATCGCTTTTTGTCACTGGAATTGCGCCCATTTTAAATGTTAACATATTTAGGCCCGCTATCTCTAGTTTGTAGAAGAATTTAGAATGATGCAATCAGTAATCGGTTAACCTGATACAGGTCTTTAAGATTATGAAAGGGTTTGATAGGGTAGACATAGAGAAGATGTTTCCACTTGCAGGGGAGACCAGAACTACGTGCCATAAATATAAGATAGTCACGAATGAATGCAATAGGGAATTCAGGAGAAATTCCTTTGCCCAGAGAGTGGTTAGAATGTGGAACATCACTACCACAAGGAATAGTTGAGGGGAACAGCATAGATGCATTTTTAAGGAGAAGCTAGATAAACACGAGAGAGAAAGAAATAGAAGGATATGTTGATAGGGTTAGAAGAAGCAGCATGGGAAGAGGCTTGTGTAGAGCATAAACACCAGTATGGACCTGTTGGACTGAATGGCCTGTTTCTCTGTTGTTAATACTATGTAATATGACAGCAACCTGTTTAGAAGTATACAATGCCAGAACCTGTCGAAGGCTTTGGCGTTATCTAATACAATTTAGATGGATGATGGTTTACCAAAGTATTCAAAAGCAATGTTCAAAAGTTGATAACATAGACAACCAAATCACCATTGGACCAACCATAGTGAAAACCATACTACAGCCATGAATAAGTCAGAACTTTTAAAATGATGGATAATTTGAGCTATTGGTAACAAGCACTGAGCAAAAGATATTAAAGGTATGGCAAAGGATCAGAGTAACCTCAGAGATACACACAGTGAGGACGATGGAAGGACACCATCGTGGCCAAAGATCTTTTTGGGAGTCTAAAGAGCAGAGGGTCTGACAAACTTGTCAAGGATAAATTATAATGTAGCTCATAATGGTCAAATGATCAAATAGAATGGAGCAAAGGAGGGAAGTTCTTTACTCAGTTCATCAAGCTTCGTGATGAAGGAAAATAATGAGCTCAAAGGACCAGTTTTCTCTTGAGGAGAACAACCAACCATACAATAAAGTTAAAGGCAGAAAGGAAGTTTCGTTGAAGGCCCACCGCCACCTTCTCAGGACTGCTCAGGATGGACAATAAATGCCTGCCTTGCCAGATATGAGCACATCCTGAGAGTGATTAAAAGTCACAAGAGACAGCATTGGCAAACAATCAGACAGCATATAATTCATCATCAATTGCTCCACTTGTCAAGATGGCACTGCCGTACAGAGTACCATTTGTTGCAGGGTATTCTGCAAAAAGTGTGTATGGCAAGATGGTCACAATTGGAGATAAAAACATTGTAAGAGTTACAATTTGAGGTGACGAAAAGGCCTAGCAGATTGGATGAACTTGCTTAACCATCAAGGATAGGCTAACTGACAAGTTGTCCAAGGCCATTCACGATAGCAAAGGACCCAGCATTATTGCCAGTGTGATCAAAAGAAGAGGAGAAGCAGAATCATTGATCATAGTAAAGTCAGAGGGGAAGTTAGGAGTGAAAGGTTCAATTTTCCTTGGTGAAAAGTTGCAGATTTATCAAAATTAGGAGAGTAATAGAGATACATTTATTGAGGGGGTGAAAATATATTTTAGCCAATACAGGGTACGGTAATGTAATGGTTATGTTACTGGATTAGTAATCGGAAGGCCTTGATTAATAATCCAGAGAATGAGTTTAAATCCCACCATGGCAGTTTGAGAATTTGAATTCAGTTTAAAAACCTGGAAATAAAAAGTTGGCATCAGTAAAAGTGACTTGATGCTGTCAGTTTGTCGTAAAAAGCAACATCATGTTCAACTCAGTGAAATATGACATTCACTGTTACAAATGTGCCAAATATGTAACTGAAAAAAACAATCTACCAAAAATGAATGCCGGAAAATACTGTTGAAATTCTGGATGGCCTACAGGAAACTTAACTGATCTGAGCAAACCAATTTAATTAGCCTGGGCCAGACTTTATCTTAAAATGCTTATATTTGATTCCTTTATAGTACTGCAAAATTCACTTCATGGAAAGATGCTTGGAGAAGCTGTCAAGTGGAAGCAAGTGGCAATCAGTGACACATTAGCTGTATACTTGGTTAGGAAAGCTGTTTGGGGATGGCTATAAATGTATTGGACTTTAGCTCATTTGATTCAAACTGAACTGAAGGGCTGAACTCTCAGATAATTCAGATACAAACTCTGCGTGCAGAGAATCAGACATAAAATAAGGAACTGATTATATCTAACTATATCATAAATGGCTTCAAATAAAAAGACACAGGGCTAAAAATTCGAGAGTGCTGAAAAGCTGTCGGTGCGCCACCGCAGGCTGCAGTTAAAGGCCACCAAAATTAATAGCGCTGGCACCACCGGTATATTGGTGCTGCTTGCTAATTAACATTAGCGCAGGGCTAAACTAACTGTGTAAGGCTGATTTTCAGCCGGTAGTCTCAGCAGGAAGCCCAATGTAGTGTGGCCGTAGTATCCCTGGAGCAAGAACATCTTTATCTTAAAGCCAGCCTGTCATTTTAGAAAGTAATGTCAGTCCCTTAAAGGGGAAATGCCTTATAAAATAAAAAAATTAAAATCATTTAAAAATAGGCAGTTTTTAGCCCTTAGAGCTCAACTCACTTCTGGAAAAAAAAATGAACATTAAAAGAATTCCCAAATGGCAGTCTTCAACTCTTAAAGCTGAATTGCCTTCCACACCTAAAAAAATGGGAAAAGTGCTTTAGCACTAAATCAAATGGCTCAGCAAGCCAGGGAAGGGCACCCAGGGTCTCGCACGCAACACTCCAGCTTTGTGCAGGGACGCAACACTACAAGAGATGATTCCATCCCAGATATCCTGGCCAGAAAGGGGCAGTCTGGTTGCATCCTTCCTTCCACTTCCTCCTCTTCTTCTGCGTCTTCCTCTTCTGCACCTTCCTCTTCCCTCTGCGAGTGGATGCTAGAAATTTGAAATAAAAGCATAAAATGCTGGAAATACACAGTAGATCAAGCAGCATCTCGACTTGAGACGTGAATTCTGTTTCTCTCTCCATGGATGTTGCCTGACCTACTGAGCATTTCCAGCATTTTGTCTAATCAGATGCCTTTCTTTACCATCCAAGGCCTTGCAAGCATCCAGCAGCACTCCCTGCACTCTTTAAAAACTTTGAATACCTATTGCACCAAGCCACTACTTCAATAAAATATAAAAAATCCAGTCCAAAAGCTTAAATGCAAACTTACCTGAATGACATGTGTATGTCCTTTTAAGTGGTGCTGACAGCATCTCTGTAGGCCTGCTGTATGCTCACTTTTCAGAGTGAGCTTGGGACCCAGTGTTAAAGTCAGTGCAAAGTTCACAGAGCATGGCATCAAGTCGGCGTTGCATGATGACTGACGTCACGCTCTGCAGATTTACATGTCTAGGGCCAGCGCTGCTAAAGGTAGCGCTATGGCCCTCACCAAAATAGCAGCCACTGAGTCCTACGCCAGGGGCGGGCAGAAGTGAGGCAGCCGCCATTTTTCTTCACGAATCTGTCGGTAACGGGTGGCAGTAGGTACCTGAATTTTTAGCCCACAGTTACTTCTCAAGAACAATTCTCTCAGGATGACTTTTACTTGAAGCTAAACATCAATGTGAATGGTGTTGCTGTTATGTTTCACCTCAGTGCTCCATGAAGTGCTTTGCTAATTGCAAATTACATTTTGGAGTTTAGGTACAAGAATCATTTAAATTTCTGAAGAAACTACAAGGTCTCTAAGAGTGATGAACCTCTCAAGTCGGGACAAATCTAGCAATAAATTGATCATTCTTGTGTATGGATCAATCCTATTAAGCTCCCTACTCTGTTTAATAGACTCATTTGTCTGCAGTGTTAAAACAGCCAAATGCTTCTAACTGAACAGCATTAACCAACAAAACAGCAGTTTAAACTGCAAAGCATAATACAATTCCATGGGAATGTAAGAATCAGGTTGTTATTTTTGTACCTATTAAAGCATAATAATTGCACTTCATTACTACTTATCTTCCTTGTTTGTCTTGTAGCCTGTACTATAGATACTGTTTCCACAGTGTTTGTGCCTCTTCTATATCTTTCACAGACCTCCATTATGCAACTTATGCCATTTTGTTTCTTTCATATTATTGCATGACATATGTGAAAGAACTGTGGTGTTAATGGAGATTGTGCGAACTGGAAAATTTCACAGCAGTGAATTATTGGCCTTGTATTTACTTGTTGCGAGGAAAAATACCTCCATTAAAGCTCTGGTGGAGATTTATTCTGAGATGGTGTCCGTTTGTAAAGAGGTGCAGAGAACATTCAAAGTTAAGTGGGAAGAAGAGTAAGCACAATCTTGTCACTTACCTGCCACTCTTTCCTCTTGCTGTGTCTTTGTACAGTCCCAGCATATGCACCCACAGTGAAAGATAGCTTAATAATCAGTTTAAGACTTTTCAATAAGTGGTATTGCAGTCCCTCAATGGAAGATAAGAGTGTCCCAGGTTTGATTTCTAATCTGTGCTAAATTAACTTATCTGAACTGATTCACTTATGAAAAAAGCCACGGCTCCTGCTCTTGATTGCTGTCTGGCGACTCCTACTGTAAAGTGCGCATGGGTGGATGTTGGATGAGGCTAGGACCAGATTCAGCCATGATAACTCCATGGCCAAACCATCTTGCAACATAAACTGTCTGGATTCCACGTGCAGAATAGCACTTGCACAAGGTACTGAAGGGCATCTGGCATGCAGGGAACCAAACTATAGCATAAGTGGGTGTCTTCAAAAAAAAGGAGAGAAAACTCATGGGTGAAGAATAAATATTGGTGTTATGGCTCCTTTACATTTGCCACCTGCCCAGTTTATGGAGGACGGCTTTATAGAGGTCAAACATATTAAATAGCTCTTAGATCTCCTACGATGGCTCAGGATTAAAGTCAACAGGTAAATTCAAAATGACTGATTATTGCAATTTTTGGGGATCAACTCATTTAAGTAATTAGTACAATTTAACAATGGAGGAAATGGGCCTCATCAGTAAGTATAACCAACATGAAGGGGCCTGGGAATGTGGGGCTTCCACTTCATAACCAACAACTAACTGGACTGAGATTGATAGATTTTTGTTAGGTGAGGGTACAGTATTAAGGGATATGCAACCAAGGCGGGTAAATAGAATGGAGGTACAGATCTGCCATGATCTAAATGAATAGTGGAACAGATTCGAGGGGCTGAATGGCTTACTCCTGTTCCTATGTTCATTCCACCTGCATCAAACATCAATCCAGGAATACAATAGCAAAATACTGCGGATGCTGGAAATCTGAAATAACAACAAAAAATGCTGGAAAAACTCAGCAGGCCAGGCAGCATCCGTGGAGAGAGAAACAGAGTTAACGTTTCAGGTCTGGGACCCTTCATCAAAGTCCGACGAAAGGTCTTCGACCTGAAACGTTAACTCTGTTTCTCTCTCCACGGGTGCTGCCTGGCCTGCTGAATCAATCCAGGAATGTTTACTCTGGGAGATCCAGATTTAGAGGTGGAGTTAGATTTTGAGCTGGGAACAGTGGGTGAAATACATAGTATGAGTGAAGTTGGCCAAATACAGATTATATGCTTAACTGGACAGGAATTTTCGCTGAGGTTTGATTGAAGTCACTACAATGTCTGCAAGTACTGCTCCTCTTTTACTTTCTTCAGCACACAGTCTTTGTGGGAAATGTGTGTGTAGGGGATTGTTATTTTTCCAAGTTTATACCTTTTAGTCCACATCACAAGTATATCTGCTGGACCCGATGCCCAAGGAGTTTTCCTGCAGCAAATTAACCATTTTTATTTTTCAGTTTACAAGTATATGTTATCTTAACTTTGCGAGAATTTATAAGAGATAAATGGCTTAAATATTATTTCACTATAGTTTTATAATAGGTGCTGATTAGATCTGAAATGTTTAGAAAATATATTTTGTATATAATGCAATCGTAAGTAATGAATGTTTAATATGTAGCTTGAATACTCATCCCTAGTGCAAATCAAAAGTGCTACGTGCCCTGTGCCACCAGCCTGGAATAGATTCATCCTATTTGCAAACAATCCCTGATGAGCTTGATGATATTATGGAAAGTCACACTCCAGCATACTAAAACTGCCAGACCGACCAAAAAATATAACTGACTGCAAAAAAAGTAGCATTAAAAGTGCTGGGGTGGTTTGCAGTTAAAGAATGTGATTTTAAACTTAATCGCCTTTCATTCCTGCGGGGGTCCTCCCGATCGGCCACTGTAACTCCAGCGGAAGATTCACGGAATCTCCGGGAAAATGGAGCCATTTCTCCTGGGTTTCCACGTTGGATCTGCCACCGAAGTTACAGCAGATGATCGGGCGTACCCTGGAGAAATTCAACCCCAATAAACGTGTTGCTGAACCTTTCTCCTTACTTAGCCAGGTGTCTTACTGCAACCTTGGAAGCGCATCCCCTCCTGTACCAGTATGAACTTATTCAGATCCTACACCACTTATGGTTGGTCTAAAACAGATTGCCAAATTATGCAGAATGGTGGGCAGTTCGTACTGTGAACTTGTGCATGTGAGAAGTTGGTTCAAGCCAACTCAAACTCATGCCATGTAGAATTCTTCCAACCAACAGAGGAAGGAAGCTTTGTTTCATCAACTAGAGATGAGTTCAAACCCAGGACCCAGAGGATGACAGCAAGTGATGATTATTTTTTCCAAGACTGAATAGATCAAGTAAAAACTAACAACATCAAAAAAAGGATTATAAATGTTTAGTGGATTCGCTGGAAGCAAAGAGTGCAAGAAGTGGTGGTAGCTGGATTGTTTCCAACTGAGCACATGGAAAAAATAAACAGGATAATTGGCTTCAAGATGGTACACACAGGGAGAAATTGATTTTGCAGATAGCTGAGGTGCCTTTTGGCATAGATAGCTCCTGTAGAGAAATGATAGGGGAATATGCATCCAGAGTTTCTGTTTTGGAAAGGAGGGGCACTAATCTATGGGCTCGGAGTATGAACATAGCAATTGGATTACAAAGCAAAATCCTGCTTTTATATAAATTCTTATCGCATCCTCAAGATGTGCCAAAGCACTTCACAGCCAATAAATTACTTTTGAAGTGTAGTCACTGTTGTTATGTAAGCCTTCCACCAGCATTGCTGAAGCCACTGGGAGCACATAACAGTTGTTGAGTTAGTAAAGCTTCTTTTAAGAAAGGCACAATGGATTGTCACTGAAAGATGAGGGCAATTATTTTGTTCAGCATTAAGTTAATCACCATTATCTTTGGCACTTTGATTTGCAATGTCCTTTCATAGCAGCTTCTAAGTCTGCATTGTCAGTATGTCATTCATATTTGGCATTGTGCTGCACCTCATTCTTCTGCCCCTCACTCGCCTTCATCCAATTCTTCCTTGTCAAATGATGACCCTTCCCGTTGCTCTGCCTCCTCCAACTGCTATTCTCTACATATTTCCATGTTGTGCAGCACGCTACAATGATGCAACAGACTTTGTGTGGGGTATATTGTAGGGAGCCCAGACCTATACAGAACCTTTGCTTTAATAGCACAATAGTATGCTCAATGATGTTCCAGATTATCCTATGGCACTGATCGTGTCTGAGCTGTTCAGGCATAGTGGAGATGCATTGGGGGTGTCATTACCATATGTGCAGGGGGCAGACCTTGTCCTCAAGCAGCCAACCTCTTATGTTCTTGGAAGGGTGATACAGTGGGGGATGGATGAGTATCATAGGATGAAGGTGTCATGATTGTAGTGTATGTACTTTGCAGAAGGAACTATATTCTGCAGCCCCTGTATACTGCAGTACCAGTAGTGACCACCCCTGTATATAAGCCCGTGTAGTAACTTTGCATAGTTAGTTCCAGTTTGTCTCCACTCAGTAAAGACCTGTTATAACCAACTCCTGCAGTCCGTGTCTCAATTACACACAGACATAATACTGGCGACGAGCAGATCCGAACTTACCTACAGTCTGCACCACCTCATGGGGATCCATCCCTGAAGCGAAGTTGTCAGAGGTCGAGGCCAGAAGGAAGAAAGAAAAATAAATAAATAAATAAAACAAACAGAAGAAACGGGCGTCGACCGTGGGCAACCGCCTCTGATTCATCGGAGTTGAAGATTTGCAGGAGAGGCTGTCAAGAGTGGGGCTTGGTTATCCTGTTGATGGTGTTCCAGCTAATCGGGCTGGTGGCAGGTAGTTCACTGATTCTTCCTGGGCTGCGGCGGGCTAGAGCTCGATCGGGTGGCTTTTCAACGGGGCCGAGCAGCGTTGTCGGGAAAAGGAGAGAGAGAGGGAGGGTGGAGCACACAGGGCGCGGCCGGTGCTACGAAGCCGGGCAGCGTACAGACCCGAGAAGAGGGAGGAAAGTGTCCCATAGGGTTGCTCCGACGACGGGGAAATAAAAGAAATTAGAAGTGCAGAAAGCCGCGAGGAGCTACAGTTTGCCACGGGAACCGCGGAGAGCGGCGTTAGCAGCAACGCGGGGGGAAGTGTGCGAAGACCATAGGGCGTCACCATCAAGGCATAAAACACCAGCAACAGCGCAAGCAGCAGCGGAGAAGACGGAAAGCGCGGGAGGCACCATTTTGTTAAATCGGGGAAGAAGGCAAAGTGCGGGAGGCGCCATCTTAGATTTCCAAGATGCCGAAGACTGGCAATATCACTGCCTTCAATAATGCAATAGAAGACTGGACCACGTATGTGGAAAGAGTCGAAGTATATTGCGAGGCAAACGAAGTAGCCGATGAGAAAAAGGCATCGGTACTACTAAACTTAATGGGCGCAAGAACGTACGGCCTATTGCGGAACCTGATTACTCCAGCCAAACTGATGGCGAAGAGTTTTAACGAAATTGTTGATATCCTACAGGAACACCTAAATCCTACACCGCTGCTGATAGCAGAAAGATTTAAATTCCACATGAGAAATCAGCATAAAGATGAGAGCAATGCTGATTATCTTACGGAACTACGCAAGCTATCAAAGCACTGCCAGTTCGGAGCAGGACTGACAGATACTCTACGGGACAAATTTGTCTGTGGACTCCTGAGTGAAGGAACCCAGAAGAGGTTACTCTCAGAGAAAGAGCTGACGCTAGATAAGGCTTTCAGCGTGGCAGTATCGTACGAAGCAGCAGCAAGGGGAGCTGCGGAAATACAGCAAAAGCTACAGGAATACGGCACCCACGAAATGACACGGGGATTAGAAAAATGTTATCGCTGCGGCAGAACAACCCATGACCAGAAGGACTGCTGGTCCAAAGACAAAATATGCAGGCAATGCGGAAAGATGGGACACATTGCACGAGTTTGCAGGTCTGGGAAGAAGACTAATGACAACAAAAAGGCTACTAAGGAACAGTACAGGAAAGTACAAAAGATGACGGACAGTAGTTCCGAAGACCAGATGAGCGATAGTGAATCCGGGAACAAGAGACTAAGCTGTCTCAAACTTCACAACATAATCGCAAAAGAGGATCACCGAACCATTTGGGTCACCCTCACGATAGCAGGGTCCCAAGTCAAAATGGAATTGGATACTGGATCAGCCCTGACCGTCATGAATCGACGAGACTACGAGTGGCTATTCTCACACAAACCCTTGAAAGAGACAGCCATTGTCTTGAAGACGTATACGGGGCAAAAAGTATACCCCAGAGGGAAAATAAGGGTGCCTGTCGAATACAACGGCAAGGAAATACAGAAATTGTATCTGTACATACTGCAAGATGGTGGACCACCGTTATTGGGACATGAATGGATCAGAAAGATAAGTTTAGACTGGCACTCCATTCAGGCACTGACGGTGGCTGGTAAAAAGGATGACGACGTCACACCTGGACGATTGTCAAAAATCTTAGCTAACGCCAAAGAGGTATTTCAACAAGAACTGGGAACTCTTAAAGGCGTAACCACCTCGATAAAAATAGAAGAGAATGCAATTCCCAAGTTTTTCAAAGCAAGACCGGTACCATATGCAATTCGCCCAGCTGTCGAGGCAGAGCTGGAGAATCTGGAGAATGCAGGCATGTTATCTAAGGTAGACTGGAGCGAGTGGGCGACACCCATCGTTCCTGTCATGAAGAAAACGTTAAACAATAAGTCTGAGGAGCCAAGGAAGGTTCGCATCTGTGGGGACTTCAAGGTGATGGTGAACCCAGTCCTTCACACAGTACAATATCCTCTCCCGAGGATAGAAGATATTTTTGCCTCACTATCCGGAGGGAAGCGTTTTACAAAAATTGACCGAGCACAAGCATATTTGCAGATGGAGGTTGAAGAATCCTCTAGGAAGTATCTCACGATAAACACTCACAAAGGTCTTTACCAGTATAATCAACTGGTATTCGGAGTAGCATGGAAATGGAGCGATGAATGTAAGTGGGCCTTACAAAAGAGTAAAGACCTAATCACTTCAAGAGAAGTATTGGCTCACTACAACCCATCACTACCGATAAGACTGGCGTATGATGCGTCTCCCTACGGCATTGGAGCGGTACTGTCACATAAATTCCTTGATGGTTCAGAGAGGCCGATAGCTTTTGCGTCACGCTCGTTAACTTCAGCCGAGCGTAACTGCGCCCAGATTGACAGAGAGGCCCTCAGCCTGGTGTGGGGGGTGAAGAAGTTCAATCACTACCTGCACGGTCAGAAATTTACTCTACTAACTGATCATCAACCTCTTGTCTCCATTTTCAACCCTCAGAAGGGCGTCCCGATAATGACAGCACAACGGCTACAGAGGTGGTCCCTTTTCCTAAGGGCACACCAATATGACATCGAGTACAAAGGAACTAAACAGCATGGGAATGCTGATGGATTGTCTCGCCTACCGTTGCCGACGGTGGAAGAAGCACCTGCAGTGGATCCAGTGGAGATATTCCACTCGACCATAGTCGAATGTCTACCTGTGACGAATGCAAACATAGAAAAGGAAACACGAAATGACCCGACACTCTCCTGGGTCTATGATTTAACGGTGAAGGGATGGCCAGCACATGGCGAACCACTGTTGCCAGCATTCTCGCCGAGAAGAGAACAGCTGTCAGTGTGCAGAGGAACCTTGATGTGTGGATCCAGAGTAGTAATTCCACCCAAATTGAAGGATAGAGTGCTCAATGAGCTTCATGAGGGTCATCTGGGAGGGGTAAAAATGAAGAACTTAGCCAGAGCGTTTGTGTGGTGGCCGGGAATCGATAGAGAAAGCGAAGAGATGACCAAGAGCTGTACAGGATGCCAGAAGGTCCAAAACGCCCCACCACAAGCCCCTCTACATCCATGGGAGTGGCCCTCATCTCCATGGCAAAGGGTGCACATTGATTTTGCTGGTCCATTTATGGACTCGATGTTTTTAATTGCGGTGCATGCATATTCAAAGTGGCCAGAGGTAATAAAAATGTCCTCAACCACCACAGAAAAAACTATCACAGTCTTACGAACCATATTCGCCAGAAATGGGCTGCCTGAACAGATTTGCTCCGACAATGGACCACAGTTTGTGTCTGAAGAGTTCCGGAGGTTCTTAAAGAACAATGGTGTTAAGCATTACACATCCGCCCCATATCATCCAGCCACCAATGGATTGGCTGAGAGGTTCGTTCAAACATTCAAGAAGGCTATCAAGGCAATGTGTAATGAAGACATACCCCTACAACACAAGGTGGATAACTTCTTGTTTGCCTACCGGAATGCGACACATGCGGTTACCAACCAAACTCCAGCCATGATGTTCTTCAATCGAAGACTATGATGCCGCTTGGATTTGGTTAAGCCAAACATCAGAAGAGATGTGGAGAACAGGCAGTTTCAGAATATGAATGAAAGGCCGACCAGGAGTTTTAAGATAGGTCAACCAGTTTTGGCCCAGGACTACCGCACAGAGAAATGGCAGCCAGGAACGATCTGTACACGGCAAGGACCTCTAATGTATACCGTGGACCTTGGAGAGAGCATTGTAGGACGCCATGCTGACCAGATTCTAGAGTCACTGGAAAACGTCAATTCCACACCATGGTCTGATACACCTGGTGATGAAACCGAAGTACCAATTGCATCTACCTCAGAATCGGGAATATTGGAAGCAGACGAACCCAACAACGACGTTGATTCCGAATCAACTCTGCCAGAAGAACCTGATACCCCAAAGAGGCGTTATCCAGACAGAATCAGGAAGCCTCCTCAAAGACTGAACTTATAATTGCTTAACTTCAGCTAATGTATATGACAACTGTAATTGTAAATATGTTATTTAATTATTAATCGAATGTTATGTACTGTTTAGCTAAAAGGGGAGGAATTGTAGTGTATGTACTTTGCAGAAGGAACTATATTCTGCAGCCCCTGTATACTGCAGTACCAGTAGTGACCACCCCTGTATATAAGCCTGTGTAGTAACTTTGCATAGTTAGTTCCAGTTTGTCTCCACTCAGTAAAGACCTGTTATAACCAACTCCTGCAGTCCGTGTCTCAATTACACACGGACATAATAATGATAGCTGCCTGAGAGACAGACACAGACTTGCATGATCCATCTGCAATGATCAGCTGTTTACAATCTATATTAATGACTTGGATGAAGGGACCGAGTGTAATGTAGCTAAATTTGCTGATGATACAAATGTAAGAATTCGCAATAATTTACAGTTCTGAAGATTCATTTTTTTGATTAAAGAATCCCTGGGTGTTGTGCTTTTAAATTTCCAGGGATAAAAATGGCTGTCACCACATGGCCGAAGACAAAGGACAATGCTTTGTTTACAAAGCAATTGAATGCTATTAGCATTTGTTTGTATATCGAGTGGATACATCTAAACTGCAGAAGAGACTTTTGCACCTTGAATGGGAATCGTTCAAGATTTGAATGGGTTTTAAATCACCCAGCGCTGGACAATAGAGCAGTTGTATCTCCCTTTTGTTTCAGCCCAGGAAGCTCCGGAAGACACATTAACCCAGTCTAACCACTTTGAGTTAGCCAATCACAGCTTTCTCTTGTGTATTGGACCCTTTTGGGTGGGGAATTTTGCACACAGCCCTTGCAAGGCAGAACGGCAAGACCTCACCAGGTATAAAGATAGCGGCTGAGAAGCTATCTCGCTCTCTTACTTCGCTGGACCAAAGGTGAGCAGGGTGTTCTGACTCCTCAACAAGGCAACCTAGCAGGGGTTAAGGGGTGGTGATTTAAGGGAATTGCTAAGATTGTTTAAATAACATTGTAGCTCATTGTATCCCTCGTTTTCGCCGTCTGCAACCCCCTGCTATATAGTATTACTGTGTTCGTGTGGTATAGTTTGTTCTTTTGATTGTAGTTTATTTAGGTAATAAAACTTGATTTTTTTCTCTCATCCAAACCACTTGTTCCGTTTTAATATCATTAATTATAAGTTCCTCCACTCAGAACTAAAGGAGGGGTAGCGATTCGTAACCGCTGTAATAAAATTGGTTTTATTGGAATTGGTCCTGCAAGACCAGGAAAATTACTTTAAACCAGTTTAAAGAAGCCCCCAAACCCTTACACAAATATAGGTCGGAAAGCAAGTTGTGAAGAGAACACAAAGAATCTGCAAAGGGATATAGATTGGTTAAGTAAGTGGGCAAGAATTTAGCAGATGGAGTATAATGTGGGAAAATGTGAGGTTATCCACTTTGGTAGGAAAAATAAAAAAGCAAATTATTATTTAAATGGAGGGAGACTACAAAATGCTGCAGTGCAGAGGGATCTGGGGGTCCTTGTACGTGAAACACAAAAAGTTAGCATGCAGGTACAGCAAGTAATTAGGAAGACAAATGAAATGTTGGCCTTTATTGCAAGGGGGATGAAGTATAAAAGTAGGGAAGTTTTACAACAACTGTACAGGGCATTGGTGAGACCACACCTGGAGTACTGTGTACAGTTTTGGTCTCCTTATTTAAAGAGGGATATACTTGCATTGGAGGCAGTTCAGAGAAGGTTCACTAGGTTAATTCCTGAGATAAAGGGGTTGTCTTATGAAGAAAGGTTGAGCAGGTTGGGCCTATACTCATTGGAGTTTAGAAGAATGAGAGGTGATCTTATTGAAAAGTACAAGATTCTGAGGGAGCTTGACAGGGTAGATGCAGAGAGGATGTTTCCCCTCGTGGGGGAATCTAGAACTAGAGGGCATAGTTTCAGAATAAGGGGTTGTCCATTTAAAACGGAGATGAGGAGGAATTTCTTCTCTCAGAGGGTTGTGAATCTTTGGAATTCTCTACCCCAGAGAGCTGTGGAGGCTGGGTCATTGAATATATTTAAGGTGGAGATAGACAGATTTTTGAATGATAAGGGAGTCAAGGGTTATAGGGAACGGGCAGGGAAGCGGAGTTGAGGCCAAGATCAGATCAGTCATGATCTTATCGAATGGCGGAGCAGGCTCAAGGGGCCAAATGGCCTACTCCTGCTCCTATTTCTTATGTTCTCATCACACACCAGCTGGACATTATTGAGTGATAGTCCTTTCTGTTGACGAAAGTTGCTGGCTCATCTTCTGGTGCATTGATAGCTACATGGTTGAAGTCTATAATGCCCTGCACATGAGGAAGGCCAGTCACTGCTGCAAATCCCAAAGCTTTCTTATTTTGAATGTTGGCGTCCATGGGAAATGTGATGGCAAATAGGGCATTGGTGACCTGCTTGAAGCAACTGCGCACTGCAGTCTGGGAAATGAGGGTGTTGTCCACTATAATAGGCTGGGAGGAGCCTGAGGCAAAAAGTTAAGGGTGGGTGTGACTCTGACAACCACTGGCAAAGTATGGCCACCTGGACAAGCAGGCAGCAGTTCCTGTTGCAGAAGGCTGCTTAGATCAGCATCGGTCTGCCTGGTGAAGCACAGCCTCCAGTGAAAGCAAGGAAAGTGACTGTTGGCCTATAAAACCTGTGGGCTGGGGTAAACTTACCCCCTCACCTGCTGTCCTCTAACATGTCCACCTACTGTTCGTCCTGGTTGTTGTTGCAGGTCCACTTTTTTCTCCAACTGTTCCTCTGTTCAAAGCAATGAAGCAAAAATGGCACACACTGTGTGCTTAATCAAGATGAGTAAGGAAAAAAAAAAGAACTTGCAATCTCCAAGCTCAAAAATCCCTTGGAAATCCTCTAAGTACAATGCCACACAGAACCCTATGACCACTATAAATAATGCTTCCAGTGAGTCAGTCAATGCCTGAGTCCAGTCCTGCGAGGTTTTACTCAGTGGAATAGCCGGTAACCCACTCAGTTAAAATCATGTAGGGGTTCTAATTGCATCATAGGATCCCGATTTGTATACAATCATGAGGCACCCACCTCAGCCACCTAAGATGCAATTAAAATGGTGGCTGACAATAACAGCAACAATAGGGCTGCAAGTCAAATAACTCGATTTTAACAGCTGCCATGTTCTCACTTGGCAGGGTGGGTTAAAATCCACCCCATAATCTGTTCATGCATTGAAATATTTTTCAACAAATTCAGAATATAAGCCATTGTTGAACTAATTTAAGGAGCATACAGGAAAAATAGAAATGTTTAGAAAGGTGTTAGGAAAGAGGGCAAACAGACAGGAAAATATATGAGCACAAATTAAAAACTGCTTAAAAGATAATGCAAGATTAAAACAGAAAAAGAATAGAAATGAAGCAGCCATTAAGAAACTCGAATATCTGAATATTCATAAGACAACAGGGCTAGATGGAGTGTGTCCAAGTGTACCTAGAGACTGGAGGGTAGAAGTAGGGCTGTGGCTAGAATTTTTTGCAGCTCATTAAATGCAGGGATAGCACCAGAATATTGCAAAATAGCTAAAGTTGTTCCAATTGTTAAAAATAGATCAGAGGTATGATTTGGGAATAATGCCTGTTAACTTGACATCTGTAGTATATAAAAAAAATTGGAGTAGATAATATCAGTGTGGTAGATGGTATGTAACTCGAGTTTTAGAAGGCAGCTGATAAGGTACCTCCTGAGATCTGTGGCTAATATGAGAGCTTTTGGGGATACAAGAGTAAAAATAGTATATTGGATAACAAATTGGCTAAATCATAAGAAATGTAGAACTGCGATTAATGGTAGCAGTTCTGATTGGATAACTGACCAGATAACTAGCCATAGGATTAGTTCCTGAGGCCTGTCGGTCATATTATTTATTAATAAAAGTATTACAAGCAGAATATCTAAATGTGCAGATGGTGCCAATGTGTGCGAAAGCAGGACATTTGGAAGAAAGGTACATGAGAAATAGATCGAGAGAGACTTTAGCCTGACAATTACTATGAGTGATATTATACAAACAATTCATGCACACTAAGCATTCATATGGTGACATGCTCACTGTGATTTTCAAGCTTTAATAACTGACCAGGTGACAATTGCAAATGATATTAAGAAATGTAACATATAGATATTAGTTCTAAAAATAGAAAACATGAACTGTAACCTCCTACCACCCTCCGAGATCTCTCCGCTCCTCCAATTCTGGTCTCTTGTGCATTCCCAATTTTCTTCATTTCCATTCACTTCACAAACTTGTATATCTCTCAGACTCCTCCTTTCTAGGCTGAAAAGCTCAAATTTCTCCAAGATTTCTTCATAATTCAAACTCCTGACACTGGGGGATCAGATGTGGCTTTTTTTCTGCATTGCCTCCAGCATTTGAATATTTCTCTTGTTTCTTGGCAACCAGTGGATGCAGTATTCAAGGTGCTGTCTGACCAGAGCACTGTAAAACTTGCTCACTGCCACATGTTCTACTATTTTGGCCAGGTGGTTCAACATCCTGCTGGCGTTGTTGGTTGCAGCTCTGCACTGATTGCACAAGTTTAGCCTCGAATCTACAAAAATTCCAAGATCTCTTTCAGCTTCATCCTTAGCTATTTCAACACCATTCATGGATTATGCATGTTGCCCCTTTTTTTCCTTTCCATATGCAGCACTACACACTTGTCGGCATTAAATTTCATCTGCCACTTTTTATAGAATGATAGAGCACAGGAGGCCCACCATTTGGCCCATCGTGCCTGTGCCGGCTCTTAGGCGGAGCTATCCAGTTAGCCCCACTCCCCTGCTCTTTCCCCTTCTTTTCCCCCTTCTGCTCATTTTACATATTGGCCCCGATTTTCGGGCAGCCGTCGGGCAGCTTTTCATGCGGCCGTGGTCCGAAAATCGCGGAAAAAGCGAGTCGGGACCCCCCCCGCCTGATTCCCCGCCCCGTCCGACTTTCGGACTGCCGTTTTCATGCGCCCTGCTTCAGTCCCGCCCGCCGCTGGCGGGACTGGTCGTCGGAGCACTAACAAGCAATTATCTGCTTGTTGAAGTGGATTTTCCCGTGCCGTTGCGACTTTGGGGCTTTCCCCACCTGAAACCCGCCTGCGGGGAACCCCGCCGATGAGAGCTGGCGTGAAAACAGCTGGCTTGCTTGCTTGCAGCAGCAGGTCGCTGAGGGCTGAAGATATTTAAAGAGGCAGCATTTGTAGGCTGCAGGACCTTGTTGATCAAGGCTTGGGGGAATTATTTGAAGCCTTAGGAGCAGCTGCAGAAAGTTGGAGCCTCACACACTTCTTCAGTGTGAGCTCCTGGGAAGCCCCTCTCACCACCCTAACTCAGGACCTCCTCAACCGAGGCATCTGCTAGAAGCATGGGAGGCCTTTGGCACCTTCCCTTCCTGACATTAGAGGATCTCCAACAGCAGAGGTGGCAGCAGCAGAACCAAGAACAGCAGGATGATTACCAGGAGCACCAGGCTGCTGCTCACTCACCTGAAGCTGCACAAGCCAGAAGGGGCCAGTGCTTGGAAGTGGCTTGAGAGCACCTTGCTGCGCTTTAGGGGGCCAGTGGGAACCGTTTCTGCACTGGCAGTCCTACTCAGAAGGACTTCCATGAAGATCTGGTTTCTCTGTTCAACAGATGGCCAACGCTCCTCAAGAGATGTCATTCTCTTATGAGCACTCACCATGTTTTCCGTATGCTGGCGAGTTATCTCCTCCATGGAGGTTGCCAACTTTCCCATGGTGCTGCGTTCATGCACCAATGACTCCACAAAGGCTCTGCTCATGGTCGCTATGGACTCCTCCATTCGCTCCACACTCGCAGCGACCCTGGAGACAAAACCTGCCAGAGACTCCTGCATCTGTGCATGGAGATCCATCACCTCTTCTCTTGCGGATGGACCCAGAGGCAGAGGGTCGAGATGCAGCGCAGCTGAGCTGAGCTGGCAGAGCCCTGCGCCCTCCGACGAGGACTCTCCACTGCTGTCCCTGTCTCCAGAATCTGCTGAGGCTCACTTGTCAGCTGTGAAACACCAGGTGACAACACTACTCTATGTCCCAAAGGTCCCCCCGAGGTGTGAGTGTCTGCGCTGGTGCTGGGTGCGCTTACTTCTGCTGACGCTGCACCCTCAGAGGTTGGAGCTTCCTCTGAGGAGTCTGGCTGCACAGCCTCTTCCTCCTCCACAGTGAGGATGGGGGCTCTGGATGGTACTGTGGGGGAGTAAAGGAAGGAGTTCGAGATATAATGCCAAGGTTCCTCTAGTGACTCCCAGCGAGTCGGCATCTGCTGACACCTGCATCCATGCAGCATTGGTCTCAGTGGGAGGCCTCTTCCTCCCTGACCTAGGGAAGAGGACCTCCCTGTGGGCCCTAACCCCATCCAATAATGCCTGCAGTGAAGCCTCGTCGAATTTGACGGCAGCTCGGGGTCTGGCACTGGCCACAGCTGCTGCAGGCTCCTTATGCCATCCTGTATGGTTCATTTGGAAGCCTTCAGAGGATGCAGTGCTTGCCATGGACCTTGAAAGCACCACGAATGATGACATCACACTGTGGGGATTCCTGACTCGATTTAGACAATTAGCAAGGCTTCCCACATGCTGGGAATTAATTGGCCAATTGAGGGAAAATTGCGTGGGGCTGGCTGACACTTTTTTATGTGTGTCAGAAACCCCACTTTCGGGGAAATCCGACCATTTCCCACACAAGCCGAAAATCGGGCCCATTGTGTCCAATTTATTCTGTAATTTCTGAGCTGCCTAATTCACGTCATTTGTGTCAATTGGAAACAGTTGTTGTCCAAAAATCCCAGCCCTGACGCACCCGATTCAATACTTCCTCAACTCTGATATAACTTTTCTAATGAGTTTGTATTGTTTCCTATCCTTCAGCTAGTTCCTTAACCATTCCCACATTTACTCGGAATCTCCACAACTTTGAGTTTAACTAATAGTCTGGATTGTGCCATAGGGCTTTCCTCAGTTAAGGTGGATTGACATTTCCTCAAAGAAATCGAGGTGATTGGTCAGGCAGGATCTGACCCTTCGGAATTAACTCTGACAAATGTTACTGGGATGATCCTCAAATTTATTCCTGATAATCTATTCCATTAATTTCCATGAAATAGAAGTAAGACTAGTGGGTTTGTAGTTCCGTGTGTCTGTTTTGTCACCATTTTTGAAAATGGGCACCGTATCAGCCTATTTCCAACCATCGGATACTTTACCAGTATCCACTGACACCTTCACAAGGTTTGTCAGTGATTCACAAATCTCATCCATCGTATTTCTCAACACACTGGAATAAATAATATCTGCATGAACATTTCAAAAAGAACAGGGAAAGACCAACTGGGGATTTATTTGCTCTAAATCCTTATAGCCTTTCTAGAACTTCCATCTTAAATATATGAATTATTCATTTTGGTTGGGATCCCTTTGTTTGAGGAGAGCATGTTGCTCATATTTTCCCTTGTGAATATTTGGAGGAAGTAATGATCCAGAATATTTTCCATTTGGCGCTCATCTTCAACTTGAGCCTATTTACATCCTTTTATAGTTTTCACGTGCTCTCTGAAAACCCTCTTACTATTTTGATACTGAAAGAATGCTGTTTAGCTTCAGCTGTTATACTTTTCCAGGTTTCTCTTTGCCCTTCTGATTAAATTATTAACATGTTTCTGCATTTTTTGTATTCATCCTAGTGAACGCCATTCCCTTTCTGTGATATTGGTAGAGGTGATTTTTCTTCTTTATTTTGCTTTTAATTTGTTTGTTAATTCATTTAGAGGCATGTTTGTTTAGCGTGAGCGTGTTGATTTTTGGTATGTAGTTATCTTGCATGCTCAGCATTATACTTTTAAACGTGTTCCAATTGCCTTCTACTGAAGTATTGCTGAACAATCTCCCCCAGTCCATTTGCTTTAGTGGTTTACTCATTTCATTGAATTTAGCTTTTTAAAAGTTATATATCTGGCTCTTGGTCTCAGGTATTTCTGACTTCAAGATCATGTTAAAGTTGATCATTCTGTGATCCCTGTCTCCATTCCATGTACACTTTCTTGGTCCGATCAAGGTGAGCATTACCTCTTACAGCTTCCTTGATATACTGGATTTGCACATGATTCAGTCTCAAGGGACATCTCAGCGGAGTCTGATTCTGCCTTCATCTATCACTAAGCTGATAACTTCTGACTAAAAATAAGGTTTGTAACACAACAAAGACATTAAAATTACAACATTTCCAAATAACTGGTTACAACAACAACAACAACAATTAAAATTACCTGTACAAGATTATTTTCTGTGTTTGAAATGCCTCTAACAATATTTTCCATTAGAAGCTTATGAATATGTCAGAACCTTGAGCCTTCAGGTTCCGGGACCCCTCATGTTATTTGAAAAGCCTCAGCTCCCAGCGTGCACGTGTGTGAACAACCTCTAGAAATTGTTGCAACTGGTAGCAAGACTGGGCACACCAGGGTTTGATGTTTGAAAGCTCTAGCTCCTCCAGTGAAAAATTACTGCAACAAAAATCCTAAGGGAAAACATTTTTAGCTCAACACTCTGCTCACCATTTCCTGTCCGACACTATATACCACTCATCCATTCATCCCATGCCCATGCTGACCTTCACTGGCTCCCTTGTCCCCCAATGCATTGAATTCCAACTCCTCATCCTCATTTACAAATCCCTCCTTAGCCTTGCTCCACCTGACCTCTGCAGCTACTCTAGCCCTACATTCCAGGCTGTTACTGTTGATCCTCCAACTCGGGCCTCCTGTGCCCCCCTTCCCCTTTCATTCCACCATCACTGGCAGAGACTTCAGCCATATCAACCCAACTCTCGAAATCCCTCTTTAATCCTCTTCACATTGTTACTTCTCTGATGGCCTGGAAAAGTTGCCTCAAAAGTCTCATCTCTCCTGAGGCTTCACTATACAAAGTGCCTCGGGACACTCACTATGTTAAAGGCTCTTATGTAGGACAGTGAAAGTGAACAGTTTGTTTTCCTTTAATACATCAAACACAAGATAAAGTGTGGCTGCTTCAACTAAAAAAAAACAATTTAGGTTACCGGATTCCATTTTTTCACACAACAAAATTATAAACAATGTCAAATCTCAAACTGGAATCATTATCATTTGCAACCTATTGTAAATGGTTACAGCTGCTGCTATTTATTTCTCTATTTAGTTGTCTTATAAACAGCATCAGTTTGTAGAATGTTTGTGCCATTACTCAAGTTTGGAGGGAATTCTGAATAAAAGTACTAAATTTAAAATGAGTTACCAAAAGGGTGTGTTTAAATGCACTACATACATTTACAGAGATATTTGGTAAAGAAGGGATAATGTAAATAAGACAGTAAAGTTTTATTTTATTTAAATCATTCTTGGGATTATGGGTGTTGCGGGCAAGGATGGCATTTATTGCCCATCCCTAATTGTCCTCGAGAAGGTGGTGGTGAGCTGCCTTCTTTCACCACTGCAGTCTGTGTGGTGAAGGTACTCTCAACAATGCTCGGTTCGAGAAGGAGTTCCAGGATTTTGACCCAGCGACAATGAAGGAACAGTGATATATGTCCTAGTCAGGATGGTGGTGTACGCGGGGGTGATGGTGTTCCTATGAACCTGCTGCCCTTGTCCTTCTAAGTGGTAGAGGTCGCGGGTTCGGGAGGTGATGCAGAAGCCTTGGCGAGTTGCTGCAGTGCATCCTGTAAATAGTGCAAACTGCAGCCACAGTATGGCAGTGGTCACTCACTGCCTGTTAACGCTGTTGCTCCAGCCCCTGTCATCTAGGTTAGGGCCTTGAGGTGGTGAGTGGACTACTCAGCGGTCCTTAAAGCAACCACAAAATGGCCCAGGAAATGTGTCTAATTTTGTTTAGTGAGGTCAGGAGGAGCAGGACTGCCAGACCCTGCCAGAACCAAGGAGCTGGAGCAGGGTCCCCATTTGGCACCCGCAGATCACTGACAGATTGGGGAATGCTGATGCTCAAAGGGACCTGGGTGTCCTTGTACATGAGTCACTGAAAGTGAATGTGCAGGTGCAGCAAGCCATTAGGAAGGCAAATGGTATGCTGGCCTTCATTACAAGAGGATTTGAGTACAGGAGTAAAGAAGTCTTACTCCAATTATATAGGGCCTTGGTGAGGCCACACCTGGAGTACTGTGTACAATTTTGGTCTCCTTACCTAAGGAAGGATATACTTGCCATAGAGGGAGTGCAACGAAGGTTCATGAGATTGATTCCTGGGATGGCGGGAATGTCGTATGAGAAGAGATTGAGTAAACTAGGCCTGTATTTTCTTGAATTCAGAAGAATGAGAGGGGATCTCATTGAAGCATACAAAATTATTACAGGGCTTGATAGGGTGGATGCTGGGAGAATGTTTCCCTTGGCTGGGGAGTCTAGAACCAGGGGCCACAGCCTCAGGATAAAGGGTAGGCCATTCAGGACTGAGATGAGAAGAAATTTCTTCACACAGAGGGTGGTGAATCTTTGGAATTCTCTACCCAGAGGGCTGTGGAGGCTCAGTCATTGGGGATATTCAAAACAGAAGTCGATAGATTTCTGACTAGTAAAGGCATCAAGGGGTATGGCAATAGGGCCAGTGAATGGAGTTGAGGCAGAAGATCAGCCATGATCTCATTGAATGGCTGAGCAGGCTCGAAGGGCCGAATGGCCTACTCCTGCTCCTATTTCTTATGTTCTTATGACAGAATGCAAATAAGGCCCGGGCCTCAAAATGACTCTGGCTTTACATCAGCAAGAGAAGGCTGCCAGCAGCACATTCTGGCCACCTGTTTTCTGCCGACAGCTAAAATCAGCTCTCATATCCGAGTGAGGGAAAGATGGACAGTATGTGAAATAGTGCATGAGGAAGAGACAGGACGAAGGAGAGAAATACTCGATCAGGGTGATGCAGACAGTGAGGGGAATAAAGTTACCACCTGGTTAGTGACCATTCAGGCACACTCAGCTCACCTTACAGTTAAAAATGAGAGTTTAAATTAAATTTCCAGTAAGTGTTAAATGTACAGTAACCAGCTGGAAATCTCACACTCTTGCACAGGTTGAGAGAGGTAGAATGCCAGCACTTTTAACAATTCTACTGATTAAAGGTTCATGTTCCTGTCATTACAAAACAACGTATCCTCTGACAAGTCTCAGCTTCACTGATGAAAGGTCATCAACACGAAACGTGTTTCTCTCTCCACAGATGCTGCCTAACCTGCTGAGTATTTCCAGCATTTTCTCTTTTTATCTCAGCTTCACTCTGAAGTAGCATTTTCATCTCTGAGTCAGAAGGTTTCAAGCTCCACTCCAGGACTTGAACACATAAACTAGGCTGACATTTCAGTTTAATACCGAGAAGTGCTGCATTGTCAGAGATGCGGTCTTTCTTCAGATTTGATTTTAATCCAAAGCCCATTATTCCTATTTTTATGCTTTAAGGATACATTAAAGATCCCATGACTTGATTCAAAGAAGAACAGAAAACTTTACTGAAGCCTTGGCCAATATGCATCCCTCAGTTAACACCACCACAAAGAAGATTGGTCATTCTTCACATTGCTTTTTATGGGACTTTGGGACTTTGTTGTGTGCAAAATGGCTGTTATTTTTCAGCATAACAACAGTGATTGTAATTCATCAATGTAATTCATTCTATGTTTTTGAGAGATGTGATCAGGCACTATGTAAATTCAGCTTTTTTTCTACCTTGATCTGCCAGTATATACAGGAAACTTTGGTTTATCCGGAGGTTAACTGTCCGGAATGCTCGAGCCACCGGCAAAATTCAGGAGTCGGTTGAATAAGTTTTTTTTCTTTTCGTTGCTTGTTTGTCACTAGTCAGGCTCTGCAAGGTCTAGCTAAAGCTGTTGCTTAGCTACAGAGACGCTTGCAAGCTGCGGCCGACTGTTTAGAAGCTGTTGCTAAGGGTTTGTTGCTAGATACGGAGCTCAAAAGCTTACGTATGTTTTAACATTAGCGCTGGTTTGTCCGGCAGTTTTGATGGGACGGCAACAGCTTGGTCCCGTCGGTGCCAGATATCACAAAGTTTCCTGTAAACTGATGTATCTGGTTTGATCCATCACAGCACAGGCATCACACTTTCTATGGAAAGTATGTGTCATACTTGCACCTGATTCATTTAAATTTTATATTCATAGAACAAGAAGAAATTGCAACTGAACAGCTAGACAATTGTAATGTATTATCACATGGTTTGTCACATGGTTTAGTATGAGCATGCTCAGTTTGCTCTGGCCTAGTAAAACAAACACATGGACTAGCAACTCATCCTGTCTCTGTCCTTTATTTGTTCTACCCACATATATTACATTTTGGTGATGAGAATGGGATCCCAAAGCCATTTTTAGGGATCATGGAAGGACACAGTGTTCAACCTTTGAGTGGAAAAGTTTAAGGTGAATTTGTGACACCTAAACTGAATTTGTGCGATGTTTTACCGTTAATGCTGATGCAGAATCATCTGTGCTTTGCCTTTGTGTGTATGTATACACAGCAACAGCGGTGTTGATTTTCACAGGTACACAGGTAGCGTGCTGAGTCACTGTTTGATGGGATCGGGACAATCATGGCCGTGCCTACGGGATGCATCGGAAGCCTCGGCTTGTATGACCGAGCTCGCGAACCATTCAGTTCTTACATTGAGCGGATGGAGATGTTCCTTAAGGCCAATAACATTATTGAGACCGAAGGTGCAGATGAGAATGTTGAAGCTCAAAATAAAGTAATTCGTGAACGGAAGAAAGCAATTTTTCTAAAGGAGATCGAGCCGGATGTCTATGGAATGCTGACAAACCTACTCGCGCCAGGGAAAACGAAGGATGCATCGTTTGAAGACATTGGGCAGTGTTGTTGTCACAATATGACTTCATGATTGAATATCGCACTTCAAAGCAGAACGCAATCACAGATGCCTTGTCCAGGTTGCCACATGAGGACTCGTGCATTGGGAGTGAAGGTGAGATTTTCACGCTAGGTGTAGTTGACAAAGGCTTTCCCGTGAATGCAACTGAGATTGCAGATGAGGCTCAAAAGGACTCAGTACTGAAAAGAGTGTATGAAAACAACTTGAATGGATGGACTGATCAGTGTATGGACATAGAATTGAAAACATTCCATAACTGTCATACTGAATTGTTTTGTGAGCAAGGTTGTATGAAGTGGGGAAACAGAGTGGTGGTACCTACTTCTTTAAGAGATAGAATTCTGGCCAAACTTCATACTGAACATCCAGGGATCGTCGGTTTGAAATCAATTGCAAGAAGCTTTGTTTACTGGCCTGGACTGGACACTGATCTTGAACCCCTTGATCATGAACTCATACATGAGTTTGACTCAGTTCAGACTTCAGTAATTGAAGTAACAGGTTCAAAAAAAGTCTGACATAGAAAGAGGATCATCTTTGAGTTCGGAACCAAGACAAAACAGCCCGAAAATTGGTTCAACACCAAAACCTTCTTTAATGAGACCAGGAAGGCTCTGCAAACCTGTTATTAAACTGGATTTGTAGTTCATTTAAAAGAAAAAAAGCCAGTGTAGGAACGGAGGTTCTTATCAAAAAGACTGAGTTTGACTCAGGCAATTAAAATAATGAACTTTAATGAAATGAAACAAGTTTAAACTGGAAACTGCTGGAACACATCAATAACAGGTCTACTCTCCTTGAAGGCTCCACGAGGACTGATCCTCTGGTCAGAAGACTGACGTCATGACGTCATCACGTTCTTCCCGCCATTGGGGCATCACGTGACTAACGGCATGATGTCATCACGTTGAAACCGCGCTGTAAAGGTAACTAGACATTGTACAGTCAAACAGTGTAATTAAAGGTACAGGCACAGACAGTAACTACATTGCTGTTAAAGGAATTATGTGCAACCGCTCTGAGTCCTTTGGTGGCTCCGCCACACCAGGAGTTTTTGTTATGTGGTGCAAGTTTGCCGATGATACAAAGATGGGAGGGAAAGCAGTGAGTGAGGAGGACATAAATAAAACCTGCAAAAGGACATAGACAGGCTAAGTGAGTGGGCAGAGATTTGGCAGATGCAATATAATGTTGGAAAGTGTGAGGTTATGCACTTTGGCAGAAAAAATCAAAGAGCAAGTTATTATCTAAATGGAGAGAAACTGCAAAGTGCTACAGTACAAAGGGATCTGGGGGTCCTGGTGCATGAAACACAAAAAGTTAGTATGCAGGTGCAGCAGGTGATCAGGAAGGCCAATGGAATCTTGGCTTTTATTGCAAGGGGGATGGAGTATAAAAACAGGGAAGTCTTGCTGCAGTTATACAGGGTATTGGTGAGGCCACACCTGGAATACTGCATGCAGTTTTGGTTTCCATATTTAAGAAAAGATGTACTTGCTCTCGAGACGGTTCAGAGAAGGTTCACTCGGTTGATTCCAGAGATGAGGGGGTTGACGTATGAGGAAAGGTTGAGTAGGTTGGGGCTCTACTCATTGGAGTTCAGAAGAATGAGAGGCGATCTTATCAAAACATATAAGATTGTGAGGGGGCTTGATCGGGTGGATGCGGTGAGGATGTTTCCACTGATGGGTGAGACTAGAACTAGGGGGCATAATCTTAGAATAAGGGGCTGCCCTTTCAAAACTGAGATGAGGAGAAACTTCTTCACTCCATAAATCTATGGAATTTGCTACCCCAGAGAGCTGTGGAAGCTGCAACATTAAATAAATTTAAAATGGAGATAGACATTTTATTAGCAGATAAGGGAATTAGGGGTTATGGGGAGAGGGCAGGGAAGTGGACGTGAGTCTAGATTCAGATCAGCATGATCCTACTGAATGGCGGAGCAGGCCCGAGGGGCCGTATGGCCTACTCCTGCTCCTATTTCTTATGTTCTTATGTAATGCTGGTAAAGGTGGGATTTGAGAGGGGAATACACACATTTTTTTAAAAGGGGGAAAGCACTGTAATGTATTATCACATGGTTTGTCACATGGTTTAGTATGAGCATGCTCAGTTTGCTCTGGCCTAGTAAAGCAAGCATATGAACAAGCAACTCATCGTGTCTCTGTCCTTCATTTGCTCTACCCACATATATTACAACAATGTACTAATCAAACATGGGAAAAGCAGATAGATAAACTTCCAATGAAAATTGAGGATGTGTGAAAGAACCAATGCAGAATAACCAGTTAGCAAAAAGATGAACCCCCAAAAAAATCACAAAATATTTTGTTTCTTCAACTTTCCAAATACACACAAAGAACATATACAATTTCTAACATAACAAATACGCATAAAATATTTCAATTTACTCAGAAACTCAACCTCTGCTAAAAATGCTCCTGAGGTCTAACCTCTGTCAGAGCCCTTTTGCTTAAGTTTGTCTCTAAGACTTGCGTCTGTTCCTGGTGCAGGCACTTTCTGGCACCTTGGTGCAGCCTGAGCAATGCCATGAGCGCTCCACATTTTTTGTTTTTTGTTTTTAAAAAGAGGTACACATCATTTGCCCTTAGTCTTGTCTTGTTGCTGCTCTACCCAGCCCGAGTTCATATGTGGCCCGCCTGTCCTCAATCGCGCCTATCCATTCCCAGCTTGTCCTGACTGGTTTCCAGACATTCTGGATTGCCAGTCTGCACCATTCCAATTCCATAGCCAGTTATCTTCACTATGTTTTCTACTGTAAAGTAGTGCAGAACATAGCAGAGAAAATCAGCTTCAAGCTGACACCATGCCAAACAGGGTCAATGCAGTGATTCTCAGCCCATCTGCTTCACCCACACAGTGCTTCTCATCCCACCTGTTTGTCGGCCCACTTCAAATTTCCCCACCACTCTGAGTGGTGACCACGCGCCAGCTCGTCCACCTGCCCCAATGCTTCCTGGGCCATCTGCTGACTTGCCTGTCCCCAGTGCTTTACAGACTGTCTGCTCACCCACCTACACCAAATCCTTCCTGGCCTGCCTGTTTATTCATCTGCCCATTTGCATGCTTCCCGGCTCACCTACCCATCCTGAAAGCTTCTTCGCCCATTGAGATGTGAAAGAGGAAAGCAAGAGAGTGAGAAGCAAAAGAATGAAGAAGCTCCTCCCACATTCAGGCATTTACTCATGACCTGTGTCTATACTCAAGGCCTGAGCCCTGGATTACTTCCAGCCCCACAACTCCTGTGCCTTTCAACCATAAGCACCCAACTCAATGCTCCCTGATCACATTTAGAGGTACACTGCAGGAGGGTGAGGGTGGGGGGGGGGGGGGAACAAGTAAAAGAGAGATATTAAGTACAAAGAAAGGAACATATGAGAGACTGACATTGATGAGAGAAAGAGGGGAGGAAAGATATAGAATAAGTGAGGCAAAAACAATGAAAAATTGAATCAGTCAGAATGATATTGACATCATAATAAGAAAAATATGTAAGTTGTACAGGAAAAAGGATTGAGAGAGAGAGAAAGAACAGAAGGCAAAGACTGAGCGAGCAAGATAAAAAATAGAGAGCGGGAAAGAAGTACCATTGCAGGAAAAGAGACACAAGACCTTATTATATATGAGGATTACATCGGATTACATAGGATATACAGCACAGAAACAGGCCATTCGGCCCAACCAGTCCATGCTGACGTTTATGCTCCACTCGAGCCTCCTCCCGTCTTTCCTCATCTAAATCTATCAGCATAACCCTCTATTCCCTTTTCCCTCATATGCTTATCTAGCCTCCCCTTAAATGCATCTATACTATTCGCTTCAACCACTCCCTGTGGTAGCGAGTTCCACATTCTCACCACTCTTTGGGGTAAAGAAGTTTCTTCTGAATTCCCTATTGGATTTCTTGGTGACTATCTTATATTGATGGCCTCTAGTTATGCCCTTCCCCACAAGTGGAAACATTCTCTCTCTATCTACTCTATCAAAACCTTTCATAATTTTAAAGACCTCTATTAGGTCACCCCTCAGCCTTCTTTTTTCAAGAGTAAAGAGACCCAGCCTGTTCATCCTTTCCTGATATGTATACCCTCGCATTTCTGGTATCATCCTTGGAAATCTTCTCTGCACCCTCTCCAGTGCCTCTATATCCTTTTTATAATATGGCGACCAGAACTGTACGCAGTACTCTAAGTGTGGTCTAACCAAGGTTCAATAGCATAACTTCCCTACTTTTCAATTCTATCCCTCTAGAAATAAACCCTAGTACTTGGTTTGCTTTTTTTATGGCCTTGCTAACCTATGTCTCAACTTTTAGTGATTTGTGTATTTGTACTCCTAGATCCCTTTGTTCCTCTACCCTACCTAGACTCACACCCTCCAAGTAATAAGTGACCTCCCTATTCTTCCTACCAAAATGTAATACCTCACCTTTATCTGTGTTGAACTTCATTTGCCAATTATATGCCTATTCTGTAAGTTTATTAATGTCCTCCTGTAACTTGTTGCAGTCCTCCTCAGTATTGACTAACCCCCAATTTGGTGTCATCCGCAAATTTAGAAATTGTGTTTTTGATTCCTAAGTCTAAATCGTGAATATAAATTGTGAACAGCAGTGGTCCCAGTACTGATCCTTTGGAACACCACTACCCACCTTCTGCCACTGTGAAAAGCTGTCCTTTACTCCTACTCTCTGCTTTCTGTCTTGAAGCCAGCCAGTAATTCATTCTGCTACTTGTCCCCTGACTCTGCATTCTCTGACCATGTTCATCAGTCTATTATGGGGTACCTTATCGAAGGCCTTTTGAAAATCCAGATAAATTACATCTACTGCATTACCATTGTCTACTCTCTGTTACGTCTTCAAAAAATTAAATAAGGTTGGTCAAGCAAGAATTTCCCTTTTGAAATACATGTTGACTATTCATTATTATATTTTTGGTTTCTAGGTCTTCTTCTATTTTCTCCTTTAGCAGGGATTCCATTATTTTTCCGACCGCCGATGTTAAGCTGACTGGTTTATAATTCCCTGGACATGTAACACCCTTCTTAATTATCGGTATTACGTTAGCTATCCGCCAGTCCTCTGGCACTATATCTTTTTTTAACAAATTATTAAATATGCATATTAATGCCTCTGCTATCTCTTCCCTAGATTCTTTTAAAATGCGTGGATGCAAACCATCCGGACCAAGGGTTTTATTAACCTGAAATGTTAACTCTGTTTCTCTCTCTACAGATGCTGCCTGACCTGCTGAGTATTTCCAGCATTTTCTGTTTTTATTTCAGATTTTTAGCATCCGCAGTATTTTGTTTTTGTATAAGGGTTTTATCCTCTTTGAGTTTGATTAATTTATTGAATATATCCCCTTTTTTATTTTAAATGCACTTATCTCCTTACTAATCTCATCATCCAATGTCATGTCCACCTGTTCTGTCTCCCTTGTAAATACTGAAGCAAAATAACGATTTAATATTTCTGCCATCTCTCTATCGTTACCTTCTGTATTATCCTGACTATCCCTTAATGGCCCTATTCCCATCCCAACCTTCCTTTTTATTTATTGATGTGCCTGTAAAATATTTTATTATTTTGTTTTATGTTCCTTGATAATTTAATTTCATAGTTCCTCTTTGCCTCCCTAATTGTTTTTTTGACTTCTCTCCTAATCTTTCATATTCTATCTTATCATGCACTCCCCTGCTGTCTATGTACTTAATGTATGCCTCTTTCCTTACCCTCAATTGTTCCTTTATGGCTTTATTCATCCATGGAGTCTCATTATTGTTTAGTTTGTTCTTTCCTTTTAGTGGAATATATTTTTCTTGCACTCTGTTGAATACCGTTTTAAATATTTCCAATTGCTGTTTTACATCGTTGTTTGCCAATATTGTTGCCCATTTTTTCCCCCCAAGTTCTATTCTCAGCCCCTCAAAATCAGCTTTTCTCCAATCTATTAACCTGGTTTTCATCATACTTATGTCTTTCTCAATTATCATCTTAAAGCGTATTATATTATGGTCACTATTGCCTAGATGTTCCCCTACCTTTACTTCTCTTATCTGCTCTGGCGGATTCCCCATTACTAGATCCAATAGCGAATCCTCCCTTGTTGGGCTTTTTACACATTGGGTTAGAAAGAATTCCTGTACACATTGTAGGAACTCCATTCCCTTATCCACTTTACCTACCTTTTCTGTCCAAGTAATATCGGGGTAGTTGAAATCCCCCATGATTATTATTCTATGTTTTTTACTAATTTCTCTAATTTGTCTGCATATTTCTTCCTCCACCTCCCTTCCACTATTAGTTGGTCTGTAGACTATGCCTATTAGTGTGATTGATCCTTTATTAGCTTTTATCTTTATCCATATGGATTCTATTTTTGTCTTGCTGATATCCGCATCACTTTTTCTGCTGCCATTATGTTATCTCTAATAAGTACTGCTACTCCACCTCCCCCTTTTCCCTCCCTATCTTTTCTAAATATGTTATACCCTTCAATGTTTAATTCCGAGTCCTGATTTTTCTGTAGCCATGTCTCAGTAATCCCTAATATGTCTGGTTCCTCACAACGTATGATTGCCTCCAGTTCTCCTGTTTTATTACGGACACTGTGTGCATTGCTGTACAGACAGTTTAACTCATTTTTAATATGATTTCCTCTCACATGATGTTTAACCATCTTTTTAGACTTCTGTTCTATAACTCTATTTATTCCCTTGCCATGAATGTCCTCCCTTACTTTATTCTTTCCTATGCTCTCTTTTCCTGTTTTGTTTATATTTAGGCTGGTTACATTTCTTGTAGATCCCTCCTCCCATCTTACTAGTTTAAAGCCTTTGCGACTTCTGTACTTACCTTTCCGCTAGGACACGGGTCCCATCTCGGTTCAGGTGAAGCCTGTCCCATCAGCACAGCTCCTTCCTGTCCCAGAACTGTTGCCAGTGTCCCATGAAAAGGAACCCCTCTTTCCCACACTAGCCCTTTAGTCACATGTTAATTCTCTTGATCTGTCTGCTTCTATGCTAATTTGCACATGGCTCAGGCAATAATCCAGAGATTATTATCCTCGAGGTCCTGCTTTTTAATTTAGATCATAACTCCTGATACTCTTTCAGCAGAACCTCCTCCCTGTTCCTACCTATGTCATTTGTTCCAACATGGACCACGACAACTGGATTCCCACCCTCCTTTTCCAAGTTCCTCTCCAGCCGTTGTGAGATATCCCTTACCCTGGCACCAGGTAGGCAACACACCCTTTGGGATTCTCGTTCTTGGCTGCAGAGGATGCTATCTATCCCTCTAATTATAGAGTCCCCTATCACTACCACATTTCTATTCTGCTCTTTCCTCCCTTGGACAGCCTTCTGAGCCACGGTGCCTTGGTCTGCATTGTAGCTGTCCTCCTGCAGTCTTTCTCCTTGTCCTCACAGGTAGCGAGTACATCGTACCTGTTGGACAGGACCAGTGTCTGCGGGACCTCCTTCTTAACCTCTCCTAAATCCCCGCTACCCATCTCCCTAACAGTCACGCGCTCCCTTTCCTGAACCTGTTCTTTTCTCTGGGATGTGAATGTATTCTGGATAAAACTGTCCAGGAATTCCTCCCCATCCCTTATGTGTCGGAGTGTCTCCAACTTACACTCCAACTGAGCCGGAGAGATTCGAGATGGAGACACCTCCTGCAGATGTGTTCGCTCGGGACAGTCTCACTGTCCACAAACTCCCACATACTGCAGTCCAGACATAGAACCTGCCCTGCCATATCTTAGTCTAGCCTTATTATATTTATTTAATTAAAGTCTTTAATCAATGATTATGTATAGTTTAGTTTAACTAGTTATGCTATAAATTTAATGCAGTATGTTATAGTTTCCAGCTCCTAGTTTAAACCACAGTCCTAGGTTAGAGTGAAAAAAAACCTTAATACTCACCAACCAATCACTTCCCTCCTGTCCTGTGATGTCACAACTTGGTTTTTTTTAAAATCATGGACGGTTCCACCGCCGCTGCCTCTGATTAGGTGCGTGCTGTTTCTCTGCTCTCTCATTTATGCAGGAGGACAGCAGGACCTCGGTGAGTAAGTCCAACCGGGCGATTTTAATTGCCTGCCCAGTTTCCGCCAGGTGAGCAGAGTTAAAAATATCCATATAATCTTTTCGGTATGAGCAATGCCATGGAGATCAGCTAGATTAGATTATATTGTGTGTCAGGAGATCTGATAGTGTCTGTTATTGTCTGGTTCCAATCTTTCCTATCTAATTATAGCTAGAGCATCTCCAGCAATGGCTTCTCTCCTTCTCCCACATCATTACCTCTGGAGTTCCCCAATAATCTATCCTTGGCCCCTTTCTCGTCCTCATCTGCCTCATCTGAAGATATGGGGTCAGGGATCACGCGTATGATGACGACACCCAGCTGTTGACCCCTCCACTGCTTTTGTGTTGTCAGGCTGCTTGACCGAAATATGGTCCTGGATGAGCCGCAATTTCCTCTTAAACATTGAGAAAACCAAGGCTGTTGTTTGCGGCTCCTGCTACAAACTCCGTAACCTTGACATCGATTCCATCCCCATTTACGACCGCTGTCTCAGATTGAACCAGACTATTCGCAACGTTGGCATACGATTTGACTAGAGTGGAGCTTCTGACCCCATATCCTCTCTATCAAAAAGATCGCCTACTTCCACCTCCATAATGTCGCACGTCTCCATCTCTGCCTCATCCGATCTGCTGCCAAAACCCTTAACCATGCCTTTGTCACTTCCAGACTCAACACTCGCCCAAAACCGGAAAATTTCATCAACTTTGCTCCACCCTTCCCTCACTTTCGCATGGTCCATGTCCAACTTTTCCCTGCCCTTCCTTGGCTTCTCTGTCTCCATTTCAGGGGATAAGCTATAGATCAATGTGCACTATAAGCCCACTAACTCCCACAGCTACCTTGACTAAACTTCCTCCCATCCCACTTCCTTTAAGGACTCGATTCCATTCTCCCAGTTTCTCCGTCACATCTGTTCAGATGATGCCACCTTCCATACCAGTGCTTCTGATATGTCTCCCTTCTTCCTCCACTGTGGTTGACAGGACCTTCGACTATATCTGTTCCATTTCCCGCATTTCTGCTCTCACTCCTTCCCCTCCCTCCCAGAACCACAATAGGGTTCCCCTTGTCCTCATCTTTCACCCACCAGCCTCCACATTCAACAGATCATCTTCCACCATTTCAGCCACCTCCGCTCCTCTATCACCCCTAACACCCACACCCCTTCCCACGATACCTTCCCGTGGAAGTGCAGGAGATGCAACACCTGCCCTTTTACCTCCTCCCTTCCCAGCATCCAGGGCCACAAACAATTCTTCCAAGTGAAACAGTAATCTACTTGTACTTCTTTCAATTTAGTATACTGTATTCGCTGCTCATGATGCAGTCTCCTCTACACTGGGGAGACCAAACACAGTTTGGGTGACTGCTTTCAGTCCGCAAGCGAGACCCCGAGCTTCCGGTCGCCTGTCATTTTAATTCCCCCCTCCACTCCCACTCTGATCTCGCTGTTCACAGCCTCCTATAATGTTCCAATGAAATGCACGTAAGCTCGAGGAACAGCACCTCACATCTTTCTATTAGGCGATTTACAGCTTTCTGGACTCAACATTAAGTTCAACAATTTCAGATCATAACCTCCCCCCCCACTTTTTCAAATGGCAGCTGTTGCTGATGATTCTGATACTCCCATTTACAGCTCCCCTAGACCCACCTTTTGTTTTTTTACTTGTCCCATTACCATCTCCTTTTGCCTTGCACCATCATCCCTTTTGCCATTTAATCACTCCTGCCTTCTACCCAACCACAGACTTTCCCGTTTGTTCTGTCCTCCCCTCCCCTCTTTCCCAGCCTCTGTATTTATTAAAAACCTGTTACATCTCTAACTTCTGCCAGTTCTGGTGAAAGGTCATCTGTCTGACCTGCTGAGTATTTCCAGCATTTTCTGCTTTTATTGCAACCATTCTAAAGCTTTCCTGGTCAGGCTCCCAGCCTCCATATTCCATGAAATTCAGTTCATCCAAATTTCCCACTCACTTATCCTCCCTGTGCTTGTTGACCTACATTGGCTCCTGGTCCCAATGCCTCAAATTTAAAATTCTCATCCTTATGTTCAAATCCCTTCATGGTCTTGCCCATCCCTATCTCTGTAACCTCCTCCAGCCCTACAACCCGCCAACAGTTATCCATTCCTCAAATCTGGTCTCTTGTGCATCCCCCCACTCTCTTTGCCCCACCATTGGTGGCCGTGCCTTTAGCTGTCTAGGCTCTGAGCTCTGGAATGCCCTCTCTAAATCTTTCCACATCCCCCTCTCTACTTCTTTAAGATCCTCCTTAAAACCCTTCTCTTTGGCCAGGCTTTTTGTCACTTTGCCATGGTGTCAATTTTTATCTGACTATGCTTCTGTAAAGCGCTTTCAGATGTCTTTCTACATTAAAGCACTATATAAATGCAAGTTGTTGCCTGTAAACACTGCAGAAAAATGTGCCTTGCACAAAAATTACAGTTCTTGTAAACTAAACAAAAATAATTTAAGTATTTAAGTCTTAAAAATAAATACTAAAAGTTAGATTTATGTTGCAGTGTCAGATGTTTTGCTGGTATCTTAGTTTAACACCGTGCATCATTTTATATTTGATATGCCCACCAGTTCAGTTCAGTGTGTTTGTAAATGTGGATGTGTAGCTGCACATTTATATTCTACGTTTGACATTTTTAAGTATCATGAATTGTAGGCTGCATTTTTCAGCCACAATGCAAACCTTTACACAACTAGAACCAATGCTGATAGGAGACCAGGAGCAACCTTCTCATCTGTAAACTGCCTTTCTGACCTTCCTCAGCTCGTCCAACAATTTCTATGGCATAAACGAGATTAAATATGTAACTTTCTGTTATTGAATTGAATCAACTTCATTTTTATTAGCTAAAGCTAAGCATAAAACTAGCTGCAAAAAAATTTGAAGGCAATTTATAAGCGGTCAAACCTGGAGCATAAAACTGATCAGCTGTCATCCAACAGGGACTCGAGCCATGAGCTGAATAGTCACATTTTGCCTCGAACATCAGCTAAGCTGGAACAGCTGTGGGAAACATATGGCGCTGACATGGAAGAGAAGCTGCTGGGTTTGTTGAGCGAGACCCTGATCAAAGTGATTGATGTTGGATATAATGCACAAATTCACCGACTATGCTTCTGAGAAAAGGATGCACCAGAGCCAAGCATAAAATGGACTAATAAATGACACAAGCAATAATATCTGTGCTTCCCTAAGGACATTTTCTAATATTCCTCGGAACCCATCTTTTGAAACATTTTTATGGTATGCTAAATATAGGAAGTATACAACAGAAAATGTATCTTGCACTATTTATACTTCATTGGATGACCTATATACAATAATCACTAAGTTTATTGGAAGTCAACCATGTACAATATAGCTTTACACATTTGTACAGATGCATTTTATATTTACAAATGCAATGAATAAAAATTACAATTAGTTTAATCTCAGACTTGCAAAAAATTCTGAAAGCGTTCAGTCTTGGTCCTTTTAAGCCTATTGCTTTTCATAATTTCTGCCACCTATATGAGACACAGACCAGAGTTTCCTTCCTCACCTTACCCCAGTGTGTGTCAGGCTTTTCTCAAAGAGACCAAATTTACTTTGGTCGTAAATGGCCATTTTTCCAGGGTCATGTGTTTTAAACATGTTAACGTTACCTGCAGTGAAATCGTGGCCTACTGGCTGCTGTCAGATACAACAGTCAAATGTCCTCTAGCACCGAAATGGAGTTCTGCCGCACCAGACAAATTGGAAAACTTACCTTTCTGCAACTGCCAAGAGGCCACTGGCAGCTACTTCACAGATCTTTTGATCTGACGAGGCAGTCTGTAATCAAACACTTGGTATCCTTGGGGACTCATCTGTGCTGGCAATAGCTGGGCTGAATCCCCCAAAAAATGCCACAGCAGATATGATGTTGCTTCCATGCCACTTGCATGCAGTGCATTGCTTCTGTCTGCTGTCTTTCCCATGCTGAGGATGTGGAGTGGAGCCCTTGATCCTCTGCCTAACACCCTGGGAACGGGCACACATGGGGAAATAAGCTGAGTAACATTGGGTCTAAGACTTCTAGAACTAGCTGCCTATACTTAAATATACTAGTCCCTAGGGAATTCTCTAACTTATTAGCACCTGATGTAACATGTATTGGGTATGGCTCCCATACACTCACTTCTTCGCTTTACCATGTTTTTCGCATGCATCAAAAGACTCTTGGCCCGATTGCCCTTTTCCTTTGCACTAATGATCCTTTTATGGTGCCTGCCAGTCAGAGACGCTCTATAATGTAAATGTTTTTTTTTAATGCTGGCACTGCTTTTTGAAATATAAATTTATTGAAATAATATTACAATATGAATTTAATTCTCCTTGCTCTCCCCTCTACAGTTATTTTATTGGTACCTGCATCCATCACAAGCTGAGAGAGTGGAGAAGAGACTACTCAGATGCCTCTGCTAATGAAGCTGTTTGACTGGCACAGAGGAGATATGTAACTGTGGCCTGATGTGACTACAATTTTACCTCCCTCCCTCCTTGAGGTTTTATTTTTGGACTGTTGGGATGTGTGTGGAGTCCTGACTCTGATCTACTTTAATGAAAAATCACTTTTTATGAAAGTAAGGGCTGGATTTTCTCAATGGGAAGCTTTTGCAGGCGGGACTCTCACTTATCAGGTTTTAGTCCCGCCTCCATCGACTTGTGACCAACCCACGCTATTTTCCCTTGATTGACCTTGTTAAGCCCACCCAGCGGGCTTAGCAGGCCAATTAAGGGGAAGCCGGTTACAGGTGACATCAGCAAGTGACGTTTCATCTGTCAAGAGCTTTTGACAGATGAAATGTTAGCGTTTGACGGCTCTGTGAAGCTGTCAAACACTGACATTCTGTCCTCTAAGTTGAGCCCTTCTACTTAGGCTCACTTGATCTCTCCTGAGCAGAAAGCAGAAGGCTGCAGCTTTTGACAGTTCAGCGATCATTCTGCTTTCTGTGCCGCTGAGATCAGGGACTCCCGTGGCCTGAAGGGATGAAGCCTGCAGGAAGAAGTAAAGGTAAGTAAAACTTATTAAAACACTTTACACTCACCTCTCCACACTTGCACTCATCACTCACCTGCGCACTGGACATCTCGACCCCCCCAACCCCCGCAGACTGACGGCCCGCCTCGCTGACCCTGGCGAGGTTCGGAGCCGTCGGGAAGCCCACACTTCAGGGCTGAAAATAGGGATTCTCAAAAAAACTGCCTGTTAACTATGTGTTAGCAGGCAGTTAATTGGCACTAATCCCCTTCCCGCCTCGGGGAGGTGGCTCCCAGCGCGGGTCAGGTACCCGCCTCCTGGAAAGATGGCACGGAGGCAGGTTGGGGGCGGGATGGGTACCCGTCCCCAGATTCTGCCATTTTCCCGGCAGTCCTGCCTCCAAACCCGCCTCCCCAGGGCTGGCAAAAACGCTCCCTAAAAGTTGAACTCACATAATATCCATACAAGACTAATTTATATGGGGGTAATTTTAAACAAACCCACCCAGCAGGAAGCTTAGAAGATCAAATCAGCCATCTATTTTACACCCCACTCGATTTTACTATTCATTAAATTCAATAGAAAGTAAAATCGGGTGGGATGTTAAAATGGGCGACCGATCTGACCCCGTCAGTTTCCCGCTGGGTGTGTTAGAACAAAGGTGCAGTTTTAACCTTTTTGTTATTACTTCATTCTCTAGGGACTAACTAATGTGTAAGCATTGTGAGATATTCCCAGAAATTTATCTCATACAGGTGGTACAATAACGAAAAATACAGTAAAAGACTTGCAAGAAAGATAGATTATCTGGTCATTATCACATTGTGGGAGCTTGCGGTGCACAAATTGGCTGCCGTGTTTCATAAGGACATAAGAAATAATAGCAGGAGTAGGCCATACGGCCCCTCGAGCCTGCTCCATCATTCAATAAGATCACGGCTGATCATCGACCTCAACTCCACTTTCCCGCCCGATCTCCATATCCCTTGATTCCCCTAGAGTCCAAAAATCTATCTATCTCAGCCTTGAATATACTCAAAGACTCAGCATTCACAGCCCTCTGGGGCAGAGAATTCCAAAGATTGACAACCCTCTAAGTGAAGAAATTCCTCCAAATCTCAGTCTTAAATGGCCTACCCCTTATCCTGAGACTATGCCCCCTAGTTCTAGACACTACATTACAAGAGTGACTACACTTCAGAAGTACTTCATTGGCTGTAAAGCGCTTTGGGACGACTGGTTGTCATGAAAGGCACTATATAAATACACGTCTTTCTTTTTATTTCTAACAAACTTGTATTGTATAGGACATCTAATGGAATATAAATCATAAAAGATTTTCTGTGTTGTATATTTCTTATATTTGGCATACTTTTAGAATATCACAATTGCACAACCATTGGTGTTCCCTGTTAATTATACAAAATCTGATTGGCTTTTAAAAATAATTAAATATTGCAATGTCCTCTCTATAATCCATTTAATGTAAAGCATCCAAAATATTAAATGACTCCATTTTAAAAGTCACTATAAAAAGTAGCAGAGTGGAGCAGTGTTAATGCATGTCCCAAAGTATGAATGGACGCAGGTTTAGTGCTGAATTCACAATCTTAGTCATAGAAACATAGAAACATAGAAGATAGGAGCAGGAGTAGGACATTCAGCCCCTCGAGCCTACTCTGCCATTCAATGCGATCATGGCTGATCATTCAAATTCAGTACCCGGTCCCTGCTTTCTCCCCATACCCCTGGATCCCTTTAGCCTTAAGAAATATATCCAACTCCTTCTTGAATATATTTAATGTATTGACCTCCACTGCCTTCTGTGGTAGAGAATTCCACAGGTTCACCACTCTCTGGGTGAAGAAATTCCTCCTCATTTCTGTCCTAAATGGCCTACCCCTTATCCTTAGACTGTGATCCTTGGTTCTGGACTCCCCGACCATTGGGAACATCCTTCCTGCATCTAGTCTGTCCAGTCCTGTCAGAATTTTATAAGTTTCAATGAGATCCCCTCTCATTCTTCTAAACTCCAGCGAGTACAAGCCCAATCGTCCCAATCTCTCCTCATACGTCATTCCTGCCATCCCAGGTATCAGCCTGGTGAATCTTCGCTGAACTTCTTCCATGGCAAGAACATCCTTCCTCAGATAAGGCGACCAAAACTGCACACAATACTCAAGGTGTGGTCTCACCAAGGCCCTGTACAACTGCAGCAAGACATCCTTGTTCCTGTACTCAAACCCTCTCGCTACGAAGGCCAACATACCATTTGCCTTCTTAACCGCCTGCTGCACCTGCATGCTTACCTTCAGCGACTGGTGCACAAGGACACCCAGGTCTCGTTGCACTTCCCCTTCTCCCAATCTATTGCCATTCAGATAATAATCTGCCTTCCTGTTTTTGCCACCAAAGTGGATAACCTCACATTTATCCACGTTATATTGCATCTGCCATGCTTCTGCCCAATCATCCAACCTGTCCAAATCATCCTGTAGTTTCTCGGCATCCTCCTCATAGCACACACGCCCACCCAGCTTTGTGTCATCTGCAAATTTGGAGATATTACATCTAGTTCCCTTGTCTAGATCATTAATATATATTGTGAATAGCTGGGGTCCAAGGACCGATCCCTGCAGTACCCCACTAGTCACTGCCTGCCACTCGGAAAAAGACCCGTTTATTCCAACTATTTGATTTTTGTCTGCCAACCAGTTCTCTATCCAAGTCAATACCTTGCCCCCAATCCCAAGTGCCTTAACTTTACACGCTAATCTCTTCATGTCACTGCGGGGAAGATACCTGGCTTCCACTCTGTATCTTCCTCTCAGAGGCAAGAGGAAATCAATGGGCAGGTGATAGCCAGTCCGCTGTCATATGCCCTGTAGCAGCTGGCAGAAGAGCGGTGTTGGCAAAGGTCTTGAAGCAGATTGTCCACCCATCCTCTTAGTCGCAGGAGGTGCATGGCCCAGTATGACCTTTACACTGAGAAAAGGAGAGGAGAAACGGAGGGGACTATATTGATTTTATTCAGAACGCAGCTGAAACAATTGCCGCTGAAAATGATTGGGAAGTTGTTCCAGAGTATTCAGTGAATAGCTAAACCATAGGACTTTAGTTGTAATTAGAACTAAAATGAATGAAATAACTGTTAGAAACAGAAAGATTTCTTTACAGTAAACATGATTTATTGTTTCAATAAGATAAAAATTCCACAAAAAAAAATTCCAATAAAATCCAACGCGCACCAATTATAGTGACGTGATTTTAACTCTAAGAATAGTGTGATGGGTTCCTAACCATTATCTTTGGCCTTTCTTCCCAAGTAATACATCAAACATAAATTACATTTCCAGTATTGTTTATGAGATGCTAACCATTCACACATCTACTATAAGATGGATCACAATACACACTGAAATAGTTTCAAATTGTCTTACATCTCCAGAGAGGAGAATAAAAGCTAATCTCATTCATTTATACATACACACAGTTAAAGATTTCAAGGTTTCTGGTTGAAGTCCACTGGAAAGTTTGACATCTGTCAAGCTCAACATTCACTGCTCTCATCAAATTTCTACTCCACTTTCTAGGTATGCTTCCAGTTTTGCTGGCAGTGACATCAGTTCACAACATTCATCCAAAAAATATTAAATGTTCTTCAAAATGCATATCAGCAAGCTTTACTTATCTGCAGTCTCGCTTAGCTAAGCAAACTTAGTACCTTGAAACCAAATAATTTCTGCAAAAAAACATTTCATATTGTTTAGTTCTGACAAGTACAGATCTAGTTTTCCAAGAAATATCAGTCTAGAAATTCGATCATGCCCAAAAACGGAGGGCACAGGGGGCAGGGCGCCTTTTCAAGTGGCTGCAGTGACCACGTGAAATTAGTACTGGCAGCTCATTATCATGAGCCAGGCATGCAGCCAACGCTACCCACACTATTCATTGGCTGCCACAGCGGCATCAGTGTAGACCGATTTTCCACCAACTCCCCAATAAAGCGTGCAGCCAATGAATAGTGTGGGTAGCGCTGGAATAAACGGGTCGTTTTCCGAGTGGCAGGCAGTGACTGGTGGGGTACCGCAAGGATCGGTCCTAGGACCCCAGCTGTTCACAATATATATTAATGATCTGGACGAGGGAATTGGATGTAATATCTCCAAATTTGCAGATGACACAAAGCTGGGTGGGAGGGTATGCTGTGAGGAGGATGTCGTGAAACTCCAGTACGATTTGGACAGGTTGGGTGATTGGGCAGAAACATGGCAAATGCACTATAATGTGGATAAATGTGAGGTTATCCACTTTGGTGGCAAAAACAGGAAGGCAGATTATTATTTGATGGCAATAGATTGGGAGAAGGGGAAGTGCAAAGAGACCTGGGTGTTCTTGTGCACCAGTCGCTGAAGGTAAGCATGCAGGTGCAGCAGGCGGTTAAGAAGGCAAATGGTATGTTGGCCTTCGTAGCAAGAGGGTTCGAGTACAGGAACAAGGATGTCTTGCTGCAGTTGTACAGGGCCTTGGTGAGACCGCACCTTGAGTATTGTGTGCAGTTTTGGTCGCCTTACCTGAGGAAGGATGTTCTTGCCATGGAAGGAGTGCAGCGAAGATTCACCAGGCTGATACCTGGGATGGCAGGAATGACATATAAGGAGAGATTGTGTCAATTGGGCTTATACTCACTGGAGTTTAGAAGGTTGAGAGGGGATCTCATCGAAACCTATAAAATTCTGTCAGGCCTGGACAGACTAGATGCAGGAAGGATGTTTCTGATGGCTGGGGAGTCCAGAACCAGGGGTCATAGTCTAAGGATAAGGGGTAAGCCATTTAGGACTGAAATGAGGAGGAATTTCTTCACCCAGAGAGTGGTGAACCTATGGAATTCTCTGCCACAGAGGGCGGTGGAGGCCAGTTCATTAAATATATTCAAGAAGGAGTTGGATATATTTCTTAAGGCTAAAGAGATCAAGGGGTATGGGGAGAAGGCAGGGACAGGGAACTGAATTTGGATGATCAGCCATGATCTCATTGAATGGCGGAGCAGGCTCGAAGGGCCGAATGGCCTACTCCTGCTCCTATCTTCTATGTTTCTATGTTAAAGGCTGCCAGGATCTCCTAAAGAGGAAGTGCACTCTGGCTGCAGACACAAAGGAAGGTGTCTGAAGAAATAAAATGCCGCAATGTTGGGCCTCCAGGTTCTTCGATGCCACATTGGAGGCCCTGGTCCAGGTGGTGGACAAGATGAGAGAGATCCTGTTCTCCCTGGGGAAAGAAAGCCCTCCAGGCAATATCTTCATCACCAATGTGAAGCGGTTGCAGAGGTCAATGCTAGGAGCATAGCTTCAGGACATGGCTGCAATATAGAAAGAAGTTCAATGACCTCACCATAGTTGTCAAGGTAAGAATCCTGCTCCCTTACTCTCTGCTCACATCTTCACCACCTACAGCCTCACTGCTCACAACAATCCCCTCACCCGTTTCCTTTCACTATCCTACAATCACTGCACCACACTTCACTCCACTCCACTTCCTTCTCCATCTACTCACACATTCTGCACCTCCTACTATCAACACTATTGCAACCCTCACTTCCCCACACCTCACATCTGATACGCTACATAAGAACTAATCAACTATGCCATGTGCATTCTCTAAACAGCTCACAAGGATGGTAGTAACATACTCTCTTCTATGTTGCACATCTTGCAACAGGAGTTAACAACCAGAAGAGGCCAAGCTTGCCAATGCATCTTCTCCCCTGTAGAAGACGACATGCTGGCCATCATGGGCAGGGAGTCATGGCTGTGGTGAGTGGCAACATTGGAGGATGTTAAGTCTGTGTGTTATATTGAGAATTAATACACAGACCACAAGAGTAAAATTTAACAGGTCTTTACTGGTCGAAGGTCAGGGCGGAACTGCCCAATAAATCATTACACAGCACTTATATACTGGTGTGGTCACCACCGGTATTACAGTATACAGCAGCCAAGATAAAGTAGTGCAACTCTTAAAATAGTTCTCTTAAAGGTGGAACGGTTCTCTTAAAGGTGGAACGGTTACATACACTACAATCCTCCCTTTTTAGCTTAACAGTATATGTTTCCCATTAAACATAACATCATAACATATATATACAACTTCATGTAAAAACAGTTCACAGATTCAGTCTCTGAGGCGGCACCTCCTGCGCTTCCTGACTCGGTCCGGATAATGCCTCGGTGTTGTAGTAGTTCTCGGTGGTGTAGTAGGTTCTTTCGGCAAGGTCGATTCGGCTTGAATGCCAGTGTCGGGTTCATCTGATTCCAGTATCACCGGATCGGAGGTAGATACTACGGGTATCTCTGCTTCATCATTAGGCATATAAAGTCGTGGAGTAGGTTCTCGTTGCTGGGGTGACTCATCTAATAGTCCTTCACTGGACTTAACAGCTTGAACTTTCGTAACTTCAGAACCAGCATTGCTGACTTCTAAAGGCTCGAGTACCTTGGGAAGTTTTTCTACTTCCAGACTGATTTGGCTCAGTTCGGAGGGACCACGTGCGTGACCTGGTAGGGGTGATAATGGTTCAGATGAGTCATCATATTCTGCTTCCTCTCTATTGTCTTCTAATTCCTCCATCACTTCAGCTTTTGCCTCTGCCACCAATTTTTCATCTGCTAAGCTCAATTTTTAATCTGCCTGTAAGCTTTCCACTTGCAGCTTCAGCTTTTCATTGGAAAACTTAAGTTGCCTCATCTCCTCCATGCCCAGCTGGGCGTTAACCAGCTTTTGTTCCACATCCAGACATCTCTCCTGAAGAGACTTCTTCATGGGTTCAGCTTCATCCAGCTTTTTCTGGGCTTCCTGCAAGTCTTTTACTAATGACATCACTTGTGATTTCAATACTTCAACTTCATTCGGAGATTGATTGTTCGGACTATTCAATCCCTCTACTGGAGCAGCTGTTTCAGCGTTCTGTTGTTCTACATTGACGTGAGTCAGCGTACGCTTGGCATCCAAGGGCTGCTCTGCTGCAATCTTCTCAGTCTGTGTTGCAACCTCAGCTGCTTCAATAACTTTTGAGAGCTCCGAAACCCTTTCCTTTGAAGATTGAAGCTCGTGTTCAAGTTTTTCCAATTTCAGAGTCTTGTCCCTCAGCATATGAAGGAGCTGGCTGACCGTTAACTCTTCTGACATCAGACGTTTCCCAGTATCGTCGTCATGTGTTTTTGACGTATAGGCTGCAGGGCTGTTTGTAACCTTGCACTGGGGGTCCTTTGTTGCTTTTAATTCGCCATCATCCGCAGCCTCCATCGTTCGAATTTCAACAAATGAATCGTCTGGTGATGTTGCACCCAACTTCAGTAGGAGCTCGGAATTCATGGCAACCACATCAGCCTTTCCTGCCTGCAACCGGCTAACAAGTGCCTTCAGTTGCTGAACATCCTGCTCCACCAGATTAGGGCACGCACCTTCAGAAACTGAATCAGCTTTGATTCGTTTGGCCTCCTCGCGCAGACGGTTTGTGTGTTCCTGCTCCATTTTCTCAATCAGCTGCTTCTGCTGTCTTCCCAGATTCTCCAACTCTGTGTCAAAGAACTTTTTCTTTGCATTCATCTCTTGCTCAAAACGGCGAATCATTTGTTCTAATTGTTGTTGTAGTTTGAGATTGAGTTGAGTTCGAGCCCCGGGTTCCTCAGAAATGTGCATGTCTGTAGACTGGACAGACTCAGAATTCTCTGTCAAACTATGTTGTTGTTGTTCAGTGGAATTCTGTTCTGATACTTTGTTCTCTCCTGAAGCATTTATACACTCCTTCGTTTTTCCATCATTAGTCTGCAAGTCCATTTTAGACTTGTCTTTTGCACATGGGCTGGTCTTACCATCATCAGTTCCAGGGTCTGAGCTGATTGTCTTCCCCGAGTTCTCACTCTCTGCTTTGTCACTGTCACTGCTGCATATGCCCTCATCCAATATTCTGGACAATCGTGCAGGTTTGACATCTTTTCTTTTTCCGGAATCTCCCGTTATTGCTTTTAGGGAGTGCCAGTCCATCTTTATTTTCCTGATCCACTCCCGTCCCAGAAGTGGTGGACCTCCCTCAGATAGTACATATAAGTCCATTCCTTGGTGTTCTTTGCCCTTGTGTCTCACCTTGACTTTTATCTTTCCGATGGGGTATACTCTTTGCCCCGTGTATGTCTTCAAGACAATCTCGGTATCTCTCAAGGGTATATGTGAGAATAGCCGCTTGTAGTCCCTTCGGTTTATGACTGTTAGGGCTGATCCTGTGTCCAATTCCATTTTCACTTGGACTCCGGCTATCTTGAGCGTGACCCAGATAGTTTGTAGGTCAGCTTCCTTACTCACATTGTGAATTCTCAGACTACCCAGTTCCTTGCTGTTGGAGTCTGAATCCGAATTCTGTTCATCCAAACTCTTCTCAGCCACCTTATGTACCTTTCTGCACTTTTCCTGCGGTGACTTTTTGTTGCTGGTCTTCTTTCCTGACCGGCATACTTTAGCTATGTGACCAAGCTTGCCACATTTTCTACATTCCTGGTTTTTAAACCAGCATTGGTTCTGATCGTGTGTTGTCTTCCCACAACGATAACATTTCGTTGTACCCGAAGCCATTTCATCTACGCTGAGTACCGCTGCCTTCAGCTGCATTTCCACAGTGCCTCTCGCTGCGGCTTCGTGCGATGCTGCAATAGTGACAGCCTTATCAAGTGTAAGATCATTCTCTTCAAGTAGCCGCTTTTGTGTTCCTTCTTTCAACAACCCACACACGAATTTGTCTCTCAGTGCCTCTGTCAGATTTTCCCCAAACTGACAGTATTTCGCTAGCTTACGCAGTTCAATTAAGTACTCCGCGTTGCTTTCCTCTTTCAGTTGCGTTCTCGCATAAAATTTAAATTGTTCCGCTAACATCAGCGGTGTGGGGTTCAAATGATCCTTCAGGACAGCAACAATATTAGCGAAAGTCTGATCCGCTGGTTTAGCTGGTGATAGAAGATGCTTCAATAGCCCGTATGTCTTTGCACCCATTGAGTTTAGTAAGGTTAGTGCTTTATCTTCATTTGATATTTTATTTGCCTTACAATATATCTCTATGCGTTCTACATACGTGGCCCAATCTTCAACATCGGGATCGAAATCGTTGATGTTACCACGCTTAGGCATCCTCGCACTCTTCTTGAGAAAACAAAAATAAATTTTTCTTTAACTTTTTTTTTTAAATGGCGGTTTCCCGCGCTTGTCTTATTCCCCGCCTACTTTCAAAATGGCGGTTTCCCATGCTTGTCTTCTTCCCCGCCTAAATGGCAGCTTCCCGCGTTTCTTCCTCGGGCGGGAGGGGTAAAGCTTTGCCCTCGGGCGACGATCACTGGCTTTCGGGGTTCGCAGCCTGCGCGCCGGCTTCAGTTTGGGCAGCGAGGCTCCACAGAGGGGGGGAGCTGTCCACCTTTCTCACCCGCTGGCTGTCTCTTGTCACTCCCGCTCGCTCGGTCTCGGTCTCCCTCGCTCGGTCTCCCTCGGTCTCGTTCTCCCTCGCTCGCTCGGTCTCCCTCGCTCGCACGGTCTCATTCCCCTTCGCTCGCTCGGTCTCGTTCTCCCTCGCTCGCTCGGTCTCCCTCTCCCTCGCTCGCTCGGTCTCGGTCTCCCTCGCTTGGTCTCCCTCGCTCGGTCTCGGTCTCCCTCGCTCGGTCTCGGTCTCCCTCGCTCGGTCTCCCTCGCTCGGTCTCGGTCTCCCTCGCTCGGTCTCCCTCGCTCGGTCTCGGTCTCCCTCGCTCGGTCTCGGTCTCCCTTGCTCGGTCTCCCTCGCTCGCTTGGTCTCTTCTCTCTCCCGCTCGCTCAGTCTCGCTCGCTCGCTCGGGCTCTGTCTCTCCCACTCACTCGGGCTCTGTCTCTCCCGCTGGCTGTAACGGCGATTGCCGTATTGCTGCGTTCGCCCTCCCCAGCGGTTTCCAATCGTGCCTCCCAGCCCCTCTTGCAGTCCAGTCCTTTCCCCCCCTGGCTGCGGCTGAGTTCTCCGCGGGTTTTTTTTTTATTTTCTCCCGCGCCTTGCTGTCCCGGTCGCTGCGCCTCGCGGCCTCGGTAGCTGCCCGGCCTTTTTCACCGGTCGCGGTCGAGCTTGCTCTCGATGCTGTTGCGTCTCCCAGCCCGCTTGCAGCCCGGTCTCTCACACCGGCTGCGTTTGCATTCGCTGCGGTCTCTCACACCGGCTGCGTTTGCATTCACCGCGGCTTCCGTGCCTTACGCTGCCCCAGTCTCAGCGCCTCTGGCCCCGACTTCTGTCTGGCTCTTTTCCCCGGCCGTGGTCGAGTTCTCCGCCCTTATATCCTCCGTTCTTCCCTCCCCTACTTCACAGTCAACGTGGCCGACTCGCTGTTCGTCGCTGATCGGCTTACCCACCACCGTGATAGAAGGGATGATCCTGCCTGTTGCTGATGGAAGGCTTCGTGTTAGAATTCTTCCGTTGCTCTGCAGACCCGAGTCTTCTCTCAGCAGACTGATGAGGGCGGAATGCCTCTTCTCGACGCTCGTTAGACTGCCTTGGATGTATCTCTGCCGCAGGGTAAGATTGTACTCGTCGCCACTGTTAAGTCTGTGTGTTATATTGAGAATTAATACACAGACCACAAGAGTAAAATTTAACAGGTCTTTACTGGTCGAAGGTCAGGGCGGAACTGCCCAATAAATCATTACACAGCACTTATATACTGGTGTGGTCACCACCGGTATTACAGTATACAGCAGCCAAGATAAAGTAGTGCAACTCTTAAAATAGTTCTCTTAAAGGTGGAACGGTTACATACACTACAGAGGAGATGTCGCGCAGGGTTTCTTCACCCATTACCCCCTTCTTCCATCTATCTCTTCCTACACATAATGCATGACAAACTGCAGCTGCTTTCAGCAGCCACTTCTCTCTCTGCTCTCCCTTCACACTAAAAGCGAACCCTTGTCCCTCTCTTTCATTATAGGTGCTGAAAATGTGGAGATACCTCCGCCACTGAGAAAGAGGAGCACAACCTTCCTAAAGATGCAGTGTTACTCAGTGACTCTAGCAATCATTAGCTCAGGTACTAGCACCATGCGTACTTCAGAAGCAAGGATAGAGGCGGGGTCTTCATGTGTTGAATCACTGGCGCTGGAGCAGGGGGTAAGATGCCAGAGGTGCTAGCCAATATTCCCTCTAAAATTCTGTTGTTGTGCGTGACCAGTTTTTTCAATGCATGGTACCTTTAAAATTTTTGTATAGCCACTCCACACAGTATTTGAGAGCTTGTGAGCGGTCTGCGTGGTACCTTAAAGATTGCTGTGCACAGCTTGGAGGGAACAATGGTGCCAGCTCACCGGAGGGCAAGATCACATAATAAGCTGTGCCACAGAGGGCTCAGATGCTGAATTCAAGGGCCCAGTTTACCAAAGAAGACTGATGGACATATACCAGGAAATGCTAGGATCACTGGACAGCCTGCCAGCGAGCTTGTGCACAATTGCTCAGAACAAGTTCACAAAAGGGTCCTACAACCAGCTGCATCTTGTGTCGGGGCTTTGCGCAGAGCATGTAGACCATTCTGTCCAACATGGAGAGAGTGGTCAGCTCCACGAACATGACATTGGCACCCTGCATGATGGAGCTCACACTACTGCCGTGGAAGTTCAGATGGGTGTAACCTTGGCCCTGGGGACCAGTGTTGACAGGTGCTTCCAGAGTCTCACATCACTCCTGCACTCTGTTCTCATGCAGAGCCAAAAGAGTGCCGAGAAGCAGTCCTAGAGAGTGGCCTTGGCTTTAGAGGAGAGGCACCTTTTGTCCTACCCAAAAGTTAACCAGCAGATAAAAAGGTCAAACCAGTAACTAATCTGTATGTGGTGGATGAGCCCTTTAAATAACACTGCTGATGGGTCCTTGCTACCTGTTAGCACCACGAGTTGCTGAGCTAGTTTATCATATAGTGAGTCAGGCGCTGGGGCAGACTAAGTTCACAAAAGGGTTCTACAACAAGCGTAGATCCCTTATTTATATATGATAATGAGAATTTTAAATGATTCTGATGCACATGCTGGATGCCTATGGAGGAGCCCGATCGAATATGGTGGGTGACGCACCTCCGGTGCAGAATGAGCATGTACACGCCACCTGCCATACTGGATCCTTATGCGCCCATTTTACGCCAAAACTTTGCTACGCGTGAATTTTCTCGATCATTTGCGCCAATCCTGAGTTACGTCTGCTGCTTTTCCTGCATTTACACTAGTTATGAACAGGTGGTAATTTGCACCCAAAATCGTAGGCACAGCAAAACCCCAAGTCACTATTTTTAGCATTTTATAGCAATTTTCTACTGAGACCTGCACCGTATTTTCCACCTTTCTGAATATTTCTTTATGGCATCAGAATCTGTTCCATTAAAAAGAGAAAGGCTTCCATAATTGCACTACCTTAAACATGCTGGGCAGGAGTTTCCTCTAGGTTGCGCTGGTTTTTTCAGCACAATTTGCCCCAAACGGCACAACCTGCACAAAAGTTTGCAAAATTTTAAGCGCAAATTACATTCAGCGCAAATCGAGTTTCCGTGATCTTTTGCGTTAGTTTATAAAACATCGCGCTAGAAGCCGGCCCCACCCACTAAAACTGGCCACGCGCCCCGATCAAATTAATCACCATTGCGAGTTTCCTCCAATTGCGCCCATTTATGGGCCTTCTAGGAGGCTCTTAAAATTACGCTGTTGTATTTTTTAGGTGCAAAGACACTAATAGGCACCTTTAAATATTTTTTTACATTTACTAAGAAACTGGCTCCTCCACCAATATAACTAGTAAATGGTTCTGTATCGTTTTTTTTTTAGTAATTTTAAGTTATTTAAAATCGGTTACTCACAGGTGGTGGATTGACACTGCGATTGAACATATTTTCAGCTGTATTAATCAAACTGCACCAAGTTACCACTCTTAAATATATCAAGGAATATATCTGAATGCAATTTTTTTTTAAATGACATTCTAAAACGCTGACCGACTGCGCTGGTTCATGTAAGCTTTTACGTTCCAAACTATGCAAATAAGTTTTAGCTGACACTTGAGGGAAAAAAAACACTTCTCAAAACTACCAAAATTTTGAGTGCAATTTGCGCCCGGATCGCCAATTGCACTCAAAGCACAAACTCTTGGATGCTGTGCTTAATGTACGTAAATGATGGTTTCAAATTTTAAGATAAAGAGCGACTTGAAGAAAAATGGCGTGTGTTCTACACTTTCCTTGGGATACGATTGCTTTATGCTGATTTCCGCTTTTTTTTTAATGGATTTTACATTCTGTCATATGCTATTTTAATTCTCAGGAAATTGTGGAGCAAGTTCCCATTGGTGAAATCAGCATAAAAATGGGCATACATTTTGGTGTAATTTCTGTGTAAGTGTGATCCAGGGAATTCTGGGCCATTATTTTTAGATCAAAAAAATGTCTAACTGGGAGAAAATGGAAGTTCCTGGTACTTTGGAATTCTACACTTTAACTCGATATTTGCTTATCAGAGCAATGAACTGGTATGATCAATGCAACTAAGTAATTTCTATAGCAATTGGTCCATATATAGAGTCATCCATTTTTAATTTTCAAGTGTGCCATAAATTAAATGCATGTCAAAGTACAATACTTTATGGCATTAGTACAGTATAAAGGCCAATGTGATTCAATGGAACATTTTAAATAATTGGCATGTATCATCTTTAATTTATCTGCTAATTGTTGAACAACTGTTTCACTTGAGGGTGAGTATAACAAAACATGTCATCCGTATGACAACAGTAAACAGAACATTTTATTTGCGTCGCATCACTCTTGGGTATATTGAATAAATGCTAATAAACTGAAAATTAAAAACCATCTAGCATCTGATCCTTACAAAAAATGATTCCAACTTATTACTATTCATTAAGATCTTCCCAATTCACAGGGATATTCTAAAACATCCAAATATATAACAATTTTCTTATATACCATACATGTGGGATTTCCAGCAGTGGTTACAACCTGTTGCCACAGGAAGAACTATTTGCTTCCCCATTTTGCGTTCTCATTCCCCATTGATGTTTTGCCTGCAACATGCATTATTTTCAGTCAAGAGGGTGATATGCTCACAGCCCTCTCTGTCTGTGATGTTCAAAGATCATGCACATTGATGTGTACAAGGTGATTTTCCAGATCTTTGCTCTCTTCTAGAGTGGGTGCATCCAGGATCTATTCAGCACTTCACCTTGATAATACAGACCTGCTATCAACTCAAAACATGAGGCCGAGCCACTGTCTGGCTCAATAATCTTCTTGACCACCCCCTACCCTGACCAAGAAGAGACAGTTAGAAAATTTGGTCAAAAACAAATACATCGCACCATATGAGCATCCCTGATTATACAACAGTAGCATAGTGGTAATGTCACTGGGGTAGTAAACCAGAGGCCTGGACTAATGATCCGGAGAAGTGAGTTCAAACCCCACCACGGCAGCTGGGGAATTTAAATTCAGTTAATTAAATACATCTGGAATAAAAAGCTAGTATCAGTTATCGTGAACATGAAACTATCAGATTGTTGTAAATACCTATCTGGATCACTAATGCCCGTTAGGGAAGGAAATCTGCCATCCTTATCTGGTCTGACCTATATGTGACTCTGGACCCACAGCAATGTGGTCGACTCTTAATTGCCCTCTGAAATGGCCTAACAAGCCACTCAGTTCAAACAAACCGCTACGAAACACAATAATAAGAATGAAATCGGAGGGCCACCCAGCATTGACCTCAGCACCGGCTACGGAGAAGGCAATGGCACACCCAGTCGACCCTGATTGGGACAGCAGTCCCACAGACTAGTCAAGCAACAGCCTGACATAGTCATACTCACAGAATCATACCTTTCAGCCAATGTCCCAAACTCCTCCATCACTATCCCTGGGTATGTCCAGACCCACCAGGGGTAGCAGCACAGTGGTATACAGTCAGGAAGGTGTGGCCCTGGGAGTTCTCAACATTGACTCCGGACCCCATGAAAGCTCATGGCTTCAGGACAAGCATGGGCAAGGAAACCTCCTGCTGATTACTACCTACCGCCCTCCCTCAGCTGATGAATCAGTACTCCTCCATGTTGAACACCACTTGCAAGAAGCACTGAGAGCAGCAAGGGCACAGAATGTACTCTGGGTGGGGGACTTCAATGTCCATCACTAAGAGTGGCTCGGTAGCACCACTACTGACCGAGCTGGCCGAGTCCTGAACGACACAGTTGCCAGAATGGGCCTGCGACAGGTGGTGAGAGAACCAACACAAGGGAAAAATCTACTTGACCTTGTCCTCACCAATCTACCAGTCGCTGATGCATCTGTCCATGATAGTATTGGTAGCAGTGACCACCGCACAGTCCTTGTGGAGACAAAGTCCCGTATTTACACTGAGGACATCCTCCATCTACAGATCTAGCAGCTCAAAACTGGGCATCCATGAGTCCCTGTGGGCATATCAGCAGCAGCAAAATTGTATTCTGTTAGATCCGTGTGTTAATGGAGACACGGAATGCAGGAGTTGATTCAACAAGTGTTTACTGAACAAAGTCTGGAGGTGAACTAACTACACAAGACGCTATACAGGCTTATATACCCAAGTGGTCACTACTGGTACTACAGTACACAGGGGCTTCAAAAACATAGTTCCTCTTAAAGGTACATACACTACAATTCCTCCCCTTTTAGATAAATAGTACATAGCATTTTAAGTAATCATTAAACAACATTTTTACAAGAACAATAATCTCCACATTTGCTGAAGTTAATCAATTACCTGACTCGGTCCGGATAACGCCTCGGTGGTGTAGTAGGTTCTTTTGGCAAGGTCGATTCGGCTTCAATGCCAGTGTCGGGTTCATCTGGTTCCAGTATCACCGGATCGGAGGTAGATACTATGGGTATCTCTGCTTCATCACTAGGCGTATAGAGTTGTGGTGTAGGTTGTCCTTTTTCGGATGACTCTATGATCTGGTCAGCATGGCGCCTTATTATGCTTTCTCCAATGTCCACGGTATACATCAGCGGTCCTAGTCGTGTGCAAATAGTTCCAGGCTGCCATTTCTCGGTACGGTAGTCCCGGGCCAAAACTGGTTGACCTATCTGGAAGGTTCTAGTTGGCCTTTCATTCATGCTTTGAAATTGCCGGTTCTCTACGTCCATTCTGACGTTTGCCTTGACCAAATCCAGCCGGCATCTTAGTCTTCTATTGAAAAACATCATGGCGGGGGTTTGGTTTGTAACCACATGTGTTGCATTCCTGTACGCAAACAAGAAGTTATCTACCTTATGTTGTAGATTTATGTCTTCATTACCCATGGCCTTTATGGCCTTCTTGAAGGTCTGGACAAACCTTTCAGCTAATCCATTGGTAGCGGGATGGTATGGGGTGGACGTGTAGTGCTTAACCCCATTGTTTTTTAAGAACTTCCTGAATTCTTCGGATACAAATTGCGGTCCATTATCAGAACAGATCTGTTCAGGCAGCCCATTCCTGGCGAATACGGTCCTTAATACTGTGATGGTTTTTTCCGTGGTGGTGGAGGACATCTTTATTACCTCCGGCCACTTGGAGTGTGCATCCACCGCGATTAAGAACATTGAGTCCAAAAATGGACCAGCAAAGTCGATATGTACCCTTTGCCATGGAGATGAGAGCCACTCCCATGGATGTAGAGGGGCTTGTGGTGGGGCGTTTTGGACCTTCTGGCATCCTAGACAGCCCTTGGTCATTTCTTCGATGTCTCCATCGATACCTGGCCACCACACAAACGCTCTGGCTAAGTTCTTCATTTTCACTCCACCCAGATGCCCCTCGTGAAGCTCCTTTAGCACTTTATCCTTGAGTTTGGGTGGAATCACCACTCTGGATCCACACATCAAGGTTCCTCGGCACACTGACAGCTGTTCTCTTCTTTGCGAGAATGCTGGCAACAGTGATTCGCCATGTGCTGGCCATCCCTTCACTGTTAAATCGTAGACTCGTGAGAGAGTCGGGTCATTTCTCGTTTCCTTTTCAATGGTAGAATTTGTCACCGGTAGACATTCCACTATGGTCGAGTGGAACATCTCCACTGGGTCCACTGTAGGTGCCTCTTCTACCGTTGGCAACGGTAGGCGCGATAACCCGTCAGCATTCCCATGCTGTTTTGTTCCTTTGTATTCTATGTCATATTGGTGTGCCCCTAGCAAAAGGGACCACCTCTGTAGCCTTTGTGCTGTCATAATGGGAACGCCGTTTTTAGGGTTGAATATGGAGACGAGGGGTTGATGGTCAGTCAACAAGGTAAATTTTTGTCCGTGTAGGTAATGGTTGAATTTCTTCACCCCCACACCAGGCTGAGTGCTTCCCTGTCGATCTGGGCATAGTTACGCTCAGCTGAGTTCAATGAGCGTGACGCAAAAGCTATCGGCCGCTCCGAGCCATCAGGGAATCTATGCGATAATACCGCTCCCACGCCGTAAGGGGATGCATCGCACGCCAGTCTGATTGGCAGTGATGGGTTGTAATGAGCCAACACTTCCCTGGACGTGATCAAGCCTTTGCATTTATGGAAGGCACGTTTACAGTCTTCGCTCCATTTCCAAATTACTCCCGTTTGTAGCAGTGCATTAAGAGGGTGCAGAACCGTTGAGAAGTTTGGTAAAAATTTATGATAGTAATTTATTAATCCCAGGAACGACCTTAATTGTGAGACATTTTCAGGCGCGGGGGCTTTTACGATCGCTTCAATTTTTTCAGGTGACTTATGCAACCCTTCTTCGTTAATGACATGGCCACAATATGATATTTGTTTCTGGAAAAATTCGCACTTGGGGCGATTTGCTCGTAGGCCCCGTTCTCTCAGCCTCGTGAGCACCTGCTCTAAGTTGGCAAGGTGCTCGTTGTCGTTTTCTCCTGTTACAAGGATGTCGTCTAGGTAGCATTGAGTCCCCGGAATCCCTTGCAGGACTTGCTCCATAGCTCTTTGCCAGATAGCCGGAGCTGATGCCACTCCAAAAACCAGTCGATTGTACTGGTACAGGCCTTTGTGTGTGTTTATCGTGAGATACTTTTTAGAGGCCTCCTCAACCTCCATCTGTAGATATGCCTGTGCTAAGTCAATTTTGGTGAAACGTTTCCCTCCGGATAGTGAGGCGAAAATATCTTCTATCCTCGGAAGAGGATACTGTACCGTGTGAAGAACCGGGTTTACAGTCACCTTGAAGTCCCCACAGATGCGAATTTTTCTCTGTTCTTCAGATTTATCATTATTCAACGTTTTCTTCATGACCGGGACGATGGGTGTTGCCCACTCGCTCCAATCTACCTTGGATAACACGCCTGCTTTTTCCAAATTCTCCAGCTCTGCCTCGACGGCTGGACGAATTGCGTATGGCACCGGCCTTGCCTTAAAAAACTTGGGAATTGCCGCATCTTCCACTTTTATTGAGGCGGTGGTGCCTTTCAGGGTTCCTAGTTCCTGTTGAAACACTTCTTTGGCGTTAGCCAAGATTTCTTTTAATCGTCCAGGTAGGACGTCATCATCATTTTTTTTCTTACTGGTCACCGTCAGTGCCTGAATGAAGTGCCAGTCTAAACATATCTTTCTGATCCATTCACATCCCAACAACGGTGGACCACCATCTTGCAGAACGTATAAATACAACTTCTGTATTTCCTTGCCGTTGTATACAACAGGCACCCTTATTTTCCCTCTGGGGTATACTTTCTGCCCCGTATATGCCTTCAAGATAATGGATGTGTCTTTCAAAGGTATATGCGGAAATAGCTGCTCGTAATCCCGTCGACTTATGACGGTCAGAGCTGATCCTGTATCTAGCTCCATTTTGACTGGGGACCCCGCTATCGTGAGGGTAACCCAAATGGTCTGGTAATCTTCTTTGGCAATTACATTATGTAATTTGAGACAACTTAGTCTCTTGTTTCCGGAGTCGCTATCGCTCTTCTGGTCTTCGGAGCTACTGTCCGTCATCATTTGTACCTTTCTGTACTTTTCCTTATTGACCTTTTTACTGTCAGCGGATTTTTTTCCAGATCTGCTTACACGTGCAATGTGTCCCATCTTTCCGCATTGCCTGCATGCTTTGTCCTTGAACCAGCAGTCCTTCTGGTCATGGGTGGATCTGCCACAGCGATAACATCTCTCGAAACCCCGTGTTATTTCATGGGTGCCGAAGTCCTGTGGCTTTTGCTGTATCTCTGCAGCTCCTCTTGCTGCTGCTTCGTATGATACAGCCACACTGAAAGCCTTGTCCAGTGTCAAATCTTTCTCAGAAAGTAGTCTTTTCTGTGTTCCTTCGCTTAGGAGACCGCAGACGAATTTGTCTCGTAGAGAATCTGCCAGTCCTGCCCCGAATTGGCAGTGCTTTGGCAGCTTTCGTAATTCGGTGAGGTAATCAGCGTTACTTTCATTCTTGTGATGATTCCTCCTGAAGAATTTGAATCGTTCCGCTATCAGCAGCGGTGTTGGGTTTAAGTGCTCCTGTAGGGTATCAACAATCTCCTTAAAATTCTTGTCCATCGGTTTGGCTGGAGTGATCAAGTTTTGTAACACCCCGTATGTCCTTGTGCCCATCAGATTTAGAAGTACCGATGCCTTTTTATCATCCGCTACTTCATTCGCGTTGCAATATACCTCCACTCTTTCCACATATGTGGTCCAATCCTCTATATCACTATCGAAAGCAGTAATTTTGCCAGTCTTTGGCATCCTGAAAATCAAAAATGGCGCCTCCCGCGCTTTTCCTTCTTCCCCGCCGAGTCAAGATGGTGCCTCCCGCGCTTTCCCGCCGCTGCCGCTGCTGCCAACGCTGTTCTCCGCGGTTCCCGTTGCGACCTGCAGCTTTTCGCGGTATTTCTATTAAAAAATTTTTTTTAATATATATCTTTTAAATAGTTTCTCCGTTACTTGGAGAACCGTTCCCGTCGTGGAGCGGACCCTCTGGGACTTTCCCCTCCCTCTGCTCGGTCCGAACGCCGACCTGCTTTGTAGCACCAGCCGCCTCCTGAGTGTTCCACCCTCTGTCTTTCTTTGCTTCTGCTTTCCGACTCGCTGCCCGGCCCCGCTGCAGAGCCACCCGATTGAGCCCCAGCCCGCCGCAGCCCAGGAAGGATCAGTGCACTACCTGCCACCAGCCCGTTTAGCTGGTGAAACCACAGTTTTTTTTTCTTGCTTCGACCTTCGTCTGAGGAATCGATCTCCTTGAGGTGCTGCTGAATTGCAGGTAAGTTCGTTTCTAACTCATCGCCACTGTTAAATCCGTGTGTTAATGGAGACACGGAATGCAGGAGTTGATTTAACAAGTGTTTACTGAACAAAGCCTGGAGGTGAACTAACTACACAAGACGCTATACAGGCTTATATGCCCGAGTGGTCACTACTGGTACTACAGTACACAGTGGCTTCAAAAACATAGTTCCTCTTAAAGGTACATACACTACATATTCCACCACAATCTGTAACCTCATGGCCTGGCATATCCCTCACTCTACCATTACCATCAAGCCAGGGGACTTACCCTGGTTCAATAAGGAGTGTAGAAGAACATGCCAGGAGCAGCACCAGGTGTACCTAAAAATGAGGTGCCAACCTGGGGAAGCAGCAACACAGGACTGCATGCATGCTAAAAAGCAGAAGCAGCATGCTATAGACAGGGCTAAGCGATCCCATAATCAACAGATCAGATCAAAGCTCTGCAATCCTGCCACATCCAGTCGTGAATGGTGATGGACCATTAAACAACTAACGGGAGGAGGAGGCTCCATGAAAATCCCCATCATCAATGATAGTGGAGCCCAGCAAAAGACAAGGCTGAAGCGTTTCCACCATCTTCAGCCAGAAGTGCCAAGTGGAAGATCCATATCGGCCTACTCCTGAGGTCCCCACCATCACAGAAGCCAGTCTTCAGCCAATTTGATTCACTCCACGTGATATCAAGAAACAGCTGAGCGCACTGGATACACAAAGACTATGGGCCCCGACAACATCTTGGCTATCGTGATGAAGACTTGTGCTCCAGAACTAGCCATGCCTCCAGCCAAGCAGTTCCAGTACAGCTACAACACTGGCATCTATCCGACAATGTGGAAAACTGCCCAGGTATGTCCCATCCACAAAAAGCAGGATAAATCCATCCGGCCAATTACCGCCCCATCAGTCTACTCTCAATCATCAGCAAAGTGATGGAAGGTGTCATAGTTAGTGCTATCAAGTGGCACTTACCCACCAATAACCCAGTTTGGGTTCCGCCAAGACCACTCGGCTCCCGACCTCATTTCAGCCTTGGTCCAAACATGGACAAAGGAGCTGAATTCCAGAGGTGAGTTGAGAGTGACTGCCCTTGACATTAAGGCAGCATTTGACCGAGTGTGGCATCAAGGAGCCCTAGTAAAACTGGAGTCAATGGGAATTGGGGGGAAAACTCTCCACTGGCTGGAGTCACTCCTAGAAGATGGTTGTGGTGATTGAAGGTCAATCATCACAGCCCCATGACATCGCTGCAGGAGTGTGATGGAATACTCTCCACTTGCCTGGATGAGTGCAGCTCCAACAACACTCAAGAAGCTCGACACCATCTGGGACAAAGCAGCCCGCTTGATTGGCACCCCATCCACCACCTTAAACATTCACGCCCTCCACCATCGACATATTGTGGCTGCAGTGTGACCATCTACAAGATGCACTGCAGCAACTCGCCAAGGCTTCTTCGGCAGCACCTCCCAAACCCGCGACCTCTTCCACCTAGAAGGACAAGGGCAGCAGGTGCATGGGAACACCACCAGCTCCAAATTCCCCTGCAAGTCACACACCATCCTGACTTAGAAGTATATCACTGATCCTTCATCGTGGCTGGGTCAAAATCCTGGAACTCCCTACCTAACAGCACTGTGGGAGTACCTTCACGGACTGCAGCAGTTCAAGAAGGCGGCTCACCACCACCTTCTCAAGGGCAATTAGGGATGGGCAATAAATGCTGACCTTGCCAGCGACGCCCACATCCCATAAACGAATAAAAGAAAAAAAAAGGAAAAAAATCACTCAACCCTTGGTGGCTGTGCCTTCTGTTGCCTAAGCCCTAAGCTGTGGACTTCCCTTCCTAAACTGTAAAGTCTGTGGGTTGTTTAGTTAATTAATACACAGACTACCAGAGTCACTTAAAACAGGACTTTACTATTCGAAGGTCAGGGCGAATCTGCCCAATAAATCCTGACACAGCACTTATATACCGGTGTGGTCACCGTCGGTATTACAGTATACAGAAGCCAACAAAGTAGTGCAACACCTAAAGTAGTTCTCTTAAAGGTGGACGGTTACATACAATAGTTCTCTTAAAGGTAGACGGGTACATACACTACATAAACCTTTCCGCCTCTCTACTTCTCTTTTCCCCCTTTAAGACGCTCCATAAAACCTACCTCTTTGACCAAGATTTTGGTCATCTGCCCTAATTTCTCCTTATGTGGCTCGGTGTCAATTTTTTTTGTCTTGTAATACTCCTGTGAAGCACCTTGAGACATTCTACAATGTTAAAGGTGCTTATATAAGTATAAGTTGTTCTTGTTTTCGTTGTTTAAACCATTTTCTGCATCAATTCAATATGGATATTTACAGGACACTGAATAGGACAAAGGGGTAGGGCACAATTCTGAAATGGGGACATGTGGGAAGAATATTTTTTGGTGGGAGGAAAAAGAAATAAATCATTATGTTTCCCGCCCGTTAAACTTTTACAGGAGTGTCAATAATTAATTGATTGAATAATTGATGTTTCTACTCTCTGTTGATGTGACTAGTAATTATCAGAATAGTAACATAGTAACAGTTTCAGGTAGAAGACCTTACTCCTTTGTCAAGAAATTCCCTTGGCATTTCAAATAACCTCGAATCCAATTTGTTGACAAGAGTCTGTCTAGTTCTACCATCTATCGTGACATACCCACCAGCAGATAAAGTGCAAATGGAAAATGGCCACAAGCTAAAAAAAGGTAAGGAATCACTATATTTCAATATTTTATAAAGAATGTTAGATTACCTTTTGTATATATGGACTTTCTCATTATTTTAGAAGAAGTTCAACATCTGCTTACAATTATGAATTTCTGTTCGGCCATGCATGGAAAAAAGATAAGAACATAAGACGTAGGAGCAGGAGTCGGTCATTTGACCCCTCGAGCTTGCTCCGCCATTTAATAAGATCATGGCTGATCTGATCTTGGCCTCAACTCCACTTCCCTGCCCGCTCCCCATAACCCTTGACTCCCTTACCATTCAAAAATCTGTCTATCTCCCCCTTAAATATATTCAATGACCCAGCCTCCACAGCTCTCTGGGGAAGAGAATCCAAAGATTCACGACCCTCTGAGAGAAGAAATTCCTCCTCATTTCCGTTTTACATGGGTGCCCCCTTATTCTGAAACTCTGCCCCCTAGTTCTAGATTCCCCCACGAGGGGAAACATCCTCTCTGCATCTACCCTGTCAAGCCCCTTCAGAATCTTACATGTTTCAATAAGATCACCTCTCATGCTTCTAAACTCCAATGAGTATAGGCCCAACCTGCTCAACCTTTCTTCATAAGACAACCCCTTCATCTCCGGAATCAACCTCGTGAACCTTCTCTGAACTGCCTCCAATGCAAGTATATCCTTCCTTAAATAAGGAGACCAAAACTACGCAGTACCCCCGGTGTGGTCCCACTAACGCCCTGTACAGTTGTAACAGGACTTCCCTACTTTTATACTCCATTCCCTTTGCAATAAAGGCCAACATTCCATTTGCCTTCCTAATTACTTGCTGTACCTGCATGCTAACTTTTTGTGATTCATGTACAAGGACCCCCAGATCCTTCTGTATTCAGCATTTTGTAATCTCTCCCCATTTAAATAATAATTTGCTTTTTTATTTTTCCTACCAAAGTGGATAACCTCGCATTTTCCCACATTATACTTCATCTGCCATATTTTTGCCTACTCACTTAGCCTATCTATATCCCTTTGGAGATTCTTTGCGCCCTCCACACAATTTACTTTCCCACCTATCTTTGTATCATCAGCAAATTTGGCTACATTGCACTCGGTCCCTTCATCCAAATCATTAATATAGATTGTAAATAGTTGAGGCCCCAGCACTGATCCCTGCGGCACCCCACTAGTTACAGTTTGCCAACCTGAAAATGACCCATTTATCCCGACTCCCTGTTTTCTGTTAGTTAGCCAATCCTCTATCCATGCTAATATATTACCCCCAACCCCGTGAGCTCTTATCTTGTGCAGTAACCTTTTATGTGGCACCTTATCGAATGCCTTCTTTAAACCAAATACACAACATCTACTGGTTCCCCTTTATCCACCCTGCTCGTTACATCCTCAAAAAACTCCAACAAATTTGTCAAACATGATTTCCCTTTTATATAGCCATGCTGACTCTGCTTGACTATATTATGATTTTCTAAATGTCCTGCTACCACTTCCTTAATGATGGACTCCAGCATTTTCCCAATGACAGGTGTTAGGCTAACTGGTCGATAGTTGCCTGGTTTCTGTCTCCTTCCTTTCTTAAATAGGGGCGGTACATTTGTGGTTTTCCAGTCCGCTGGGACCTCTCCAGAGTCCAGGGAATTTTGGTAAATTACAACCAATGCATCCACTATCTCTGCAGCCACCTCTTTCAAACCTCTAGGCTGCAGGGCATCAGATCCAGGGAACTTGTCCATCTTTAGTCCGCCTGGTAATTTCTCTCCAGTGATTGTGATTGTTTTAAGTCCCCCCCCCACCACCCCAATAGCCCCTTGACTATCCATTATTGGGATGCTTTTAGTGTCTTCTACCGTGAAGACCGATGCAAAATATTTGTTCAAAGTCTCTGCCATTTCCCTGTTTCCCATTATTAATTCCCCAGACTCTTCCTCTAGGGGACCAACATTTACTTTAGCTACTCTCTTCCTTTTTATATACCCGTTGAAGCTCTTACTGTCTGTTTTTATATTTCTTGCTAGCTTACTCTCATAAGCTATCTTCTCTCTCTTTATCATTTTTTTAGTCGTCCTTTGCTGGTTTAAAAAAATTTGCCAATCCTGTGGCCTGCCACTATTTTTCGCAACATTGTATGCTTTTGTTTTCAATTTGATAGCATCCTTTACTTCCTTAGTTACCCACAGTTGGTTCATCCTTCTCTTAGAGTCTTTCTTTCTCCCTGGAATATATCTTTGCTGAGAGAAAGGAGATATTGGGTCATGTTCTAGTGGCCAGGGAAGGTGGATAGCAGGCACGTCAACTGTCAGGGGTGGAATTTGGAGCCAAACTCGCATCTGTACATTAAGCAGGTGTTTCTGGGGGAGTTCCCAGACTAGCCCAGAAATTCAATCCTTGTAAGGCTCAATTGAACACTTGCCACCTGAGAACTGCTGTGAGGCACCAGAAAGGCCACAAAAGGTGGCAAGACAAAGGTAATTGCTCCCAGAGGACAAGAAGATGGAGCTACCTCTCTTCATCATCGACCTTTCCTGGCCTCAGGGTCTCCCTTGCGGAGCAGCTCCCTCGAGGAGCAGGAGAGCTCCTGCGGGCTCCACATAAACAAACACCCTACGCCCCCCACCCCCCAATCCCCCGGACCTGCCTCTTTCCCCAGATATTGTAGCGGCCCAGAGCTGGAGAGCAGCCTCAGGGCGTATGTTTTATGCCCGCAGTCTAAAGCCGTATGTTAATGAGGCACTGTTCTCAAAATGAACTAGGCCTCCCACCGGCAGATGGGGCTGAAATGTACCATAATATATATACAATTCTGCAACAAATAGTGAACAAATGAAATCTCCTCCCAACCATTGGAATACTTTGCATGTGAACAAGGGGATGTGAAAGTGAGATAAAATCAGTGTGTATTATCATAAATACAAAACTATATTTTAATTGCCACTTATTTCTAAATAAATTGTCTAATTTTCACAAAATCTTCCCGAATGATACAATCATAACTGCTCTATTATTGCCTCCTGCTTCATCCCATTAATTATAGAACACACCAAACACTGCAGTGTGGTTCGGCAAGCACCACATCTGCTTTAATGATATTCATTCCTTTGTAAAGAGAAATGAGTCATAAAATGCATTCAAATGCAAATAAGCACTTGAATACAAATTATATAAATTTGCATTATTTATCATGAAAATATATAAATTTACATTTTAGTCATCTTTAATGCAGTACAACAGTTTCATACTCTTTGCACAATCCAGAACTAAGAATAATCACATAACTAAGGAAGAAAAATCACTTCTTAGACCCATTAGACATGATCAAAATTTTAAAATTCATTTAAAGACATTGATGCCCTACATGCTAGAATCTGCCTTGGGTCCTCCTGTTTCAATTTGTCATCTATTAACTTATGATGAGTAGTGTGGTGCTAGCTGGCAAATGCACAAATAGGGAAAAGGTTAGCATTGATAATGGCCCTCCGTTTTTCATGGCTTTTTTTGTTACTATGATGTACCATCAGTTCGAGGAAAAGTCCTCTTGCCAGGTTTTCGGGTGGCCCTTTTTCTGAAAATTTACTATTCTCTTGTTTTCCCTCCTTTTTTTTTCTTCTTTCTTGAACGTTTCAACTCAAACTGGCACTCGCTGCACTATTGTACCCGGCCTACGTGGTCAGATTTCATGTGTGAGCCTACGTGGTTACCATCAGCAGGTTATTCAGCCATGGGGAGCATGCAGCCATTTCCTGATCTTCTCTTCACTCAGTATCCGCACACACGCACTGCTGTCCAACTGCTGTCACTGGATAGAAATCAGGAATGGTGAATCTTTCTCCTGCTCGGCTCAAGGGCACTGAGATCAGTTTTAGAGTTCCAATTGTTACTGTGGCTTAAACACTGAGCAGAATCAAAGCTGGGATCTTCCTGGTCTGTGTGGTTCAGTTCCACACTGCTCAGTGCACTTACCAACTGATCCATTGGGAGAGCACTCTACAACGCAAGAAACTTCTGATAATTTCCAGTTTGTCTTTAGCTAGTTATTTATTACATAACAGAACACATCAGATGAAAAATGTGATTCAGCTGGCAAGGTTTGAACTGAGTGAATAGCATTTTTTTGAAACTTTGCCTGTAATATAACCTCAAATTCTCAGCTAATTAAATAACATTAACAAAGTTATGTAAAACTTGGCAAACTTGACGTTGGTAATCTTTTGGATAATTGCAAGTCTTTTTCTTTTATAATTAACGTAAGTAGCAGCCACAATCTCCCTGCTGTAATTCGTGAACTTGTTAGGATGCATAAATACTGCAGTTACTGGTTTATTCTTCTTCTTAGGTAGTCCCTCAGAACCGAAGATGACTTGCAAACACATTAAAAATGTGACTGATGAGTCCAATGCGGGACCTACAGTCTCTGTCACAGGTGGGGCAGATGGTGGTTGAAGGGGCGGGTGGGTGGGGTGCTTGGGTTGACGTGCGCTCCTTCCGCTGTTCCCAGGTGTCAGTGGGGATGTTGCACTTTTTCAAGGGGATTTTGAGGGTGTCCCTGAAGCATTTCCTCTGCCCACCTGAGGCTCTCTTGCCATGCCAGAGCTCCAAGTAGGGCACTTCTTTTGGGAGTCTCGTATCGGGCATGCGGATGATGTGGCCCGTCCATCGGAGCTGATCAAGCGTGGTCAAAGCTTCGATGCTGGGGATGTTGGCCTGAGCGGGAACACTGGCGTTGGTGCGCCTATCTTGCCAATGGATTTGCAGGATCTTGCGGAGGCAGCATTGGTGGTACCTCTCCAGTGCTTTGAGGTGCCTGCTGTACATGGTCCATGTCTCTGAAGCATACAGGATAGCAGGTAGCACTACTGCTGCTGACCATGAGCTTGGTGCTGGGTTTGAGGTCCAGGTCTTCAAACACTCTCTTCCTCAGGCGACCAAAGGCTGCAGTGGCACACTGAAGGCCGTGTTGGACTTCATCATCGACGTCTGCTCTTGTTGACAGTAGGCTCCCGAGGTATGGAAAGTGGTCCACGTTGTCCAAGGCCTCGACATGGATTTTGATAATCAGGGAGCAGTACTGTGTGATGGGGGCAGGTTGGTAGAGGACCTTTGTCTTACGGATGTTTAGTGTAAGGCCCCTGCTCTCATACGCTTCGGTGAAGGTGTTGATGATGGTTGGGAGTTCGGCCTCAGAGTGTGCGCAGACGCAAGCGTCGTCTGCATACTGTAATTCGATGACAGAGGATGGGATGACCTTGGATCTGGGCTGGAGGAGATGGAGGCTGAACAGTTTCCCGTTTGTTCTGTAGATTAGCTCCACTCCAGCGGGGAGCTTACTGAGGGTGAGATGGAGCATTGCAGCCATGAAGATCAAGAAGAGCATTGGTGTGATGACACAGCCTTGTTTAGACCCCGGTCTGTACGTGGATTGGTTCTGTGGTGGATCCGTTGGTCAGGATCATGGCTTGCATGTCATCGTGAAGCAGGCGGAGGATGGTGACAAACTTTTGAGGGCAGCCGAATTTGAGGAAGACACTCCTTAATCCCTCACGATTGATGGTGTTGAAGCCCATCTGTGAGGTCAAAGAAGGCCCTGTACAGCGGTTGGTGCTATTCCCTGCATTTCTCTTGTAGTTGACGCCTGGTGAAGATCATGTCCATTGTGCCCCTTAGTGGGCAGAATCCGCATTGCGACTCTGGGAGGACTTCTTCAGCCACTGTGAGAAGGCGATTGAGGACGATTCTTGTGATGACTTTCTCTGTGGCAGACAGCAGGTAGACTCCTCTATAGTTACCGCAATCGGACCTATCACCTTTCTTGAAGATGGTCATGATTACGGCGTCTCTGAGATGCCCTTGCATGCTCTCCTCCTTCCAAATAAGAGAAATTAGTTCATGTATTCATGCTAATAGTGCTTCTCCGCCATGTTTTAGTGCCTCAGCTGGGATTCCATCTGCTCCTGAGGCCTTGTTGTTCTTCAGTTGTCGGATGGCCTTTTCAACTTCATGCCGGGCTGGGGTTGTGCTGAGGTGGTGTTGGGTATCATGCTGTGGGATGGAGTTGAGGACACTCGCGTCGAAGACAGAGTCTCAGTTAAGGAGATCTTCGAAATGCTCCTTCCAGCGGGCACTGACTACCCCTCTGTCCTTGATGAGTACCCCTCCATTCTTGGCCCGCAGTGGGGTAGGACCTTGGGTGCTTGCACCATAGGTGGTCTTGACTGCACTAAAGAATCCACGCACGTCATGGTTGTCGGCTAGCTGCTGGATCTCCTGCACTTTCTCCACCCACCATCTGTTCTTTAGGTCGCGAGTTTTTTGTTGGACCTCGGCCTTCAGGCGTTTGTAGAACTGCTTTCTTGCTCTCGAGTTCTGTTGCTGTTTCCAGATCAGGAATGTTTTGCGTTTGTGGCTTATTAGTTCCTGGATCTCTTGGTCATTCTCGTCAAACCAGTCTTGGTGTTTCCTGGTCGAGTGAACGAGCATCTCTTCACAGGTGCTGATTATGGAGGTCTTGAGTGCAGACGAGGCGCTGTGGACACTCTGTCTCTGAATCACTGGGAGTCGTCAGGTTGGTTGCAAGGCTTTCTTAGCGGGGTCTTTGAGTGCTCCAGCATTGATTTTCCTGTGGCATTGCTTCTGTTGCCGCCACTGTTTTGGGGCTACATTGATGGAGATGACAGAGCAGATTAGGCAGTGGTCTGTCCAGCAGTCGTCAGCTCCTGTCATGGCGCAGGTGATGCGGGCGTCCTTGTGGTCCCTCGCTCGGATGATATTGTAGTCCAGCAGATGCCAGTGCTTGGAGCAAGGGTGTTGCCATGAAGCCTGGTACTTGTCTCTCTGATGGAACAAGGTGTTGGTTATGGCAAGGCCATGTTCTAAGCATTTTGTCAGGAGGAGGGTACCGTTGGAGTTGGCTTTCCCTATCCCCTCTCTGCCGATCACACCTCCCCACAGGTCTGTGTCCTTTCCAACTCCGGCCTTAAAGTAACCAAGGAGGATCAGCTTGTTGTCCATTGGGACTCGGGAAAGGGATTGTTTAAGGCTGGAGTAGAATTCCTCTTTGGTCTCGTCTGTGACTTCCAGTGTTGGGACGTACGCACTGATGACCATAGCGCACTGGCTAGGGTGAGCCGTAGAGTCATGAGGCGTTCGTTTATTCCACAAGGGGAGTCTCTGAGACGTTCAACTAGCTCATTTTTAATGGCAAAGCCTACCCCATGGAGGCGGCATTCTTCTTCAGGTTTGCCTTTCCAGAAGAAGGTGTAACCACCGCTTTGCTCCTTGAGCTGGCTTTCCCCGCCCGCCGGGTTTCGCTTAGGGTGGCGATGTCTATGTCGAAACGTCTGACCTCCCGGGCAACAATAGTAGTATGGCGTTCCGGTCTGTCACTGTTGGGGTTGTCCATGAGGGTCCTGATGTTCCAGGTCCCAAACTTCACTGGCTTAGTTGGCCAGGTAGTACCTCATTTATACTGCCTGGTCTCTGCATGGTCTCCAGCATGATGCGCAGAGCCGTAACATTTTAAAACTATTAAAAGTGCAGGCTAGTGCTTACAAAAGCTTCCTAAACAGTTAAAGAAGCTTTGAGTAAATTTGAAAAACATATCTAGGATGTCTAGGCAACCACCTGAGCACTGGTTTGATACTGCGCTAAAATTACACCACAACTGGTGTCAAACTCAAGTGCTCTCACGACTGCCTCTTTCTGGGAGTTTTATACTTTGGAGTATCATCAAGGTTATAGAATGGGTGCCCCTTATGATGACTCTGATAACAACATTGACGTAAGAAAACTACTAGGCACTTGGTCTAAGCGTTAAACAAAGCTTTAATCAACTGTTTTACAACATGGAGGTCTAGTTGTGTCCTTCACTAGTTCCTGTTAAGAATGTCCCTGCGCAAGCTGGGCCCATGCCCGAGTATTTATACTCTCCCTGGACAGCGCCACCTGCAGGCCGCTCAGCATTACTTCACAAGTCTTTCTTCCATGAATAACCGATTCATGTCAAACATGACATCTTATGAGGTGTTCTCAAACCCATAACTAAAAATAACCTGCCAAATTTCAATCATATGCTATCTATGATGAGCTACAGAATTGGACACCAGTTTATTTAAAGAGTGCTGTGCAATATTAGCAATGAATATAATAGTGAATTTGTATGAAAATTCCTTTGTCTGAAAATTTACCAAAGACATTGGCCTATTCATGTTAAATCAACTAATGGTTTGATAAAAATGCAAATGTGTTCATGAGTTTGTCACTAATATCACATAGTGTGATTTAACCTATAAATTCCAAGCATTTACTTAATATTTGGGCAATAGTTTTTTTGAGTATAGAAAAAGAATTCATTTTTTTGAGTATAGAAAAAAGAATTAAGAACAAATCTGCTTGCCAGTTAGAAAAAAAAAAGTTCTGTTTCTTGTTCGGATGGAATGCACATTTTTTTTTTAAGTATTGCGCGTAAAACGTACAGATGGAAAGTTCTTAGCATTGCTCTTTTAGAAGGAAACAAAGCTCAATGCATTTTAGGGCACTGATTCTTTCTAGCAGGGTCACTTCAAAAGCATACCAGACTGATGACATGGAATAATTAATCAGAAATAGTAAAATGCCATAGAATGCTAAAGTTATTGATGTGATTTACCAAATACAAACAGGGCACAGGGATTAGATTTTCCTGTTGGCAGTTACCGTGCCAATTAATTTTGAGTGATTCGTAATTAGCAGTAATTGCTAAAGCCAGGTAAAACCATTCACCAAAAAGTAGTATTGCTGGCAGTAGAGTTGAGTAAGGTAATCAATGTTGCAGCAGCAGTGATACTCCGTCAGTAATTTTGAAAAATTATTAAAAGGTATCCTCTCCTCTCTGAGAGCAATAGTTAGTTAATTCATTGCAAACCAGCCTCCAGTTACATGTAAGCTGGGATGAACGACTGGCCAAAAAAAAGACCATTACACTTATTATTTGAATATTACAATCTACTAGTTATTGCCAACAATACAAAAGAGTGACTAGTGACAGATCAGATTTAGCACTACTGGGAATCAATGGAATACGCAGGAATAGCCAGGTCAAGGACAGTACAGAGCTTGTTCATTTTGCAGATGAGTCCTTCTGACTCCCATCTTCCATGCAAAGCAGAACTCATTTGCCACTGAGGGATGGAACTTACTCAGCCTCCCTTGTGTCACAGAAATGTTTCTACTGCACCCTTTCCCCATGGGTAAGCAGCTGGTCACCACATGACACATCTCTTCAGTGAAGCAGCTAAACTGGCAAACAGAGGTGTGGGGAAATTGCAGGTGCAATCCATGTCCTGTCATTCCATGGTGCAATGTACTGATGGTTAAAGATACTTCACCTTTGTACTACCTAGGCACTTTTCAAAAGTGAAAACATTCCCACAACTTTCCTTCATAGGAACAGGAGTAGGCCATTCAGTTTGTCCTACCATCCAATTAGACCTTGGCTGATTTGTATCTTCATCCACCTACCCGCCTTGGTTCCGGAGCCCTTAATACCCTTGCCTAACAAAAAAAAGCACTTTCTACATCTTGCATGTTTGCATGGCATCAATGCTGGCCAATTTTTCATTAGCATAGTAATAATTACAGCGGCTGTTTTTTGTAATTAGTCTCCGATCACATCTGTCTGAAGTGAGAATCTTCTAGTATTTCCAGACCTTTTTGTCAGTATTTTCACATGCAAGATCTTTGCATAGCTCATTTGTTTCAGCTTTTAGCTCTTTAGTGATAACAACCCAGAAAACCACACTTCTTTGCACACTAAATGTCATAAATCCAGTTAATTAGTAACACAGGCATAATTTTGATTTTACATGTACTGCTGATCAAACTGATCCAAAGCAATTTGAAGCTCAAGGATCTTGAAGGTGGGTAATTGGTTGCAAATGTGATTTACATTTTGCAAGTACATTTTAAAAGGAGTCTCATCACCAGTCTTGCCTTTAAAATTAAACCATTACAGAAAAAATTAAGATTTATTTTCATTTCCTTTTCTATTTATTGTGGTTTTTTTTTAGTATTTGTGTTTACACGGTAATTTGTGTTCATGTAATTAGAAGATTTGGCCTCATTGTGCCATTTTAACTATCTTATTGACTTCAGTATTTCAAACCAGTTTTCTGGATAGACCATGAACAAATCCGAGATATTAGATCCTTTGAATATTAGCATACAAAAATGCTTGATGATTTCATGTTAATCCGTAGAAGCACATAAGCAATGTAATGCCAACGTTTGAAAAGGGTGATTTCAGGGCTTTCTGATTAAAAGAAAATATTCAAACATATCAATGGGAACAAAGCAAGCAGAAAAATATCAACAGCAAAAGAACTGCTGATACCGGCAACCTGAAACAAAAACAAAAAATGCTGGAAGGGCTCGGCAGGTCAGGCAGCATCTGCGGAGAGAACAGAGGAGGTTCATGTTTCGGGAGTGGACTCCTCGTCAAACAGAAGGGTCCACACCCAAAGCGTTAACTCCTCCGTTTACTAAAAAGAACGATGATCTTTATTATTGTTTCACTGTTAAACAACGTATTGCTCGTGAGATTCCCTCTTTAAACAAACCTCACTTTTGACCATGAGACCAAAATAGTTAATTTCTGTTACAGTAACTGCTCTTAACTTAGTTATAATGGCCCGTAATTTCCGATAGGAGGCTTTCTGCGTGCAGATGCCTCCTATCGGAAAAAAATCTATGCTCTTACCTGAGAGCTCCCGAGGTCGGGACTCTTCCGCTCCTGGGCCTCTCCACAGTCGGAATACGCAGGGCCCACGTATCCCAGGGGCGCATGCGGTTTGCAAGCGTCTCTGGGATCACGTGGGCCAGACGAACCAATAGGAGAAGGGAATCTCCCTTCATACTTATAACAGATAGACCTGTCAAAAGTATGAATGGAGATCATCCCAAAAAACACATCAATACATTAAATAATTTATTAAAAAAAAGTTTTTAAAATGAATTAAAATTACATTAAATTAAATATTTTAAACAAAAATTTAATTTTTTGGAAAAAATAATTAGTTTTTTTACGGGCTAAAAATAAACTTACTTTTTAAAAAAAAAGTATTTTAAAATTATAAATGAGTGAAATTTTTTAAAAAAACATTTAAAACTCTTATGCTGGTAAAAGCAGACCATACGCCTGCTTTTACCAGGCGTAAGATTTTTAAGTGTTTTCAGCGGGCGGAGGTTCTGCAGAAAGCGGAACTCTCCCCCTGCAAAGGCTCTTCTCCAGGGCAGGCGTCTGATCTGTCAAGAGGATTCTTGACAGATCGGAAATGCCGGTTTTCAGCGCATGAGCTTCGCATGCCTGAAACCGGCATTTCTGATGTCCCTACGGGTGTGTATACAGTGCGTACACACCCGTAGTCATCAGAAAATACAGGCCAATATTCAATGGATCATCCTTCACCATTTCCGCCACCTCCAGCGTGATCTCACCACCAAACGCATCTTCCCCTCACCTCCCCTTTCAGCATTCCGTAGGGACCACTCCCTCCACGACACCCTAGTCCACTCCTCTACCACCCCCAGCACCCCTTCCCCTTCGCCCGGCACTTTCCCGTGCAAGTGCAGGAGATGCAACACCTGCCATTATACCTCCCCACTTCCCACTGTCCAGGGCCCCAAACACCCCTTCCAGGTGAAACAGTGATTTACTTGTACTTCTTGCAATTTAGTATACTGTATTCGCTGCTCACGATGTGGTCTCCTCTACATTGGGGAGACCAAACGCAGATTGGGTGACCGCTTTGCGGAACACCTCCGTTCAGTCCGTAAGGGGGACCCCGAGCTCCCGGTGGCCTGTCACTTTAATTCACCACTCCACACCCACTCAGACCTCACCGTCCTCGGCCTCTTGCATTGTTCCACGGAAGCTCAGCGTAAGCTCGAGGAACAGCACCTTATCTTTCGATTAGGCACTCTACAGCCCTCTGGACTCAACATAGAGTTCAACAATTTCAGATCATAACCTCGGCCCCTATCACATATATATATATATTTTCTTTTTTTTTATCCACACTTTTTGTTTGGCCTTTTTTTCTTCCCTCCCACATGGCAGCTGTCCTTCATTCTGCCAGCGCAATTCACACTTCATCTAGAGCCATCCTTTGTACTTTAACCTGTCCCATTACCACCTCCTCTTGCTTTGAATATCTTTTAATGTATCTTAATCTCTCCTGCTTTCTATCCTATCACTGACCTTCCCTTTTGTTCTTTCATCCCCTCCCCCTTTTCCCAGCCCCTAAACTTGCTTTCCATTTCCTGCTTTTTTCCAGTTCTGACGAAAGTTCTTCAAACTGAAACGTTAACTCTGTTTCTCTCTCCATGGATGCTGCCTGGCCTGCTGAGTTTTTTCAGCATTTTCTGTTGTTATTTCGGATTTCCAGCATCCGCAGTATTTTGCTATTAAATCCCACCTACCCACTTCTCATCATATTTCTCAATTTTTTCTCAATCCAGATATATATCTGGCTACCAATACTGGAAGTCTGATATAACCGGTGCTTTGAAGCCCCAATACCCAATAAATGACTGTACGTAGGTTTAAAATTCAAAATAAATACCCTGATTCATCAGTAACCTTAAACAGTCAGATCCAGAGATATTGGGCTGTAGTTTGCGGCCCCTACGGGTGCGTAGGAGGTGCGCACGTGCCCGTAGGGGCCGCACAAGTTCCGGGTTTAGGCATGCACTGTGCATGTACTAAAACCTGGAACTTGCGATCTGTCAAGAATTTTCTTGACTGATCGCACGCATTCCCCGGGAAAAAGGCCTCGGCCGGGGGAGCCCAACTTCTGCCCAGCGAATGCCCAGTGTAAGAGTTTTAAAAAACAGAAAAATAAAATTTGATCAATAATTAAAACTTGTTAAATAAGGTAAGGTTATTTTTAGCCCCTTAAAACATTTAGTTTTCAAGAAATTACATTTTTGTTTTAAATATTTAATTAAATGCCATTTTAAATGTGTTATTTATTTATTTGATGTGTAAATGTATTTTTTGGGGTATTCCCATTCATACTTCAGGGGTTTCCGTACATACGGAATCCCCATAAGCATGAATGGGGATTCCCTTCTGTCATTGGTTAGGCTGGCGCACGTGATCCCAGGGGCGCTCGCGAACCGCCTGCGCCCCGGTATACTTGGGCCTCTACCTGCGGGTACCCAGAGAGCCCCAGGATCGCAAGTCTCCGTGAATCTCGAGGCCCCAGGTACGCGGGTATTTTATTTGCGGATCCCCGCAGGAAGCCTCCGACTGCAAATTCAGGGCCTTTGTAATTTTGCTGTATTCAAATTCTAATATGTAAAGCCCTCACCCTTTGTTCACAAATTGCTATAAAATACACTGTGAAATGCTTGTGTTTATCTCCCAATTTAACTTTAGTATCATATACAATAAGAAATGGCACCATAGCATTAAACTAAATTGCCTACTTTTTCAGTTTTTAATTGTAAAAAACATGCGATTTATACTTATTTATATACATTGCATGTACAGCACAGAAACAGGCCATTCGGCCCAACTAGTCTCTGCCGGCGTTGATGCTCCACACGAGCCTCTCCCTACCCTTCTTTATCTAACCTAACCAGCATATCATTCTATACCTTTCTCCCTCATGTGCTTATCTAGCTTCCTCTTAAATGCATCTTTGCTATTTGCCTCAATACAAATTCTGGTAGCATATTCCACATTCTAACCATTGGATAAAGAAGTTTCTCCTGAGTTCCCTATTGGATTTATTAGTGACTATCTTATATTTATGACCTTCCATTTTGGACACCCCCCCACAAGTGGGAACATTTTCTTTATATCTACCCTATGAAACCCTTTCATTATCTTAAAGACCTCTATCAGGTCATCCCTCAGTTTTCCCTTTTCTAGAGAAAAGATTCCCAACCTTTCCTGAAAAATATATCCCCTCAATTCTGGTATCATCCTTGTGAATCTTTTTTGCAGCTTCTCTAATGCCTCTATATCCTTTTTATAATATGGAGACCAGAACTATGCACAGTTCGCCAAGTGTGGTCTAACCAAGATTTGATACAAGCTTAAAATAACTGCTCTGCTTTTCAGTACTATCCCTCCAGAAATGAACCCCAGTGCTTGGTTTGTTTTTTATGGCCTTATCAACCTGCGTCGCTACTTTTAGTGACTTGTGTATCTGTACCCCCAGATCACTTTGCTCTTCTACCACATTTAGACTCTTATTATCCAAGCAGTATGTGGTTCTCTTATTCTTCCCATCAAAATGCACCACCTCACACTTACCTATATTGAATTTCATTTGCCAATTACATGTCCATTCTGCAAGCTTATTAATGTCTTCCTGCAATTTGTCACATTCTTCCCTTGTATTAACTAAATCTCCCAATTTGTTGTTGTCTGTAAACTTTGAAATTGTACTTCTGATTCCCAAGTTCAAATCATTAATGTAAATTGTGAACAACGGTGGTTCCAACACTAATCCCTGTGGAACTCCACTTCCCACCTTTTGCCAATCTGAGTATCTACCCTTAACCCCAACTCTCTGTTTTCTGTTTTGTAGCCAGTTTGTTATCCATTCTGCTACCTGTCCACTGACTCCACATGCTCTGACCTTAATCATGAGTCTATAACGCAGTACCTTATCAAAGGCCTTTTGACAATCCAAATATATCATATCTACTGCTTTACCCTTGTCTGCTCTTTCTGTTAATTCTTCAAAGAATTCAATAAAGTTGGTCAAACATGACCTATTTTGAAATCTGTGCTGATTACTCTTTATTATATTTGTGGTTTCTAGATGTTTTTCTATTACTTCTTTGAGTAAAGATTCCATTACCTTTTCTACCACTGACATTAAGCTAACTGGTCTACAGTTCCCAGAACATGTCCTATCTCCCTTTTTAAACATTGGAATAACATTAGCTTTCTGCCAGTCCTCTGGCAGTATTCCCTTTTCTAATGAACTGAGATATATATGTATTAGAGCTTCTGCTATCTCTTCACTAACTTCTTTTAGTATGTATGGATGCAATTCACCCAGACGAGGGTTTTTTATCATCTAAGTTTGATTAGTTTCTATCTTAAATGTCTTTATATCTTTTTTGATCTCTTCTTCTAATGTCATGCCCATCATGTTAATCTCCCTGGTATATACTAAGGCAAAGTAACTATTCAATATTTCTGCCACTTCGCTGTCATTACTGTGGGTTTATCTTGTGCATCCTTTAGCGGCCCTTGCCATACCCTGATTTTTATTTTGTTATTCATGTATCTGTAGAATACTTTACTTTATATATATTCCTCGATAATTTAATTTTGTAGTTCATTTTTGCTTCCCTAATTTTTTTTACTTCTTTCCTAACCTCTTTGTATTCCCTTTAGTCAGCCTCTCCTTTATTGTCAATGTAATTATTGTATACCTTTTTCTTTAGTTTCAATTTAACCCTTATCTCTTTATTCATCTAGGTATTTCATTATCAAATAGTTTGTTCTTGTTATTTTAGCAGAATATATTTCTCCTGAACTCTATAGATCACTGTTTGAAATATTTCAATCATGATCAGCAATGAATTTGATCTATGGTGTATGACATAGCTAGCTATTCACAGTCCTGCCATCTGCACTCTTTAAATGGATACTCAGGTTAACTTTCATGAGTTTGGAGTTACTTTATTTTGAAATTGAGTTAAGTTGAATTTGACATACATCTCAGGTACTTTCCCCCTCCATTTCAAAACTACCATCATCACTCCCTCCTCAAAAAACACACCCTTGAACCCTCTGTCCCAGCAAACTACCACCCCATCTCCAAACTTCCTTTCCTCTCCCAACTCCTTGAATGTGTTGCCTTCTCCCAAATCCGTACCTATCTTTCCTGCAACTCCATATTTGAATCTCTCCAATCAGTTTTCCACTGCTGACACAGCATTGAAACGGCCCTAATCTATGACTGTGTTCATGGTGCACTATCCTCCTCTACTACTCTGTAGCCTTTGACACAGTTGAGCACTCCTCCTCATCCAATGCCTCTCCTTCCTTGTCCAGTTCAATGGAATTGCCCTCGTTTGGTTCCTCGCTAATATATCCAATCATAGGTAGAGTATCTCCAGTGATGGCTTCTCTTCCCATCCCCGCAATGTTACCCCTTCCTTACCTACATCTTTGGATAATCTGCAAGCTTATCCAAAGATGTGTGGTCAGCCTCCGCATGTACATTGATAACACGCAGCTGTGTCTCCACTACCTCTCTCCAACCCTCGACTGCCTCCATTTTGTCAGACCGCTTGTCCAACATCCAGATGAGCCACAATTTTCTCCAGTTGAATATTGAAATGGCCAAAACCAACATCTTTGGCACCCACCACAAACTTTGTACCCTCGCCTTTGATTCTATTCCCCTCTTGAGCCATTGTCTCAGGTTGAATCAGACTTTTCACAACCTCAGGATCCTATTTGACCCTAAGCTTAGCTTCCAACCCCATATCCTCTCCATCACAAAGGCTGCCTACATTCGCCACCATAACATCGCCCACCTCCACTCCTGCCTCAGTCCATCTGCTGCTAAAACCCTCATGCATGCCTTTATCACTTTAAGACACAAGAACATTCAATGGGTAAGTGTGAATTTAAAAAAATATATATTTAAAACATTATTTTGATCATTAGAAATTTCAGTTACTGAAAAAAGGGCAAATGAAACTTTTCAAAAAGCATTCTAATTTATTTGATAAATTCATCAATAAGCTGACTGTTCTGGACTTATTACATGCAGATAGCACCCTCTAGTGGTAGTTAGTGTATAGCAGTGTTAGTGTATGGTATTAGGTTATTTGACCTTCCTGTTTTAACCCGGAAGTAGTATTCCAGGAAGAACCTGGCAGAGTTATGGAGAATCTCACATGAGGGATTCTCAATCCGGTTCCATCTCATCTTATATGCTAGGAAAGACGCAATGTCTGTGAGTATCTTTGTTTAATAACAGGACAGCAACCTTGTCATTGTAGTATTTGACAATACTTTGTCTATAAGAAGTTATTAGTTGTTAGTTACCGAAGTTTAGTTCCAGTGCTATTTAGTTATACAATTAGTTTATTCTATTGTTATAAATATGTTTTTATCTTATGTAACATTTAATGTATAGTACTCAGTTCTATGTACAAAACATACTTTGTCTTTGTTTACAGTTTCACAAATTTGTTCAAGTAAAGCTTCAAAACAGCAAACCCGCTTCTCGAGGAATTATTTGAATGAGTGTTTAGCTGGCTGGATAACTAGATAGGAGCACGTCTAGTGAGACCAGTACACTGACAACAAAATATTTACTTGTTTAAATAGGGATTTGCCATTACAAGTGTTTACATATGTATAATTGTTACATTTGGATTTTCAATGTTAAATATTGACTATATATACATAAACAAATATCGGCCATATTTATTTGCCGAGAAGGTGATTCTTGATCTACTACAGTTCTTGTGCTGATGCGCCTTCTACAATAGTATTAGATAAGAAATTCTGTGATATTGTCCTAGTGACAATGAAGGTGGTATATGTCCAAGTCAGGATTATTCTGTGACTTGGAAAGTAACTTGGTGGCAATGGCATTCCCAAGACATTTCTGCTTTATCCTTCTTAGTAGCACAGGTTGCAGAGGAGGATATGCTTTGCAGTAACCTTGGTGAATTACTACAGCATGCCCTGTACATACTGCAGCTCTCGTGTGTTGGGGATATAGGGCATAGATATTCAATCCAGCAGCAGGGACTGCTCAGTTTTGGATGGGGTTAAGGAGCTTCTTGAGTGTTGTTGTAGTTGCAGCCATCCAGGCATGTGGTGACTATTTCATCACACTATTGACTTGAGCCTTGCAGATGGTGGAGAGGCTTTCAGGAGTCTAGCGGTGAGCCACACTTAATAAAGTATTGAGTCTCTGCCCTGCTCTTGTAGCCATGGTGTTAATATAGCTGGTCCAATTAAGCTTCTGGTCAGTGGTGACCCACAAGGTGTTGATGGTGGTGGACTTGGTGATAGTGGTGCCTTTAAAAATCATGGGGAGATGGCTGGGCTTTTTCTTGTTTGAAACGATTATTAACTGACACTTAAGTGGCATGAACGTTACCTGCCACTTGTCAACCCTAGACTTGCCTGGGTGTTGCCCAATTCCCGCTGTCGGCTGGCATGTTCTGCTTCATTATTGGAGGAGTTTCAGCCCTACTCCTGACCTTATGATGGAGGGAATGTCATTGATGAAGCAGCTGATGATGGTTGAACCAAGGACATTTCCCTGAGGAACGCCTGCAGTGATGATTTGGAGCTACGATGATTGACCTCCAACTGCCAAAATCATCTTCCTTTGTGTCAGTAGGGACACTAAATTCTAACAAAGAGTAAGCATGAAGTGTTGTATTGCAGCATGCTAGGATGTAGGTCAGCTTCCTTAATTTTCAAAGTGGGGAAGTGTGTAAAAAAAATCTTAAGTATGTTCTTTATAAACAGGTTTATCATTTCATAATATGTAGCACAAGAGGAGTTCCTGCCTGTACTAACTTCTGGACCCTGTATGTCACGAGGCAAAAAGTGCTGCCTGAAGGTCATGTACATTCCCCACAGAGAAGCAGGTAAAGTGAGAAAGAGGGTTTGTTTGAGGCACTCTTGCTAGCCTCTAAAACAGTATTTGAACAGGCCTGTGAGCAGGTCACTCTCTCTATTGGCTGCGATTTGATGCATGGCTCTTGTAGGCTCATCAGAATCCACTCAGCTGAATTGCTACCTCATAATTTAATACCAGACAGCTATTATCCTACTTTTTTGAAAAAAGTTTAGATACGTAACATTTGCATTTTTTTTTATACTATGCAGAAAAATGCTTAATGATGGAAATAGGGATCAATTTTATGCTATTTGATATGTTCCAGCTAAAAACGTGTAATCAAGAAGATTTCATTCTGCTGCCTAGGCAGTAATTCAAACAATGAATCACTTAAAAATTTTTTGTCTGGTTTATGTAAAAATGATTGAATTTTAAAACATGAAGGTTGATTCATTAAAATAGTTATTCTTACCATTTCCTGCCAGATTTGAATTAAGCATTTTCCAGTAGTTTGATAAGGTATTAAAATATGATTCATACACAAAAATTACACCAAAGAATTTACTGCAATCATTTGTCATTTGTAGGTGCTGGAAATTATTTTTGCATTCAGTTTTTGGTGTGTTAATGTGTTATAAACTACGTTCATTCGTTGGATATTGAATTCAAAAATAAACATACAATCTAGGTTAGTTAAAGGTTCAACATCATAAATCAATTCAAAGGTTCTTTCGATGTACAAGAATCATAGTCCCATTTCTCTGCAGTTATAGCATTAACTTGTAACAATTGCTTCACCTTTGGACACATCTGTGCAGATGCTTTAGGCTACAATCAGGCCTGATCTCAAGTGCAAATGGTATGAATGGGTTGGACGTCAGACCGACACTTTCGATTTATGAATCTGAAGTTGGAACTCACATTAAAGTACGTTTGCTTTGCCTACGTCTGCCACATTCACAGATGCAGAGCCCTTTGGGGGGGATAGCCTTGGCTATTATTTGGCAGCTTAGGACATGTGAACTTGTGTAAAGTGCTAATTTTAATGATGTATTGGTATCTGTTAACCATTATTCCTGCTTTGCATGAGCATAGAATCAACTTAGAAACACAAAGGGAGTAATTGTCATCTAACCCGTCCGGCGGGAAACTGATGGGATGGGCCGTCCGTTTTATACGCTGTTTAAAATCGTACAATGTGTAAAACAGGCAGCCGATCCCATCTCGTCAGTTTCCCACCGGGTGGGCTAGTTCAAAATTACCCCCAAAATGAATAAATTCAGCAATTTTGGGCTAATTTGTGAATACCTAAACTTTTGTTCTGGCTGGTTTAGCTCTTCAAAGAACTGGTAGTGTGCAAGGCATAACAATGGTGTACCACTATTTCTCTTGCCCGAATGCAAGTTCTTCTGCCATTACAGTGCGAGTGCTTGCTGAGAAGCTGCTATTTGTGGAAATTGAAAATTGACCAGGCTAGAGTTGACAGGAGGAGTAGCACAGACAGCTTCAGGAGGATGTCAGGGACACGCAAGTGACAGACTCTCTCCTCCCCTTCACTGTGAGCAATGCCAGGGGAGGCTGACTAATATATAGTAAAACATTTTGCATATAGCAGGTATTTTCTGTAAGTATCACACTTACTTCATGTAACATTTTCCTCATCACATTATCCTCATCAAATTTTGTTGATACGTTTATTATGGTAAGATAGCTAATCATCTAACTCACTGTGAGCAATGACATGGGAAATATATATATTAATTAATGGCCCTGACTTTCCGATCGGAAGCTTCCCGCTTGCGGAAGCCTCTGATCGGAAAAAATCTACGCACTTACCTGCTGGCTCCATAGGTCCCGATACTTCCAATCCTGGGCCTCTCCTGGTGCGCGTGCAGAGGCCCAGGTATCCCAGGGGCGCAGGCAGTTCACAAGCGTCCCTGGTATCATGTGAGCCATGGGGAACCAATCAAAGAAGGGAATCCCCCAGCACACTTTTGACAGGTCTCTACGCACGGATCTGTCAAAAGTATGAATGGGGATCACTTAAAAAAATTAAACATTAATACATTTTTTTAAAATCACGTATTGAAAATTAGTTAAAATGACATTAAATTAAATATTTTAAACAAAAATTTAATTTTTTGAAAAAAAATTAGTTTTTTATGGGGCTAAAATGCTTACCGTTTTTTGAAGTATTTTTAAATGAGAAATAAGTGAAAAAAATTATTTTTTAATTTTTTAAAACTCTTATGCTAGTAAAAGCAGGCCTTACACGTGCTTTTACCAGGCGTAAGATTTTTAAAGGTTTTCAGCAGGCAGACGTTGTGCAGAAAGCGGAACTCTCTGCCCGTAGAGGCCCAGCTCCCAGGCAGGTGGATGATCTGTCAAGGGGATTAAAATTCACCTTATACAAGTGTCTTCAGGAGAAGTGGAGTTAGAGGACACTTAAACCAGAGCAGGCAGTGATAATTCAATCCCCATGTTAAACTCAGACGCTTGTTTCATTATTTTTATACAATACTTTGATTTGATATTCTCATTTATAGTTAAATAGCAAAAGGTATGGCAATCTGCAATGTGGAGAAGTAGAGTTGATTGAAGTGTAGGGGTTTCTCTGCAGGACAGGCTGAGGAACTGAGGGGCGACAGGCCCAGCACTGGCAGGCGGGTGGAATTAGTGTGTGACACATTTACATCGACAGTTTCTATTATAAATGTGGACATGGGAATATATAATGGAAGAAGTTAAAACAAGGGAGGCAAAAATGGGACAACGGGAAGTTAAATTTTGTAGATAGGAAGCTTGTGCAAATGTAAGATTTTAAATGTATATGAGAGATATGTTTGTGTAATATTCACTTTTCGAGACACATACAAGCAGACATTAGCTCATGAATGACCTGAGCTGTGTTTAATCTTTCACCAAAACATGAAGAAATTTAACACAATGTTCACATTCCAATGTGTTTGGTATTGTTTGTGATCTACCTCCTCCAGCACAGGATGCAGCCATCAAGATCAAGGGCAGCAGCCTTGATACAGCAGGATTGAATCTGGACAATGTTTTGCGTCAGTTCTTAGTACAATATTGAGCAGCAACATAATCAATACATGGTGCTTGCCGAATGCTGATTCTAGCAGAAACCATTCCATTTGTTACATTGGCCCATATTTTCCGATCGGAGACTTCCTGCGTGCGGAAGCCTCCGATCTGGAAAAGTTCTACAGACTTACCCGAGGGCTCCCAAGGTCCGGACACTTCCGCTCCTGGGCCTGTCCAACTCGAAATGCACAGGGCCCAGGTATCCCAGGGGCGCCCCTGGGATCACTTGGGCCATGGGGAGCCAATCAAAGAAGGGAACCTCCTGTCAAATATATGAATGGAGATCACCCCAAAAACACTCTAAAACATTAAATAAATTTTAAAAAAGAAATCACATTTTTAAAATGAGTTGAAATTACAATAAATTAAATATTTTAAACCAAGATTAAATTTTTTGAAAAAAATAATTAAAGTTTTTTACGGGGCTAAAAACAAACTTACCTTTTTTTTAAAAGTATTTTTAAAAGATAAATGAGTGAATTTAAAAAAAACTTTTTTTCAACTCTTATACTAATAAAAGCAGGCTTTATGCCTGCTTTTACCAGACGTAAGATTTCTAAGGGTTTCTGTGGGCGGAGGTTCTCCAGAAACATAGAAACATAGAAGATAGGAGCAGGAGCAGGCCATTCGGCCCCTCGAGCCTGTTCTGCCATTCAATGCCATCTTGGCTGATCATCCAAATTCAGTACTCTGTCCCTGCTTTCTCCCCATATCCCTTGATCCCTTTAGCCTTAAGAAATATATCCAACTCCTTCTTGAATATATTTAATGAATTAGCCTCTACTGCCTTCTGTGGTAGAGAATTCCACAGGTTCACCACTCTCTGGGTGAAGAAATTCCTCCTAATTTCTGTCCTAAATGGCTTACCCCTTATCCTTACACTGTGACCCCTGGTTCTGGACTACCCGACCATCGGGAACATCCTTCCTGCACCTAGTCTGTCCAGTCCTGTCAGAATTTTATAAGTTTCAATGAGGAACTATCCGCCCGCAGAGGCACTTCTCCAGGTTTTCAACGCATGCACCGTACATGCCTAAAACCAGCATTACCGATGTCCCTACGGGTGTGTTCACAGTTCGTACCCACCCATAGTGATCGGAATATACGGCCCAATATTGTTATGGACAGGAAAGGGAGTAAAATTTTACAGTGCATCACTCAGCACCTAATATATGAAATGTCAAGACAATGAATCTTACAAGGACAGAGGGACAACATAAGTACATTTTTAAACAACCTCAGATCAATCTGAATTGACTTTACCAAAAGAAATGCTGCTAAAATGGGAAAAGAATATTTATAACAGTGAATTTTGGCATGGGGGGAGGGGCGAGCATCCACAGAGAACAATGATGCTGTAGCGACGAACTGTGCCAACATGGGCATTCATTTTTGAAATAATTAAGCTAAGTGTGCACTCTGGTTTCTGTGTCTTGCTTGAAGATGAGTATAAGGAATCCAAGAGAAACAGAAAACCCAAGAGGTTGGATTGCCTAATTCCAGACTTTCAATGCTCTCTGGCTGCACTCACAGAGGCAAATGATAGTAATATGGTGACAATATAGCATCCAATCTTTCCTCTGACCTGCAAAGCTCACAGTGCCTCTGCATTTCCCTCATGTTGCCCTGCTCAGCATAACTGAAATCATGAACTGAATAGAGTAGGGGACTGAACTAGCATACGTAGCCTAGAAATTACAGTCTCTGATAATAATGTACAAATGCTTAACACGTTCGTACCACATTCCTTTCCCACTATTTTATTGAAAAGTTAAACTTTCATTTAAATGGGATAACGTTTTAAGAAAAGAAAATACAGCATTTCAATTCATAGATGCCTTTCACAAGCTCAGGATGTGGCAGTGAAGTACTTTTAGAGTGTAGTCACTGTTGTAATGTAGGATACACGGCAGCCAACTCCCACAAACAGCAGTGTGATAATGACCAGATTATCTGATGTAGTGATGTTGGTTTAGGGACCAATATTGAGCAGGACAGTGGGGAGAACTCTGCAGAATAGCAGACCAAAGATTGTGGCATTATACCTACCTCCTGGATCCAGGATCCCGATCATACCCACTCCGTGATCGGAGACCCCACCCCCCACCCCCACGAGGACTCCAATCACATTCCCAGTCCTCCCCCCACCCCTCCCAACGATGATGAGGAGGCCGGCCACGATCCTCCATCACCCCTGCACCCCTCCCACCTCACGATCTCTGGCCGATCTGCACCTCCATTTGCCTGCCGAACCCCGACCTCCCCGATCCCCTGCTGATCCCGTAAATCCACCCACCCTGCCGATCCTCTCTCCCCCCTCCTGATTCCCAACCTCCGCCCCCCCCAGCCCCGCTGATCCTCTCTCCCCCTCCTGATTCCCAACCTCCCCCACACCCCCGCCCCGCCGATCCTCTCTCCCCCCTCCTGATTCCCAAACTCCCCCGCCCCGCCGATCCTCTCTCCCCCCTCCTGATTCCCAACCTCCCCACCCCCCCGCCCACAGCCATCGATTGCCAACCCGCCTCCCGCGATCCCTCCCCCGGACCGACCCCTCACATCTGAGGCCTACCCACCCGCAGCCAGTCAGCCTCTCAAGCTGGCTGGCTGCGGGCGGGAAACCGAGGCCTCAAATTCAAATTAGGCCCTGCCGGTTAAGTCGGCAGGGCCTGCGGGAAACCCGCCTCGGAGACCGCCGCCCCCCACCCACCTCGCCAAAGAAAATTCTGGCCCTTATATCTGCTGAAGGTGCCAGCTGCCATGTTCTGCACCCCAATGAAACGTTGGGTGAACAAGCTCTGCTCGGAGCTCCGGCACGGCAAGAGAGCCCCAGGTGGGCAGAGGAAACGCTTCAAGGACACCCTCAAAGCCTCCTTGAAAAAGTGTAACATCCCCACCGACACCTGGGAATCCCTGGCCCAAGACCGCACAAAGTGGAGGAGAAGCATCCGGGAAGGCGCCGAACACCTCGCTGGGAGCAAGCGGAAGCCAAGCGCAGGCAGCGCAAGGAGCGCACGTCAACCCAAGCACCCCACCCGCCCGCCCCTTCAACCACCGTCTGCCCCACCTGTGGCAGAGACTGTAGGTCCCGCATTGGACTAATCAGTCACCTGCGAGCTCATTTTTAATGTGGAAGCAAGTCATCCTCGGTTCCGAGGGACTGCCTAAGAAGAAGAAGAGGGGTGAACAAGACTGTGCAATTCATTCAGCAATAGATTTGCATAATTTCTAGGAAAAGAATGGAAGAACATGTCCTTATCCCTCTCCATTTGTTGATGGAATGAACCACCTTAGAATTGTCAAGTCATATCTTCCAATCTACACTTCAAATACAATTGGACTAGCCACACCACTTGAACTGCAGCCCTTCTTATGCGCCAGGGTTCATATAGCTCGAGTTCACAATCTCTCCAAGTTAGCTATCCATCCGAATGTGACAGAAATGGAGACTGCTTAAGACCATCCCATCAGGATGCTAAAGGTACTTTAATTCATATTGATTTCTCTAGTCAGTTAAGGCAACAAACAGGTCCTGCAGGCCTCAAGCATCAGACCTTAGTTTTTATTCATTCTTGGGATGTGGGTGAAACTGCCAAGGCCACATTTATTGCCCATCCCTGGTTGCACTGAGAAAGTGGCAGTGGGTCTTCTCCTTGAACTGCTACAGTCCTTGTGGTGATGGTGCTCTCAATGGTGTTAGGTAGGAAATTCCAGGATACTGATCCAGCAACAATGAGGGAACGGTGATATATGCCCATATTAGGATGGTGTGTGTGATTCGGAGGGGAACTTTGTGCCGAGTTCTCCTCCCCTCCCCCTCCTCCATTTAAGGAGAAGCTAGATAAACACATGAGATAGAAAGGAATAGAAGGTTATGCTGATGGGGTTGAAGAGGGGTGGGAGGAGGCTCATGTGGAGCATAAACACTGTTGGGCTAAAAGACTTGCTCATGTGCTGTACATTCTACGTAAGTTTTTATAGAATCTCAGAATGAAAATTCTAAAATTAACATTGTGAATGAGCATATCAGGGCTTTATGATCCTTCATTAGGCAACCTCGAGGTGCATATTGACTTTACTGCGATAGAGTTGTTTACCTGTTATATATACTCTTTGTGATAGACTGCTTGGTCCACAGAGCTCAATTGTGGAACGCAATGCTCAGAACTTAATAACCTGCAGCTTGTGTTGTACTGCAGAACAATAAGAGCCAATAAATGGAAATAAAAATTTCTCAGTTGTATCTCTGCGGAAATACTTTCAGTCAGGTACAAACTAATTCAAGAAACCATTTCCATTCATGTGTTGCCTAAGAGTCAGAAGTTCACTGTTTTAGATTTATTTTAATTCATCATTTCATAAGCACTTTCATGTTTGAAGTGAGATTTCTTATTTGCAGGTAGTATTTTGCACATTATAGATAACACACTCTTAAAAGTAGGAATATAAGTGAAATCTTAACAATGTTATTGATTGATGCTTGAATTTCTGTAACTGCCTACATCTGTGAATGAATCCTCTGTTGAATTGGGTGGGGTTGTAATCTGCTGCTAAGACAGGAGTTAAACATTGCTGTAAATTTACATGCAAAGGTCAGAATTACTTACAGTAAGTCTCACAATTGATTCTGCTTCACAATATGCTGTATTTTGAACTACTGAATAAATGAAAGACTGGTAACATTTTTCTGAAAGAAGAATTATGGTCTTGGATTTTTACTGATCTTTTGGGCCACCACAATCTTTTAGTTCTAATTCTCCAGTTACCAGCGTTTAGAAATTGACCCATAAAAGCAATCCTGATAGCAATAATACGACAAAACTACTTGGGGGAGAAATTCGGTATCGCCCCATTTGGGGCGCAATTATCGGACGGGCGCAAAGTTTAGCACCTGGCGCTAATTATTGCCTCCGACTGCAAACTTGGCTTTTATCGCCCCTGGAGGTGATTGGAGCGCTAAATCAGGCGCTACACACCTCTCTTAAGGTGCTAACACCGAGGAGCAAGGTGCTGCCTCAGAGCGCTGGCAAAGCTCATGTGATGTCAGTCAGCAATGGAACACAGACACACTGGCGCTGGCCAGTTCTTAAAGGGGAGGGTCGATCTAGCTCTCCATCCACACTCTGCTCATTACAGCCTTGAATCTCGGCCTGGAGAGACCTGTACATCAAATCTGCTGGAAAGAACAAGGGAGAGGCCCAGGGAAAGAGCTCAGAGTGTATATTCTCTTCTAAATCGATGCAAGGAAGGTCAAATCAAAATGAACCTGCAAAGTGCTGCTCAGTACCCAAAACTCCTTCACACAGCGTTGGATCTCTCCAGAAGTCTCTCTCTCTCTCTCAGAAGGCGTGGTGCAAAAATGTTGCCGACAAAAAAAGGCAGGAAGCGGTCGCCTTTAAATAGCGCTCCCCCTGTCCCTTCCTGACTGAAAAACACTCCTCTCAACCTGTCGTTGCTAGCGGCAGGCAGTAAGGCAGGGGGCATCACTCACTATCTGGTCCGGGGCACTACACGCTCGACTGATGTCATGATCTGCAGGCGCAGGAGATCATGGCGATAGTGTTTAGCGCCGCTGCAAAATGTCTGGTCAATTTCGCGAGCGGTGCAAACATCGCCACACCGGGGCGCTAGTTGCTTTGCACCCCATTAGCGCCATTACCCCCCTTATTTTTTTCTAAGTATAATAATTAGTCTAATTTTGCTGGTATGTGCCAGGTCATAAGGTGCTCTGGTCATGATCATTAAATCCTGGTTAACACCTACTCATTCAATTATTTCCTGCGAAGGCTGCTTGTTAAGTTTCCTGATGGCTTTGTAAATGTCTTTTCACAGGCTTTGAAATAACAATTTACGCTAAGAACTGACCCAATAGTGGTTATGTCTCTTAACTAGGTTCGTTTAAAGTTCAAGTCCTCAGAAAAGGGAGACTATTAGCATTACTAGCCAAGGTTACCATACAGAAGTGATAAATTTCTCTCAAAAGGAGGTAAGGGAATTTACAGAATTTAAATCATTTAACTCTGATCCACCACATCCGCAGATTGAAATTGTCAGGGATTCCGGAGGAGCGGTAACGCAAAATGGACGATAGTGAATCAGCAGCTCATTTTACACTTTGCCTGACTTTCTTTTCCATTGACTCCAACGGAAAAAAATAATCGGATGGAATGTGAAAGGAACTGCCAATTCGCCATCGCCTGGGTTGTGCTACCACCCGAGACAAATTTCACCCCCTTCCTTTTTGGTGCAACGTATCAGCAGTAAGCAAAATCACACATGAATATTGACACTTAAATATTTTCCAAATTAGGAAAAAGAAGTGGCGTGTTAAGGGCTTTCGTTTTTCTCAAATGTGATTCACTTCTCTGAATGTCCTGACAACATCGCTCACTGTCTGAAGTTCATCCCTCTATGCCAATCCGGGACAAACAAGTTACTCTATTTTTCACCTTCACTATCTCCTGCTTCTCATGGTGATCTAATATGATGAAATTCTTGGTCATTTTTTGCTGGACCTGTGGTGGCCAAACACAACAATATCTGAAGCAAAATAGATACTAGCTTTGGCTCAAAAATTAGCTTTGCAGCCACTCTGGTGCCAGTGATGTTTACTGCTTGGCTCCAAAAGAGAAGGCATTTTCCTATCAGCAGCAGACCTTTCCAATGCACTCTCCAGAACTAAGAATGTGATTGATTGTTCCACGGTACACAGAATTGGCTATTGTCCTATCAATCACAAAAAAGGCTCCATTGCCCATTCTACTTGTAAGGAAAGGGAGATGCGTCAGGCAGACCAGCGCGAGACTGCTTTGTGATGTTGGACTCCTCACTGAGGAGAAGCTTGGCTCAAGGGATAGGATTTCACTAACGTCTGGCCAATTCGACAATTGTTTTATCTGCTCTTGCCAACATCAATTTCAGCTGAAGTGAAACTGCAGGCTTTTGTTTCTCACAAGCCTAAGCTGAGACAGCCTAAAGCCCGATAGAATCAGAATGTTCTTAAAAGCAAAAATCTAAGCCAAAAGCTGAGAAAAGATGATAATGTAGAAAAATATATTTGAAAACTCCTTCTCGCATACAGTTCATGATATATTAAATGCTGCTCACCTTAATTTGCAATACCTTATACATTCAAAAATATATTCCAGGTCTGTTGCATATTTAGGGTTACTAACCCTCCCAGATTGTCCAGGCGTCTCCAGGAATGTAAGATAAATCTCCCGGGCAATGTTGCTAGCAACCCAGGAAAAAATGCAGTGTACACACTTCGCATCCATGGTTCACACCTGCGGTTTGCACCCGTGTACTTTCTTCACCTGCTCGCGGATGGCCTCCCAGTTCTCGCATGACAGCTACTGTCACGAAATTATGAGCAAGGACACTTAAATACAGGGGATCCAACCTTTAGAAGGAACATAGGGACAGGAGTAGATCAGTCAGCCCCTTGAGCCTGTTCCACCATTCAGTTAGATCGAGGCTGATCTGCACCTCAACTTCATTGACCCGCTTTTGCTCCATATCCTTTTATAACCTTGCCGAACAAAAATCTATCGATCCCAGTCTTGAAATTGTCCCAGAATTCCAGATTTCTACTGCTATTTGTGTAAAAAAGTGCTTTCTAATTTCACACCTGAATGGTCTAGATTATGTCCCCTTGTTCTTGATATCCCTACCAGAGGAAATTGTTTCTCCATACCTATCCTATTGAATCCTTCTAACATTTTAAACATCTCAACCAGATCACCCCTCAATCTTCTATATGCAAGGGAATACAAGCCAAGTTTATGCAACCTGTCCTCAGAATGTAATCCTCTAAGCCCCGGTAAATACAATAACATTTGCAAACTGCGGGTTTCTACAATATGTAATAATAACCTTTTCAATTAGAATAATTTTGTGATAATACTTTCAGAACTCCTCAGGCTTTTAGTATAATCTAATTTCCAGTTACACACACCAGCTGCCCAAGTCATAGACCACAATAAGAGCTGTATGATATTGTCATCACCTTTCCCACTACACGATACTTAAGCACATAAACTATATGTCCATTTTCTCCATATGTAGTATATGACCATTAAATCAACACAATAATGAAGAAAATTGGGCCGATTTTCATATTTGGCGGTCATTGGGTGGGCAGGGTGATCGGAATGTCCGACCGATGTCGCCAGTGATAGGCCTGAACCATTTCGATGGACCGGCCTCATTTGAATTCTATTGATGAGCTGCCTGCACAATCCCAGCACAGATGTGCAGCTCGCCATTTGGGATGGTGGAATATCCAATAGCCTTGACATGAATTTCAAGCAAATTTGCACCACTTAAAGCAGAGGTGGCTTTTCATTTATACAGTTTCCGAGGCATGATTGCTGCCAAGGAAATCTATTTCTGTGGTGCTGCTGTGGAGGTGCTTTGTGAAGCAGCAGGAGGAGGTCCTCTACCTTTCAAATGGCAGGTGAATGCCCAGGTAACTCAGCCAAAAGGTCTGGAAAGATTTGACTGAGCATGTGGATAGCTGCAGCATAATTTCAAGGGTGCCACGAAAAAAATTGAATAACTTTACCTGGACAGTAAAGGTAAGAATGCTTCCTTTATCTGTCTCGGAATGAAGGTCTTGCAACAGAACACTTCAACCCCCAGCACTCCCAATGCTCCCCTCCACCATAGCACATGCTTTTCCTCCAATCATGACGCAACATTGTACCACACCTTCTGCTTACAATTACACATTCAACACTTGCTACTGCCCTCAGAACTGACACACATGATATTCTGTCATTACCTGGTTACAATGGAATGCATTTCACTGATCTGCAAATTGCTTTCACATTGGACGCACTTTCTTGCATATAAGCACCTCCACATCTTGCTCACAAGTTGCTGCTTATCCCACTCAGCATGGATGCTACCTGAAGCCATCCCACACATCTGCACAATCAGGAGAGGATTGACTCCCCCAAAAGGGCACGGGATTCTTCGGGATTCTCATGGCAAAAGGGAGGGCGCCAATAATACAGCACTATGGAATCATTCACAGGGGACAATGGGGAAATCCCTGATTTCCCATATCGCCAATCAGCCCCATGCGCACAACCCCTTCAAGGGCCGCACACTAACTCACTCCCACAAAACAACAGGGTGAGGACCAGAACCAGGGGCAGTGCAGCCAACATCCAAGCCCTCACTTGGAGGAAGCTGCCTTGGACATAATGGCAGAGGGAAGACACGTAGGGCTAGATTTTCGGGGCGCCGTCAGGCGGGGTTTCAGGCATGTGGGGGGGAAAAATCCCGAATTTGGGGGTCCCGCCACCATCCCGCCCAAAACCCTGCCCCACGTAAGTTTCAGGGGCGGAGGGTACCCGCCCCGCACTGGGACCCGCCAAAACCAGGCGGGAAGGGATTAGTACCAATTAACTGCCTGCCTGTTAACAGGCAGTTTTTAGCCTAATCCCTATTTTGAGGGGTTTCATGTGGGTTTCCCGACGGCCCCAAACCACGCCAGGTAGAGCAGGCGGGCTGTCGGGTTGAAGGAGTTGGAGGGGTCGTGATGTCGGCGCTCAGGTGAGTGATGGGTGCATGAGTGCAAAGGTAAGTGTGTTTGGTGTGTCTAAAGTGTGTGAAGAACTTTTACTTACCTGTACTTACCTTAGCAGCCTTTCTTCCTGTAGCTGTCGGGAGCGCATCACTCAGCCGGAACTGAAAGCTGAATGGCTGCGATCTGTCAAAAGTGACAGCCTTCAGCTTTGAGTGCCGGTGAGAGTTCTAACTGAGTCTGTGCAGAATGACTCAGCTTAGAACTCAGAGTGTCAGTGTTTCACAGCTTCAAACAGCTGTGAGACACTGATATTTCATCTGTCAAGAACTCTTGACAGATGAAATTTCAGTCTGTGACGTCACCTGTTGCCGGGTGGCCCTTAATTGGCCTGCTGAGCCTGCTGGGTGGGCTCAACAAGGTCAATCAAGGGAAAATCGCGCGGACTGGCCGGACGTCGAAGTAGGCGGGTCAAAAACCCGAAAGGGGAAGTCCCGCCTTCTTCCTGACAGGTTCGGCAAAATCTACCTTGTAGTTTCAGAGATAGTGAGACTGGAGGCCAAGTGCAGGGTGGCAGTGCCAGTCATCTGCTACTGCTGCTGCTTACCCTTGACATTATGTGCTAGAACATGTCCCTTTGCCCTTTTTCTAGGTCATTCTGATGATGCAGGTGTATGGACTGACAGGGAGAACTCTTCCTAGATTCACTGTCACACACTCTCATCCTTCCAAGCACTAGCACAGAAATCAATATGTTATAGATAGTGAGTTAGAGAGGTCTATACTGGGTGCCTCATTGAACACAAGCGTTCAGGAACAGGCATGGGTGAAAAGGACAGTCCAGGAAATGGATCACCGGAGGGCAAGCTCATGTCTTAGCTCCACTGAAGAGGGGAGAGTGTAGACATTAACTGCCCAGCCTTTAAAAGAAATATGCTTTCTGTGCACCAGAAATTGCTGAGTGCATTGCGCTGCCTGCCAAGGAGCTTCTGCAACATGTCGAGAGTGGAGGAGTCCACTACCAACCTGTGTGGGTGCTAGCCACATGGCACTGACACTCTGCAAACAACCATGGAGAGTGTGGTCACTTTAATGAAAGCTGCAGGGCCCTCCTTGCAAGACTCTCTGGCACCAGTTGTAGCATCTCTCAGGGATACTCATGCTGGCCTGATGCAGGCTCTGCCTTCAACAGGTTGGGCGTTCACATAGATAGCGGCTTCTGTTGCTTCAAGATCTCAGATCAGTGGGAATGCTGAGCCACAGCCCCATGGCAGTGGCAATGGCACAATGAGAATGGCACATGTTGCCCTCTCTCTGGTTGACAACATCTCTGCTGCCAAGCCCTCTTAGGACCGAGCTCTTCGAGATTGTGGACACAAGCCTCTCAACAGGTCTCACCTGAACATCAGCAACCTTCCAGCTCCCATGGTGAAGTCACTGGGGGAGCACCTCATAGATGTCGTGAAATACCCCAAAAATATTTAAGAAAGGAATGAAGGACTAACACCATGGTGTAAATTTGGCTCTGTGGCATTATTATTGGCCATTAAAAGGTCATACCATTTGCCATTAATTTCTCCTCAGCAGGTTTCTGAAGCAGCTGCTGACCCAGCAATATTGGATGTCATGTGTATCAATGTTGTTCTCTGGTTGGTAATACTTTATTATAGGGTAGGAAGAGTGGGAGAGATGTTGTTCAGGATTGGTAATGCATGGGAAAGAGTAGGGGGCTGCCTGCAATGTGAGCAAAGCCCTTTCTTGGCTATTCTGGGTGTCCATGGGAAAGTTATAAATTGGTTGGCCTTTGCAAAGAATGGGTCAGTCACCTACTTGATGCAGGCATGGATGGCAGACTGACTAATAAAACAAATATTTCCTGTTGTAGCTGGGAAGGAGCCTAAGGCCAAAACGGTGGGGGATGTGGTTACTTTCACAGCCACAGGTAATGAATGCTATGGCAGTGGGTTGCAAGCTTTGTTGCAAAAGGCTGTATAGGTCTGTGACAGCTTTCCTGGAAAAGCACAGCCTCCTTACACTCTTTCCTCAGAACACTAGATGTAGGCGAGTCTGGGTCGATGTACCCTATAGGCAGAGTAAGGGTGCCTGCAGTCTGCCCTCCTCCTTTGTGGACTCAGTGAAGCTCCATCAGGTACTTCCCCCTGTTGCTGCTGCTCTTCTCTGTCCTCTTCATCCAGCTGGAATGGAGTGGCCAAGATGTTTCCCATCTTTGGCAGTAGCCATCACCTCCCTGTGCTTCGTGAAGGTGTCGTAACAACTTCAAACAAAGTACTGCAATTTTCCAGCAAAAAAACCATAGAGTAAAGCAATGAAAGATGCATTGTTCTGTCTAATTTTGGGTGAGTGCTCCTTTAAATGGGGCTGGAAAAGGCCATTCCAAGCCTGTATCACCCGTGACAAGTGGGCAGGCCCAGCAATCAGCGGATACTGCACTGCCTGCACCAAAATGCAAGGGGTCTGAACAACATCACAGGATCCTGATTTGTATTGAATAATCTGGCAGGAGTGCTGGCCATCTAAATCCATGCCTGCCCAAAAATGGCAGCAGGAAGTGATGTTTTACCAAAAATGGGTCAGTGGAGAAACCAAAATTGGGGTCAATGTCTCTGCAGTTGGATTGCAAAAAAATATATAACCTTAATTCTGGGCATGATTTTACATCTTGTTGAATTAGATTCCTGTCAGCTGTTACACACACTTACTGGCAGGGCATTGCACTTAAACGCCTGATCAAAAGCAAAGGGTGAAGGGTAAACAAAATTCAAGGTCAAAAGCAACCTTGTAAGAGTGACGAGCCTTATCTTGATAAACCTCTCAAAGTTCTTCTCATATAGCTTCTAATCCAGCAAGTTCTGCTTCATTCTGATAAGATCTTAACTCTCATGGTTAGGTATTGATCTCCAACAGTTATTTCAGAGATTGCACATCTCTAGTCTGTATGGAGGTATTGTACTGAAAAGTCATTTTGTGAACAAATGCAAACTAGAAATGCTTTCAATTTTGCTTTTTAAAAAAGCTCATCTTTAAGGACTTTACTGCTAAAGATAATGGCCTAGAAATTCAGTGCCCTTAGTGCCGATTTTGCGGCGCTAGAGGGCCTAGCGCTGCAATTGGCGCCGGCGCCGAAATTGCCTGGGGCCCTTCCGCCGCGGTAGACCGGTAGCGCTGCGCCGGCACCGATGACGTCATCGGTGTGCGCAGCGTCCCGGTTGCCATGCCGACGGGCCCCAGCGCCGAAATTCAGTTGCGGCCGCCTCGCCCGTGGCAGCCGCAACTAAGACTCTGGCAACAGAGTCTTACTTGACTTTGCGCCGGCGCATTAAAGGCCCCGCGGCGGCCGGCCGCTTTCCCGCCGGCCGCCTGGCCGCAGCTCCCTCCCCGGACTTCCCCCCCCCCCCCCCCCCGGAACAGAAGCAAGCCCGGCACTTGTCCGAGGTGCCGGGCTCATTTTTAAAAAGATTTTCGCGGGCCGCGGCCGGGTGCAGGCAGCTCCTCCTTAAGGGAAGGAGGAGGCCTGCACTTCCCGAACCTGCCGCACCGCAGCGGGCGCCGCAGCGCCGGAATAGCGCCGAAATTCAGCGCGTTGCGCCAGTTTTCAGGCGCAAACAGCTCTCAGCAGCGCCGGCAGCCGTTTGGGCGCAGAACTATTGAATTTTGGGCCCGACCAGCGCGACTTAGCTCCGGCACTAACTTCCGGCGCTAACGCCCTGGCTGCGCCAAAACTCAATTTCTAGGCCAATGACTAAGCTTTCAAGAAAAAGATTTTCCTTTTACATTTTGATTATAAATATCTTTTGCATTGGAAATATACTTGAGTCTCTCTAAGCTGTTAACCTCAATTATCATTACCTGGAAGAAGATTTTCAAATACAGCTAGGGATGCCAACTCTGGGTAGATGCATTCCCAGAGGTTTGATCAGATGACATTCTGACCATGTGATGCCAGATTACATGACATCTGATCACATGACTTCTACAAATGTTATTGCATTTATCTTATGATGGTTGGGTCCCCTGTAGTTGAGTATTTTCGCTCTTGGTTTTGCACCAGCAGCTGTTGTACGACAAGTTCCAAGCTCTAGGAGGCCACCCGTGAGCAGGCGAAGAGGGGAAACCGAGGATGGGGAAGCAATTCGCAAAGAGGAAACCAGAGGTGGAAGGAACTATGATTCCCCCAGTAACTAATGGTAACCCACTCAAATTGCATTGATAACTAATAGTAAAGTGGTAACACTCAGATTCCCCTCATAACTAACAGTAATACAATAGCTCACTGAATGTCCATATGTAACTGATAGTAATAGGTGTAATGCCCCGATATCCTACCTGTAACTAGTAGTAATTCTATAAGCCACTGATATTCATCCTGAAACCATAGCCAGAATCCCCCTGCACTGCACAAGGTGTGGTCAGGCTCCCCAGTCGGACACTTTTAACAGGCCCCATCTCCCTCTCTATCTCCTTGGACTCTGGTTTGGACTCCAGTTCAGTGTGCAGGTGACAACTCTGAACTAGGAACCTCAGTCAGAGCCGATCTGTACTTGGACTTCACACATCAAAACTGGGTAGCACAGCCCGGCCTGAACCAAACCGAGAGAGCACACAAAGGGCAGGGGCTCAGTGTTTGGGGCACTTCTCACAGGGCACATTGTCCTAAACACAGCTCAGCACCAACATTTCTAAACCACTCCCTGAGCTCGGACTCGATAAAGGAAAGTTTTCTTCGAATTATAGAAATTAACGCACAGGAGGCCATTCGTCCCCCGGTGCTGGCGCTCTCTCCTGTAACCCAAATCCACCTCCTCAAAGGATCTTTATATATTCCTCCTTTTCAAATACATATCCCATTTCCTTTGAAATGAAGTTTTAGTCGCTACCTCAATAGCCACATGTGGTGAAGTATCCCACGGTCTAATAGCCCTCAGTTCAAGCACTTTCCCACTCCCATTCCCCTTGTTTCTTCCAGTGAGAATCCTTGTTTTTCATTCCCTAGTTCCCCATTCGTCCACCAGTAGAAATAATCTTTCATTATTTCCCCACAGTAAGGTCCCCAGGTTTCACTCACCCCTTTACTGGCTGCTCCTCTCTGTGCTGCTCCCACTCACCACCTTGCGGCTGCTGCTCCCGGCTCTGTGGGAAATGCTGGTCCCCACTCCCACTCCCAATCCATTTCCCCCCCCCTCGCTTGAGCCCCGACCACTAGTCCCCTTTTCTCCATGATCTCCCATCCCCTAATTTCCCATCTCTCCCCAAGCCCCCATTCCCCAGTCTCCCCTTCATCCCCCATTCTCTATCTGTCCCCCAAATCCCCATTCCCCAGTCTCCATGATCACCCATTCTCTATCTGTCCCCCGAATCCCCATTCCCCAGTCTCCATGATCCCCCATTCTCTATCTGTCCCCCGAACCCCCATTCCCCAGTCTCCATGATCCCCCATTCTCTATCTGTCCCCCGAACCCCCATTCCCCTGTCTCCCCTTGATCTCGTCTCCTTCTCTTCCAATGCCACTCTCGAGCCACCAGATTTCAGACCTCCCCCCCGATTTCAAGCCACCAGATTTCAAACCTCCACCTGATTTCAGAGCCCTCACAAGTTCAGAGACTCCCCAAATATTGACACCCACGATTCCCGACCCTCCCAATTCCAGACTTTCCAGCCCCTTGCCGACTGCACTCCACGTGGTCATGACTCTCTGTGGCGGTGGTCAGGTGACATCACCAAGCCTGAGTCTTTAACAGCCGGTGAGGTCATAAGAACTTAAAAACATGAGATGTAGGAGCAGGAGTAGGTCATTTGGCCCCTCGAGCCTGCTTTGCCATTCAATAAGATCATGGCTGATCTGATCTTGGCCTCAACTCCACTTCCCTGCCCGCTCCCCATAACCCTTGATTCCCTTACCATTCAAAAATCTGTCTGTAGTGTATGTACCTTTAAGAGAGAACTACTTTTACAGCTCCTGTATACTGTAGTACCGGCAGTGACCACACCTGTATATAAGCCTTGAGCATGCCTCTGTACCCCAGTCTTGAGACTACCCTAATCCAGTAAATACCTGTTGATTCTTAAGTTACAGCATCCGTGTGGTTATTGAAAAACATCACACTCTCAGAATCACGGATCTAACAGTGGCAACAAGTGTCGATTCGAATCTACCTGCAACTCTGCATTTCCCTTCAAGGATTCGCTCCGGGAGGGCGGTGGAAGAAAGTCGAGGCCAGAAGCACGGGCGTCGACCACGAGCAACCGCCCAGTCGTTTGGCAGAGAGTGAACATCGCAGGGGAGGCTGTGGAGAGCCGGGCTTGGTTCCCCAGCCACGACGATCAGCAATAGACTGACGACAGGTACAGCGCAGACCCTTCCCGGACAGCGGCGGCTGGAGCCGACCGACGGCTGAGAGAAAGCCGAGCAGCATCGACGGGGTAAGACAGAGGGTGAAGCGCACAGGGCGCAGCCAGGGGTTGAAAACCGAGCGGCGTCGAGGAAAAACAAAACGGAGAGAGAAGATAAAGCAGCAGCCGGGTTCAGGACCGAGTGGCGGAAACGGGAAAGGCGCACAAAAAAAAAAGAACGCGCAGAGCACAGCCAGGGCTCAAGGACTGAACAGTGTCCACGGGGAGAAGAAGGGAGAGCGCGGGAGACGCCATTGAGCCACGGAGAAGAAGGAAGAGCGCGGGAGATGCCATTTTTAGAAGCCGCAGTGGAGAAGAAGGGCGAGCGCGGGAAGGAAGGAAAGCGCGGGAGACGCCATATTGTGCCAGCGGAGAAGAAGGGGAAGCACGGGAGACGCCATTTTTGACAGTTAAATCACACCCAGGGATGCCGAAGAGTGGCAGTATCTCCACGTTCGACACTGAAGTCGAAGATTGGGCGACATATGTGGAACGCATTGAGGTGTACTGCAGAGCGAATGAAGTGCCAGATGCTAGGAAAGCACTGGTTTTGTTAAATTCCATGGGTGCAAAAACTTATGGGTTACTGCGAAACCTAATAACCCCAGAGAAGCCAGTGGACAAGAATTTCGAAAGCATAGTAGAAATCCTACAGGACCATTTAAATCCCACACTGCTGCTGATAGCAGAACGATTTAAGTTCCATAAAAGGATCCAACACAAAGACGAAAGCAATGCTGAGTACCTAACGGAACTGCGCAAGCTATCGAAACACTGCCAGTTTGGAGCGGGACTAGCAGATACGTTAAGGGACAAGTTTGTGTGTGGGCTGCAAAGTGAAGGAACCCAGAAACGGCTTCTATCAGAAAAGGATCTTACGCTGGACAAGGCTTTCAGTATGGCAGTATCACATGAAGCAGCCGCAAGGGGCGCTGCAGAGATACAACGGAGACCGCAAGAATGTGGCACCAATGAAATGTCCTATGGGACAGGGAAGTGCTATCGCTGCGGCAGAACAACACACGACCAGAAGGATTGTTGGTTCAAGGACCAAGTGTGCAGACAGTGTGGAAAAGCAGGACACATAGCAAGAGTCTGCAGGTCTGGGAAGAAAACCAACAGCAAGAAATCTCCACAGGAGAAGTACAAAAAGGTACACAAGGTGATGGACAGTAGTTCAGACAAACAGAAAAGTGACACAGACTCTGGAAGCAAGGAGCTGGGTTGTCTGAAACTACATAAGGTAACCAAAATGGAGGATCACCAGACTCAAGATAGACGGAGTCCAAGTGAAAATGGAATTGGACACAGGATGAGCCCTAACAGTCATAAACCAAAGGGACTACAAGCGGCTATTTTCACATATACCCTTGAAAGCTACAGAGATTGTCTTGAAGACGTACACGGGGCAAAAAGTCTACCCCAAAGGAAAAATAAGGGTGAAAGTGATATATAACGGCCAGGAAATAACGTAGGGGTTACGGGGATCGGGTGGGATATGTGTCGGTGCAGGCTCGATGGGCCGAAATGGCCTCTATCTGCATTGTGGGGTTTCTGTGATTCTGTGAAATACCTAAAATGAACATATACGTATTGCCAGATGGAGGACCACCACTACTAGGATGTGAATGGATCCGGAAGATACAACTAGATTGGCATTCCATACAGGCACTGAAGGTTGAGGCCAAAAATGATGATGACGTCACACCTGGACGACTGTCAAAAATGCTAACTGACGCAAAAGAAGTGTTCCAGGAGGGGCTCGGAACACTGAAAGGCATAACAGCAACGATTAAAATAGAGGAAAATGCACCACCACATGCTCCTCTACACCCATGGGAGTGGCTCTCCTCTCCATGGCAACGGGTGCATATTGATTTCGCTGGTCCATTCATGGACTCAATGTTCTTAATAGCAGTGGATGCTCATTCGAAATGGCCTGAGGTGATAAAAATGTCCTCAACCACTACAGAGAAGACGATTGCAGTCCTACGGACCATATTTGCCAGGAACGGCTTGCCAGAGCAGATTTGCTCTGATAATGGACCACAGTTTGTGTCCAAAGAGTTTTGAAAATTTATGAGAAGGAATGGGGTAAGGCATTACACATCCGCCCCATATCATCCAGCCACCAATGGATTGGCTGAGAGGTTCGTACAAACCTTTAAGAAGGCGATAAAGGCCATGTGCGACGATGAAATTCCACTACAGCATAAGGTGGACAATTTCTTATTAGCCTACCGAAACGCGACACATGCAGTTACCAACCAGACCCCGGCCATGATGTTCTTTAACCGAAGGCTGAGATCTCGTCTGGACTTGCTCAGACCAAATGTGCGAAGAAATGTTGAAGATAAACAATTCCAGCACATCAATGAGAAGCCGACAAGGAGCTTCAACGTAGGACAACCAATGACTACTGAACAGAGAAATGGCAACCCGGAACGATATGCACAAGGCAGGGGCCATTAATGTACACAGTGGATGTCGGGGAGAACATTGTGAGACACCACGTTGATCAGATCTTAGCGTCACAGGAACGAGTCAACCCCATGTCTTGCGTACCTGGGGATGAACCCGACATACCGGTAGCATCTACCTCCAAACCAGTAGCAGTGGAACCCGATGAACTAACCGATGAAAAGGGGCCAGAATCACCTCTGCACCAAGAACAAGAACCTCAGGAAAGGCGCTATCCCGAAAGGATCAGGAAGCCGCCCCAAAGACTGAATCTATAAATGGACTATTGTTGTTTAATGTACATGTTAAAGTGTTAATTGTTATTTGAATATTATGGGTACTACTAATCTAAAAGGGGAGGAATTGTAGTGTATGTACCTTTAAGAGAGAACTACTTTTACAGCTCCTGTATACTGTAGTACCGGTAGTGACCACACCTGTATATAAGCCTTGAGCATGCCTCTGTACCCCAGTCTTGAGACTACCCTACTCCATTAAATACCTGTTGATTGTTGTTACAGCATCCGTGTGGTTATTGAAAAACATCATACTCTCAGAATCACGGATCTAACACTGTCTATCTCCACCTTAAATATATTCAATGACCCAGCCTCCACAGCTCTCTGGGGAAGAGAATTCCCAAGATTCACAACCCTCTGAAAGAAGAAATTTCTCCTCATTACCGATTTAAATGGGTGCCCCCTTATTCTGAAATTATGCCCCCTAGTTCTAGATTCCCCCACGAGAGGAAACATCCTCTCTGCATCTACCCTGTCAGGTCCCTTCAGAATCTAAAATGTTTCAATAAGATCCCCTCTCATTCTTCTGAACTCCAATGAGTATAGGCCCAACCTACTCAGCCTTTCTTCATAAGACAACCCCTTCATCTCAGGAATCAACCTCGTGAACCTTCTCTGAACTGCCTCCAATGCAAGTATATCCTTCCTTAAATAAGGAGACCAAAACTGTACACAGTATTCCAGGTGTGGTCTCACCAATGCCCTGTAGCAAGGCTTCCCTACTTTTATACTCCAACCCCCTTGCAATAAATGCCAGCATTCCATTTGCCTTCCTAATTACTTGCTGTACCTGCATGTTAACTTTTTATGTTTCATGTACGAGGACACCCAGATCCTTCTGTACCGCAGCATTCTGTAGTCCCTCTCCATTTAAATAATATTTTGCTTTTCTATTCTTCCTACAAAGTGGATAACCTCACATTTTCCCACATCTGCCAAATTTTTGCCCACTCACTTAACCTATCTATATCCCTTTGCAGACTCTGTGTCCTCCTCACAACTTGCTTTCCCACTTATCTTTGTATAGTCAGCAAATCTGGCTACAGTAAACTCGGTCCCTTCATCCAAGTCATTAATATAGATTGTAAATAGTTGAGGCCCCAGCACTGATCCCTGTGGCACCCCACCAGTTATAGTTTGCCAACCTGAAAATGACCCATTTATCCTGATTCTCTGTTGTCTGTTAGTTAGCCAATCCTCTATCCATGCCAATATATTACCCCCAACCCCATGAGCTCTTATCTTGTGCAGTAACCTTTTATGTGGCACCTTATCGAATGCCTTTTGGAAATCCAAATATGCTACATCTACTGGTTCCATCCTCTCTGCATCTACCCTGTCAGGTCCCTTCAGAATCTTAAATGTTTCAATAAGATCCCCTCTCATTCTTCTGAACTCCAATGAGTATAGGCCCAACCTGTTCAGCCTTTCTTCATAAGACAACCCCTTCATCTCCGGAATCAACATCGTGAACCTTCTCTGAACTGCCTCCAATGCAAGTATATCCTTAAGTAAGTAGACCAAAACTGTACGCAGTACTCCAGGTGTGGTCTCACCAATGCCCTGTACAGTTGTAACAGGACTTCCCTACTTTTATACTCCATTCCCTTTGCAATAAAGGCCAACACTCCATTTGCCTTCCTAATTACTTGCTGTACCTGCATGCTAACTTTTTGTGATTCATGTACAAGGACCCCCAGATCCCTCTGTACCTCAGCATTTTGTAATCTCTCCCCATTTAAATAATAATTTGCTTTTATATTTTTCCTACCAAAGTGGATAACCTCGCATTTTCCCACATTAAACTCCATCTGCCAGATTTTTGCCCATTCACTTGGCCTATCTATATCCCTTTGGAGATTCTTTGCGTCCTCCACACAATTTGCTTTCCCACCTATCTTTGTATCATCAGAAATTTGGCTACATTACATTCGGTCCCTTTATCCAAGTCATTAATATAAATTGTAAATGGTTGAGGCCCCAACACTGATCCCTACGGCACCCCACTAGTTACAGTTTGCTAACTTCAAAATGACCCATTTATCCCGACTCTGTTTTCTGTTCGTTAGCCAATCCTCTATCCATGCTAATATATTACCCCAACCCCGTGAGCCCTTATCTTGTGTAGTAACCTTTTATGTGGCACCTTATCGAATGCCTTCTGGAAATCCAAATACACCACAGCCACTGGTTCCCCTTTATCCACCCTGCTCGTTACATCCTCAAAGAACTCCAGCAAATTTGTCAAACATGATTTCCCTTTCATATAGCCATGCTGACTCTGCTTGACTATATTATCATTTTCTAAATGTCCTGCTACCACTTCCTTAATGATGGACTCCCGCATTTTCCCAATGACAGATGTTAGGCTAACTGGTCGATAGTTGCCTGCTTTCTGTCTCCCTCCTTGTTATTGCGATGGGAAATTTAAATAGCTGATCTTCCGGGCTGCTAGATGCACAGCTCGGGAGAGGTATCTCCAATTCCAGGAAACTCCCGGTCATTCCGGGAGAGTTGGGAACCCTAAATACAAAGGATTTGCTTGTTGCTCAGTATATTATGGGAAATTTGTAAATCAAAACATCTTAATTTGACATTCAGAATGTAACAATAAATGGTCATTTGTAGGCCTTGTTTTGTACAATTAATAATGTCATCTGTTATACAAAAAAAATAAAAAGTAGTGAGCCTAACAGAAAGAAAATATTGATAGTAACCTAAAGAGGCTGTCACTCAACCTGTATACTGAATACACGTTATTTTATTTGATTCACACTGATTGAAAGTACCCAAACTCAATTGTTAGTATATTCTTTCCTCTTGGTCCGGTCACTTGATTTCAGTCCCAATAATTTGACTTAACAACTAAGGGTTTAATTTTTTATTTGCAGTATATTTAGTCCAGTTGTTAACAACTGCATTAAAATAGTACAGACAGGAACTGTAGTTAACCCAATTAGGTAAACACATTTGTTAAAATGGAACAGATAGGAATTTAATACTAGTGCATGAACCAGTACGCTAAAGATATCACACACAAACCTCAACTGTGTTTCAAAAGGTATCAGCCATGGCTTGGGCAAAACATGAGAGGGAAAATCTTGGTGTAATTCACCTGGATCCCAATTATCACTGAAATGTGACAACTGATTTCAATGTTTGTGAACACACTGCCCATCAGTAAGAATTTTCCATGTTAAACCAGACAGTCGATGATACCAGTCACTACCAATGTTTACTCTATCAAAGTGTATTCTGCAGTCATAGTTTATTTTGTAGAAACTGGGATCTAAATTATAGAATGTATGGATAATTCATTAACACAAACATACATTTCTGCCACTTCGCTACTGAGGGGAAATATCAGCCAGGTTGATAGGATGTTGCAGCATAACAAACTATAATCGATCCATTATGTAAAATAAAGAAAATACTGTAAAGATTTAATTATACAGCATTTTATCAAATTAACTATTTAGAAATATCGGGCTGGATTTTCATTGAGGAGTTGGGTAGGAGGCGGGACTACAACTTTTGGGGTTGTAGTCCCGCCTCCATCGAGTTCTAGCCAACCCACGCGATTTTGACTTGATTGACCTTGTTGAGCCCGCCCAGCGGGCTCAGCAGGCCAATTAAGGGCCACCCGGCAACAGGTGACGTCACAGATTGAAATTTCATCTGTCAAGACCTTTTGACAGATGAAATATCAGCGTTTCACAGCTGTTTGAAGCTGTCTAACACTGACAATCTGTACTCCAGGTTAATTCCTTCCTCTCAGGATGATTTAGAGATCTCCCCGGAACAGAAAGCAGAAGCTGCAGATTTTGACAGCTGGCGGCCATTCTGGTTTCTGTGCCGGTGAGATGAGGGACTCCTGAGACCTGAAGGAAGGAAGGCTGTAAAGGTAAGTAAAGGTTAGTAGAACTTCTTTAAACACTTTACACAGACCAGCCATACTTACCTCTGCACTCATGCACCCATCACTCACCTGAACACCGGACATCTCGACCCCTCCAAGCCCTTCAGCCCGACGGCCCGCCTCGTTAACTTGGCGTGGTTTGGAGCCGTCGGGAATCCCACATTTCAACAATAAAAATAGGGATTAGGCTAAAAACTGCCTGTTAACCGGCAGTTAATTGGCACTAATCCCCTTCCCGTCTCGGGGAGGCGGGTCCCAGTGCGGGGCGGGTACCCGCCTCCTTTAAAACTGGCATGGAGGCGGGTTGGGGGCGGGATAGGGTCGGGACCCCCGATTTCGGGATTTTAAACCCCCACACGCCTCCAATCCCGACTCCACGACCCAATGAAAATCCTGCCCATCATGTCTCTCAAATGAGCTACTTTGAAATGCAGTGAGAATTGTTTTGCATTCCCTTTATTTATTAAATTGGTCACTTCTTCAAAAACTCTATTAAATTTGTCAAACACAACTTTCCTTTAACAAATCCATGCTGGCTATCCTCGATTAACCCATGCATTTCTAAATTTTTACGAATTTTATCTTTAATTATGGATTCTAAGAGTTTGCTTACAACGGATGTTAAATAATCTGTTCTAAAGCCAGTTTATCATTCTCTCCCTTCCTAAACAAAGGTGTCACATTGGCTACTCTTGAATTCCTGCTAGAATTTACATATTTAAGGCTGGAAAATTGTGGCCAAAAGCCTCTGCTATCTCTCACTGACTTCTCTCCAGTCTAGAGTGGATGTCATCAGGGCCCAATGACTTATCCACCTTGTGTTCGGCAAAATTTTTCACAGCTAATTCTTTTTCTACAATTAGCTTTATTAACAGGATTATATTTCTATCCCCCTCAACTTATCTATATTTTAACTGCTGGAAGTTTAAAAATAGAGGCCTAGAAATTCGAATGTGACACGAAAGTTGCCGGTGTCACCACGGCCACACTCCAGCTTTGTGCAGGGGGTCAACACTGCAAGTGAGGTCCTCTACCCACAGGAGCCAGGAGGCCCTCCAGAAAGAACGATGTGGGACTACATCACTAAGACCATCACTGCCAGCAGTGTTACCCAACCACCTGGATCCAGTGCCCAAAGAAGCGTCATGGCCTCAGACCACTGGTCAAGGTCAGTGAATGCATCTTCAAAAGCCATCTCCTACCAACTGCATCACTAGCCTCACACACTGCTCAATAGACGACTCCCCCCTCCCCCAATCACTCACCTATCAACAATCTGTACCAAACACGAGGCACACCTCCCATTCCTAGCTTTACTTCACCCCCTTGGAGGAGATGGTGCTGGCCATTCTTGGCAGGGGCGAAAAGATACAAGATGCCGGTATCCTCATACATTATCCTTCTTCTGGCATGCACCTTTTGCTTTCCCGCACTCCCCTCACCACAACTCCATGCTTGTGTCTTCCTCATTTCGCACGCCCAAGAAATGCAGCCTGCCCAGCCAGTGGTTGACCAAGAAGAGGGAGAGGAGAGTGAAGAAGGAGGAGAAGAAGTAAAAGGAGGAGGGCGAGGATGAAAACGATGAGGACAAGGACGAGGAGGAGGAGGAGACGACACTGTCGCTCAATTTCACCATCCCAGCCACCAGCTCCTCAAGGTTGACCAACAAGGCCATTTGCAGTGTTCCCCCACTGAAAGTCAGCAGCCTTCCACCAGCCATGCTGCAGCCACTGCGGTAGCACTGCGTGACATCAGTAGGATAGGCAAAGGCACACACACGACAGACACTAAGGGAATGCATAACAGTGATGAGTTGATTTCTTGATGTCATATTGGATGGATAGATGTATAAAGTTGGATTGGAAAATTTGATTTGTGGTGGCTTCTATTTCAGCAATGTGGCCAAGAGGACGTTGTGATGGTCAGTAACAGAGCGAAGGTAAGGTGTGGGACAAATGTTGAAAAAGGAATTGGGGTTGTGGTCACTGTTACCATTGGCGGATCATTCCATCCCGGATATCCTGGCCAGAAAGGGGCTGTCTGGGTTGCATCCTATCTTCTGCTTCCTCCTCTTCTGCATCTTCCTCTATTGTGACTTCCTCTTCCCTCTGCAAGCGGATGCTGTAAATCTGAAATAAAGGCACAAAATGCTGGAAATACTCAGCAGGTCAGGCAGCATCTCGACCGGAGACCTGAACTCTGTTTCTGTCTCCATGGATGTTGCTAGACTTGCTGACTATTTCCAGCATTTTCTGTCTTCTCAGACACCTTGCTTTACCATCTGAGGTCTTGCAAGCATCCAGCAGCACTCCCTATACACTTAAAAAACTTAACGTGTAAAGCCACTACTTCAATAAAATTAAAAAAAATCCAGTCAAAGCTTAAATGCAAACTTACCTGAATGATGTCTGTGTCCCTCTAAGAGGTGCTGACAGCACCTCGGTGAGTCTGCTGAATGCTGGGTTTTCATGGCGAGCTTAGGGCCCAGCGCAGAACTCAGCACTAAGGTCCTAGTTCGCCAAGGTGACGTTAATTCGGCGTGCAGTCATCCTCTCCCTAATTTAAATTTCCACGGCCATCGCTTTTACCACCACCGCTGCCGGCTCTCGGAAAATGGCGGATGCCGCGGGACCCGCCGCCAGCTGGCGAAAGAGTGGTGGCCGCTGTATTCTTGCAAAATTTTGCCAGTAACGGGTGGTGTAAAGCACCCGAATTTTTAGCCCAGAGTATACTATATATAATTTAACTCCTGGAAGCCAGAATGAAAATTGGATCGTAAAAGGCATTCAGTTCAGTAACATCATAGAGCAAATCAGTGTGACAGGTTCAAATTATGTTTGTCTTGATCAACAGATGCATTGCTGAAAAAGGACTGCACAAGGGGAGATTCTTAACCATAAATGTACTACCTTAAAGCCTTGCTGTGCATCAGAAAGGGCTCTCTTCTTTTGATTTCTGACCCAATTTCTAAGTAGCTACAGAATTGATTTCAGCCTGGCAGTAGGTGATTTATACTACCTGGCTCTGATTCGAACTCTCGGGGCCAAGGCAGAACTCTGCACAGAGCTCTGTGCATGCATGCTTATATACATGCACAGAGCTCTGCTCCTCCCTGGTAAATTTTAAATGTATTCAGAGCACAGATGGGAGCATTTACACCCTCATAACCTTGTAAAAACAAAAACAAAATTGCCTCAAATTTATAAAAGTGTCCAGGAGGTTCAAAGGATTCCCTGAGAACTTATTTTATTGCAAGAGGTTTGGAGTGCAACAGTTTTGGTGAGATCATGCCTGGAGTACTGTGTCTCCTTATCTGAGTAAGGATATTCTTGTCTAGAGGTGATGCAAAGAAGGTTCACTAGATTAATTCCAGGGATGAGAGGGTTGTCCTATGAGGAGAGATCAAGTAGATTGGCCTATACTCTCTGGAGTTTAGAAGAATGAGAGGTAATCTCATTGAAGCATGTGAGATTCTAAGGGAGATTGACAGGCTAGATGCTGAGAGGTTGTTTCCACTGGCTGGAGAGTGTAGAACTAGGGGCCATAGTCTCAGGATAAGGGTTTAAGACTGAGATGAGGAGGAATTTTTTCACTCAGAGGGTTGTGAATCTTTGGAATTCTCTACCCAAAGGGCTGTGGATGCTGAGTCGTTGAGTATATTCAAGGCTGAGATAGATAGATTTTTGGACTCATGGTGAATCAAGGGATATGGGGATTGGGCAGGAAAGTGGAGTTGAGATCGAAGATCAGCCATGATCTTATCGAATGGTGGAGCAGGCTCGAGGGGCCACATGGCCTACTCCTGCTCCTAATTCTTATGTTCTTTCAATCATAGAACTTAATTCCCTGGATGGCACCTTCTCTCATTTTTACATGCAACTGAAAAGGCAGCAGCTCCATTGCTATGCCCAGTAACAATAAATAATTTGCACTCTTTCACCATGGTGTGAATTTGGGCAGCATCCAACACTAGTGTCAAAAAACCACTTGTTGGGAAGTTGCTGGACTGCGGTTACTATTGTGACAGTTACATTGTGGTTCAGATAACCAGGGCATTAATCAGATGAAGAAACAATTTATAATGCAGATTTTCAGACCATAAAAAAGTTTGGATACTGGCTCAATACTGCTTTCCAAATAACAATTTCAATTTATAGACAACTGATGATACTTAACACATAGTGCTTCAAACGATGCCATAGCAACACTGTGCGGTTCTTTCAATTACATTTTAGTGTGCACAAAAAATGAAAGTATAAAAATTATTCTGTGTTCACTATGGAGAAGGACGATGTAGACATAGAAATCGGGCAAGGGGACTGTGATATACTTGAACATATTAGCATTGAGAGGGAGGAGGTACTAGTGGTTTTAGCAGGCTTAAAAGTGGATAAATCCCCAGGCCTGGACGAGATGTATCCCAGGCTGCTGTGTGAGGCAAAGGAAGAGATTGCAGGGGCTCTGACACAAATTTTCAGAACCTCTCTGGCCACAGAGGATGTGCCAGAGGACTGGAGAACAGCTAACGTAGTATCATTATTCAAGAAGGGTAGTAGGGATAAACCAGGGAATTACAGGCCAGTGAGCCTAATATCAGTGGTAGGGAAATTATTGGAAAAAATTCTGAGGGACAGAATTAGTCTCCACTTGGAGAGGCAAGGATTAATCAGGGATAGTCAGCATGGCTTTGTCAAGGGAAGATCATGTCTGACCAATTTGATTGAATTTTTCGAGGGGGTGACTAGGTGTGTGGATGAGGGTAGTACAGTGGATGTGGTATACATGGATTTCAGCAAGGCTTTCAATAAAGTCCCGCATAGGAGACTGGTCAAGAAGGTAAGAGCCCATGAGATCCAGGGTGCCTTGGCACATTGGATCCAAAGCTGGCTTAGTGGCAGAAGGCAGAGGGTGATGGTCGAAGGTTGTTTTTGTGACTGGAAGCCTGTGTCCAGTGGGGTACCGCAGGGATCGGTGCTGGGTCCCTTGCTGTTTGTGGTCTACATTCATGATTTGGATGTGAATGTAAAAGGTATGATCAGTAAGTTCGCAGATGACACGAAAATTGGCGGGGTGGTAAATAGCGAGGAGGGTAGCCTCAGTCTGCAGGACGATATAGATGGGTTGGTCAGATGGGCGGAGCAGTGGCAAATGGAATTTAACCCTGAAAAGTGTGAGGTGATGCATTTTGGAGGGACTAACAAGGCAAGGGAATACACAATGAATGGTAAGACCCTAGGAAAGACAGAGGATCAGAGGGACCTTGGTGTGCATGTACATAGATCCCTGAAGGCAGCAGAACAGGTGGATAAGGTGGTTAAAGAGGCATATGGGATACTTGCCTTCATTAGCCGAGGCATAGAATATAAGAGCAGGGAGGTTATGATGGAGCTGTACAAAACACTGGTTAGGCCACAGCTGGAATACTGTGTGCAGTTCTGGTCGCCACACTATAGGGAGGATGTGATTGCTTTCGAGAGGGTGCAGAGGAGATTCACCAGGATGTTACCTGGGCTGGAGCGCTTCAGCTATGAAGAAAGACTGGACAGGCTGGGGTTGTTTTCCTTGGAGCAGAGAAGGCTGAGGGGGGACCTGATTGAGGTGTACAAAATTATGAGGGGCATAGATAGGGTAGATAGAAAGGAACTTTTTCCCTTAGTAGAGGGGTCAATAACAAGGGGGCATAGATTCAAGGTAAGGGGCAGGAGGTTTAGAGGGGATTTGAGGAAGAACTTTTTCACCCAGAGGGTGGTTGGAATCTGGAACTCACTGCCTGAAAGGGTGGTAGAGGCAGGAACCCTCACAACATTCAAGAAGCATTTGGATGAGCACTTGAAATGCCATAGCATACAAGGCTACGGACCAAGTGCTGGAAAATGGGATTAGATTAGACAGGGCTTGATGGCCGGCATGGACGCGATGGACCTCTTTCTGTACTGTATAACTCTATGACTCTATAGTGTCTCCATGGGCTGTTTTTAAGGGTGATTAATTAGTTTATTCAGATGATGGCCGCCAAGTCATTGCAAGCAGTGGGCTTTGCTAATAATCACTAGTCAGGGTTCAAAACTAATCTCGGATTTACCATTAGAGACGTGGAACCAATAACAGAAAGGTGCAGGAAAATTTAATTATGCTTGTGATTTGACCATGATCATTGACGATTTGTGAATTATCAACAAGATCGTGGAGATAACTGCAAAGGTACTTTAAAAGAATAAATAAGGCAGTTTGATTTTTGTTAAGGTTCAAAAGACTTTGGGTGCACCGAGACTGGCAGCACTTTCATGCAGGTCTCAGCACGAAACATTAAAAAAAATCGCAATCCAGCTCTATAAATCTCAGTAACATCGATATCATGTGACTTCGGGCTGTGTGGCACCTAAAGCTTTGGGCATACAACTATTCTAGCACATTGCAGTGCCAGCTGTGGCTCAGTTTTAGCACTATGACCTTTCAGTCAGAAGTTTAAGGGTTCAAGTCCCACTCTTGAGACTTGAGCACAAAAATCTATGCTGACACTCTAGTGCAGTACTGAGGGAGTGCTGCACTGTCGGAGGTGCCGTCTTTCAGATGAGACGTTAAACCAAGGCCCTGTCTGCCTCTCGGGTGGACGTAAAAGATCCCATAGCACTATTTCAAAGAAGAGCAGAGGAGCTTTCCCCGGTGTCCTGGCCAATATTTATCCCACAATCAACATAACAAAACAGATTATCTGGTCATTATCACATAAGAACAGAAGAACATAAGAAATAGGAGCAGGAGTAGGCCAATCGGCCCCTCGAGCCTGCTCCGCCATTCAATAAGATCATGGCTGATCTGATCCTAACCGCCAATCCACTATCACAGAACCATCTCCTGAATCTAACAGAATTAGACACACGAAATAGGAGCAGGATCAGGCTACACAGCCCCTGGGCCTGCTCCGCTACCCACAGGGCCATGACCGATCCGAACCTAGACTCATGTCCAAATTTCTGCCCGCTCCCCATAACCCTTAATTCCCTTTACTTCTAGGAAACTGTCTATTTCTGTTTTAAATTTATGTAATGATGTAGCTTCTACAGCTTTTTGGGGCAGCATATTCCATGGACCTACCACCCTCTGAGTGAAGTAGTTCCTCCTCATCTCAGTCTTGAAAGAGCAGCCCCTTATTCTAAGACTATGCCCCCTAGTTCTAGTTTCACCCATCATCGGGAACATCCTCCCCGCATCCACCCGATCCAACCCCTTCACAATCTTATATGTTTCAATAAGATCGCCTCTCATTCTTCTGAACTCCAATGAGTAGAGTCCCAATCTACTCAACCTCTCCTCATATGTCCATCCCCTCATCCCCGGGATTAACCGAGTGAACCTTCTTTGTACTGACTCGAGAGCAAGTATGTCCTTTCTTAAGTATGGACACCAAAACTGTACGCAGTATTCCAGGTGCGGTCTCACCAATACCTTGTACAACTGAAGCAATACCTCCCTATTTTTATATTCTATCCCCCTAGCAATGAAAGCCAACATTCCATTGGCCTTCTTAATCACTTGCTGCACCTGCATACTAACCTTTTGAGTTTCGTGCACCAGGACCCCCAGATCCCTTTGTAGTTCAGTACTTTCCAGTTTCTTGCCATTAAGAAAATAACTTGCTCTACAATTTTTCCTGCCAAAGTGCATAACCTCACACTTTCCAGTATTGTATTCCATCTGCCAAATCTCTGCCCACTTACTTAGCCTGTCTATGTCCGCTTGCAGGTTTTTTATGTCCTCCTCACTCACTACTTTCCCTCCCATCTTAGTATCATCTGCAAACTTTGATATGTTACACTCGGTCCCCTCCTACAAATCGTTAACATAGATTGTAATGGGCAGCACGGTGGCATAGTGGTTAGCACTGTTGCCTCACAGCGCCAGGGACCTGGGTTCGAATCCGGCCTCGGGTGACTGTCTGTGTGGAGTTTGCACATTCTCCCCGTGTTTGCGTGGGTTTCCTCCGGGTGCTCCGGTTTCCTCCCACAGTCCAAAGATGTGCGGGTTAGGTTGATTGGCTATGATAAATTGACCCTTAGTGTTAGGGGGATTAAATACGTGGGGTTACGGGGATAGGGTGGGATATGTGTTGGTGTAGGGGTTACGGGGATCGGGTGGGATATGTGTCGGTGCAGGCTCGATGGGCCGAAATGGCCTCTATCTGCATTGTGGGGTTTCTGTGATTCTGTGATTGTAAAGAGTTGGGGACCCAGCACTGACCCCTGCGGAACACTACTAGTTACTGATTGCCAGTCTGAGAATGAACCATTTATCCCAACTCTCTGCCTTCTGTTAGATAGCCAATCCTCTATCCATGCCAGAATATTACCCCCAATCCCGTGATTTTTTATCTTAAGTAATAATCTTCTGCGGTTTGTGGGAGCTTTCTTAGCGCAAATTGGCTGCTGTGTTTCATACATTACAACAGTGACTACACTTTAACATAGAAACATAGAAGATAGGAGCAGGAGTAGGCCATTCGGCCCTTCGAGCCTGCTCCGCCATTCAATGAGGCCATGGCTGATCATCCAAATTCAGTACCCTGTCCCTTGATCCCTTTAGCCTTAAGAAATATATCCAACTCTTTCTTGAATATATTTAATGAACTGGCCTCCACCGCCCTCTGTGGCAGAGAATTCCACAGGTTCACCACTCTCTGGGTGAAGAAATTCCTCCTCATTTCAGTCCTAAATGTCCAACCCCTTATCCTTAGACTATGACCCCTGGTTCTGGACTCCCCGACCATCGGGAACATCCTTCCAGCATCTAGTCTGTCCAGGCCTGACAGAATTTTATAGGTTTCAATGAGATCCCCCCTCAATCTTCTAAACTCCAGTGAGTATAAGCCCAATCGACACAATCTCTCCTCATACGTCATTCCTGCCATCCCAGGTATCAGCCTGGTGAATCTTCGCTGCACTCCTTCCATGGCAAGAACGTCCATCCTCAGATAAAGCGACCAAAACTGCACACAATACTCAAGGTGCGGTCTCACCAAGGCCCTGTACAACTGTAGCAAGACATCCTTGTTCCTGTACTCGAACCCTCTTGCTACGAAGGCCAACATACCATTTGCCTTCTTAAACGCCTGCTGCACCTGCATGCTTACCTTCAGCGACTGGTGCACAAGAACACCCAGGTCTCTTTGCACTTCCCCTTCTCCCAATCTATTGCCATTCAAATAATAATCCGCCTTCCTGTTTTTGCCACCAAAGTGGATAACCTCACATTTATCCACATTATAGTGCATTTGCCATGTTTCTGCCCAATCACCTAACCTGTCCAAATCGTACTGGAGTTTCATGACATCCTCCTCACAGCATACCCTCCCACCCAGCTTTGTGTCGTCTGCAAATTTGGAGATATTACATCCAATTCCCTCGTCCAGATCATTAATATATATTGTGAACAGCTGGGGCCCTAGGACCGATCCTTGCGGTACCCCATTAGTCACTGCCTGCCACTCGGAAAACGACCCATTTATTCCAAATCTCTGCTTTCTGTCCGCCAACCAGTTCTCTATCCAAGTCAATACCTTGCCCCCAATCCCATGTGCCTTAATTTTGCACGCTAATCTCTTATGCGGGACCTTATCGAAAGCCTTCTGAAAGTCCAAATACACCACATCCACTGGTTCTCCCTTATCTATTCTACCAGTTACATCCTCAAAAAATTCCAGTAGATCAGTCAAGCATGATTTACCTTTTGTAAATCCATGTTGACTTTGTCCGATCCTGTCAGTGCTTTCCAAGTGCTCTGCTATTACATCTTTTATAATGGACTCGAGCATTTTCCCCACTACCGATGTCAGGCTTACCGGTCTATAATTCCCCGCTTTTTCTCTGCCACCTTTTTTGAATAGTGGGGTAACATCAGCTACCCTCCAATCCATGGGTACTGTTCCAGAGTCTATTGAGTTCTGGAAGATGACCAGCAATGCATCTACTATTTCTAGGGCCACTTCCTTAAGTACCCTGGGATGTAGATTATCAGGCCCTGGGGATTTATCGGCCTTCATTCCCATCAATTTTCCTAACACCATTTCCCTACTAATACTGATTTCTTTCAGTTCCACCCTTTCATCAGACTCTATGTTCCCCGGTATTTCTGGGAGGTTATTTGTGTCCTCCTTTGTGAAGACAGAACCAAAATATGTATTTAGTTGGTCAACCATTTCTTTGTTCCCCATTATAAATTCCCCCGATTCTGACTGCAAGCGACCTACGCTTGACTTCACCAATCTTTTTCTCTTCACATAACTATAAAACCTTTTACACTCAGTTTTTGTGTTCCCTGCAAGCTTACTCTCATATTCTTAATTAATCCCTTTGTCCTCCTTTGTCGAATCCTAAACTGCTCCCAATCCTCAGGATTATTGCTTTTTCTGGCCAATTTGTGTGTCCTCTCCTTGGATCTTAAGCTGTCCCTAATTTCCCTTGTTAGCCACGGTTGAGTCACCTTTTTTGTTTTAGTTTTATGCCAAACTGGGATGAACAACTTCTGTAGTTCATCCATTCGGTCTTTGAATGTTTGCCATTGCCTATCCACCGTCAAACCTTTGAGTGCCATTCCCCAATCAATCCTACCCAACTCGCTCCTCAGACCATCGTAGTTTCCTTTATTTAAATTGAGGACCCTAGTTTCTGAGTCAACTACTTCATTCTCCATCTTAATGAAGAATTCGATCATATTATGATCGCTCCGACCCAAGGGGCCTCTTACAACAAAACTGCTAATTAATCCTTTCTCGTTACATAATACCCAGTCTAAGATGGCCTGATCTCTGGTTGGTTTATCGATATATTGGTCCAGGAAACCATCCCGTAAACACTCCAGGAATTCCTCCTCCACAGTATTGTTACTAATTTGGTTAGCACAATCTATACGTAGATTAAAGTCACCCATGATGACTGCTGTGCCCTTATTGCACGCTTCTTTAATTTCCCTTTTAATGCCATCCCCAACCTCCGCCTTACTGTTTGGCGGTCTATATACCACTCCCACTAATGTTTTTTTCCCCTTAGTATTTCTCAATTCTACCCATACAGATTCCACATCATCAGAGCCAATATCTTTCCTTCATTATAATTGTGTTAATCCCTTCTTTAACCAGTAAAGCTACCCCTCCTCCCTTTCCTTTTTGCCTATCTTTCCTGAATATCGAATACCCATGGATGTTGAGTTCCCAGTCTTGGCCATCCTTGAGCCACGTTTCCGTAATCCCAACCAAATCATATTCGTTTACCTCTATTTGTGCAGCCAATTCATCCACCTTATTACGAATGCTCCTCGCATTAAGACACAAAGCCCTCAGGCTTGTTTTTTTAACGCTCTTAGACCTATTAGAATTATTATTTACTGTGGCCACGTTTGATTTAAACCGTTGATTTCTCTGACTGCTACTTTTGTTTTTCTCCTTCCTATCTTTTGCTTTTATCCTTGTTTCCCTTTCCTCTGGCTCCCTGCTCAGGTTCCCAACCCCCTTCCATTTTAGTTTAAACCCTCCCCCACAGCACTAGCAAACACTCCCCCTAGGACATCGGTTCCAGCCCTGCCCAGGTGCAGACCGTCCAGTTTGAACTGGTCCTACCTCCCCCAGAACCGGTTCCAATGTCCCAGGAACTTGAATCCTTCCCCCTGCACCATTCCTCTAGCCACGTATTCATCTGAAGTATCCTTCTATTTCTACTCTGACTAGCACGTGGCACTGGTAGCAATCCTGAGATTACTACCTTTGAGGTCCTGTTTTTTAATTTACCTCCTAACTCCCTATATTCCGCTTTTAGGACCTCATCCCGCTTTTTACCTATATCGTTGGTGCCTATATGCACCACGACAACTGGCTGTTCACCCTCCCCTTCCAAGATGTTCTGCAGCCGCTCGGAGACATCCTTGACCCTTGCACCAGGGAGGCAACACACCATCCTGGAGTCTAGTTTGCGGCCGCAGAAACGCCCATCTATTCCCCTTACAATTGAATCCACTATTACTATAGCTCTACCACTCTTTTTCCTCCCATTCTGTGCAGCAGAGCCACCCCTGGTGCCAGGAAGTTGGCTGCTCCTGCCTTCCTCTGATAAGCCATCCCCCCCAACAGTTCTCAAAATGGTATATCTGTTGGAGAGGGGGATGGCCATAGGGGACCCCTGCACTACCTGCCTGCGCCTAGTACTCTGCCTGTTGGTCACCCGTTCCCTTTCTTCCTGTCCAACCTCTACCTGTGGTGTGTCCAACTCCCTAAACGTGCTATTCACGATGTCCCAAGCATCGTGAACGCTCCAGTATGCATCCAATCGCAGCTCCAGCGCCGCAATGCGGTCTGTCAGTAGCTGCAGCTGGGTGCACTTCCTGCGCACGTAGTTGTCAGGGACACAGGAAGTGTCCCTGAGTTCCCACATTTCGCAGGAGGAGCAGATCACAGGGCCGGGCTGTCCTGCCATGACTTCCCCTTTAATTAATTGAGTTTAAATTCAATCACTCAATCCCACTAATTACACTGTAGTTAAATAGTTTACCAACAGTCCCCGCTACACCAGAGAGACCTTAGAAACTAAAAACCAGAGTTAAAGTTTTAAAAAGTGAGAAATACTCACCAACCAATCACTTACCTGCTTCCTGCTGACGTCACACTTTGATTACTTTTTACCTCTGTTCCCCACTGCTGAATTGATCGGGCCTCGCTCCTCGCTGCCGGTTTTAATCTCCGCCGCGCTCGATGCTGCTCTCACCCAGGTCCAGGCTCTGTGGTCGGGCCTCGCTCCTCGCTGCCGGTTTTAATCTCCGCCGCGCTCGATACTGCTCTCACCCAGGTCCAAGCTCTGTGATCGGGCCTCGCTCCTCGCTGCCGGTTTTAATCTCCGCCGCGCTCGATGCTGCTCTCACCCAGGTCCAGGCTCTGTGGTCGGGCCTCGCTCCTCGCTGCCGGTTTTAAGCTCTGCCGCGCTCGATGCTGCTCTCACCCAGGTCCAAGCTCTGTGGTCGGGCCTCGCTCCTCGCTGCTGGTTTTAATCTCCGCCGCGCTCGATGCTGCTCTCACCCAGGTCCAGGCTCTGTGGTCGGGCCTCGCTCCTCGCTGCCGGTTTTAAGCTCTGCCGCACTCGATGCTGCTCTCTCCCAGGTCCAGGCTCTGTGGTCGGGCCTCGCTCCTTGCTGCCGGTTTTAATCTCCGCCGCGCTCGATGCTGCTCTCACCCAGGTCCAGGCTCTGTGGTCGGGCCTCGCTCCTCGCTGCCGGTTTTAAGCTCTGCCGCGCTCGATGCTGCTCTCACCCAGGTCCAAGCTCTGTGGTCGGGCCTCGCTCCTCGCTGCCGGTTTTAATCTCCGCCGCGCTCGATGCTGCTCTCACCCAGGTCCAGGCTCTGTGGTCGGGCCTCGCTCCTCGCTGCCGGTTTTAAGCTCTGCCGCGCTCGATGCTGCTCTCACCCAGGTCCAAGCTCTGTGGTCGGGCCTCGCTCCTCGCTGCCGGTTTTAATCTCCGCCGCGCTCGATGCTGCTCTCACCCAGGTCCAGGCTCTGTGGTCGGGCCTCGCTCCTCGCTGCCGGTTTTAAGCTCTGCCGCGCTCGATGCTGCTCTCACCCAGGTCCAAGCTCTGTGGTCGGGCCTCACTCCTCGCTGCTGGTTTTAAGCTCTGCCGCGCTCGATGCTGCTCTCACCCAGGTCCAAGCTCTGTGGTCGGGCCTCGCTCCTCGCTGCCGGTTTTAAGCTCTGCCGCGCTCGATGCTGCTCTCACCCAGGTCCAGGCTCTGTGGTCGGGCCTCGCTCCTCGCTGCCGGTTTTAAGCTCTGCCGCGCTCGATACTGCTCTCACCCAGGTCCAAGCTCTGTGGTCGGGCCTCGCTCCTTGCTGCCGGTTTTAAGCTCTGCCGCGCTCGATACTGCTGTCACCCAGGTCCAAGCTCTGTGGTCGGGCCTCGCTCCTCGCTGCCGGTTTTAAGCTCTGCCGCGCTCGATGCTGCTCTCACCCAGGTCCAGGCTCTGTGGTCAGGCCTCGCTCCTTGCTGCCGGTTTTAAGCTCTGCCGCGCTCGATGCTGCTCTCACCCAGGTCCAGGCTCTGTGGTCGGGCCTCGCTCCTTGCTGCCGGTTTTAAGCTCAGCCGCGCTCGATGCTGCTCTCACCCAGGTCCAAGCTCTGTGGTCGGGCCTCACTCCTTGCTGCCGGTTTTAAGCTCTGCCGCGCTCGATGCTGCTCTCACCCAGGTCCAGACTCCGTCCAGTACTTAATTGGTCGTAAAGCCCTTTGGGACGTCCTGAGGTCATGTAAGGTGCTATATCAATGGAAGTCTTTCTTTTCTTTCTTACTCTCGTAAATGTAGGAAACCCACAAGCTGGCCTTTTGCATGCAGGCAGAGCTATGTAAATAAGCGGCAGATTTTGGCAGACGAATCTCGGAAGTATCGCAATCGATTGAAGAAATTTGTGCGCGCGATGGTTCGGCGTATAACCAGTGTAAATCAGTTATGTGTGAATTTCCTAAAAGAAGTGGCGCAAAGCTGCTCTTACGCTGTAGTTACACCGAAACCTTCCAGAAAATTCCAGTCCTTATAGTGCTCAACCCAAGTGACATAAGGCAGCTTCCCCGAGGCCATTCTTGAGGACCTGACTTCAGACTTACACCATCACAGAACAGAAGTATTTCACAGAAACCCCACAGTGCAGATAGAGGCCATTTCGGCCCATCGAGCCTGCACCGACACATATCCCACCCGATCCCCGTAACACCTACACCAAGGGCAGCACGGTGGCATAGTGGTTAGCACTGTTGCCTCACAGAGCCAGGGACCCGGGTTCGAATCCGGCCTCGGGCGACTGTCTGTGTGGAGTTTGCACATTCTCCCTGTGTTTGCGTGGGTTTTCTCCGGGTGCTCCGGTTTCCTCCGCTTTGCAGTGATCCAAAAGTGGCAGTATGACTGCAGACTTAGGTCACTCCAGAAAAAAACATTGCAACAAAAAAACATTGATGTAACGACAATATCCAGAATACAATAATATTTATTCCTTCCAGATCTCATTTAACTTTTTTACGTGCAGCATTTAAGCTCATGTTGGAAATGAAAACAGAATTGTCCCAGCCGCCCTTACACAATGGTAAAACACTTCCTTACAAATATAATTGCCAGATTCTGTGATTGTTCCCCAGCTTATGATTTTGGCAACCAGTGACTCATTTATTTTCAGGAGCAGCTTTAGAAACTGGGTTGTAAATTGGGCATGGTTAGCCCATTCAAACCGACAAGATTGTGAGTCACTCTCCTGCAATTTAGCATCTCTCTTTTGTTGGGTGCCGACAGTGGACTTGGGCAAACATTAGACTTCTGAAATTATCTTGCTGCTTTTGTTACAATCTCTATGGGCATGCACGTGAACTTTACTCTTCAAAGTTTTGTCTCAATTCCAATAGTCTGCCTATAAGTAAGCGACTATACTTTGACACTCTGTCCCAGCTTCATAAAGGAATGAGCAACATTAGCATTTTTATCTTTCCTCATTGAATACTTTGGCCCTGAAACTGTGCTGTTGGATACTAGTGGATGAATGCTTAATGTGTTTGTATTAATGCCTCCATTAAAAGAGAAGCGAGGGGAATTTCAGATGAATGCATTCAGCATTTGTACGGTACTATCCCATCATGTCATTTCAGGGGGCTTCTTGTTGCATTATTTTTGACAATTTGAAATATCAAGCATATTTGAAAAATATGTAAATTTGACAAAAAGAATTATGATTCAAAATATTGTTTTTTTAAGTAGATTGACATTTTTTTTCCCAATGTTGTCCTGATGGATTTGGTATGGTTGCATAGCTACTGACAGGCCTCTGCCATCTCACAAAAATAACCATTCTTTATATAAGCCTAGAGTGAATTTCAAAAGCTATTCAATGGAAGGGACACTACAATTGAGTATGATCCTATTCTCCCCTAATGTTCAACACATGCCGTTTCCAGCAGGGTTGACCAGTTAGCCAACACAAACTGATTTTCCCCTCTCCAGCCCAGAGGTCAATTGTAGGGCCTCAGTTGCCACCCTGGCTGAAGTCAACTCATTAAGCACACTTGGAGACTGAACCTGGGACTTTCTTGGCAGCACATTTACCAACCAAGACATTGTTCACTAACATTTTATGTTGATGCTTAGCGAGGTTATATAAATGACCAGAGTGAAAATCCCCTCTTAAGTATACTTAATGGTCAATTCTGGAATAATGTATAAAAAGTGATTGCTAGCAAAATAAGCTCAGAAAACATAATTGCAAATACTTTATACCAGCATACACATACCTTTCAACTGATTTACTTTTTGTTTCTATTCCTCCTCTCTCACCTTTCCTGGAGGAATTGTTCCTTGCAAGTGTATGATTTGTGGGAGTCATCTGATAGCATGTCTAAGTAACTATTCAACTAACCGACGCTTCACAGCCAAAGCCAATCCTACCCTCAACTCAATATCCACACATGCACATTTCATGCAAGGGTTAATAGGACTCCAATTAAGAGTCGGAAACTTTGCCTATTTCTGTTCCTAACTCAGGGCACTTAGGCAATTGCCACATCTCTACTGCTGCTACAGTTATGATCAAATTTACATTTTTTAAAAATCTCCAAAAACTAAAAGCTGAAAGAATGAGACTCCACACTTGTAAAGTTATTTTCATTGCCAGAGTGGTTGATTGGCATTAATTAAGTCTCATCACGCTGTTAAAAAGAGTCCTTAGACTGAAACTGATAAGCCCCAACTTTCTGTGATGATTTTAGTTCATATCTACCATTCATAGAAACATAGAAGATAGGAGCAGGAGTAGGCCATTAGACCCCTCGAGCCTGCTCCGCCATTCAATGAGATCATGGTTGATCATCCAAATTCAGTACCCTGTCCCTGCCTTCTCCCCATATCCCTTGATCCCTTTAGCCTTAAGAAATATATCCAACTCCTTCTTGAATATATTTAATGAATTGGCCTCCACCGCCCTCTGTGGCAGAGAATTCCACAGGTTCACCACTCTCTGGGTGAAGAAATTCCTCCTCATCTCAGTCCTAAATGGCTTACCCCTTATCTTTAGACTATGACCCCTAGTTCTGGACTCCCCGGCCATCAGGAACATCCTTCCTGCATCTAATCTGTCCAGGCCTGACAGATTTTTATAGGTTTCGATGAGATCCCCTCTCAATCTTCTAAACTCCAGTAAGTACAAGCCCAATCGACACAATCTCTCCTCATACGTCATTCCTGCCATCCCAGGTATTAGCCTGGTGAATCTTTGCTGCACTCCTTCCATGGCAAGAACATCCTTCCTCAGATAAGGCGCCCAAAACTGCACACAATACTCAAGGTGTGGTCTCACCAAGGCCCTGTACAACTGCAGCAAGACATCCTTGTTCCTGTACTCGAACCCTCTTGCTACGAAGGCCAACATACCAATTGCCTCCTTAACCGCCTGCTGCACCTGCATGCTTACCTTCAGTGACTGGTGCACAAGAACACCCAGGTCTCTTTGCACTTCCCCTTCTCCCAATCTATTGCCATTCAAATAATAATCTGCCTTCCTGTTTTTGTCACCAAAGTGGATAACCTCACATTTATCCACATTATAGTGCATTTGCCATGTTTCTGCCCAATCACCCAACCTGTCCAAATCATCCTGGAGTTTCACGACATACTCCTCACAGCATACCCTCCCACCCAGCTTTGTGTCGTCTGCAAATTTGGAGATACTACATCCAATTCCCTCGTCCAGATCATTAATATATATTGTGAACAGCTGGGGTCCTAGGACCGATCCTTGCGGTACCCCACTAGTCACTGCCTGCTACTCGGAAAACGACCCGTTTATTCCAACACTTTGCTTTCTATCTGCCAACCAGTTCTCTATCCAAGTCAATACCTTGCCCCCAATCCCATGTGCCTTAATTTTGCAAGCTAATCTCTTATGCGGGTCCTTATCGAAAGTCTTCTGAAAGTCCAAATACACCACATCCACTGGTTCTCCCTCATCTATTTTACCAGTTACATCCTCAAAAAATTCCAGTAGATTAGTCAAGCATGATTTACCCTTTGTAAATCCATGTTGACTTTGTCCGATTCTGTCACTGCTCTCCAAGTACTCTGCTATTACATCTTTTATAATGGACTCTAGCATTTTCCCCACTACCAATGTCAGGCTTACTGGTCTATAATTCCCCGCTTTTTCTCGACCACCTTTTTTGAATACTGGGGTAACATTAGCTACCCTCCAATCCATGGGAACTGTTCCAGAGTCTATCGAGTTCTGGAAGATGACCAGCAATGCATCTACTATCTCCAGGGCCACGTCCTTAAGTACCCTAGGATGTAGATTATCAGGCCCTGGGGATTTATTGGCTTTCAGTCCCGTCAACTTCCCCAACACCATTTCCCTACAAATACTGATTTATTTCAGTTCCTCCCTCTCATTAGTCCCTATATTCCCCGACATCTCTGGGAGGTTATTTGTGCCCTCCTTCTTCAAGACAGAACCAAAATATGTATTTAATTGGTATGCCATTTCTTTGTTCCCCATTATAAATTCCCCTGATTCTGACTGTAAGGGACCTACGCTTGACTTCACCAAATCTTTTTCTCTTCACATATAAGCTTTTACAGTCAGTTTTTATGTTCCCTGCAAGCTTACCTTCATAATCCATTTTCCCCCTCTTAATTAATCCCTTTGTCCTCCTTTGCTGAATCCTAAACTGCTCCATATCCTCAGGTTTGCTGCTTTTTTTGGCCAATTTATATGTCCTCTCTTTTGATCTTATGTTATCCCTAATTTCCCTTGTTAGCCACGGTTGAGTCAACTTTTTTGATTTATTTTTATGCCAAACAGGGATGACCAAATTCTGTAGCTCATCCATGCGATCTTTGAATGTTTGCCATTGCCTATCCACCTTCAACTCTTTGAGTGACATTACCCAATCAATCCTACCCAACTCGCGTCTCATACCATCATAGTTCCCTTTATTTAAATTCAGGACCTTAGTCTCTGAGTAAACTACTTCACTCTCCATCTTAATGAAGAATTCTATCATATTGTGATCGCTCCGACCCAAGGGGCCTCGCACAACAAGATTGTTAATGAATCCTTTCTCATTGCATAATACCCAGTCTAAGATGGCCTGATCCCTAGTTGGTTCCTCGACATATTGGTCCAGGACCCATCCCATATACATTCCAGGAATTCCTCCTCCACAGTATTGTTACTAATTTGGTTAGCCCAATCTATATGTAGATTAAAGTCAGCCATGATGATTGCTGTGCCCTTATTGCACGCTTCTCTAATTTCCCTTTTAATGCCATCCCCAACCTCTGCATTACTGTTTGGGGGTCTATACACCACTCCTACTAATGTTTTCTGCCCTTTGGTATTTCTCAGTTCTACCCATACAGATTCCACATCATCAGAGCCAATATCTTTCCTTACAATTGTGTTAATCCCCTCTTTAACCAGCAATGCTACCCCACCTCCTTTTCCTTTTTGCCTATCTTTCCTGAATATTGAATACCCCTGGATGTTGAGTTCCCAGCCTTCGTCCCCCTGGAGCCATGTTTCCAGAATTCCAATCATATCATATTCATTTACCTCTATTTGCGCTGCTAATTCATCCACCTTATTACGAATGCTCCTTGCATTAAGACACAAAGCCTTCAGGCTTGTTTTTTTAACGCTCTTAGACCTTTTAGAATTATTATTTACTGTGGCCATGTTTGTTTTAAACCCTTGATTTCTCTGATTGCCACCTTTGTTTTTCTCCTTCCTGTCTTTTGCTTCTATCCTTGTTTCCCTTTCCTTTTTTCTCCCTGCTCAGGTTCCCAACCCCCTGCCATTTTAGTTTAAACCCTCCCCCACAGCACTAGCAAACACTCCCCCAAGGACATCGGTCCCGGTCCTGCCCAGGTGCAGACCGTCCGGTTTGTATTGGTCCCACCTCCCCCAGAACCAGTTCCAATGTCCCAGGAATTTGAATCCCTCCCCCTTGCACCATTCCTCTAGCCATGTATTCATTTAAAGTATCCTTCTATTTCTACTCTGACTAGCACGTGGCACTGGTAGCAATCCTGAGATTACTACCTTTGAGGTCCTATTTTTTAATTTACCTCCTAACTCCCTATATTCAGCTTTTAGGACCTCATCCCGTTCTTTACCTATATTGTTGGTACCTATATGCACCACGACAACTGGCTGTTCACCCTCCCTTTCAAAAAATTTCTGCAGCTTCTCCGAGACATCCTTGACCCTTGCACCAGGGAGGCAACACACCATCCTGGAGTCTCGTTTGCTGCCGCAGAAACACCTATCTATTCCCCTTACAATAGAATCCCCTATCACTATAGTTCTACCCATCTTTTTCCTCCTGTCCTGTGCAGCAGAACCACCCCTGGTGCCAAGAGGTTGGCTTATGCTGCCTTCCCCTGTTAAGCCATCCTCCCCAACAGTACCCAAAACGATATAACTGTTTGAGAGGGGGATGACCCCAGGGGATTCCTGCACTACCTGCCTGTGCCTAGTATTCTGCCTGATGGTCACCCATTCCCTTTTTCCCTGTGCAACCTTTACCTGCGGTGTGACCACCTCCCTGAACGTGCTATCCACGACCTCCTCAGCCTCGCGAATGCTCCAATATCTATCCATCCGCTGCTCCAGTGCTGCAATGCGGTCTGTCAGTAGCTTCAGCTGGACACACTTCCCGCACACGTGGTCGTCAGGGACGCAGGAAGTGTCCCTGATTTCCCACATAGTGCAGGAGGAGCAAACAGGAACTGCATTTGAATAGGGAGCAAGACAGCGAGATGCCATTTTCACGAAGCAATTTACAGATTTTCACGTTTAACCATGCATCTATCCTCGCCTGAAGTTGTTGTGCAATTTGTGCATAAATAATGGTGAGCGCTGTTAGTCTCACTGTTATTTTGACACTAAATTCTAGCCCCTTGCTTTTGTGGTGAAAACTACCTTGTTGTATTATATTTTATTACAATAGGAAAATGCCATTATTTCCCTTACCTACATTGGTTACTAGATACAGTAGCAATTCAATTCGCTGATCCCTGGAGGACTTGCGATGTGCTATCTAACAGTCTTTAGTTTTTTAAGCAAAATGCACAAAACATTTAACTCTTCCTTTCTCAATAACTATCAGAATGGCACCAAGTTCTGGTGCTGATTACTGATAATTATGTTTGATTTTGTATAAAATTACTATTCAATTGCATATATTTTATTTATGATTATGATTTATGATTCTAAAATTCAGAATTAAAGGAAGACAATGGTATCAGTACAAATAGAAAAAGAAACAAATCATATCACCAGTGCAGTTTGCCCAGATGTTGGCGCCAGCTAAGATTTTTTTAAAAATCAGACAGCACATTGAGTAAGTTCAGTCTCCATCGGGCCTTCCAACTCCTCACAGAATGGTCATCTTACTGAAATATTCATCGTGGTCAAATTTATTTTGTAAAGTCTACGTTATTCATTGAAATAAAATCCACAAAATGTTATAATATAATTGCCAGCATGAAACATCACACAATTATATTTTTGAGCAGATTTTACTGGCAATTTCATTTCACATTAGTACCAGGACGATTGCCAAAGAGATTACAAAGGTTTAGATGTCTAAATCATTAAAAGTACACTTCAAATTTCAGCTAGCTAAAATATTTTATCACCCATTCTTTTAACAAGTTTTGCATCTTCTGCTATGTTCTAAATCTTCTGTGCTCTATTTATTTCATACCTTCTTACCTTCTAATTTTCAGCCCATGCCTTTGGAAACTCTTTTGTACTTTTCTGATTTGCTTATCCTTTCCCTGACATGCTGATCGATATTACAGAGCAAGCTTTTCTTCTATATTATATTTATTTAGCAAAAACTACTTGAAGAAACAAATATTATGGGGTATTGGGAAAAAGGAGAAAAATGGGTTTAGTGAAGATTGTCCTGGAGCTAGAACTGGCATAAACACAAGCACAATGGTTGAATGACATCTTTCTTTGCTGAACGTCCTACGATTCAATGATAATGTCTTCAACTTCGGGTGGAACATATTGGTGAAAAAGTAAGAATTGAAGTCTAACCCATTTTAAGATTTTGAAGCATAGTATGACATTTTTTCCCCGTAATAATGGCAACTTACATTCACATTGTACCTCAACAATCATCTATACAAGGTTAAAATACTTTAACCTTAATCAAAATGTGCTCGAGATCATTCGACATTTACGCGTGAGTATTTCCAGCAGAAGTCACTGGGTAGCAGTAAGGAGTAGGAACGCTGGCTGATTTGTTACTTCCGAACCCAGCTGCTTTGTCACTTTGATCTGCAAATTGTGGGTTCCAGCTTCACTATAGATTTCAGCATGTAATTTAGGCTTATACTTCAGTACAATATTGAGAGTGCTGCAATGTTGAGGGTGCTGACTTTCAGATGAGACAGTAAACCAAGACCTTGTCTGTCCCATCAGTAGATGTAAACAATTTCATGGTACTATTTGAAGAAGAGCAGGGAGTTCATCTGACCAAGATTCCCCTCTCAAACATCACCAGATAAAAATTAATTAACTAATCATTCATCTTATTTGTTGTTTGTGGTACCTTGCTCTGTCAAGATTGGCTGCCATGTTTGGTTATGAAGCACATTTAAATGTCCTGAGGATGTAATAAGGTGCTATCGAAATTAAGTTCTTTCTTATTTTATATGAAGTGGCGGGGATAAAGAATGGGTTCAAAATTTTAATGTGAATAAATGTACGGTAATGTCCAATGGAATATGAAATGCGTGTGTACAATGAATGGATGTCCATCAATAAAGATGAAAAACAATTTAGGTGTGATGATTGGTCATTCACTAAAAGCATCCAGATAACGTAAAGCTGTTATCAACAAGAATGATCATGTACTTGAATCAGCTCAAGTACATTTGACTAAAGTCAAGAGAAGTTATGTTAACCTTGTATAGATAATTGATAAGGCTACATTTGGAATATTGCGTGCAATTTTGAGTACTCTGCTGTCAAAAGGATGTTGATGTTTTGGATAAGGTTCTGAGAAAAGCAATGAGTGTGATTCCAGGATATATGACCGCATAATCCATGTTGTGCTGCAGTACTGCAGGCCTTCCTCCCCCTTTAAAGGGGAGGGGCCTAGCGCAGCGTGACCCGGGGCCCAGCTGGGCTCATGGAGCACAGCCGGCACCCCGTAGGGGGGGCTGCGCAGAAGGCCGGGGATGGCAACGGGTGCAGGTGCTGGCAGGCGGCCAGCAACAAAAATGGCCGCCCAGCACCTCCCCTTTAATTTGCGCCGCCCTGGCCACAGGTAGGCCCCCCTGATCCTGTCGGACATAGCGGCCGGGGCGTTGCGCACAGTGATGACGTCGTCGCTGGCGGTGCAGCGCCGCAGGGCGCTAACGGTTACCGCGGCTGCTAACTTCCCACTGAATTTCGCGGGAGGCGTTGGCGGTGCCACGTCCAGGTGCTAGTTGCTTTGTGCCCCATTAGCACTCTCTTAGGGTGCTAACGGGAGGTGCAAATCAACCAAATTTTTCCCCCTGAAGTCATAATAAATACATTTATTTTCTAGTTGTAAAGAAACACTCATGACTGGAATTTGTTTTTAGACCTCAAGCATCAGTTAGAAACCCAAAGATTTCATCCTGCTCCTGTGGAGCTACAATAACCAGAATCCAGTATAATAACCCATGTGCATGAGAACCAATTAGATAAGGCCCAGGAAGTTGTATTGTTGAAACCATTAAATAAAATTCTTGAACTAGCATTGTTATTTGAAATAGTTTTATTTGGTTGGGGGGGTGGGGGGTGGGGGATTGCAGATAGGACTGATGTTTGTGTCAGGCTAAGGAGGATTGTTTATTAGGTGTTTTAATGCTGACATCAGACATTGCAGCCAGAATCATTCATTCAGTGAAGCCCAGTCCACGGCTGTTTACTGGAAAGTCAACAATGGGATAAACCAACCACCAACAACAGCTCCAGAAAGGTCTGCAAATCCACATGAAGCAGGTAAAGCTATCTTTTATAACAATGTAAATAATAGAGAAAATAAACAGAAGAAGGTTTTGGGGAAGGAGGAAGAAAGAATAAACTGAAGTCCTTGGCCTAGAAATTGGCCTGAGGCGCCCAAGCGGCGCAAAGTTCGCCTGGGCGCTGGAATTTGCGCCCCTCTTAGGGCGCTGAAAGTGAATTTCGCAGCGCAACGTGCCGCAGCGCCAGACGCTGCGGTACTGCAGGCCTCCCTCCCACTGTTAAGGGGGAGGGGTCTGCAACAGCGCGAGCCCCGATCGCGGGTGCCGGCAAAAGAGCCCGGCACCAAGGAGAAGTGCCGGGCTCTCGGGAAACAGCCGGCATTGCCGTGGGGGGGGGGGGACCAGGAGGCCGGGGACGGAGGTGCTGGCAGGCGGCCGCCCCGCACCTCCACCTTAACTTGCACCTCTGCCGGCACAGCAAGGCCCCGGGAACCTGGCGCTGATTGCGAACAGCGCTACAGCGGCGTTCGCAAACAAATTTCGCGACCGGGGTGCTAATGGGGCACTGCGCACACCGATGACATAATCGGTGGAGGCGCAGCGCAACAGGCTAACGCCACCATTAGCGCCCCCACTGAATATGGCGGAAGGCGCAGCCAGTGGCGCTACAGCCACTGACTGCCTCTTTTAGGCACTAAAATGTGGCACTCGCCACCCAATTTTTAGCCCCTAGTATCTTAAGCAAATACTGCAAATCCACCATGTAAGGTTAAGCAAAAAAAATACAAATAACTGGAAATAAGAGGCTTGTGGGAGCAAGGAACAAATTTTGTCAAGTGGAGAGTAAAGGCACAGCCAGCCCAGTCAACCCTGCAAAGTTCACCTCACTAACATCTGGGGACTTGTCCCAAAATTGGGAGAGCTGTCCCACAGACTAGTCAAGCAACAGCCTGACATAGCCACAGAATCATACCTTTCAGCCAATGTCCCAGACTCCTCCATCGCTATCCCTGGGTATGTCCTGTCCCACTGCAGGACAGACCCACCAGAGATGGCGACAAAGTGGTATACAGTCAGGAAGGAGAGCCCCTGGGAGTCCTCAACAGTGACTGCAGACCCCATGAAGTCTCATCGCATCAGGTCAAACATGGGCAAGGAAACCTCCTGCTGATTCTCTGAGGGAGGGCAGTAGGTGGTAATGAATCAATACGCCTCCATGTTGAACACCACTTGGAAGAAGCATTGAGGGTAGCAAGGGCACAGAATGAAGTCCCCAACCCAGTGTACAATGTCCATCACCAAGAGTGGCTCGGTAGCACCACTGCTGACTGAGCTGGCCGAGTCCTGAAGGACATAACTGCCAGACTAGGCCTGTGGCAGATGGTGAGAAAACCAACACAAAGGAAAACCTAATTGACCTCGTCCTCACCAATCTACCTGTCGCAGATGCATCTGTCCATGACAGTATTAGTAGCAGTGACCACCGCACAGTCCTTATAGTGAGGAAGTTCCATCTTCACGCTGAGGACACCCTCCATTGTGTTGTGTGGCACTACCACCGTGCTAAATGAGACAGACTCAGAACAGATCTAGCAGCTCAAAACTGGGCATCCATGAGGCACTGTGGGCCATCAGCAGCAGCAGAATCGTTTACCACCACAATCTGTAACATCATATCCCTCAAGCCAGGGGACCAACCCTGGTTCAATGAGGCATGCAGAAGAGCATGCCAAGAGCAGCACCAGGCGCACCTAAAAATGCGGTGCCAACCTGGGTAAGCTGCAACACAGGACTACATGTATGCTAAACAGCGAAAGTAGCATGCTATAGACTGAGCTAAGCGATCCTTCAATCAACGGATCAGATCAAAGTTCTGCAGTCCTTCCACAACCAATCGTGAATGGTGGTGGACAATTAAGCAACTAACGGGAGGAGGCGGCTCCATGAATATCCCCATCCTCAATGATGGAGGAGCTCCACCATCACACAAGCCAGTCTTCAGCCAATTCGATTCACTCCACATGTTATCAAGAAACGGCTGAGTGCACTGGATGAAGCAAAGGCTATGGGACCTCACATCATCCCGGCTGATAACTTGTACTCCAGAACTAGCCACGCCTCTAGCCAAGCTGTGCCAGTAGAGCTACAACATGAAAATGTGGAAAATTGTCCAGGTATGTCCTGTCCACAAAAAGCAGGACATATCCAACCCAGCCAGTTACTGTCTCATCGGTCTAGTCTCAAGCATTAGCAAAGTAATGGAAGGTGTCATCAAAAGGGCAATCAAGTGCCACTTGCTCACCAATAACCTGCTCACCGATGCTCAGTTTGGGTTCTGCCAGGACCACACAGCTCGAGAACTCATTACAGCCTTGGTCCAAACATAGACAAAAGAGCTGAATTCCAGAGATGATGTTAGAATGACTGCCCTTGACATCAAGGCACTATGTGACCGAGTGTGGCATCAAGGAGCCCTAGTAAAATTGAAGTCAATGTGAATCAGGGGGAAATCTCTCCACTGGCTGGAGTCAAACCTAGCACAAAGGAAGATGATTGTGGTTGTTGGAGGTCCAGGACATCGCTGCAGAAGTTCCTCAGGGCAGTGTCCTAGGCCTAAGCATCTTTATTTGCTTCATCAATTACATTCCCCCCATCATAAGGTCAGAAGTGGGGATGTTCGCTGATTATTGCAGTATTCAGTTCCATTCACAGCTCCTCAGATAATGAACCAGTCCATGCCTGCATGCAGCCAGACCTGGACAACATTCAGGCTTGGGCTGATAAGTGGCAAGTAACATTTATGCCACACAAGTGCCAGTCAATGACCATCTCCAACAAGAGAGATTCTAGCCCCCCCCCCCCCCCAGACATTCAATGGCATTACCATCACTGAATCCCCCACCATCAGCATCCTAGGGGGTCACCATTGACCAGAAACTTAACTGGATCAGCTACATACATACTGTGGCTACAAGAGGAGGTCAGAGGCTGAGTACTCTGCAGTGAGTGACTCATTTCCTGACTGCCCAAAGCCTTTCCAACATCTAAAAGGTACAAATCAGGAGTGTGATGGAATACTCTCCACTTTCCCCAATGAGTATAGCTTCAACAACACTCAAGTAGCTCGACAACATCCAGGACAAAGCAACCCGCTTGATTGGCATCCCATCCACCACTTTAAACATTCACTCCTTCCACCAGTGGCACACCACGGCTGCAGTGCGTACCATCTACACGATGCACTGCAGCAACTCGCCAAGACTTCTTCGACAGCACCTCCCAAAAAATCCACAACCTCTACCACCTAGAAGGACAAGGGCAGCAGGCGCATGGGAACACCACCACCTGCAAGTTCCCCATCAAGTCACACACCATCCTGACATGGAAGTATATAGCCGATCCTTCATTGTTGCTGGGTCAATATCCTGGAATTCCCTCCCTAACAGCACTGTGGGAGCACCTTCACCACACGGACTGTAGCAGTTCAAGAAGGCAGCTCACCACCACCTTCTCAAGGGCAATTAGGGATGGGCAATAAATGCTGGCCTTGCCTGCGACGCCCACATCCCGTGAATGAATGATTAAAAAGTAATGTGATGTAATGTTTAAGTAACTTTCCTGTATTATAGGGATAGGTAAAGCATAGTTCTATTTAGACTGCAGCTGGACTTTGGTAAATATCTGGCACCTCACTTCAGAACTGGACTATGCATGAGCAATGCCATGGGAGAACTACTAATTTTTTTATTGCTTTTCTGTGAATGCATAATTCACCCACTACAAACATTATGGCTATAATAATGCCCTTATTCTCATCCTGGTGCCACAATTCTAATCAGTATACATCTCTCTTAAATTGACATATATTGGTTTCTCTCATTAAAACTGTATCAAACACACTAATTTACAACAGCGGAGGTGAACGCTGACTGGAATTAAACTCCTGAATTTACAGGCCTTTTGTTATTTATACTTAAAGATATTGATGAGAAAAGCAATTTAAGAAATTGATCCAATGTACCCAATTCTCGACATAAAATGGGCCTTCAGTGAGAACTAAATAATTAGCATTTTTTTAAAAATTTGCCAAGCTCACTTTGAGAGTACACCAATTGACATAACCTCTCCTAACAAATAACATAGTGATGTACTACAGCAATTACCTGTAAAATGTTCATAATGAGTATTAGATGTGTTTTACAGAACAAAAGCCATTTTCTATCAGCCGGAAACATTATGCTAGAAAGGTATAAATTGGGAATCATATACGCAAGGTTTGAATTTCTTTTCCATCAGATAACAAATGTTTGATATTAAGTATTGCCATTACCTTTTTATTAAAAAATAGCAATCCTACTGCCAGTTTACTTACTCTAATTAATGACGTTACTCTTATGTGAATTAGATACTGGTGGGAAAAGAAATTTTACTTTATGCAATGCCTAAAAACTAATCCAGCAAAATAATTAATTTCTAATCAGAGTCAGTCATGCCTTATCTTCATGTTCAATTAGGTATAAGTTTTGAGCACCATCTAATATTTCACCCTTCAGGATACTAAGTAAGTTGTAACATTTGGTGAAATACTTTCTATTTGAAGCATTTTCTATTGAAAGGGGATTTAAAATTTTTAAAATCCTAAAACTATTATGGGTCCAAGTTACATTCCCAATGATGGACACTCCAGTGTGTGTATCCGCGATACAGTTTCTCATCCTCTACCTCCCTTTACTCTTCTTGTCCTGATGTTTGTCAAATTATGCGGATAATGACTATACTCTGTTACCAAGCAAAAGTGTGAGCCTTGGATTTTAACACCTAAAACACGTGGTTTGGGGTCAGGTCAGAGGTTAAAATTTTTAAAATCTCAAACCTGACCCCAACCCGCCCACTTCCGAGCTTAATGGAGGCGGGACAAGGGGCGGGCAGCCAACCCACTCCCAGGAAGCGGGTTGGCAATCTAAATATTTTAAATGAGGCTGGCAGCCTCTGATTTGACCTGTTTACAGGTTTAACTATAGCCTGCTGGACTTCTGGGTTTTCCCCATCGAAACTCCAAACCCCCCCCCCCCACCCTGCCTACATAACCCACCCCTGTTAACATCCATGTCATTGAGTCAGTGGGTTATTTAACAGTGAGGGCCATCACAATCAAGTCTGATCCTATCCTCATTGGGTCATAATTTTCATCTCCCTTCTGCCCCATTTTTTAGTTGGAATGGGGTGGTAGTGAGATGAGAATAGCAACAATTATTTATTTTTTTAAATTGACTTACCACCCAATTATCCATCCAATGTGATATTTGATTTAGACGGCTAATGTTCCCCCCAGCCGCATGAATATATTTAAATCAGGGTCCTTTACCATATTTTGGACCACAATGCCATTTTGGATTGAGTCAATGTTGCCATGGCTGATTCTTAAAGCCGCCCACTCTTCATGGGTGGTACAGGGTCGGAAATGGCCAGGTTGAACAATATTTGAAGGAGCAATCACCTGCTATAATTTTGATCACTGGAGTCATTTAGTACACATCTTGGTTGCATTTCCCTGTAGTATTTTGCTGCAGAATTACTGTTTTTATTTATTGTAGATGCCAAATAACCTTCAGGAAGCCCAAGGAGGTATTGGCTAAATCAGAAAATGGGATTTCTTTTGGCCACTCCATTCTGGCTGCAGGAATAGCGGGTACAGAAGCAGCAGCAACAGGTGAAGAACTGTAATGATCAGTAACCTGTCATTCTGGAATGGTACACTAGGTGGTGCTGTATGTATATAAGAGTGGGCTACCCACGATGCACCAGGCTACCCACAAGGCAGCAGTCAAGATGGATGCCTCTACAGATACTGTACCTAGTCCACATGTGCTCAATAAAGTGTCTAGCAAAAGCTAGCTGTTCTTAATAAAAACGACTAGTTATTAATGAACATAACATGGTACCAGGAGTGGGGTTTCATTTGGATTAAGTACAAATGTATTAAATACCTCTATCGCCTGTGGGCCTGCAACCATGAGCAGCAATGCTATTTTCCTTGCGTCTGGCTTCGTACCGTACCCGATGGCAGCAATGTAGAGTTTGAATTGTTGTTTAAAAGTCTGCCAATTGTAGCCGATATTTCCTGTGAGTTTCAAACGCTCTGGTGGCTTCAAATTCTCCATGTCGCGTTGCACAATATTCAGCAGATCTTACCAATCCTGGTACCATGTTATGTTCATTAATAACTAGTCGTTTTTATTAAGAACAGCTAGCTTTTGCTAGACACTTTATTGAGCACATGTGGACTAGGTACAGTATCTGTAGAGGCATCCATCTTGACTAATCGGCAGGATTGCCGTTAGCGACAATGGTCCATGCTTCAACTGTAAGGAGTGGCAACAGTTTGCAGCACATTATGACTTTCAACACATCACATCCAGTCCTTTGTATGCTCAGTCGAATGGTAAGGCAGAGAAAGGTGTTCAAGTTCTCAAGCAGCTACTGAAGAAAGTGACAGAAAGCAAGTCTGATCCTTATCTCGCCCTGCTGAGCTACCGAGCCTCACCTTTAGACTCTGGTTCTTCACCTGCTGAACTCCTAATGGGTCGCAAGTTGCGTACCACGCTACCCTGTTGTGCAAAAGAAAAGCAGAGTAAGGAACTGAGACAGAGACTTCAACTGTTAAAGCTGAAACAGAAATCATACTATGACAAGTCATCCAAAACTCTGAAACCATTGACAAGGGATGATGTTGTCAGGATTGAAGATCCAGATGCATGGAACAGGAAAGCTACAGTTCTTGAGGAAGTAGGACCAAGGTCATACACTGTTAGAGCTGAGGAAGGACAGATTCTCAGGAGGAACTGCCGTTCCCTCCTAAAAACACAAGAGACTATTGAAGAGCAAATCGATGACAATGCCGCAACTGAATCTTGTCACTCACCACCAGAACAATCTAACACAAATACACATACAGGCTCTCATGAAAACACATCAGAGTTACCTGTGCTGAGAAGATCCACACGTGAAGTAAAAAAGCCTGATAGACTTAATCTTTGAGTACAAAGAAAACTACATTGAAAATGTATTGACTGTTGAAGATGTTTATGTTGTTATGATTGATTGATATTGATTGATACTGATTTTGTTTAACCTCAAAGAAAGGGGGATGTAATGATCAGTAACCTGTCATTCTGGAATGGTACACTAGGTGGTGCTGTATGTATATAAGAGTGGGCTACCCACAATGCACCAGGCTACCCACAAGGCAGCAGTCAAGATGGATGCCTCTACAGATACTGTACCTGGTCCACATGTGCTCAATAAAGTGTCTAGCAAAAGCTAGCTGTTCTTAATAAAAACGACTAGTTATTAATGAACATAACAAGAACCACATGGAGCTGCAGCTGGAGGATGAGGAGGGGAGCTTACAGACATCCTTACCCTCCAAACAGGGTGTATAGGCCCAGAGTTACCTACCTCCAGTATTCTGAGCAGCAGTGTGTAAGGAGGCTGTGCTTCTCTCGGGAGCCCGTTACTGAGCAGTGCAGTGGAAATGCATTACCTATTACAGCAGCCCTCAACATTTTAGCCTGCAGCTCCTTTCAGGCTGCAATACGGGATATCAGCAACATCAGTCAATCTGCAATTTTGCGTGTCTTAAGCAGGTGACTGATGCCATGTTTGTGAGAGACAACAAGTTCATCATATTCCCCATGTACAACAGGAAACAGCTCTGGAGTTCACATACATTGCAGGCTTCCCCCAAGTCTAGGTCGTCATTGACTGCACACACATTACTCCATAATAATCTAAGACAGCTCTGGGCACTATCTGGAATTTTACAATACCTGTGAATTGATGTAATGGATTGTATATACAGCATGTGATTGACAAAAAAATGAAATGGTTGGTCTTACGGTTGAGGACAATGGAACTAAATTGTTTTACTGACTTTTAACTTGTTGCGCAATCATTATTCCTGTAATGTCAAACTGAAAGGGATAATGTGCATTGCCCCATCCAAAAACAAGCTCGATAGCAATTAATTAGCATTAAATCAGACCAGTGGTGATATTTTTTTAACTGTGAAAGTACTTTGTACAGTAACAGCAAATACTTAAAAAAATAAGATGGCAAAAATGTCAACCTTTGCTAAATTATACTAAACCTCAGTGAATGTAATTAACTGCCTTCTTAATTACCTTGATTAAGTTACCTATCTTTATGAGTTGTACTTTATATATTCTTGAATATAAATAAATATTGCGATATAATGATGTATATGTTTTCATCAAAAAAGGATTTTTGCAGCCACCAAACAGGTTGGTAAATCATGCATGGGACTCTCACTCACAAAGATCTGAAGCAATATTTGATTGTATTTTTATTAGCTTCCTCACAATATGAGAATACTAATGTAAGATGCCATCCATATGAAGATAATCACGAACAGGACAGTGTAAGCATGAGACAATGGATCTATTGTGGCGGAGCCACCAAAGGACTCAGAGCGGTTGTACATAATTCCTTTAACAGCAATGTAGTTACTGCCTGTGTCTGTACCTTTCATTACACTGTTTAACTGTACTATGTCTAGTTACCTTTACAGCATGGCTTCAACGTGATGATGTCATGCCGTTAGTCACGTGATCCCCCAATGGCGGGAAGAATGTGATGACGTGATGACGTCAGCTTTCAGACCAGAGGAGCAGTCCTCGTGGAGCCTTCAAAGAGAGCAGACCTGTATTCGATGTATTCCAGCAGTTTCCAGTTAAAACCTGTTTTGTTCCATTAAAGTTCGTTATTTTGATTGCCCGAGTCGAACTCAGTCTTTTCGTTAGGAACCTCCGTTCCTACATTGGTGACCCCGACTTTCATGAACAGTTTTCGCGGAAGATCTCCAGCATGGACACAAACGCCGTGACTCTGAAACTGCCACAGTTCTGGGAGCAACAACCAGACGCCTGGTTTATCCAGGCTGAAGCCCAGTTCGCCATCAGGAACATCGTCGCGGATCAGACCCGTTATTACTACGTGGTCTCCGCCCTCGACAGCGCAACTGCCTCACGGATCATCAGCTTCCTCGGTAGTCCTCCTACTGACAGCAAGTATGATACGATAAAGGCGCGGTTGCTACAGGTCTTCGGGCTCTCGAAGTCAGAGCGCGCTGGCCGGCTCATCACGATGCCTGGCCTCGGGGACTCCAAACCGTCCGAGCTCATGAGCCAAATGCTCATGCTCTTGGGTGCCGAACCGGAATGCTTCTTCTTCCGGGAGCTTTTCCTCTACCAAATGTCGGAGCAGGTACAGGCTGCCCTAGCCAGATCCGAAATTACAGACTGCGCCGAGCTTGCTGCCGAAGCCGATAAGATTTTCACTGTAACCCAGCAGTGCTGTGCGGCCACGAGGCGCCCATCCCCCACAGATGCGGTTCCAGCTCCTCCTGCAGCGGGCTGGTGCTCCTATCATGCCCGATTTGGCGCAAAAGCACGACGCTGCCGCCCCCCCCCTGCAGTTTTTCGCCCCCCAAAAAAACAAAGCTCCTGCAGCGTTCCTGGCGAAGGAGGACCGGGTCTAATGGGCGCTCCGCGGTTGCGATGGCCGTCGGATCTACGGGGAAACTTCTTTATATCACAGCAATTTGAACTTTCCAAAAGCGGCGGGTCCAAATCTGTTTTGGCGGTCAGCGCTTCTGTTGGGAATTCGTCATGGCCACAGTCTCACAGGCCATCCTAGGGGCAGATTTTCTGTGTGCCAACAGCCTCCTCGTCGATGTCCGGCACCACCGGTTGATCAACACGGCCACCTTCCACTCGATTCCGTGCTACCACGGTACCACCGTGGCACGCTCTATTGCCTGCACTTTCCCTCCTCCGGATGACTTCACTCGGCTCCTCGGAGTTTCCGGAGCTGACAAGGTGCACTTTCTCCTCCTCGGCCACGAAGCATGGTGTTGAACATCATATCACCACTACTGGCTCCCCGGTTTATGTGCGGGCTAGATGGCTCGAACCCGGCAAGCTCGCGGCTGCGAAAGCGGAGTTCGACATGATGGAGCGGCTCGGGATCATTCGCCGATCCAATAGTCCCTGGTCTTCGCCTCTCCACATTGTTCCGAAACCGGGCGGCGGCTGGCGGCCATGCGGTGACTACCGACACCACCACTCCTGATCGGTACCCGATTCCGCAATTTCAGGATTTCTCGGCCCATTTGGCAGGAAATTCTATCTTTTCTAAAGTCGACCTCGTCCGGGGGTATCACCAGGTTCCCGTGCACCCGCAAGATGTCCCAAAAACTGCAGTCATCACCCCTTTCAGCCTCTTTGAGTTCCTGTGGATGCCGTTTGGCTTGAAGAATGCGGCACAGGCGTTCCAGCGCTTAATGGATTCCGTACTCCGAGACCTACGCTTCATCTTCGTCTACCTTGACTACATTCTCATCGCCAGTGCTAGCAAGGAAGAGCACATCTCCCATTTGCGTACCCTCTTTACACGCCTCAGCCAGCATGGTTTAATCATCAGCCCGGTCAAGTGCCAGTTTGGCCTGCAGCAGATCGATTTCTTGGAACACCGCATAACATCGGACGGTGCCGTCCTCTTAATGATGAAGGTGGAAGCGGTTACCTCTTTCCCGCGCCCGCCAACCGTCAAGGCCCTGCAAGAGTTCCTGGGGATGGTCAACTTCTATCACCGATTCATCCCTAAGGCGGCTCAGCTTATGCAACCCTTGTACGGGGCCCTCAAAGGCAAGTCCAGTAAAGATCCAATCAGCTGGACAGCCGAGATGGACCAGGCATTCGTCAACACCAAGAGCGCCTTGGCCAATGCAACCATGCTGGCACACCCACTTCCAGGTGCCACCATCGCCCTTACCACGGACGCGTCAGACTACGCCATCGACGCAGTGCAGGAACAGTGGGTCAACGGCACGTGGCAACCGCTGGCGTTTTTCAGCCGTCAACTACGGAAAAATGTAAAAAAATACAGCACCTTTGATCCGGAGTTACTGGCCCTTTTCCTAGCCATTCGCCATTTCTGGTTCTTATTGGAAGGATGTCCCTTCACGGCTTTTGTCGACCACAAGCCTCTAACGTTCGCCATGGCCAAGACCGCCGAGCCGTGGTCCGCTCGTCAACAACGTCACCTGACGTTTATTTCCAAATTTACCACGGACATTCAACATGTGTCTGGTAAGGACAACCTGGTGGCGGATAGCCTTTCCTGTGTGATGGTCCACGTGGTTCACCTGGGGATCGACTACGCCCTCATGGCTGCAGATCAGGCCTCAGATTCCGAGGTCCAATCATACAGAACCGTCCCCTCTAGTTTCCAAGCGACCGACGTCACTTTCCAGGCCACAGGCGCCACGCTCCTTTGCGACGTCTCCATGGGCGTTCCCCGACCTATTGTGCCAGTCGCATGGCGCCGGAAGGTGTTTGATGTCATACAGGGGTTGTCGCACCCTGGGATGAAGGCTTCACAACGGCTTATGTCGGCGAAGTTCATCTGGAAAGGTATGCACCTCGATGTCCGTGACTAGGCTAATACCTGCGTAGTCTGCCAGAAGGCCAAGGTCCAGCGTCATGTTAAAGCTCCAGTGGCTACGTTTGCTGTTCCGGAGCGTCGTTTCGACCACGTGCATGTGGACCTTGTGGGGCCGCTTCCGCCTTCTCAGTGTTATACGCATCTCCTCACCATGGTGGACCGCACCACTAGGTGGCCAGAGGCAATTCCTTTGGTTTTCACCACTTCGGCAGACGTCGCTAGAGCTGTCATCTCCTGTTGGGTTGCCCGTTTCGGGGTACCGGCGGACATCTCTTCCGACCGTGGGCCACAATTTTCCTCGGAGCTTTGGAACGCTGTAGTTCAGGGGCTCGGCACCAAACTTCATCGCACCACCGCCTATCATCCACAGGCGAACGGCCTTTGAGAGCTATTCCACAGGTCTTTTAAAGCCGTCCTTCGGGCCAGTCTTCAAGATGCAGGATGGGTGGACAGACTTCCATGGGTCCTTTTGGGTCTTCGTACGGCGCCCAAAGAAGACCTGCAATCGTCCTCAGCCGAACTCGTCTACGGCCAGCCTCTCCGAGTACCAGGGGATTTCCTCCCTTCTCCCACAGAGCCATGGTCCACCTCCCAGCAACTCGTTAGCCACCAGGAAGCGGCCAGATGCTTCGCTCTGGTGCCTACATCAAATCACGGCTTACAGAACTCCCACGTGCCAGCGGAACTGAAGAATGCTGAGTATGTATTCATCCGCCACGACGCTCACCGGGATCCACTCAAGCCCCCTTACACTGGTCCTTTCCGCGTCATCGAACCAGGAGACAAATCCTTTTCGGTCGACATCGGAGGAAAGACGGATCACATTTCGGTGGACCGATTGAAGCTGGCTCACCTGGACCTGGACCGCCCAGTCGTCATCGCTCAACCGCCGAAACGTGGCCGACCGCCCGCAGCCGCTCGCCGCGCCTGCTCAACCACAATCGCCTGCCAGCTCGACCACCGGTCATCAACTTCCTCTGCCAGGTTATCGAAGTCGATCAGACAGACTTGTCAGACCTCCTCCTCATCTCACTTTTTCTGTTAAAGACAATTCTGGGGGGGCGCATGTGGCGGAGCCACCAAAGGACTCAGAGCGGTTGTACATAATTCCTTTAACAGCAATGTAGTTACTGCCTGTGTCTGTACCTTTAATTACACTGTTTAACTGTACTATGTCTAGTTACCTTTACAGCGCGGTTTCAACGTGATGACATCATGCTGTTAGTCACGTGATCCCCAATGGCGGGAAGAACGTGATGACGTGATGACGTCAGCTTTCAGACCAGAGGAGCAGTCCTCGTGGAGCCTTCAAAGAGAGCAGACCTGTATTCGATGTATTCCAACAGTTTCCAGTTAAAACCTGTTTTGTTCCATTAAAGATCGTTATTTTGATTGCCTGAGTCGAACTCAGTCTTTTCGTTAGGAACCTCCATTCCTACACTATCCCTTAAAAGCACACACCTTTTCTGAACTGCTGTATTTCCAGTTGTGATGCAAAAAAGCTGATTATTTTCATGACTTCAATATTTTCCAAACGATTTGTAACCAAACTGGAACGCTGACTGCAGCTGGTGTAAACTTCGACACAAAAGTTGCAAAGTACAACACAGGAGTCAGGTTACAGGTTCAATTACTGCAGGAAATTTTATTCACTTTTCCAAAATGTATTCACCAATGCAGTCTTCAACTGATGTCAGTCGTTTATTCATTGTAAAGGCGCTGCTTGTTGAAAAGCTCCCTCCTTCAAAGCACAAATATAAACGGAGCTTCAGTGCAAGATACTGTCAGTTCCACCTGGGTTGGGTGCATTACAAGCTACATTAGTACAACTTGTGCAGTGTAAATTGGTCGTGAAGGCCTGTGGACTCCAGCGTGAAACTGTCTGCTCCAGGGAATATCAGCCGACAGACTACTTCCTCCCAGGAATTGCCCTCTACTTCACTTAGATCCCCTCCCCAACCTCCATCACCATTCTTGGGATTTTCCGGCAGAAGGGATGGTGGATCTTGAATATGTTTGTCCATATTTAAGTAGACTTATTCAAATGAAATGCTAATTGATGGTATTACATCACCAAATGTATTTCGATCAGTAACGCCTTAGTAATGCTGGATGTCAGGAATGCTGTTACATTTCTGGTGTTGCTATGAGCACTGGATGGGTGGGTGGGGAGTTAAAATTAAATAGCAGCACACCAATCTATTACAGTACATGAAGTGAGAACACTTTCTGAAAATAAAAAATAAGTTTTCTTCGACCAGTATCATTGTCCATGCTATATTTTGGCAGTAATTCTGCCTCTCGCCCACCCCCCTGCCCACCTAAGATGGGTGACCCAGTGGGACAAGAAATACCACCGGGGGCCACCACAAATCTTGTAAATAATCTGACACTGAAAGAAGCTCCAGGGTCAGAGCAGAGAGATGGGCAAACACAACCAGAAAGCATTTTTAAAATTCATTCTCGGGATGTGGATGTCGCCAGCAAGGCCGGCATTTATTGCCCATCCCTAATTGCCCTCGAGAAGGTGGTGGCGAGCCGTGTACTTGAACCGCTGCAGTCCATCTGGTGAAGGTACTCCTACAGTGCTGTTATGTAGAGATTTCCAGGATTTTGACCCAGCAACGATGAAGGAACGGTGACAAATGTCCAAGTCAGGATGGTGTGTGACTTGGAGGGGAACTTGGAGGTTGTAAAGTCTGTGGGTTGTGCAGTTAATAGATACACAGACTTCAGAAGTAACAAACAAACAGGTCTTTACTATTCGAAGGTCCGGGCGAATCTGCCCCAGCGATCCTGCCACAACACTTATATACTGGTGTGGTCACTATCAGTATTACAGTATACAGAAGCCAAACAAATAGTGCCACACCTAAAGTAGTTCTCTTAAAGGTGAACGGTTACATTCAATAGTTCCCTTAAAGGTAGACGGGTACATACACTACAATCCTCCCTTTTTAGCTTATTACTTACAGAGTCCCCGTTAAACATACATATCTTCAACTTCCTATAAAACAAATTACAGATATAATCTCGGTGGAGTCAATGTCATATAAAACAATTTACAGATATAATCTCGGTGGGAACAGTTCACAGGTTCAGTCTCTGCGGAAACAGTTCATAGATTCAGTCTCTGATCTTGACTGGTTCCGAACAACATTTCTTTGGTGTAGCCGGTTCACCTGGCTAGCGTGACTCCTCCATAGCCTTTTTCTTGACGTAACAGCTTGAACTTTCGTCCTGTTGAACCAGCAGTGCGGACTTTTACAACCAACTGGCTGTCTTGACATTTTCCAGTTTTTCAACTAATTTAGCTCCTTTCGTAATGTCCCGCCTGGAATGGTAGAAGTGCTAATATTTTAGACAGTTATTATCTTCTGCTTCTTCTTTTTCTTTTCTGCCTTTTTGAAACTCTCGGAGCTCCTTTCTCGGCTGCCAGCTGTAGCGCCACCAACTCTCTATGTTCCTTAGACCTTAAGTGCTTCATCCAGATTTCAGCACTTTGGGAGTTTTCATCACAAGCTGGGCAGACCACATCCTCGTAATATTCAGTGTCACTCAACAGGTCATGGTAATATTCGGGTTCGTCCTGAGTTAGGCCAGCGAGAGAGCCTTCTTCTTCCTCCTCACCCGTCTGGACATTAGCTGACGGTGGTTCCTTCCCTAGACATCTTTCTTGAAAAGACTTCTTCATGCATTCATATTCATCCCGCTCTTCCTGGGTTATCTGCCATTCCTTCACGACGGACCTCATTTGTGAGTTCAATACCTTCCCTTCCATCGGGAATTGCGTTATCAGGCTATTTAAACCTTCTACTGAAGTAACGGTTTCCACATTCTTCTGTTCACCTTGACATGATTCAACGTACTTTTGGCATCCTTGTAAAATTTGTGTTGCCACCTCAGCTATCTCCGTGACTTTTGAGAGCTCCGAACTCGTTCCCCCTGAAGATTGAAGCTCGTGTTCAGATTGTTCCCCTTGCAGAGTCTTGTCCTTCAGCATATGAAGGAGTTGGCTGACCGTTAACTCTTCCCTGGGAACACGGTGGATCAGAGTCTTCTCCATTTCATCCACCTCTTTCTCCAATACTTCCACCTTACGTTCCTCTTGAACTTTGGCTTTCAGCGCTCGGAAAAGTTGCGCCCTGATGCTCTCTAGTTCATGTTCAGGGACCATTCTTACAGCTTCCTTTTCTTCCACTGAAAGGATTCCCAGTTGAATCTGTTCTTCAAGTTGTTGAACCTCGGTCATTGCCGCCTCATATTTGTCTTGGGTGTCCTTCAATGTTTTTATGAGTTCTTGGACATCCTGTCTTTCATGCTCTGCCATGTTTTTCACCTCTAATTTCTCATCTATGGATGGAACTTCTACCGATGAGTCTGTCTTGGCCTTGAGCTCATCAAGAATTTCCTGCAGCCTTTGGACTTCTTGCTCATGTTCAACCTTTAGTTGTTCATATGCTTCTACTGAAACTAGCTTTTCGGAGGCTGCCGAGTTAACCCCCTCCAGAATTGTAGCCTGGGCCTGTTCATACTGTTCTTTCAACTTCTCACACTCTGCTTGTAAGGAGTCTTGGAGAAGAACTGGAATAAAATCCTGGCTTCCTGAAGATTCCTCTTCCTTTGGTTCGTTCTGTAAATATTCTAGTTCCTGAACAGCATCAGGGGAATGTGATTGGTATTTGGCCACGATGGCTCTATGGTCGCTCACTGCTTGAGCTAGCTGTCTCTGTTGTCTTTCCAGGTTCTCCCATTCGGTGTCCCAGAACTTTTCCATCTTTTTCATCTCTTGTACGAGACGGTCACTCAACTGTTCTAATTGTTGTCGTACTTTGACATAAGTTTGCGTCCGAGCTCGGTGTTCTTCCGTCGTGGATGAATCCTTTGCTTGAACAGGCTCAGAATTCTCTGTCAACCTGGAGTTCTGCTCTGCAGCTTTATTCTTCTTGGTACCATAAGTCGTTCTGCATGTCTTCGTTTTCTTCCCCATCATCGGCAAGTCCCTTTTAGCCTTGTCTTCCATATTCGACTTGGTCTTATCATCATCCATTTCAGAATCTGAGCTAATAGCTTGCACCGAGTCCTCCCTCATTATGGCTTTTAGGTAATGCCATTCCATGTCTATTTTCTTAATCCACTCCCGTCCTAGAAGTGGTGGTCCTCCCTCAGGTAATACGTACAAGCTCATTCTTGGGTGTTCTTTACCCCTATCTCTCACCTTGACTCTTATTTTCCCCACGGGGTATACGTTATGCCCCATGTATGTCTGTAATACGAACTTGGTATTTCTTAAAGGTATGTGAGAGAATAGCCGGTGGTAGTCCCTTCGGTTGATGACTGATAGAGCTGATCCAGTGTCCAGCTCCATTCTTACTTGGACTCCAGCTATTTTTAGTATGACCCAGATGGTCTGTAGATCCGTTTCTTTACCCACATTGTGGATTCTCAGACTACCCAGCTCCTGGTTGTTTGGGTCTGAGTCTGAATTCTGTTCGTCTGAACTCTTCTCAGCCACCTTGTGTACCTTGTTGTACTTTCCTTGTGGTGGCTTCCTTTGATTGTTGGTCTTTTTCCCGGACCGGCATACCTTCGCGATGTGACCCAGTTTGCCACATTTCCTACACTCTTGGTTCTTAAACCAGCATTGACTCTGGTCATGCGTTGTCTTCCCACAATGGTAGCATTTTGTTGTGCTTGAAGTAATTTGGTCCACCCCGAGTGCCGCCGCCTTTAGTTGCATTTCCGCCGTTCCTTTCGCTGCGGCTTCGTGCGATGCAGCTATAAGGACAGCCCTGTCCAGTGTGAGGTCGTTCTCTTCCAGTAGTCGCTTCTGCGTCCCTTCTTTGGACAATCCGCATACGAACTTGTCCCGCAGCGCTTCTGTCAGATTCCCTCCGAACTGGCAGTATTTCGCTAGCCTACGCAGTTCGACCAAGTATTCCGCATTGCTTTCGTCTTTCCTCTGCGTTCTTGCGTAGAATTTGAATCGTTCAGCCAGCATCAACGGTGTGGGGTTCAAGTGGTCCTTCAGCACAGCCACAATCACTTCGAAGGTCTGATCCGCTGGTTTATTTGGTGCTATTAGATGCTTCAAGAGCCCGTATGTTTTTGCCCCCATCGAGTTTAGCAATGTTATCGCCTTGTCGTCTTCCTCTATTTTGTTGGCTTCGCAATAGATCTCTATGCGTTCCACGTACGTGGCCCAGTCTTCTATTTCAGAATTAAAGTTGTTAATATTCCCTCGCTTAGGCATCTTCCTTCCCTTGGGAGCAGCACCAGTATTTCTTTAAGTATTCTTATTTATTTGTTTGTTTCTAAGATGGCGGTTTTCCTGCGAAATCGGCGGTTTCCCGCTCTTCCCTTCTCTCCCCGCCCACTTCAATGGCGGTATGTCAGTTAAGATGGCGGTTTCCCGCTCTTCCTTTCTCGCCCCGCCCACTTCAATGGCGGTTTCCCGCTTCTGGCGTCTTCTCCGCCTAATGGCGGCTTCCCACGTTTCTTCCCGGTGGAAGGGGTACGCTTCCCCCACAGCGGACAGGTTCAGCCGCTGGCTGGCTTCCGCACAGCTCCCCTTACTCGGCTCTGTCTTTTCCTCCCGCCCGCACAGCTCTACCGGCGCTGGGTACACCCCGTTAACGGAGGACAGTGCAGCCGCTGGACTGGCTCTCGCGCAGTCTCTCTCTCCGTACCCGGCTCTGTCGCTCTCTCTCCCGCACGTTCGGTGCTACCGGCCCTGGGTACCCCGTTGGTGGAGAACAGTTCAGCCACTGGACTGGCTCTCGCACAGTCTCTCTCCCCTTGCTCGGCTCTGTCTCTCCCTCTCCCGCACGTTCGGTTCTACCGGCTCTGGTTACCCCGTTGGTGGAGGACAGCTCAGCCGCTGGACTGGCTCTCGCGCAGTCTCTCTCTCCCACCCGCACGGTTCCTGTTCGCCTCCCAGCCCTCTCGCAGACCGGTGTTTCCCTCCCCGGCTGCGGCTGGGTTTCTCTTCCCGCGCCTACTCCCAGTCTCAGCGCTTCGTGGCTGCGGCGCTGCCCGGCTTTTCCCGCCGATCGCGGTCCGGCTGTCACCCGACGCCGTTGGACCCGACTTCTGACCGGCTCAGCTCCCCCTCGACCGAGGTCGAGTGCTCTGCCCTTATCCTCCGGATATTCTCTACACCTTCCCCTACTCACAGTCTCTTCGGCCGCCTTGTTCCCTGCTGATCGGCTCACTCTGTACCGTGGTAGAGGGGTAGTCAGTGCCTGTTGCAGACGGAAGCTTTTGTTGCTAAAGTCTTCCACCTTTCTCCTGCTGCAGCCTCGTGTTTTCTTCCAGCAGCACGACGAGGGCGGTTGCCTCTCTTCGACGCTCTTCTTGCTTTGGTAGTCTTGCCGCAGGGTACGATCGGACTCGTCGCCACTGTAAAGTCTGTGGGTTGTGCAGTTAATAAATACACAGACTTCAGAAGTAACAAACAAACAGGTCTTTACTATTCGAAGGTCCGGGCGAATCTGCCCCAGCAATCCTGCCACAACACTTATATACTGGTGTGGTCACTATCGGTATTACAGTATACAGAAGCCAAACAAATAGTGCCACACCTAAAGTAGTTCTCTTAAAGGTGAACGGTTACATTCAATAGTTCCCTTAAAGGTAGACGGGTACATACACTACAGAGGTGGTGGTGTTCCCATGCGCCTGCTGCCCTTGTCCTTCGAGGTGGTAGAGGTTGCGGGTTTGGGAGGTGCTGCTGAAGAAGCTTTGGCGAGTTGCTGCAGTGCATCCTGTAGATATTACACACTGCTGTTGATGGAGGGAGTGGAAATTTAAGGTGGTGGATGGGCAGCTGGTCAAGCACACTGTTCTGGTGGGATGGCACTGAATAAGAAAATCCAAATCAATTTGTTTTTGACAGCAAAGCTTCTATGGGTTTTTTAAAAAAAATCAACAATACAATGTTACTTTTCTGAACTACCTTGGCAGTGGAGCACATTCCAATTGGTGAAAAATGGGGAACATAAAAACTGACTGTAAAAGCTTTTATAGATATGTGAAGAGAAAAAGATTGGTGAAGTCAAGCGTAGGTCCCTTGCAGTCAGAATCAGGGGAATTTATAATGGGGAACAAAGAAATGGCAGACCAATTAAATTCATATTTTGGTTCTGTCTTCACAAAGGAGGACACAAATAACCTCCCAGAGATGTCGGGGAACATAGGGTCTGATGAAAGGGAGGAACTGAAAGAAATCAGTATTTGTAGGGAAATGGTGTTAGGGAAATTGATGGGAAGGAAGGCCGATAAATCCCCAGGGCCTGATAATCTACATCCTAGGGTACTTAAGGAAGTGGCCCTAGAAATAGTAGATGCATTGCTGATCATCTTCCAACATTCGATGGAATCTGGAACAGTACCCATGGATTGGAGGGTAGCTAATGTTACCCCACTATTCAAAAAAGGTGGTAGAGAGAAAATGGGGAATTACAGACCGGTAAGCCTGACATCAGTAGTGGGGAAAATGCTAGAGTCCATTATAAAAGGTGTAATAGCAGACCACTTGGAAAACAGTGACAGGATTGGACAAAGTCAACCTGGATTTACAAAAGGTAAATCGTGCTTGACTAGTCTACTGGAATTTTTTGAGTATGTAACTTGTAAAATAGATAAGGGAGAACCAGTGGATGTGCTGTATTTGGACTTTCAGAAGGCTTTCGATAAGGTCCCGCATAAGAGATTAGCGTGTAAAGTTAAGGCACATGGGATTGGCGGCAAGGTATTGACTTGTATAGAGAACTGGTTGGCAGACAGAAAGCAAAAAGTTGGAATAAACGGATCTTTTTCTGAGTGGCAGGCAGTGACTAGTGGGCTACCGCAGGGATCGGTCCTTGGACCCCAGCTATTCACAATATATATTAATGATCTAGACATGGGAACTAGATGTAATATCTCCAAATTTGCAGATGACAGAAAGCTGGGTGGGCGTGTGTGCTGTGAGGAGGATGCCGAGAAACTCCAGGATGATTTGGACAGGTTGGGTGATTGGGCAAAAGCATGGCAGATGCAATATAATGTGGATAAATGTGGGGTTATCCACTTTGGTGGCAAAAACAGGAAGGCAGATTATCTGAATGGCAATAGATTGGGAGAAGGAGAAGTGCAACGAGACCTGGGTGTCCTTGTGCACCAGTCGCTGAAGGTAAGCATGCAAGTGCAGCAGGCGGTTAAAGAAGGCAAATGGTATGTTGGCCTTCGAAGCGAGAGGGTTTGAGTACAGGAACAAGGATGTCTTGTTGCAGTTGTACAAGGCCTTGGTGAGACCACATCTTGAGTATTGTGTGCAGTTTTGGTCACCTTATCTGAGGAAGGATGTTCTTGCCATGGAAGGAGTTCAGCGAAGATTCACCAGGCTGATACCTGGGATGGCAGGAATGACATATGAGGAGAGATTGGGACGATTGGGCTTGTACTCGCTGGAGTTTAGAAGAATGAGAGGGGATCTCATTGAAACTTATAACATTCTGACAGGACTGGACAGACTAGATGCAGGAAGGATGTTCCCGATGGTCGGGGAGTCCAGAACCAGGGGTCATAGTCTAAGGATAAGGTGTAGGCCATTTAGGACAGAAATGAGGAGGAATTTCTTCACCTAGAGAGTGGTGAACCTGTGGAATTCTCTACCACAGAAGGCAGTAGAAGCCAATTCATTAAATATATTCAAGAAGAAGTTGGATATACTTCTTAAGGCTAAAGGGATCCAGGGGTATGGGGAGAAAGCAGGGACCGGGTAGTGAAATTGGATGGTCAGCCATGATCGCATTGAATGGCGGAACAGGCTCGAAGGGCCGAATGGCCTACTCCTGCTCCTATCTTCTATGTTTCTATATTAGTAGTAAGCTGAAGCTGACAGATTGGTTGTACTGAAATGGGAATGTGAATTATCACTGTATAAATGCATAACCATCAAATAAAGAAGATTTTTTATAAAAGAGCCATTGAGCCATTCTACTGATTTGTGGCTACGGGAATTTACTGAAGTTGCTCCACACGTGCTTGTCTTGATCTCCTGCTTTCCATTTAACACAAGAATAAGACCATCAGTGCAGCAACATGACATTTCAATAGCTTCAGAAATGCACTGTGAGGAAGTAATTACTGAAATGTAATCAGGAACAGAATATGCTTTTACAAATTTAATAAAGTGCTGTAAACGAAAAGGGGACGCTGCTGCTTAAGTATCAATTCCTGCTGCTGTATTGCTGAAAAGCCACTAATCTATTCAAATTTAAAGATTTAATAAGATGAAAGTAGCAATGCTCTCTTTGAAAGCATATTATATTGTTCTGAAACTATATCATTGTATTTTTGGCAGTACACAGGAATCAAAGTCTATTGTGTTTGGTGAGTTATTTTTGACTGTGGTAGTCGGAATTGAAATCCAGCAGTGGCTCATAATAATAAAAAGCAGTGGGTGTAAATTTGAACTCGGCCGCCCTTTCTGAAGAGAAGCAGACCAATTAGATGCTAACAATGGCATTAACATAGATTCAAGTATTATAGTCCCCTAATGAGCATAATCCTTTGCACAGGATCTGCTTAGCCTTTGGTTGATTCTAGAATTGAGCCCTCGTGCTCAATGTTTCTCATACAGAACACATGTTCAAATAACCAAGCAGCGGGGGCTTTCTGATATTTGAATTGGTGACCATATACAGTACTGTATTCCAACAGCATTACCTAAAGCATTGACTATACTAAAGCGAATGCTCATGAAAGAGTGGTGACACACTTGGAGCTGTATGGGTATGGTATTTTTTTAATAACAGGGAAATAAATTGACAGATTAAAAAAAAAGGTAGTGAAATACCAAAGTGTGGAAATGAGTAAAGGATTTAGATTTTAACCATCTGAGAATGCTGACATGCAACAACACAGATTGCAGCAATGTTAACATGCTTAAAATTTGATTTTATTTATTTTTACGTAGTGTTATTCCACAATACCTTAAAACCTTTTCCCTTGTCTGTGCCCAGGAGACACTTACTTCTCGGATGTAGATATTACTTACCTTTTTACTATTACTACGGAAAGTGTTACAGATGATGCATACTCCACCATAGTATACATCATAAACTGGCCCTATGTGATGAACTGTACAGAAAGTAAGAACTGCCTTTTATATCATACCTTATCATATCTGCAACATGTCCCAAAGCACTGCATAGCTGACGAATTGCTTTTGAAGTGTAGTTATTGATGGGGTGTAGGTAAAAGCCAATTCACACATAGCAAGGTCCCCATAAGCAGTAAATGAGATAAAAGCAGAACTCTTCTTCAAATAGTACCATGGAATCATCCAACTGAACAGGCAGACAGGGTGATAGTTTAATGTCATCCTAAAGACTGCACCTCTGATAGTGCAACCCTCTCTTCATACTGCATTGAAGTGTCAGTGTAGATTATATGCTCAAGTCCTGGAGTGGGGCTGGAACCCACAACCATCTAACTCAGAGACAAGAGTGCTACCGAGACAAATTGATGCATACTTCATTCATCATGTTTTGGATTTTTTAAAACTATTTTTCTACAGCAAGGATTGTGGGGGGGCGGGGGGAAACAGTTGCATTTAAGGTTTGTGTTTTAAAGCAAATTGTACTCATGCGGGTTTAAAAAAAGACAAAAAGTAATTAAAAAGCTGATGAGCTAGGCTTTGAAGTTTTCCCCTAAAAACTGTAAACAATAAGCAATTTATTAGCCTGTCACACCCATTGTGTTGTGTGGTTAATTAATCAGCACCTCGCACCCATTGTATGGGTGGTCCCTATTTTTGGATGCTCAGTAGGGTTTAGTTGGTATAAGCTTTCCCCTCAAGTTGTGAAGGAAAGAGAATAAAAATAGAGACAAAGACATAGGCAGTCAGTCAAGTTATTAAACAGAAAGCTACGAGGGCAAATTTTGGCCAGTCTTAAATGGTTAGGATGCAGGATGGTAATTAGAAGATAGACAAGCAGCAAATGAGACAACCCACGAATGTGGGGCAGAGTAATATGTTCATTATTTCATATCATTATATGAACCACGTTGTACTGATTGAATTGAGTGATTCTGATCAGAACTGTTGCTCTGTATGTTCAGTTGCTCTGAAATGAAGCAGCTTAACAGTTACATAGAAACATGAAACATAGAAGATAGGAGCAGGAGTAGGCCATTCGGCCCTTCGAGCCTGCTCCGCCATTCAACGAGATCATGGCTGATCATCCAAACCCTAGCACCCGGTCCCTACACCGACAGCCATCCCACCCAAGCCCTATCCCCGTAACCCCGTGTATTTAATCCCCCCTAACACTAAGGGTCAATTTTTATCATGGCCAATCAACCTAACCCGCACATCTTTGGACTGTGGGAGGAAACCGAAGCACCCGGAGAAAACCCACGCAAACACGGGGAGAATGTGCAAACTCCACACAGACAGTCACCCGAGGCCGGATTTGAACCCGGGTCCCTGGCGCTGTGAGGCAACAGTGCTAACCACTATGCCACCGTGCTGCAGTTAGTATCTGGCCATCTCATACCAGATGTTTTCTTGGTCTGCCTTTGATAAGAGTGGAGAAACATGTTGGGGTATATGTGAAAGGCATGAATATTGGTTCAGATCACAAGGGGGTACTTTTGTTACACCTCTGAATTATACCATTGTAAAAATAGATAACTCTGGCACGTCAGGAGCCCAGAATTCACTTGTGGGGGCTTGACCAATCAGGGAGATATCTAGCACCATGGTGTTTGCAAGTGTTTCTTTATATCTCTGCGTAAGGGGAGAAAAGCTTTTTTTTTAAAAAAAAAATCACCAAAATATTAGTCAGGCAGCAGCAGGTTGCAAAGGGTGAACCACTACTTGGGTGAGTTCCTGCTTTTATGTTAAGGAAAGGGCCCACCAAAGTGGGGTAATGTACATGTGTTCTTTAGTTTTGTAATAGTACATGAACAGAAGTGATAATTGTACCAACTCTCATCATATTCAGTGCCCTGTATGTTTTGCCTACTGTAGAATAAAACAGCTTACGAATCCCAGGTTTTGCTTCCTGGGACACTGGCACCAGTACTGGGGCAGGAGGGAGCTGTTCCGTTGGGACGGGCTTCACTTGGCCAGTGCTGGGACTAGAGTCCTGGTGGATCATATAACTAGGGCTGTAGAGAGGGCTTTAAACAAACTAGTGCGGGGGGGAGGTTCCTAGAGAGCAAATAATAAAAATGACAACAGAGAAGGTCATAGACTTAGGTAGCAGTGGGGAAATTAAAAACCAGAGCGTGTCAGGAAGGGGCAGAAGGTATGGAGTAAAAGGTAAAGTAATAAAAAGGGCAAAAGCAGGAACTAAGTGTCACAAAACATCTTTGAAAGTTCTCTATCTGAATGCACGTAGCATTCGTAACAAAATAGATGAGTTAATGGCACAAATAACTACATATGGGTATGATCCTGTGGCCATTACAGAAACATGGCTGCAGGGTGACAATGCCTGGGAATTAAACATACCAGGTTATTTAACGATCAGGAAGGACAGGCAGGAAGGAAGGGGAGGTGGGGTGGCTATGTTAATAAAGGAAGGAATCACTGTAATACAGAGAAATGATATTGGGTCAAAAGATCAGGATAATGAAACAGTTTGGGTGGAGGTAAGGAATAATAAGGGGAAAAAAACACTAGTGGGCGTAGTCTATAGGCCTCCGAACAGTGGCAACTCTGTTGGACGGAGTATCAATCAGGAAATAGTTGAGGCTTGTAATAAGGGAACATCTATAATTATGGGGGATTTTAACTATCATATTAATTGGACAAATCAAATTGGGCAGGGCTGCCTTGAGGATGAGTTCATTGAGTGTATTAGGGATGGGTTTCTTGAGCAGTATGTAACTGAACCGACCAGGGGGCAAGCAACCTTAGATCTGGTCCTGTGTAACGAGACAGGATTAATTAAAAATGTCCTAGTAAAGGATCCCCTTGGAATGAGTGACCATAACATGGTTGAATTCCATATTCAATTAGAGGGTGAGAAGGTTGGATCTCAAACAAGCGTGCTAAGCTTGAATAAAGGAGACTATGAAGGTATGAGAGCGGAATTGGGTAGAGTGGATTGGGAAAATAGATTAAAGGGTAAGACGATACATGATCAATAACATTTAAGGAGTTATTTTACAACTTCCAAAAAAAATATATTCCACTGAGAAGAAAAGGGTGTAAAAGAAAAGACAGCCATCCGTGGCTAAGTAAAGAAATTAAGGATAGTATTCGACGAAAAACAAGGGCATATAAGGTAGCCAAATCTAGTGGGAGGATAGAGGATTGGGAAAACTTTAAAAGACAGCAAAAAATAACAAAAAGATTGATTGAGAAAGGGAAGGTAGATTATGAAAGTAAATGAGCAAAAAATATAAAAACAGATAGTAAGAGTTTTTATAGTTATATGAAAAGAAAAAGGGTGGCTAAAGTAAATGTTGGTCCCTTAGAGGATGAGACCGGGAAATTAATGGTGGGAAATATGGAGATGGCAAAAACACTGAATGAATATTTTATATCAGTCTTTACAGTAGAAGACACTAAGAATATCCCAACACTGGACAAACAGGGGGCTAAATGGGGGGAGGAGCTAAACACGATCAAAATCACTAAGGAAGTGGTACTCGGTAAAATAATGGGACTCAAGGCGGATAAATCACCTGGACTTGATGGCTTACATTCTAGGGTCTTGAGGGAAGTGGCGGTAGGGATTGTGGATGCATTGGTAATAATTTTCCAAAACTCCCTGGACTCGGCAAAGGTCCCGGCAGACTGGAAAACTGCTAATGTAACACCCTTATTTAAAAAGGGCAGTAGACAGAAGGCTGGAAACTAGACCGGTTAGCCTAACATCTGTGGTAGGTAAAATTTTGGAGCCCATTATTAAGGAGACAGTAACAGGACATTTGGGTAATCATAATTTAATAGGACAAAGTCAGCATGGTTTTATGAAGGGGAAGTCATGTTTGACAAATTTGCTGGAGTTCTTTGAGGAAGTAACATATAGGGTGGATAAAGGGGAACCAGTGGACGTAGTGTATTTAGACTTCCAAAAGGCATTTGACAAGGTGCCACACAAAAGATTATTGCTTAAGATAAAAAAATCACGGGATTGGGGGTAATATTCTGGCATGGATAGAGGATTGGCTATCTAACAGAAGGCAGAGAGTTGGGATAAATGGTTCATTCTCAGACTGGCAATCAGTAACTAGTGGTGTTCCGCAGGGGTCAGTGCTGGGTCCCCAACTCTTTACAATCTATATTAACGATTTGGAGGAGGGGATCGAGTGTAACATATCAAAGTTTGCAGATGATACTAAGATGGGAGGGAAAGTAGTGAGTGAGGAGGACATAAAAAACCTGCAAGGGGACATAGACAGGCTAAGTAAGTGGGCAGAGATTTGGCAGATGGAATACAATACTGGAAAGTGTGAGGTTATGCACTTTGGCAGGAAAAATCGTAGAGCAAGTTATTATCTTAATGGCAAGAAACTGGAAAGTACTGAATTACAAAGGGATCTGGGGGTCCTGGTGCACGAAACTCAAAAGGTTAGTATGCAGGTGCAGCAAGTGATTAAGAAGGCCAATGGAATGTTGGCTTTCATTGCTAGGGGGATAGAATATAAAAATAGGGAGGTATTGCTTCAGTTGTACAAGGTATTGGTGAGACCGCACCTGGAATACTGCGTACAGTTTTGGTGTCCATACTTAAGAAAGGACATACTTGCTCTCGAGTCAGTACAAAGAAGGTTCACTCGGTTAATCCCGGGGATGAGGGGATGGACATATGAGGAGAGGTTGAGTAGATTGGGACTCTACTCATTGGAGTTCAGAAGAATGAGAGGCGATCTTATTGAAACATATAAGATTGTGAATGGGCTTGATTGGGTGGATGCGGTGAGGATGTTCCTGATGATGGGTGAAACTAGAACTAGGGGGCATAGTGTTAGAATAAGGGGCTGCTCTTTCAAAACTGAGATGAGGAGGAACTACTTCACTCAGAGGGTGGTAGGTCCATGGAATATGCTGCCCCAAAAAGCTGTAGAAGCTACATCATTACATAAATTTAAAACAGAAATAGACAGTCTCATAGAAGTAAAGGGAATTAAGGGTTACGGGGAGCGGGCAGGAATTTGGACATGAGTCTCGGTTCGGATCGGTCATGGCCCTGTGGGTAGCGGAGCGGGCCCAGGGGCCATGTAGCCTGATCCTGCTCCTATTTCGTGTGTGTAATTCTGTTAGATTCAGGAGATGGTTCTGTGATTGTGGATTGGCGGTTTGGATCAGATCAGCCATGATGTTATTGAATGGTGGAGCAGGCTCGAGGGGCCGATTGGCCTACTCCTGCTCCTATTTCTTACGTTCTTATGAATCGAACCAAGTGTCATCTCAATTAATGTCAACTCGATCTGCCATTTGAAGAGATTGAAGGAGTACACGTGTGTAAGATGCAGAGATCCAGTTCAGAACACAAGGGAGTTTCGTTGTTAGTGTCCCGGGTCCCACGGCTGCACTAGTAAGTATCGGGCAGTGGGCGCCAATTTTCGTAAGAAGCAGGCAATCAGACTGGATAAGGGAATGGCCGATACCACTGAACCTGAATAGATATCCGCTGCAGACCCGAACTTGTAACATTAAACGTACAAGGTTGTTATTAAGCTCTAATACAGAAATTATGGAAAGTTAATGGCAGGCAACCTGTCCCTGCCTTCCAAGTTTCAAATATCAAGTGATGTTGCTGTTCGGCATTTGATGAAAGAACTCTTTCATTTAAGCCAAATGAAACATTAATGAAGTAACTCCATTAATTGGCCCCCATACCTTAAAAGCATCATTGTAATGATTCAGATGCGAACTCACAGATTAATTCTACAGTGTCACTGCTATAGTGGTAACTAATGCATTTGCAGCAAAATACAAATCAATATAATGGAGTCTCTCAGCTTAGTTGTCCCAACACACCAATCTAAGTACAGCAATACTAGTTCACAGCTTGCATCCTATGACTGCATAGTTTAATGTGTGGACTGTAACTCAGCCAATGTATTATTTGTCATGTGTCAGTATGCTTAACAGCTCCAGAACAACCAATGTGTTCATATCCTCCTTTTAATGCAAGTACAGATCTTCATTATTGCTCTTCATACGTTCTAACAAATACAGAATATCGTGTAGTACTGATGCATTTTATACTTCCAACAGATCCAGCAACTAAATTTATTTGCTTGATAAGTTCTCCTATTTGATTTGAAATTATTATTAGAAAAAATCAGTTTAACTCAATTCAGTTGATTTGATTTAGTTTCACTTATCTATTTAAGAAAATAATGCCAATATTGCTCAGCAAGACATTTTATTGGGATCTATTAATACATATTGACATTTTGCTCACACGAAATGCATATGCATCATGTTCTGTGGGCTTCTGCTAGTGCCTCTTGGAGTGATTGAGAAGTAAAGCAAAGATTTTTCTGTTTGTCTATTTTTATTTCCTTGCTATGCAATTCTATCTGATCCATCCAATTTTCATGGCAGTCTAGTAGCAATGAGTTTCAACCATCTGTTTCTGTGCTGATCCAGTGTGTCTATTCATCTGGAATGTCTGATTTCCTGGTAGTATAGAGGGTCTATGCATCTGATTTCCCTGGTGGTCGAGTGAAAATTGACTCCCACTGCCCCATTTTGCTGGTGTTCTAGTGGTGAGTCTGTGTGTCTATTCCATCTAATTTCCCTGGTGGTCTACTGAGTTTATCCATTTGATTTCCCTAGCGTCCTACCAGGTCTATGCATTCATGGCTTTACAACCTGATCTAGATCTCTTTGCCCATTGTACCTAATGTTTCTACTGCTCTAGATATTCTACATGTCAATGTCAAGCAATGTCCCTGACAGTCTAGAGTGCCATCAGTTCGTGGTATATAATTTGCTTGGCTGCCTAACTAACTGTTCCAATTTCACTGGGTTTAGGGAGGATCACTCCACTGAGCACCTCAACATGAGTAATTTTCTTCAAATGGTGTTTACAATTTGACAATCAAATTTGGGGATTGGAGGGGGAGTCCAAATCTAAATATGAATTTATCTGAACTATCATTCTGTGAATAGACTAAGTTGGTATTTTGTTTCAAAGTTAACAAACGTATTTTAAACTGTTGAAGTGGTACACTGGAGTTTGCAGGATACACATACCTATATGTCTGTATTTGTGAAAGGAATTTCAGTGCCTGATGCTTGTTTCAGCCTTTATCAAGCTTCAAAGTTAATTTGAGATATTTATCAGTCTTGGTCAAGGCTAGAGGGGTGCATGGGGGTGAAGAGAAATGCCAGGCATAAACAAAGTGAAAGGAAACCCAATGCAGATGCACCAAACAAGTATCACTCAGCCCTCTGTTTGATGAATGGCTAAATGGACTTGTAATTACATGAGATAGGTGTAAGGAGGGGTGGTCAATTTGAAATTTCAGGGCAATTTCTCCAGTGAACAATAGTCTATCATTTCCCTTCCCTAATGCCTCTAGTCCACCTCTAAAAGAACAGGGACAGCATGTAAGTTGTTGATAATTACTAGCTGACATAACAACAACTTGCATTTATATAGCACCTTTAACATAGTAAACATAGAAACATAGAAGATAGGAGCAGGAGTAGGCCATTCGGCCCTTCGAGCCTGCTCCGCCATTCAATGTGATCATGGCTGATCATCCAAATTCAGTACCCTGTCCCTGCCTTCTCCCCATATCCCTTGATCCCTTTAGCCTCAAGAAATATATCCAACTCTTTCTTGAATATATTTAATGAACTAGCCTCCACCGCCCTCTGTGGCAGAGAATTCCACAGGTTCACCACTCTCTGGGTGAAGAAATTCCTCCTCATTTCAGTCCTAAATGGCTTACCCCTTGTCCTTAGACTATGACCCCTGGTTCTGGACTCCCCGGCCATCAGAAACATCCTTCCTGCATCTAGTCTGTCCAGACCTGACAGAATTTTATAGGTTTCGATGAGATCCCCTCTCAATCTTCTAAACTCCAGTGAGTATAAGCCCAATCGACACAATCTCTCCTCATACGTCATTCCTGCCATCCCAGGTATCAGCCTGGTGAATCTTCGCTGCACTCCCTCCATGGCAAGAACGTCCTTCCTCAGGTAAGGTGACCAAAAATGCACACAATACTCAAGGTGCGGTCTCACCAAGGCCCTGTACAACTGTAGCAAGACATCCTTGTTCCTGTACTCGAACCCTCTTGCTACGAAGGCCAACATACCATTTGCCTTCTTAACCACCTGCTGCACCTGCATGCTTACCTTCAGCGACTGGTGCACAAGGACACCCAGGTCTCTTTGCACTTCCCCTTCTCCCAATCTATTGCCATTCAAATAATAATCTGCCTTCCTGTTTTTGCCACCAAAGTGGATAACCTCACATTTATCCACATTATAGTGCATTTGCCATGTTTCTGCCCAATCACCCAACCTGTCCAAATCGTACTGGAGTTTCCCGACATCCTCCTCGCAGCTTATCCTCCCGCCCAGCTTTGTGTCGTCTGCAAATTTGGAGATATTACATCCAATTCCCTCGTCCAGATCATTAATATATATTGTGAACAGCTGGGGTCCTAGGACCGATCCTTGCGGTACCCCACTAGTCACTGCCTGCCACTCGGAAAACGACACGTTTATTCCAACTCTTTGCTTTCTGTCCGCCAACCAGTTCTCTATCCAAGGCAATACCTTGCCCCCAATCCCATGTGCCTTAATTTTGCACACTAATCTCTTGTGTGGGACCTTATCGAAAGCCTTCTGAAAGTCCTAATACACCTCATCCACTGGTTCTCCCTTATCTATTTTACATCCCAAGGCGCTTCACAAGAGAGACAAATATTGACACTGAGCTAAAGAAGGAGACATTAGGACAGGTTAAAGAGGTAGGTTTTAAGGAGAGTCTTAAAGGAGGAGAGAGAGGTGGAGAGGCAGAGAGGTTTAGGTAATTCCAGAGCTTAGAGCCTAGATGGCTGAAGGTGCAGCTGCCAACGGTGGAGTGAAGGAAATTCTGACAAAGGGTCATCGACCTGAAACGTTAACTCTGTTTCTCTCTCCACAGATGCTGCCTGACCTGCTGAGTATTTCCAGCATTTTCTGTTTTTATTTCAGATTTCCAGCATCCGCAGTATTTTCCTTTTGTGTAAGTGTTTAATTCAGTGCCACTTCTCTTCCAGGAATGCCCACCTTGAAGAAGTTCTGCTCTTCTCACCGACAGGATTTCCGTTTGTCTCTTTTACCTTGTTCACCTTCATTGCTTTCTGTTTCCCTTCTTGTGTTTGATCAGGTATCTACCAAAACTCGCTTTCACGGCCACATCTCTTTCCTCAGCAACTGTCTCCGGCTCTGACTTACTCCACATGGATTCCAACTGAAATTCCACCCTTCATGTTTTGGATCCACCCAGGATTACAGATATCTCAAAGATATTCAGCGTTCCTCGAACCACTGCACTCGCCATATCCTGAGATCCACGCTGAATGCCATGTGCCGCCACATGCACGCTGTCAACCTCTCTCTTCAGCAGTACTGACTCACTTTCTCAAAGCTGTCCTGGTTCACAGTTCCATTTCATCCTTCACCTCATCCGGCACTTTAACAAAAAACTTTTTTTCTTCCTTTCAGGTGTCAAGGATTGTAAGCTTCAACAACTCTTGACACCTACACCCCTCCGGAACCTTCTTCCCCTTCACTTTCCTCTGACCCCATCCCTTCTTCCAATCTCACCCCCTGCAGTGTTTTCACTCTCCCCTCTGACCTTCCCCTCTCTGACCCCGAACGATCAGTCCTCAGCCTCATCCCCTTATGCCCCCACCTCAATGGAGTTCTGACGAAGGGTCATCGACCTGAAACGTTAACTCTGTTTCTTTCTCCACAGATGCTGCCTGACCTGCTGAGTATTTCCAGCATTTTCTGTTTTTATTATTGAAGAAAGTGAGGGTTGGACAAGAGGTCAGAGTTGGAGGAACACAGAATTCTCGGAGGGCTGTGGGTTGGAGAAGGTTACAGAGATAGGGAGGGCTAGACCAGGCCTTGGAGGGATATGTACATGAGGATGAGAATTTTAAAATGGAGGCGTTCAAGGACTGGGAGCAAATGTAGGTCAGCGAGCACAGGAGTGATGGATGAACGGAACTTGGTGCGAGTTATGATATGGCCAGCAGAGTTTTGGAAGAGCTTAATGTAGTGTATGTAACCTGTACCACCTTAAGAGACTACCTTAAGGTGATGAACTACTTTCTGATGGCTCCTGTATATTGTAGTACCGGTGGTGACCACACCGGTATATAAACCCTGTGGAGCAGTTTGTATTTCAGTTCAGCCCTGACCCTCAATTACTAAAGACCTGTTTAAGTATTCTGTTGTCTGTGTCCAGTTATTCAGCATAACTACGTTTGGAAAACACAGACTCAACAGTGGCGACGAGTCTGATCGTACCTAGCGGCAGTTTTGCATCCAAGGAAACTTCGTCCTCAGAACGGGCGTCGAAAAGGGGCATCCGCCCTCATCATCCTGCTGAGCACCGCATCGCACGGGAGGCATCGAGAACCCGGTTTGGATTTGCTGGCCACGAAGTCCACCATCAGCAACAGGCAGTGATCATCCCTTCTACGACAGCGGCGGGTAAGCCCGATCTAGCGACACGGAGAGAAAGTCGGCCGAGTTGTCAGTGGGAGAAGGGGAGGGAAACTGAAAAAAAGGATGGAGAACACGACCGCAGCCGGTGAAAAGGGCCGGACTGCAATCGGGCAGAGACGCGCAGCAGCCAGAAAAGCGTTAATGTCCACGAGGACCGCGGGAGCGGCGGGGAACAAGAGCAGCAGCGTCGGGGGAAATAAGGACCGCTGGGAGGCGAGAACGGCAACAGCGCGGTAATCGCCATTTTAGTCGGCGGGGGAAGAAGATAAGCGCGGGAAAAGCCGCCAAGCGCGAGAAGCCGCCATTTTGGAAAAATAAATAAAATAAAGGAAACTCAACAAGATGCCAAAAACGGGTAACATCACTGCTTTTGATAGTGATGTAGAAGATTGGGCCACTTATGTGGAACGCGTTGAAGTTTACTGTACAGCGAATGAGGTACCGGCGGATAAGAAAGCACTAACCATATTAAACTCGATGGGTGCGAAGACGTACGGGTTATTAAGGCACCTTGTAACACCAGATAAACCGGTAGGAAAGAGTTTCGCTGAGATTGTTACTATCCTGCAAGAGCATTTAAACCCCACGCCGCTGCTGATAGCGGAACGATTTAAATTTTACAAAAGAATTCAGCTTAAAGAGGAAAGCAACGCTGAATTCTTAATCGAACTGCGCAAGTTATCAAAGTACTGTCAGTTCGGTACAGGACTAGCAGACACTCTGAGAGATAAGTTCGTGTGTGGGCTACTAAAGGAAGGAACCCAGAAGCGGCTGCTAGAGGAAAAGGATCTTACGCTGGCCAAAGCTTTCAGCATTGCAGCATCGCACGAGGCAGCAGCATGAGGCACTGCGGAAATGCAGCAAAGGCCATCGGAATTCAGCACCAATGAAATGGCATTGGGTGCAGCAAAGTGTTATCGTTGCGGAAGGACAACGCATGATCAGAACCAGTGCTGGTTCAAAGATAAAGAATGCAGGAAATGTGGCAGACTTGGTCACATAGCGAAAGTATGCCGGTCAGGAAAGAAGACCAGCAACAAAAAGTCGCCGCAGGAGAAGTACAAGAAAGTACACAAGGTGACAGAGAACAGTTCGGATGAACAAAAGACGGATTCAGGCTCCAGCAGTAAGGAACTGGGTTGTCTAAAATACATAATGTGGGTAACACAGCAGACCACCAAACTATCTGGGTCATGCTTCGGATAGCAGGAGTCCAAGTGAAGATGGAATTGGACACTGGATCGGCATTGACGGTCATGAATAAGCAAGAGTACAAAAGGTTATTCTCACACATTCCCCTGAGGGATACGGGGATTGTATTGAAAACATACACGGGGCAAAGAGTATACCCCATCGGAAAGATAAAGGTAAAGGTGGTCTACAATGGTAAAGAAAGTCAGGGAATGGACTTGTATGTGTTACCTGAGGGAGGTCCACCACTACTGGGACGGGAATGGATCCGGAGAATAAATATGGACTGGCATTCCTTACAAGCACTAACTGTAGATTCCTGTAAAGAGGATGATGTCAAACCTAAACGACTGTCCAAAATATTGGACGATGCTAAGGAGGTGTTCCAACAGGGACTGGGAACACTGAAAGGAATTACGGCAAACATCAAGGTTGAAGAACATGCAAACCCAAAATTTTTCAAAGCCAGACCGGTACCTTATGCGATTCGACCTGCTGTGGAAGCAGAGCTGGAAGGGCTAGAACGTTCAGGAGTACTGTCAAAGGTGGACTGGAGTGAGTGGGCCACGCCCATTGTCCCAGTCATGAAGCGTTCATCGAGCAACAAGCCGGGGGAACCGGGGAAGGTTCGCATCCGTGGCGATTTCAAGATCACTGTTAATCCGGTTCTTCACACGGTGCAATATCCGCTTCCGCGGATTGAGGATATCTTCGCTTCGCTGTCTGGCGGGAAACACTTCACCAAGATAGACCTGGCGCAGGCGTACTTACAGATGGAAGTTGATGAAGCGTCACGCCAGTATCTCAGGATCAACACACATAAGGGCTTATATCGGTATAATAGACTGGTTTTTGGAGTGGCATCGGCTCCAGCGATTTGGCAAAGGGCCATGGAGCAGGTATTACAGGGAATTCCAGGCACACAATGCTACCTGGGCGACATTCTGATTACAGGAGATGATGATAAGGAACACCTCGCGAATTTGGAGCAGGTGCTCACCAGATTGAAAGAATATGGACTCAGAGTTAATCGCCAGAAATGTGAGTTCTTTCAGAAGCGAATCTCGTACTGCGGTCACGTCATTGACCAGGAGGGTCTTCATAAGTCACCTGACAAGATCGAAGCTGTTGTGAAAGCTCCCGCTCCGGAAAATGTATCCCAGTTGAGGTCGTTCCTTGGGTTGATTAACTATTACCACAAGTTTCTTCCAAATTTATCCACGGTGTTACACCCGCTGAACACTCTTTTGCAAATGGGAGTACCATGGAAGTGGAGCGAGGACTGTAAGCGGGCTTTTCAAAAAAGCAAGGCACTGATCACCTCTAAGGAAGTGTTGGCTCACTTTAACCCAACGCTGCCTATTCGTTTAGCTTGTGATGCTTCTCCATATGGTATCGGGGCAGTGCTCTCACATAAGTTGCCAAATGGCTTGGAAAGGCCAGTCGCGTTCGCATCCAGATCATTGACCTCCGCTGAGCGCAACTATGCTCAGATAGATAGGGAGGCTCTCAGCCTCATGTGGGGAGTTAAGAAATTTAACCATTACCTGCAAGACCAAAGGTTTACGCTGCTGACAGATCACCAGCCGTTGGTTTCCATCTTTAACCCTAAGAAGGGTGTTCCGGTTATGACGGCGCAGAGGCTTCAGAGATGGTCCCTTTTCCTAGGGGCACATCAATATGATATCGAATTCAAAGGTACAAAGCAACATGATAACGCTGATGGGCTGTCGCGCCTGCCACTACCTACAGCGGAAGAGGCACCGGCAGTTGACCCTGTCGAGATATTTCACTCGACCATCATCGAATGCTTACCAGTCACCAATGCGAGTATTGAGAGAGAGACCAGAAACGACCCGACACTGTCTCGGGTCTACGATTTGACAGTGAAGGGATGGCCAGCACATGGCGAACCACTGTTACCGGCATTCTCAGCCAGACGAGAGCAGCTGTCTGTCTGTCAAGGAACATTGATGTATGGAACAAGGGTGATTATTCCTCCTAAATTAAGGGAGAGAGTTCTGAAGGAACTGCATGAAGGTCATCTGGGGGGAGTCAAGATGAAAGGCCTTGCTAGGGCTTATGTGTGGTGGCCAGGTATCGACAAACAAATAGAGGATCTGACTAAAAGTTGCTCAGGGTGCCAAAAAGTTCAAAATGCACCTCCAATTGCACCGCTGCATCCGTGGGAATGGCCTTCAACCCCATGGCAACATGTGCATATCGACTTTGCAGGTCCATTCAAGGATTCCATGTTTTTGATAGCGGTAGACGCACATTCTAAATGGCCAGAAGTGATTAAGATGTCGACCACTACCTCTGAAAAGACGATCGCAGTTCTAAGAACCATATTTGCAAGGAATGGGCTGCCGGAACAAATATGTTCAGACAACGGACCACAATTCGTGTCAGAAGAATTCCAGAAATTCATGAAGAAGAATGGGGTGAAACACTATACATCTGCCCCATATCATCCGGCTACAAATGGGTTGGCCGAGAGATTTGTACAAACGTTCAAAAAGGCGATAAAGGCCATGAGCGAAGACCATATTCCACTACAACACAAGGTGGACAATTTCCTGATGGCATATCGAAATGCCACACATGCAGTGACAAATCAAAGCCCTGCCATAATGTTCTATAACAGGAGGTTGCGGTCCCGATTGGATTTGTTAAAACCCAATGTGCGTAGGGAAGTCGAAAACAAACAATTCCAGCACGTAAATAACAAGGGCACTCGGAGTTTCGAAATAGGACAACCAGTGTTGGCCAGGGACTATAGGAATGATAAATGGCAATCCGGAACAATTCGTGCCCGACAAGGACCCTTGATGTACACGGTAGACGTTGGTGAGAACGTAATACGACGTCATGCTGACCAACTTGTGGAATCGAGAACAAGGGTCGACCCCATGTCTACGGCAGAGACACCAGTTGAAGAAGTTATTGAGCCTGTAGCATCTACCTCAGACTCGAACGTACATGATGATGTTCAATCCATAAGAGATCAAATGGATGAGTCACCCCAGCAACGAGAACCAGAGACCCCTGAAAGGCGTTATCCGGCCCGGATCAGGAGGCCTCCTCAGAGACTGAATCTTTGAACAGTTTTGTATGAAAGTTGTATATATGTTATCCATGTTATGTTTAAATTGGGGTGTACACTGTTAAGCTAAAAGGGGAGGAATTGTAGTGTATGTAACCTGTACCACCTTAAGAGACTACCTTAAGGTGATGAACTACTTTCTGATGGCTCCTGTATATTGTAGTACCGGTGGTGACCACACCGGTATGTAAACCCTGTGGAGCAGTTTGTATTTCAGTTCAGCCCTGACCCTCAATTACTAAAGACCTGTTTAAGTATTCTGTTGTCTGTGTCCAGTTATTCAGCATAACTACGTTTGGAAAACACAGACTCAACACTTAACTTTATGGAGGGTGGAAGATGGGAAGCGGGAGATCATTGGAATAAGAGACTGGGAGTAACAAAAGCACATGGCAGGAAAAGGAATGTTTAAACACCATAGGCATTACTGGCACTGGAATGGCATAGGAAATATTTCCAGCAAGGATACTTGCGGGGACGCATTTGCAGCGCTTCTTCAGTTTTAAACAGCTTCTCCCAAGTTTCTTCCTGCTTCTGGAGATGTTCCGTGATGTGCTCACCACTGGCCTCATTTATGCACAGCAGCCTGTTGGTCATTGGGGCTGTGGAAGAGAGCTTCCTGAACTTCCCCCACTATTGCACTCTTGGTAAGTTGCACCTGTTTGTGTGAGGTGCCACCGCTGCTTGGATCAGCTATTAAAGGTGGAAGTGAGGAGTTCCTGACAGAGAAGATTCTGCAGATCTTTTATTGAAAATTTATGAAGGTAGCAAAAATGTTTTAATTTTTTTTTATAAAAAGTGTTTTTTTTGTTGCATTCTGCCTACAGGCACCTACACTTGCTTCTGACGAGGGTCAGACCACCTGTAGATTTTCAAACCCCCAAACACCCACCTGTTACGCACGTCCAGATCTTCTCAGAAGCAGGTATGACATTACCTAGGGGCATACTCTTTCATGGACGGGCAGCAGCACTACAGGATGGAACAGAGACTCCAGCAGAGGCATCACAGCACATCTCATCACAGAAGCCTTCTATTTCATGTAGCAAAGTCTACCTTTGATACCACAGCCTTACCAAAGCTGACAAATATCTGAAATTGATTTTGAAGCTTGATAAAGGCTGAAACAAATACTTGTTCCCAGTCTTACTTTTCAAATAAAGGGACATCCCCTCAAAACACTATCCATCCTACTTCACTTCACAAACGCAACACTTCAGCCCCCCTTTCTTCTACATGACCACACCAATCATCATCACCCGAGTGACGACTTCAGCACCACATAAGTGCATCCTTTCCTGTATGACTCTAACCTCCATCAATAACAAAGTGTATGCCAGTGCACATTGTATTTTATTACAGTAAATTCCAAAGTTCACACAATCAACTTACTCTTTCTTAACTCCATGCTTCCCTGGGTACCTATACATGCCTTTTTTTAACCTATTCTTGTGCTTCATATAGATTCCACCTGAGGGTCATGATTGCAGGAGGTGGTTGGCTCTTCATGGTGTATAAAAGGCTCATTGGATTGAGGTGACCCTTGTTATATGGCAGCTTGCTCTTGGCAAGGAAGTGTTGCTGGCTGCATCTCTGCAGGTGGCTCCTGGACAGTCTGGTCCCACCTCTCACGTTCCACTGGCCTGGTACTCAGGGGTAGGAGGTTGGCGGCCGGATATGTGTTGCCATCCTGAGAGACGGCCGTATCAGACAGGTGAGCACCAGCCGTCATCACTCCACTTGGCGCCAGATCTTTGGCCCCACTGATCAGTGGGAAGGCTGGTCTAATGGCAGCTATCAGATCCTGAAAGCTCAGAGACACAGTTGGAAGCCCCGATTCATGCTGCGCTCCAATCTGTCCCCTATTGCCTCCAGAGCTGCAGTCTGTGCTTCTGTGGAGGCATGGATTGGTTCCTGGCTGCTTCTTAGCTCGGGATATACTGCAGATTTCCATGAAGCTGCCACTCGCTCCATTGGTACTTGAAGGGAAGAGACAGCTTCCTTAATGTTGATGCAAAGGACAGCTGTAGGCTTGAGAGTCACAGCTTTCAGTTGCCGCACATCCTCAGATCCTGCATTTGGTATGATGCTCTTCAAACATCCTTCTTTTCAGCTGAGTGCCCATGAGTTCTGGGTCCCACAATACTGAAAACCTTGGCAGCCTTCTTCTCATCCTCTGCTAAGAAAGTGGCATTTCCTCACCCAGTTCTCCGCTGCTGTGATCTGTGAATCACCTGGTGTCCTATCCTCACTATCACTACCTAATTTCCCCTAGGTGAAAATCTTTGAGCTGGTACCTGGGGAGAGAGGAAGCAAGTGCCACAGGTAGTAAGTTGAAGGTGATTGAGGAAGAGGAAGACAGAGCAAAATCATTCCACTACACAGGGAAGGTGTTCCAGTTTTCATACTCCTCTTCCTCATCATCATCAGCATTTTTTCGCCTGTCCTACCCTGCAGGAAAGGAGGATAAAGGCTAAGAATGGGTGAGCATTACCCCCTTGGGATTAAAGAGACCGAGAAAGGGGGCTGGAAGATTTTATCTGTGTGGTACTTCAGAGATGTGCCAGAGCAACAGTATAGTCACTAACCTGGTGCTAGCAAGATGCCAGCCTCGCTAACTCCCACAGCAAAAGCTAAGTAAGTGCCCACTCATTCATTTGCTGACATATAGCTCTCCTCCACAGCTAACAAGGCTCTCTAAAGATTCTGCTACTCTTTCCTTCAGACATTCCCCGCCTTGCCCAAATCACTATGCACATGTCCTATCAGTGTTTAAAAAAACACTTCAATGAAAACACATCTGTGTGTCTTCTTACTATTTATTACCACTTTGCCTCTCCTTGGTGTCTACAATTCGACTTTCAATTCCAAACCCCTATTTTTCCTTGTGATCTCTCAATAGCAGCAGGTTCCGAGATGCCCAACTGATGCTTTCCAGCCACAGCCTTGGACACTGGGATGGCAATTTGTTCTCTTTATGAAGGAAGTACAGAGTTTGAAAACACCTTATCTGCCATCAGCCAAGCTGTGAGAGCATTCTTTAATAGAGAGGAGAACAGGTGCAGGAGTTGAGCACTAATCTGGTGGGGGGAGGGGGCTGCAGAGGTGTCTGCCTCACTCCATTGGATTTTCTCGTCACTCAAAAAAAAGGGGAAGAGACTCGACGGAACCAGGTCCCACCTCCAATTACCCAGTTCATTCTGATGAATTAATCACACTGCCCTGTCTGCTCTCTCAGGTGGATGTAAAAGATCCCATGGCACTATTTTGAAGAAGAGCAGGGGAGTTATCCTGGCCAATAGTTATCCCTCAACCAACATAACAAAAACAGATTATCTGGTTATTGTCACATTGCTGTTTGTGGGACCTGGCTGTGCATTTCCTACATTACAAAAGTGCTTTGAGACGTCCGGTGGTCGTGAAAGGCGCTATATAAATGCAAGTCTTTCTTTTTTCCCAGCCAATTAAATCCCAACATCCTGCGCCTGCATTCTGTTCACCAGCCACGTGTTCAAACCACAAGAGGACCTGATAGCGATAAACACACTCCGTGAGAGTACAATAAAACTCTCACAAGCTGACAACATCCTAATATCACCTTCAAGTCACATTACAGACCTCACAATACCTGAAATTTCCACCCCTCACCTTTCTCTCTCACTAATCTGTGGGAAGTCCAGCGAGAACAAACAAAAAACCACTGGAACTGCGCATGCGCAACTACTTATTCATTGGCAGCAGTTGCATCCCAAGAAATAATGTGCAACTGTTGCTCTTAAGGTTTACAGCTATCATTTTCTCATATTTTAGTGTGCTCATCAAGGTGAGGGATCTAAGTACTGGAGAATGAAACACTTTCCAATTCAGGTTCCCCAGCACAGCAGTTCGATACAGAGCCAAGCTTCTTCTAACCCCACCATCAGAAAAGAGCCTCTTATTGGACCAGGACTAAACCAACCATCCTTAAACCTACCGGAATAACATTGCTAAATTAGTGCATGATTAAAGCAATGGACTGACATTGGCCAAACTCATTTCACAAATGACCCTCACAACCAGCAGATAGAAAAGATTTCACTCCCATCAATCAGGAGTGGATTGTCACTTGTGTTTCAGAAACAAAAGGCCAGTTTATAAACTGGTGCTTCACTCAGACCTCCTACAGCTGCTATTTAAAGGGCTGCTACATTGTTGCTGGGTAGAAAATTGGAAATGACCTGGCCAATGACACAGAGCACCTCCATTTTCAGACGTTGCTATGGTGACATTTCTGCAAGAAATGCAGCAAAGACTTTAATGGACAGAAAGTCATGGGGATCATGCCAAGGTTACCAAGTAGGTGCCCCCAGCAGGTAAGGCCCCATGCAGGGAAATAACCTTAGGTCTGTATGACAGACCAAGTGAGAATTATGTTGGAGTTTTAATTTACCAATTTAAATAAAACAAAATCTACAGTGTTCACTGACAAACACTGGAGTCAATCTAGTGACTGTGCTCTCTCACAGCCTACAATGTGTTTGTGATTGCCTCTCCTGTCTGATATAGATCCCGGATCTAGAGCCGTCTTTTTCTCTTTACTAGTCCTATCACCATCTCGTCTTGTTTTGAATACCTCTTAATGTCTCTTCACTTCTCTTTTGTTCTTTCATCCCCATTTCCCAGCCCCCAAACTGACCTTTTAATCTGTTTCATTTCCTGTGTTTTTTCAGTCCTGACGAAGGGTTTCAACCTGAAACGTTGACTGTATTTCTCTCTCCACGGATGTTGCCTGGCCTGCTGAGTTTTTCCAGCATTTTCTGTTGTTATTTCGGATTTCCAGCATCCGCAGTATTTTGCTATAACACTTTGGAGAGAGTTAGGTTGCAAATATACAACTGTTTCAAAAATATGGCCTGAATTTTGTCAATCAGTGGTTTTCATCTATTGTGTAATAATTTCTTTAATGTCAGTGCTATAATTTAACCCACCATGACCCTAAACCTAACGTACTGCTGAGCATATCTACATACATTTGTCACACAGTGTGTACAACACACTTGTCACATGTTAAAAAATCTATGTTCTATTTATCCATATGATTGTATAACATTCAGCATTAGAAAGACTAAAAAATGATATGCCCCAATGTTTCATTTGGAAAACACATGCCCACTGTTGTGCTGAGCCATACGTTGCAAGAGGAACCCAGGTTTTATCTTTGGTCTGTGCTGAGTTAGTTTAATTTCACTTCACTTTGGGGTCAGTGTGGATCTTGATACAATTTACACTGAGTTTACCATCTTGTCTGACTGTAAAAGAGAATCCGGCAATGTTTTGGCCTCACAATGATGCTAAACTTGTGCGAATGCACTTAAAACACCTAGCTCTATACTTCAAATTTGACAGTAGGTCTAGTTAGGTAAGCTTTGCTGTATTCTAATCATCATAATTATCATTATTTGATCACTACCAATATGATGTTACTTGCTGGAAAATATGTAACTGGACTAGGGAACGGAAGATAAACCAGGATTTCTGTTCCTGAATCGCTATCGGGTTAACTACTAGAACGTGTGAAGAGAGAATCAGACAGGTATTATGCCCTTCATGGTAAACTTGCCCACCAACACTCACTACCTAAGCCAACACATGGACAAGGTGCTGCTGGGTTAGCAGGTCCACTCCAGAATCAATATCTCAAAAAAAGAGAAAAAATCAGGGGGGGGGGGGGGAGGGGGGATTGTTGTTGATGTTAAATAATACAAACAGTGCATCTTTCCTGAAAACAATCAAGAATATTTATTATTCATAAGGCGACAGAGTGATTTTACTTCAACTGTGCAAAGAGAGCATAGTGAAAGATCAAACAATCCTTAACTGGAAACTGCCATATAGGGATTATATAGGATTAGCTTTGAATGGTAGCTATTATTACAACAGAAAAATCAAATTAAGGGTGCATACATATCATAAATGTAGCACCAGTGACAAGAATAAAGTGGAGTGAGACTACCTGGGGGATGGGACTAAATACTGATTCACATTCCAAGTTTAATATTGGAACAAAGTGATTTTGGCTTCACACCAATGCTGAAATTGTGGCGTGTGAAGATACTTGGCTTTCCATTTCAAATTTCACAATAAGTCTGAATAGGTAAGATTGACTGTGTTCTAATCAGTATAAATTTTCTTAACTTGAGCACTAATCATTACTCATATGATGTCATCTGCTGAAACAAACATCTACTCCATCAGTCATCTTTCCACAATCTGAAATACAAGTGAGGAACTTATGATCATCCTTTGTGGTTCAAAAGTTAATACTTCATTTAACTGATTTTTTTCTGTTTAGTATGGGCGACAGATAAAATTGGACAAATTTAACAGTAAGACATGTGACGTAAGAAAACCACTAGGCACTTGGTCTGAGTATTAAACAAGGCTTTAATCAACTGCTTCACAACATGGAGATCTAGTTGTCCTTCACTAGTTCCTGTTTACAAAATGTCCTGAGCAAGCTGGGCCTGTGCCCAAGTATTTATACTCTCCCTGGACAGCACCACCAGCAGACCGCCCAGTATTATTTCATAAGTCATTTCTACATGAATGGTAAGATTCATGTCATTCTTCCCGCCTGAAAGATTGGAAGTCCGGTGGCTTCTTTCTACCAAATTAATCGGACTAAGAATAGACACAGTCGTTTGGATCTCCATCGGTGGCTGGAATGCATGTCTCCTCGGACCGTGTTTTGGTCCCTGGGTCACTTAGTTCGTACCAGCAGGCTGGCAGAGTCCGTGTTGCCTTGATCGACCTGAGGAGGGCTGGGGAGATCGTGGCTCCTGGTGCATTTAGATCTCCGTTGGTGGCCGGAAGGCACGTCTCCTCGGATCATGTTTTGGTCCCTGGTCGCTTAGTTCGTACCGGCGGGCTGACAGAGTCCGTGTCACCTTGATCGACCTGAGGGGGACTGGGGAGATCGTGGCTCCGGGTGCGGGCCCCCACAGGCGCAGAGCTGGCTTCACCCTGCCCAGTAGTCAGTGACTGACCGGCATCCTGGCTTCGGGTGGCCATCCTGCAGGGAGCGCTCTGCTCCCTGGGTTGATCCGGCGGAATAGCTGGCAGATCCCTTGACGTCCCGGGTAGAGCATCATCTTCAGAGAAGTGCAGGGTATCGGCATCATTAATACGGGTCCCACCATTGATTGGGTCCATGGGACCGGTTGGGCAGGGAGCCAGATCCCGAAGTGACACTGCGGATTCCCGGCCATCAGGGTACTGCACGTATGCGTATGTGGGATTGATATCCATCAGTTCCACTTCATCGATGAGGGGATCACTGTTAGAGGATCGGACGAATCTTCGGAGCAGCACGGGGCCAGGAGCTGCCAACCATGATGGTAGGGACGTCCCATGAGTGAAGCGACACTGGAACACGAAGAATCAGTCATGAGAAGTAGCGTTGGCGGATGTAGAAAGAAGAGATCTGATGGAATGCAATGCGTCAGGGAGCATAGTTTCCCACTGCTGGTCTGATAGGTTGTGTGACCTCAATGCAAGATGAACAGCATTCCAAATTATAGCGTTGTATCTCTCAACCTGTCCATTTCCAATCGGATGATACGTTGTCATTCTACTTGTGATGATTCCCTGTTGGGAAAGATAACTTTTGAGTTCGCTTGACATGAAGGAAGCACCCCGATCAGAGGGGATGAAATTGGCAGTACCGCAAAGGGAAAAGACCTGATCGAGGCATTTGATCACTGTGGAAGTAAGCATATTGGGACAGGGGAAAGCAAAGGGAAAGCATGAATATTCGCCCACCATAGTAAGCAAGTGGGTGTTTTGCGTTGAGGAAGGCAGTGGCCCTTTAAAGTCAATGCTGAGTCGCTGCATAGGTTGTGTAGCGTATATGAGCGAGCCATCCGACGGATGGAAGAATTGCAGTTTTAATTCCGCGCAAATTCTACAAGTGGAGCATGTTCTTTTCACGTCTTCCATAGAAAATGGGAGATTTTTAGATCGCACAAAGTGTAACATATGGGTAACGCCGGGATGGCATAAGTCAGTATGAAGATCCGCAAGAGTTGAAGTTGACATGGAAGAGCAGAATGCATGCGTGAGGGTATCCGGGGCCACATTCTCTTTGTCGGGTTGATAATGTATGGTGTAGCCAAAGGCGACCAATTCCATCCTCCAGAGCTGTATTTTGTTATTCTTGATCTTAGTGCGTTTCCGGTTATCCAGCATAAAGGCCACGGAGCGCTGATCGGTTATAAGCGTGAAATGGTGACGAGCTAGAAAATGACTCCATTTATGTACTGCTTCAATGATAGCCGTAGCCTCCTTCTCGACAGGAGGATAATGGAGCTCGGTACCCTGCAAAGTTCTGGACAGAAATGCAACGGGTCGACCACCTTGATTGAAGGTAGCCGAGATCGCCACCTCCGATGCATCGCACTCGACCACGAAAGGGAGATTTTCATTGATGGAACGAAGCGTGGCTTTTTCCAGTTGCTGCTTGAGGAGGTCGAAAGCCGAAATAGCCGTTGCCTCTAACGGAATTGACTTCGCGTGAAACAAGGGCTGGACCTTGTCGGAAAAGTGGGGTATCCACTTCGCATAATAGGCGAACATGCCGAGGGCCCGACGAAGAGAGCCGAGATTCGTAGGAGGAGGGAGCTCCTGAAGCAGATGAAGTCGCTCCACATCCGGTTTGATGACATCATTGCCCACCCAGTAGCCCAGGATGTTGACTGATCATACTGATTTCACAGATTTGGACTCATTTAAGGTTACGTTGCGACGACGGAGAATGTCAAGAAATTTCTGGAGGTTGGCATTATGCTCCTTCTGGTCATGACCAGCCATGGTGATATTATCCAGATATGGAAAAGTGTCCGTTAAGTTCTCCTGTTTGACTAGGCTATCCATTGCCCATTGCAAGATGGCCACCCCATTGGTGACCCCAAATGGAAGGCGACAAAACTGGTAAAGCCAACCATTGGCCTTAAAGGCCGTATACTTTTTGTCAAGAGTCCTTTAACGGTACTTGATGGTTTGCGCTCTTTAAGTCAAAAGTTGAAAATACTTTGTAGTTGGCAAGGTTATTGACCATGTCATTGATGCGTGGTACATAAGAACATAAGAAATAGGAGCAGGAGTAGGCCAATCGGCCCCTCGAGCCTGCTCCACCATTCAATAAGATCATGGCTGATCTGATCCTAACCTCAAATCTTCTATCAATGTGCATCCACCCGAACCCATGTGATCTCCCGGGAGAGGCGATAAACCAGATAAAGACCCAATGGCCAATTTGGGAGAAAAAAATCTGGGAAATTCCTCTCCGACCCATCTAGGCGATCGAAATTCTGCCAGGAGATCACTCTGTCCCTATATTTTCTACAGTACTTACCTTCTGTAAAGGCGATCTCCACCCCAGCCAGGAACAGGAATAAAACCATCTCCTGAAATCTAACACAGAATTAGTAGTGGGTAGACATCCAGTTTGGTATACTGGTTAATAGTTTGTGAGTAATCAATGCAAAGACATTTCTTGTGTTGCTTCAGAGGATTTTTTAACAACGACGACTTGAGCCCGCCAGGAAGATGAACATGGCTCAATGATACCATCAGCTAGAAGGTGAGAGATCTCTGCCTCGATAAAGGATAGGTCATCTTGGCTGAAACATTGTGATTTAGTGACTATGGGCTTACATCGGGGGGATAGATTGGCAAACAAGGAGGGCTCGTAGAGCAAAGCCGCCGAAAGTGCACAAAACGGTACTTTGGAAATAGTAAGCTCCGGCTTTGACCCTCCAAACTCGAAAGTGAGTCTTTTGTGTTGTTTCTGGAAATCCTGTCCCAGGAGCACATCACTGCATAGGTTTTTGAGCACCCCGAGCCGGGTGGAGAAATAAGTTGAGAATCAGGTCGACAAGACAAAAGCCGGAAGAGTTGGTGGTCAGTGTCGTCAGAGCCGTTGCAATTTCCCTGTCCGAGGGGTAAATATGCAGTTTTAACTTACTGACAGCCTGCTCACTGATGAAGCTGTCAGACCTGCATGAGTCGATTAGTGCACTCAAAGTGTGTCCATTTACTGAAACCTTCGTGGCTGCATGGGACAGGCTTTGGCGAGGCGAGGTGAGGCGGAGCCCGGCTTAAAAACCGGCTCCACCAACGAGGCCCGACCACAGGGAGCAGCGAGGCGAGGTGAGGCGGAGCCCGGCTTAAAAACCGGCTCCACCAACGAGGCCCGACCACAGGGAGCAGCGAGGCGAGGTGAGGCGGAGCCCGGCTTAAAAACCGGCTCCACCAACGAGGCCCGACCACAGGGAGCAGCAAGGCGAGGTGAGGCGGAGCCCGGCTTAAAAACCGGCTCCACCAACGAGGCCCGACCACAGGGAGCAGCGAGGCGAGGTGAGGCAGAGCCCGGCTTAAAAACCGGCTCCACCAACGAGGCCCGACCACAGGGAGCAGCGAGGCACACCAAATCAACAGCAGAGGAGAGAGGTAAAAAGTAATCAGAGTGTGACGTCACCAGGGAGCAGGTAAGTGATTGGTTGGTGAGTATTTCTCTCTTTTCAATACAAGCTTGACTTCTGTGGTGTTAAATTTCTAGGGTCTCTGGTGTAGTGGAGACAGTTGGTAAATAAAGCGCCCTAGAGTATACCTGTAACTGGGGTACTGAATACATTTTTTAATTAATTAAAGGAGTAAGTCATGGCAGGAGCGCTCAGACCTGTGTTCTGCTCCTCTTGCTCCATGTGGGAAATCAGGGACGCTGCCAGTGTCCCTGAGGACCATGTGTGCGGGAAATGCATCCAGCTGCAGCTACTTGTAGACCGCATTGCGGTGCTCGAGCTGCGGGTGGATGAATTTGGAGCATGCGCGATGCTGAGAGGGTCGTGGATAGCACGTTTAGCGAGTTGTTCACGCCTCAGGGTAGGGCTGCACAGGGGGTGACCATCAGGCGGAGCAACAGAGGCAGGCAGGAAGTGCAGGGAACCCCTGCGGACATCCCCCTTTCAAACAAGTATACCAAGTTGGATACTGTTGAGGGGGATGACTCACCAGGGGAAGGCAGCAGCAGCCAGCTTCCTGGCACCAGGGACGCTTCTGCTGCTCAGAAAGGGAGGAAAAAGAGTGGGAGAGCAATAGTGGTAGGGGATTCTATCGTAAGGGGAACAGATAGGCGTTTCTGTGGCCGCAAACGTGACTCCAGGATGGTTTGTTGCCTCCCTGGGGCCAGGGTCTGGGATGTCACTGAGTGGCTACAGGGCATTCTTAAGGGGGAGGGTGAGCAGGCAGAGGTCGTGGTCCACATTGGGACCAACGACATAGGAAGGAAGGGGGATGAGGTCCTGCATCAAGAATTTAGGGAGCTAGGTAACAGATTAAAGAGCAGGACCTCAAAGGTTGTAATCTCTGGATTACTCCCAGTGCCACGTGCTAGTAAGTATAGGAATGGGAGGATAGAGCAGATGAATGCGTGGCTAAAGAGTTGGTGTAGGGGGGAGGGTTTTACTTTCCTGGATCACTGGGCCTGCTTCTGGGAAAGGTGGGACTTGTACAAGTCAGACGGGTTGCACCTGAACCAGAGCGGGACAAATATCCTTGCGGGGAGGTTTGCTAGCACTGTTGGGGGGGGTTTAAACTAACTTGGCAGGGGGATGGGATACAGAGGGGAGCTGAAATAGGGGGTGATGTGCTGCCAATTATAGAGAATAAAACAAGTCAGCTTGGTAGACAGGGCAAATATATAAGGGCAAGGCTGGATGGCATCTATTTTAATGCAAGGAGTCTTGCAAATAAGGTGGATGAACTGAAGGTGTTGATAAACACATGAGAGTATGATATTGTTGCTATCACGGAGACATGGTTGAGGGAGGGGCAAGACTGGCAGCTCAATATTCCGGGGTACAGAATCTTAAGGCGAGACAGAGGGGGAGGTATAAGAGGAGGGGGTGTCGCAATATTAATTAAGGAGTCAATTACTGCAGTAAGGAGGGATGATATATTAGCAGGGTCCTCTAATGAGGCCATATGGGTGGAGCTTAAAAACAAAAAGGGGGCAAGCACTTTGCTGGGAGTGTACTATAGGCCTCCAAACAGTCAGGGGGAGATAGAGGAACAGATATGTAGGCAAATCTCAGAGAAATGTGCAAATAATAGGGTAATAATAATGGGGGATTTCAACTTCCCCAATATTAACTGGGATAGTCAGAGTGTGAAAGGCTCAGAGGGTGTAGAATTCTTAAAGTGCATCCAGGAGAGCTTTTTGAGCCAGCATGTAGAAAGTCCTACAAGAGAGGGGGCGGTACTGGACCTAATTCTAGGGAATGTGGCCAGCCAAGTGGAAGAAGTGCTAGTAGGTGAGCACTTTGATGATAGTGACCATAATATGGTAAGATTTAAGGTGGTCATGGAAAAGGACAGGGATGGGCCGGAAATAAAGGTTCTAAATTGGGGGAAGGCCGATTTTAATAGGATAAGGCAGGATCTGGCCAAAATGGACTGCGATCAGCTACTTGTAGGAAAATCCGCATCGGAGCAATGGGAGGCTTTCAGAAGGGAGATTGAGATCATACAATGGCAACATGTTCCCGTAAAGGTCAAGGGTGGTTCCAAAAACCACAGGGAACCTCGGATGTCAGGGGATATACGAGAATGGATTAGGAAAAAAAGGAGGGCTTTTGGTAGATACAAAAGGCTAAAGACGGAGGAAGCCCTAGAGGAATACAAAAAGTGCAGGGGGATACTTAAAAAAGAAATTAGGAGATCAAGGAGGGGCCATGAAATAACACTGGTGAGCAAAATAAAGGAAAATCCGAAGATGTTTTATAAGTATATTAAGGGTAAGAGGATAACTAGGGAAAAAATAGGGCCCATTAGGGACAAAAGTGGCAATCTGTGTGTGGAGCCGGAAGATGTAGGAGGGGTTCTAAATGAATTTTTTGCATCTGTTTTCACTATGGAGAAGGACGATGTAGACATAGAAATAGGGCGGGGGGACTGTGATATGCTCGAACATATTAACATCGAGAGGGAGGAGGTATTGGCGGTTTTAGCTGGCCTAAAAATGGATAAATCCCCAGGCCTGGATGAAATGTATCCCAGGCTGCTGTGTGAGGCAAAGGAAGAGATTGCGGGGGCTCTAACACATATATTCAGGACCTCTCTGGCCACAGGGGATGTGCCAGAGGACTGGAGAACCGCTAATGTAGTACCATTATTCAAGAAGGGTAGTAGGGAAAAACCGGGGAACTACAGGCCAGTGAGCCTAACATCAGTGGTAGGAAAATTATTGGAAAAAATTCTGAGGGACAAAATTTGTCTCCACTTGGAGAGACAAGGATTAATCAGGGATAGTCAACATGGCTTTGTCAAGGGAAGATCATGTCTGAGTAATTTGATTGAATTTTTTGAGGGGGTGACTAGGTGTGTGGATGAGGGTAACGCAGTGGATGTGGTATACATGGATTTCAGTAAGGCCTTCGATAAAGTCCTGCACAGGAGACTGGTCAAGAAGGTAAGAGCCCATGGAATCCAGGGTGCCTTGGCACATTGGATACAAAACTGGCTTAGTGGCAGAAGGCAGAGGGTGATGGTCGAAGGTTGTTTTTGTGACTGGAAGCCTGTGGCCAGTGGGGTACCACAGGGATCGGTGCTGGGTCCCTTGCTGTTTGTGGTCTACATTAATGACTTGGATATGAATGTAAAAGGTATGATCAGTAAGTTCGCGGATGATACAAAAATTGGTAGGGTGGTAAATAGCGAGGAGGGTAGCCTCAGTCTGCAGGACGATATAGATGGGTTGGTCAGATGGGCGGAACAGTGGCAAATGGAATTTAACCCGGAAAAGTGCGAGGTGATGCACTTTGGGGGGACTAACAAGGCAGGGGAATACACAATGGAAAGACCCTAGGCAAGACGGAGGGTCAGAGGGATCTGGGTGTGCAAGTACACAGATCCCTGAAGGCGGCGGAACAGGTGGATAAGGTGGTAAAAAAGGCATATGGGATACTTGCCTTCATTAGCTGAGGCATTGAATATAAGAGCAAGGAGGTTATGATGGAGCTGTATAAAACACTGGTTGGGCCACAGCTGGAATACTGTGTGCAGTTCTGGTCGCCACACTACAGGAAGGATGTGATCGCGTTAGAGAGGGTGCAGAGGAGGTTCACCAGGATGTTACCAGGGCTGGAGCGCTTCAGCTATGAAGAGAGACTGGGCAGATTGGGTTTGTTTTCCTTGGAGCAGAGGAGGCTGAGAGGGGACATGATTGAGGTGTACAAAATTATGAGGGGCATAGATAGGATGGATGCTGAGGAGCTTTTTCCCTTAGTAGAGGGGTCAATAACTAGGGGGCATAGATTCAAGGTAAAGGGCGGGAGGTTTAGGGGGGATTTGAGAAAGAACTTTTTCACCCAGGGGGTGGTTGGAGTCTGGAACTCACTGCCTGAAAGGGTTGTGGAGGCAGAAACCCTCTCAACATTTAAGAAGCATTTGGATGAGCACTTGAAATGCCATAGCATATAAGGCTACGGGCCAAATGCTGGAATATGGGATTAGATTAGACAGGGCTTGATGGCCGGCGCGGACACGATGGGCCGAAGGGCCTCTATCCGTGCTGTATTACTCTATGACTCTAAAAACAGCTGTGCTGGGAGGAGGAGCAGTTTTACCCTTGACAGCTGTAACCTTAGTCGTTGCTCTTGTGGGCAGAGCAGTTTTATAGATAGCAGCTGTAACCTTAGCAGTGGCTCTTGAGGGAGGAGCAGTTTTATAGATAGCAGCTGCAAAACTAACAGGGGCTCTTAACCTTAGAAAAGTGACCTTTCTTACTAACAGAGGCTCTTGACTGGCATACCTTAGAAAAGTGACTTTTCTTACTGCAATGATTGCAGATTGCATTACGAGCAGGACAAAATTTCCTATAGTGGAATGCACCTCCACAGAAGAAATACTACCTTCCAGATTGCCAAGAAGCCGCTAGGGCAAGGTCGTCATCAGTGAGGGCTTCTAGGGTAGGGTTGTCATCAGCTAGGATAGAGTCATCATCAGTGAGGGCTTCCGCCCGAGGCCCATTTGAGAAGTCACCAAAAGTGATAGCAGCAGTCCGTGCACGCGGTAACAGATAGGCATCTGCATTTTTTTTGCTAAGTCCAGAGAACATGCCTGGTCATAGGCAGCTTGTAACTTGAGGGTTTTATTCTCCAACAGATGCTGGCGTATGAAGGGAGACACAATTCCATTAATAAAAGAATCACGAATTAACTCCTCCTGCTACTGCTCAGCTGAGACAGCTTTGAGATTGCAATCCTTGCTGAGCCTGCGAAGCTTCTGAAGGAATTCATCAAGTGATACCCTGGGTTGTTGTCGAGTTGTGGCCAGTAGATGCCAAGCAAAAATTTTGTTTGGTGCCTTAACATATAGTTGCTGTAGTATTTGGACAGCGGAGTCATAGTCTATACAGTCTTCGATATAGTCAAACACATGAGGGGATACATAATTGGCAAGTATCTCTAACTTATCTGGAACATTCTCACCACACACCCTGAGGAAGTTGCTAAAGGTACGATACCAGTGTTTCCATACCTTAGCAGTTGTAGGTGAATTCGGGTCCAGGTCAAGACGGGCGGATTGGAGTAGTTTCTCCATGATGGATTGATTACTACCTCTGGTTCCCTTCTACCGTTTGAGTCATAGCCGTCTGTTCCCAAAATCACTCCGAGCGTGGAGCAGGTGCAGTTGATTAAATTGATGCAAGAAAACTACTAGGCACTTGGTCTGAGTATTAAACAAGGCTTTAATCAACTGTTTCACAACACGGAGGTCCAGTTGTCCTTCACTAGTTCCTGTTTATAAAATGTCCTGAGCAAGCTGGGTCCGTGCCCGAGTATTTATACTCTCCCTGGACAGCGCCACCAGCAGGCCACCCAGTATTATTTCATAAGTCATTTCTACATGAATGGCAAGATTCATGTCAACATGCACATCTTTATTCAGCTGAATAAAGCCCTTTACTCTATTTTTCTCTTTTATTTCTATTTGTGTTCATTCCTCATTTTTGATCCCCCTCCCATCTTCAGAGCTTGGAACCTCACCCATTAATCCTCAGAGACAACATGCAAATGACTGAAGACTACAAAATAGCATTAACTGTTATGTAAACCACTGAATAGTACAACTGATGCCATGATTTGCATGCAACTCATCTAAGGCTTTGAACTGGGATGCCTCACTGTTCTTTCTAGTCACACGGTGAAGCTGAAGACAAGATATTAATGTTGTAAATACTTGCGATAGACATAATAGGAAGTCTTACAACAAGATTGCTTCCCTATTGTAATGAATAACCTTCATGCTCATAGACATACCTCAAACAAAAATAAAAGATCTGCCTTATCAACCCTTGAAGAAAATACTCCAATTTCAGGGATCGATGTTACTTCAGATATAATGCTGTGCTGCAGATAAATACACATGAATGACACAGAACCTCTTAACAAGAGAGCTGCAAAAGCCACAGGGTGACATTTCTTTTTAAATAATCTTCACAGTATATTCAATACGTTTTGAAATCTGCCACCATATGGATTATTATCCAGTTGGAACAGCTGCAATTTGGATCTGTTGTGGGTTATTATATTTGTTATGGCTGTATAAACACTTAAAAGTTGCCTGCTGTAAATATAATAATCCATAACAATACAATTGAAAAATAGCTGCACGAACATTCTAGTCATACTTAACTACTTGTGTGAGATTGCAAAGCTTTCTGGTTCGGAAGAAGCCAACATTATCGTCAGGCGAGGCTCTAATAAACTTTAAAAAAAAATCAAATTGTCATAGTCATAACAGCACAGAAGGAGGCCATTCGGTCCATTGAGTCTGCGCCAGCTCTCTGTGGAGCAATCCAGTCAGTCCCATCCCCCCGCTCTGTCCCCGTAGCCCTGCAAGTTTATTCCCTCAAGTGCCTATCCAGTCTACCCTTGAAAACATTGAGAAAATGTTGGCAGCAAGTTCCAGGTCCTCACCACTCGCTGCGTTAAAAAAGTTTTCCTCACATCCCCCCTGTATCTCTTGCCTAAACCTTAAATCTGTGTCCCCTAGTCCTTGTTCCATTAACTAATGGGAACAGCCTTTCCCCGTCAAGACTATCCAAACCCATCATAATCTTGTACACCTCTATCAAATCACCCCTCTTTCGCTCCCAGGGCCCCAAACACCCCTTCCAGGTGAAACAGTGATTTACTTGTACTTCTTTCAATCTAGTATACTGTATTCGCTGCTCACGATGCGGTCTCCTCTACACTGGGGAGACCAAACGCAGATTGGGTGACCGCTTTGCGGAACACCTCTGTTCAGTCAGTAAGGGTGACCCCGAGCTTCCAGTCGCCTGTCATTTTAATTCACCGCTCCATTCCCACTCGGACCTCACCGTCCTTGGCCTCTTGTATTGTTCCATGGAAGCTCAACGTAAACTCGAGGAACAGCAAATCATCTTCCGATTAGGCACTTTACAGCCTTCCGGACTCAATATCGAGTTCAACAATTTCAGATCATAAACTCGGCCCCTATTACTTTTTTACTTATAATTTTTTCCACCCCTTTGTTTTGGGTCTTCCTTCCCCCCGCCCCACCCCTTTCCTTTTGTTTCTCCCTCCCACCTGGCAGCTGTCTCTTACCTGCCAGTACACTTCACACCTAATCTCAGCTGCCTTTTGTCTCCACTGGCCTATTACCATCTCGTCTGGTTTCGAATACCTTTTATTGTCTCTTTTACTTCTTTTGTTCGATCGCAGCCCTGCCTTCGATCTATTTTCTTTTCTTTCCAGTTTTGAAAAAGGGTTTCGACCCGAAATGTCAACTCAAATTTCTCTCCACGGATGTTGCCTGACCTGCTGAGTTTTTCCAGCATTTTCTGTTGTTGTTCCAGCTTCTCCAACCTGTCCTTGTAGCTAAGATCCCCTATCCCTGGAACCATTCTGGTAAATCTTCTCTGCACCCTCTCAAGGGCCTTCACATCCTTCCTAAAGTGTGGTGACCAGAACTGGACGTAATACTCCAGTTGTGGCCTAACCAGCGCTTTATAAAGGTTCATCATAACTTCTCTACTTTTGTACTCAATACCTCTATTTATGAAGCCCAAGATCCCATATGCTTTGCTAACCACTCTCTCAATACGTCCCGCCACCTTCAGGGACCTATGCACTTTAACTCCCAGGTCCCTCTGTCCCTGCATATTCTTTAAAACTGTGTCATTAAGTGTATATTGCCTCTCCCTGTTCCTTCTACCAAAATGCATAACCTCACACTTCACTGTATTAAATTCCATCTGTCACTTGTCTGCCCATTCTGCTAGCCTTTCTTTGTCCTGTTGCAGTCGATTGGTATCATCATCACTGTTTATCACACCCCCAAGTTTGGTGTCATCGTCAAATTTAGAAATTCTACTCTGTATTCCAATATCCAGGTCATTTATATATATTAAAAAAAACAGTGGCCCCAGCACTGACCCTTGGGGAACACCACTGTCTACCATCCTCCAGCCTGAAAAACAGCCATTTACCACAACTCGCTGTTTTCTGTCCATAAGCTAATTCCTTATCCAAGCTACCGCTGACCCACCTATTCAATGAGCCTCAATTTTGTTAACCAGCCTTCTATGTGGTACTTTGTATTTATCAATGTAATTATAGTTCTTAGAAACCACAATATTCAACATTTGCTTTGTTTCCTGCAATCATTTTCTCAAAGATTTCATCTGATTTTATTGCATGCATGTCCTAGTTATTTTCAATGATATTCAGTAATGAGAGTTACATCTCTTACCATTGCATGTAAACACATTAATTCACATAAGCAGGATGCAAACTTATTCCCCACTGGTTTGACAGTTGGATATGTGTCATGCTTGTGTTACGTAAACTGTTCTGCATGAAGTAGTGTGCTCACCTAACAGTCTGCAATGTTTTAAAACCAACTTTCGTGCAGAATGCTTTGGTGTAAGGTACATAATCAAATGAATAAATAAATCACTCTTCCACTTCTTATGCCTACAATGAGTAACAGATGCTGAACTGTTACTTTAAATATATTAGGACCACAATATATGTGGTGTATTTGGACTTTCAAAAGGCTTTCGATAAGGTCCTGCATAAGAGATTAGCGTGTAAAGTTAAGGCACATGGGATTGGGGGCAAGGTATTGACTTGGATAGAGAACTGGTTGGCGGACAGAAAGCAGAGAGTAGGAATTAACGGGTCTTTTTCTGAGTGGCAGGCAGTGACTAGTGGGGTACCGCAGGGATCGGTCCTTGGACCCCAGCTATTCACAATATACATTAATGATCTAGATAAGGGAACTAGATGTAATATCTCCAAGTTTGCAGACGACACAAAGCTGGGTGGGCGTGTGTGCTGCGAGGAGGATACTGAGAAACTCCAGGATGATTTGGACAGGTTGGGTGATTGGGCAGAAGCGTGGCAGATGCAATATAACGTGGATAAATGCGAGGTTAACCACTTTGGTGTCAAAAACAGAAAGGCAGACTATTATCTGAATGGCAATAGATTGGGAGAAGGGGAAGTGCAACGAGACCTGGGTGTCCTTGTGCACCAGTCGCTGAAGGTAAGCATGCAGGTGCAGCAGGCGGTGAAGAAGGCAAATGGTATGTTGGCCTTCATAGCGAAAGGGTTTGAGTACAGGAGCAAGGATGTCCTGCTGCAGTTGTACAGGGCCTTGGTGAGACCACACCTTGAGTACTGTGTGCAGTTTTGGTCGCCTTATCTGAGGAAGGATGTTCTTGCCATGGAAGGAGTTCAGCGAAGATTCACAAGGCTGATACCTGGGATGGCAGGAATGACGTATGAGGAGAGATTGGGTCAATTGGGCTTATACTCGCTGGAGTTTAGAAGAATGAGAGGGGATCTCATCGAAACTTATAAAATTCTGACAGGTCTGGACAAACTAGATGCAGGTAGAATGTTCCCGATGGTCGGAGAGTCCAGAACCAGGGGTCATAGTCTAAGGATAAGGGGTAAGCCATTTAGGACAGAGATGAGGAAGAATTTCTTCACCCAGAGAGTGCTGAACCTGTGGAATTCTCTACCACAGAAGGCGGTTGAGGCCAAGTCTTTAAATATATTCAAGAAAGAGTTAGATATATTTCTTAGCGCTAAAGGTATCAAGGGATATGGGGAGAAGGCAGGTACGGGGCACTGAGTTTGGATGATCAGCCATGATCTCATTGAGTGGTGGAGCAAGCTCGAGGGGCTGAATGGCCTACTCCTGCTCCTATCTTCTATGTTTCTATATTATGACCACTATAACAATACTGTAGACCCCAGACAAAAATACACTTTATTCAAACTAAATCTAAAACACAGAATTTAAACTATTCTAAAGCATAAAATTGCATGGAACTGCAATAAATTGAACTGTTTCCTGTGCATGCCTCGTGCACAATTACTGCTGAACTATTTCCTTTGTACTCTTGTACATATCTTCGCTGAACTACTTCCTATTCACTCCTCTTGTATATAATTGCTGCAGTAACAGTAATGATTATTCCGTGTAAGGGAATTGCTTGATGGGTCAAATGGCCTTTTCCTGTTTTTTCCTTACGTATATATTCTTACATAGAATCCTGATTCAAATTTAAAATGTTACAATAATTAGTCATACAATTGTCAAGCGTAACTTGAAGGAAGTGGCACATTTCAGAACTCCAATCACATTTTGTAGAAATTTAAGGTTTTTATTTAGACCGAGCCATGTTATGATTATTTGGGTGTTTCAAAGATCTACAATGTGACTGATATTTTTATATAAATCTAAACTGCATTTATTAGGACTCAATTAACAATTAGACATTTGTAAAACATTTTGAAAGCCATATGCATAGATACATTTAGCTTAAGAGGAGAGCAGATGGCAAGGAAAATTGGTTACAACATTATCTGATTGTTATGATGATCCAAGTAATCATGAGAATAGTGTATAATTAGATATCAGGGCCCAGATATTGCGTTACAGCCTTATAAACACTCCCACTAATGGTAGAAACCTGAAAGATGAATAGAAAATGCTGGAAATACACACCAGTTCCGTCAGTATCTGAAAGGAATAGATTAACTTTTCATTTTACAATCTTCATCAGAACTTAAATTTCAAATTAAGGGCCCCACATAAAACATTAGCCCATCTTTTTCTTTCAAATCCTACCTAACCCGTTGTATTTTGCGACTTTATATCCCAATGTAAACAGTTCAAAATTTTGTGGCAATTCGTTTCATGGTTAGGATCCAGATCGGTCTTCAAATGCATCTTGAGCAGAAGCTTGCCTAAAGTGGTTAGCGGCTCCAGACAGTCGATTGGCAGTGAAAAGAAAAAGGGGCTTTTTAAAAATCCACACAGGGACAGAGCAGGAGAGCATGTCTGGCCAGGAAACTTGGAAATACCGGGAAGGCGGAGGTCCTGCCGAATTTAACATAAAGGACCTCAATAGAATTTCTTTTACTCCGTTTCCCATCCGGCGGCCGCACAGATCGAAGGCTGGCCTGCTGCCAGGCAGGAAAGCCTGCAGTACAAGGCAGCAGTCAAGGACCACTGGGGTGGTACTCGGCAATCGGAGAAGTTCAAGGGCCTTGGGGGGAGAGGGGGGTTCTCAGAGTGTTAGGTATGTCTACAGCCAGTGGAGCGTTTTCCCCTTGATTCCCATTGACTTCAATTTACTTGGTGCCACACTGTCAAACACTGCCTTGAAGTCACTCTCATTCATTCTTTTGCCCATGTCTGGACCAAGGCTGTAATGAGGTCTGGAGCCATGTGGTCCTGGTGGAACCCAAACTAAGCATCAGTAAGCAGATTATTGGCGAGTAAGTGCCCCTTGACAGCACCGATGACGACACTTTCCAACACTTTGCTGATAATTGAGAGTAGGGTGATGGAGCGGTAATTGGCCAGATTAGATTTGTCCTGCTTTTTGTGGACAGGACATACCTGGGCAATTTTCCACTTTGTCGGGTAGATGCCAGTGTTGCAGCTGTAGTGGAACAGCTTGGCGAGAGGTGTGTCTGAATCCGATGCCTAGGTCGATGCTAGGTGGTCCGTCCGCTTTTATTCTTATTATATTTTTTTGTAGCGGCTTGATACAATGGAATGGCTTGCTAGGCCATTTCAGAGCGCAGATAAGAGCTGCATTGTTTTGGTCTGGAGTCACATATAGGCCAGACCTGGTCAGGGCAGCAGGTTTCCTTCCCTAAAGGACATTAGTGAACCAGTTGGGTTTTTATGACAATCCAATAGCTTCATGGTCACCATTACTGATACTAGCTTTTTAAAAAAAAATCCACATTTATTTAATTAACTTAATTCAAATTCACAAACTGCCATGGTGGGATTTGAACTCACGTCTCTGGATTATCAGTCCAGGCCTCTGGATTACTAGTCCAGTAACATAACAACAATGCTACTGTACTATCTACTACTTTTTCTGAAGATTAGGCTTGAAATTACCCTCCTTTATGTGCAGGATTTTCAGGCGTAAGTTCCTGTCGGCGAGATCGGCATACAAACTGGGGTAAATTTCGGTGTAATTTCTGTGTAAATGTGATCCAGGAAATTCTGGGCCTAAACTAGATACACCTAATTGTAACAGCTGAGGGGACGAAGTACTTTACTAAATATGTAATACGGTATCTTCTCAGGGATGTAATTATTCAATTGTTGCTTTACCCAGATGACCTCCCCCCTCCCCCCACCCCAATGTGCTAGCTGGAGGAAGAGAACAAAATACAAGAGCTATTTACTTTAATGGGCTGCAATATGTAAAATTTCCAAATGTTTTATGAAGCTGTATGTGGATTGATTGAAATTCATTGCACATACTGTGGGGAGACATTTTCATATTTGTTTATGTGACTTGGTGGACTTCCTGTGTCAGTCAAACTGCCTGATCACTATGGTAACCCAGGACTGCCATCTTTCAGCAATACATTAATACAACAAAAGGTCTATTGGTCAGATCTGGGTACTGAAACCTATCCAATGAGAAAACGCAATTTTTTTTTTAAACTGATGGAAGAATTCCAGGCTTAATATACAAGCTCTAATTACTGGAAAACATTCTGAAGGGCAAAAGCCAGTGAGATTACGGTGTATGTTAGTGACAGTGTTAGTAGATGGAACATAAATCACAAAAATGTAATAAGCGTACCAAAGCCACCAAAGCTGTTGTCTACTGCGAAGAGTCATAATTCAAATATAAGGTGAGAAATGACAGCTGTTTCCCGAAAATGTCCAATTAAACAAGTGGTAAACTGCGGGAACCAAATTCATTTATCTTGGGAAAACAGCAATATTTTTCAAAATAAACCAGTGTGTACGTCTGCCTCCAGTTTAACATCCAACTGATTCAGTAATCTACAAGCTATTAACTGGAGCAATAGTGATGCAACAGTGTTACAGTTGTATGGCTAGTTGTATGGCTGGTTGATCACCTAGTTTAAAAATGATGGCACAAGGACAACAGGCCTCTCTGTCTTGGCAGTATATTTGCAACTTATGTACATACCAGCAGGTTTACGGATTTTGTTTGACTAAAGAAACACCTTCTTGCCTCTAGCAACTGAATAATTTCATAAATGAATAAAATTGAGGCTTTGAAATTTGATTTGATGAGTTTGCTTCACTGAACAAAATAAATGACCAGTGTTATTCAATAATGCTTTGATACTCACTCAGATTTTGACCAAGAATCGTGGTATGAAACAGCAATAATTTGTTATTTTGGCACTACACATTTTGCTGCATAAACCAAACATCTTTCGTCTTCTGGACTCCATTCTGGAACACACTGGGGGTGAAATTGGTCTTCGGCAGTAGTGCAAAACACACTAAGAGAATTGCCCACCATTTTACATCACATTATACTTCCTACCACAAGGAGTAGTTGAGGCGAATGGCATAGATGCCTTTAAGGAGGAAGCTAGATAAGCACATGAGGGAGAAAGGAATAGAGAAACATGCAGTTAGAGTTTGATAAAGTAGCGTGGGAAGAGGCTCGTATGGAGCATAAACACCAGCACAGACCAGTTGGGCCAAATGTACTGTTCCTGTGTGGTAGACTCTATGGGTTAGAAATTCATTAAAGCCAAGGAATGGGCAGTTTTTAGACTAAAAATGGTTAATTAGCGCCAGTTGAAAATCATCTAGACTGCATGCAAAATTCGTCTTCACGCCTCATTAAAATGATTGCAGTCATGATTCTTGTCTAAAAACACAAGCTCATTGGCGTTACACTGAAAAGATGGACCAATATCGGGTATAGTCTAAACGCAAGTAATGATTGCCACAGGCTTTTTTCACTACTTAAATGTGAGGTCCATTAATGCTGCAGCACCTCATTCTCAGCATTGTTGGGTGTGCAGCTGCCTCAACAACCATAAGAAGGACAAATAGAAGGAGCACTGATTTGCAAATGCTGATGGCAAATCGGCACCCCAGGGAGAGAGCCCGAAGGTTTTCCGAGGAAGCTTTGGAGGCACTGTGGTCCACAGGACCCACACCCAGTGCAGAAGGAAGTTTAATGAGCTCACACGGGTGGTCAGGGTGAGTGAAGGCTTCAACAAATGCAACATACCACCATCTGTACCACAAGCTTCACACACTGCTCAATGGACCACACCCCCAGCACTCACCCACCAACAATCTCTAACTAGCAACACTCACACCCACATCTCACACCTTGCACACAATGGCAGGTATTCAACTATGGCAGGCACAAGGGTTATTAGTTATTAGAATTCATGTGATATGTGGTATGTTTATAGATAAATTTATTAACGGTATTTGGAATATTTTGTGGCGTCTCTCATTTCACCTTTGCGCCCAGGAGGACACTGTGATATGGTATGAGACAGGGATGGTATGATGGCGATGTGGTGAGCAATGGGGATCTGAGGATTCATTCATTCGAATCGCAGTCTGATAAGCCGGTCACGAACAGCCCGTCCGGAAGGCCGATTGTCTCACTGCCTTCTCCCTCCTTCCTGTTCCTCCTTGTAAGATTCGCAAAATTTCTACATTTCCCCAAAGGTTATTATTAATAAAAGGGACCCTGCATGGACATTTTTTTAAAAAGGGTACCCAAAGATGGCATCCGCGCCTCGGGAGCCAAAAGCCTGCAAGGTTTAAAAGGGTTCGACTCTGTGGCACAAGCAGCTTTTTGGGAAATCGAAACGCAAGCTGTCGTTTCTGTGAAGAGAGATTTTTGTGTTTTGAAAGCAGACAGGATTTGAATATGCATTAAGTCAAATCGGAGACAGATCAAAACCAGTGAGGCCTATACGTAAGGCCATCAAGTTGTTTGCATAAATAATCCAAAACAGTTTAGGGAAGCCATCGAAGCTGGGCAAGCCGATTAAGATGTATTAATAACAAAAGCAACTCAGGAATCGGGCCAGTAGGTGCGATTACTGGCCATCTAAAAACAGTTAGTTTAGATTGCTACAATTATTTAAACTAGCCCGCCAAGATTGGGACAAAGAACTAACCTGATTTGGCGCGCAGATAAGGGCCATCCGAAGGAGTATAATTGTAGGCCCACTGGCAACCTTCTCTCTCTGCTCTCTGCCCTTGCTCCCAGCTCCTGCTCTGGCCCCTCGCCCTCGTGGCTACTGCTCTTCCCCCGTCCCGTGCTTACCGCCCAGCCACTGCCCGTGCCTTTCCCATTCCATCAGGGACGCCCGGCATTGCACCAGGCGGACACGGACAAACCAGGCCAGGCGAGGTGGGACGCGATGAGGCGAGGAAGACGAATGGGAGGACGATTGAAGAAAAGCTTTGAATAATCGGGCCTTCAATCCAGCTCACCGTCGACTATCTTCATGCAAACTCCAACTGCCGGCCAAGGAAGAGGAACCATCATCCCTGCGAGGTAAAGTACCCAAGCAGAGACTTTAACTTTGGGGTACTTGTACCTGGACAACGCCCTTGCAGCACCCCGAGACCACGTGACGACGGCAGGCTCCAGAGAGCACAAAGAGCGAACCCCAAACCCCACTGCTGTTTTGAATTCAGCAGATCTTTTGATTGGTGAGCATGAATTCTGGCCCCTCATAGCTTAATCTAGTGGGATAAGGATAAGGGGATTGTTAAGATAGTCGTTTTCCCTCGATGTGCCGTGTGTTCTCCATTCCCTGTATAAGTATAGTTATTTTGTATTTGCCTGTAAATTTTATACTAGTAACTTTTTCACAAGATTGTGTAATTTCTTTTTCAATAAAATCTTGGTTTTGCTTACATCCAAACCACTTGTCTACTCGAGTCTTTTCTGTATCGCCGCCTGTACCTAAGTCCGGTGTCTAGAACCCAGGGGCGTGGGAGCGATTCGAACTGCTCAAAAACAGTCAGAGGCATAACTGACTGGGCGCACGCACCACCCCACCACCACCCCCTACAGAAATGGCAACCGCGGCAGGACACCGGCAACAGCGTTGCGATACAATAGACAATGGTTTGGATGAGCGAACCATGATGGAGGAAAGGATTTCTGATTATGTAAGGTGAATATCACCAAGAAGTGGATCACCACTCTGTTAAAGGCTGGGCATCCGGTAGATGCAGCAGCTAAGTGGACAGAGGGAAAGGAACACAAGAAGTCCTTAGAGAAGGCAGTTTGGCTGATGTGTTTTAAAAAGCAGGTCCAGCTTTTGGACAGGCTCGTTGCAGCACAGGCATTCAAGTTAAGGGAGTCAGCCCTGGGGATCCAGGAGAAGGCTCTTGCTGGGGAGAAGTTATTAGTAGTTTTGCAGGCTTTGAATCAGGAGAGAGTACATCTAGTGGGAGAACACAAGGCCCAGTTGGAATACCTACGGTGCCAAGTCACCGAGGCCAAGGGAAATGAGTTAAGGTTGCGGGAGAAGAACGTCTGCTTGGCAAGGCAGATTAGGGAACAGGAAGAGAAAGTACAGGAGGTAAAGGCAGAGTATAAGCTAGCGAGCGAGCAGGGGTTTGAGGAGGCAGACCACGGCCCCTTTAAAGAGAGGATAGAAAATCTGAGTCGGGCCCTCCGGAAGGCAAAAGGTATGGTATGCCTCATAAGCCCAAAGGCAGGCCAGGCAGATTTTATGGGGAACGAGGGGAGGACAGTTCCAATGTTAGCGGTAGTGTCTAGGGACAACCACCCGCAGCGCTGAGTTTCAGTGAGGTTTGGCAGCAAGGAGGGGGTGGAACCCAGAGTGGAACCCGGAGTGGAGCCAGAGGTGGAGGCGGAGGTAGAGCAACCCCGCCCGAGAGGTCGGAGCCGGGACCAATGTGCCCAGCATGGTATCGGAGGTTCGGCCCACCCGCCAATGGCGACATTGAGGGACCCCTCCAAAACCAGTTCGTATTACCCTTTAACACCCAACAGCTTAGGGCTATGGTCAACCATCTCCTGAGGCTCTCCGAAAATGGAGACCCCTCGATCCACTTCAGGGAAGTAGAGCAGGCAGCCAGCATCAACGACTGCGATGACGCTGAGAAGGCCAAGATGCTGCTATTCTCCCTGGAGAGTAGTCTCCTCCAATCCCTCTCTGACGAGTGCAAAAGGGGGCAGTGCGGGTATGAGGAGCTTAGAGATGCGGTTCTGGAGGCCATGGGGATGGATGAGGGAAGTCCTTTCTCCCATGTGGAGAAGACGATCCAGCTCCCAGGGGAAACCCCGCAGGCTTTTGCGGACCAGCTGTGGCCAGTGTACCGGAGGGCCTGTCCGGGGACGCCGGACCAGGCGTTCCTGAACGGGGATTCCCTGGCCCATTGGCTCCGTTGCCTGGTGGCGAACAGCTTGCCACAGGTCCGGGCCAAGGCAGAAGCCTGGTTCGACCCCAAAAATCCCGAGACCACCGAACTTACGGTAATTAGGCAGCTCACTCTGGCCTATAAAAACAGTAGGGGAGCCGATGCACACCCACCCAAGGGAAAGGTGCATGAGGTAAAACCCGGACTGGGTAGGAAAGAGTGGCACCAGGAAGGGAGTAACCCCCCCAACACAAAGACCAATTGTTACGGGTGTGGGAAGGACGGACACTGGAGAAAGGAGTGCAAAAACCCTTGGAAAGATAACAAGGGAAAGAATTCCACAGCCCCAGCCCGAAAGGCGGGGGCAGGACTCCCTCCCGCAGGGGTCGAGTCACTTTTGGACACCATGAGGTCCTTATTGACTGGCCAGGGGAGAGTAGCAGCTGCTACCGGTGCTCTGACCCCGTCAGCCCCATCCAACCCACGGCCCTGACTAGAATCAGCACAGCCTGTCGACCTGTGTCCCCTTGAAAACGATGAGGGGAACAGGCCCAGTGTTAAGATGTGGGTGGAGACGGTGCAGGGGAGATGTTCGGTGGACACTGGAGCTTCCAGCACGGTGGTCCATTCGGAAGACCCTACCCATCCACCCAGGTCTAACAAGGTCCCATTTAGCCGAATGGGATCTGCAGGGAATGAGTAGGCTGAGGGAATGGCCAAACCTTTGGCCATAGATTTGGGATCCCACCCTACCACGTGGGAGGGTAACCAAAGGACCAACGAGGTGGCCGAGCAGAGGGCTAGGAGAGGAAGGAGAGTTCTGGGATCCCTGTAGAGCAGGCCCGGTAGCCGCAGTCCGGGACAAGGGAGGCAGACAGGGGGTAGCTTTGGCCCCGGACCTAAAGCAGGTCCAAGCCCGAGATCCCATCTGTGAGGCCAACCCGGTAAGGGAAGAGAACGGGGAGTCCCTAGAAGGCCCCTTCGGGGCAGCGGATGAGGTTTTAAAACAGGCTGCTGGTTATATCAACCAGTGTAAGCTGTTTACACCTGAAAGGGGAAAACAGCCAGTTGGGAAAAGGGCTGAGGATAAAGATCCTCAGCCTGCAGCAGGAGCGAGTTCACAGACTGCACATACAGGTGCTGTGGCTTGCTTGAAGGGAGGGACCATCCCGCCCATCGATTGGGACACTCCCCCGCTCTTCTGGGATCCAGACGAGGGGGAGGGACCTGAGGGCGAAAACCCTGTCCCTAACCCAGGTGTAGAGAGGGAGGGACCTGAGGTCGAAAACCCGCCCCGGACCCAGCCATGGGACCTGGGGGCGGAGACTCTCAGCAGCAGGCTGCGAAAGGTTACCTGCCCCTAGCCCAGGTTCGGGAGGGGTCAAGCCTGAGGGAGCAGTGGTTCGGGTTAAAGGACCAGCGGCCAAGAAAGCCCCACCCGTCAAAGTCCCTAGAAGGTCCCCACGGACGCCCCAGCCGAGAAAGCCATGGTCACCAGCCATCCAGTTACCAAGGGCCGCCCCTCGAGCTAGGGAGAGGTCCAAGGACAGAGGTTCTCAGCCAGCAGCCACGGGCTGCGAGGGACCAACAGTGAAGGACGGTGCGGCCACGCCGCGGGTGGCGGTGAGCCGCAGTCCAACCAGGGACCAGCCTGGCCGCCCGGAGATGGGCGGCGGATGTATATAGTTTTAGTTTAAGTTTTGGTTAGTGTTTATTGTTAAGTTTAATTATTTGGCTTAAGTTTGGGTGTTTTAGCTTAAGCTAAATAAGGTGATGGGTAGTTTTAATAAGTAATCTGCTAAGAGTGTATATATTTGGAGTTGAGGTCGCGGGACCTGACCATGCTTCACCAAGCCAGAGAATCTCTTGGGGACCTTGCTGCATGTTTTTGTATCTTTTTGCAGAAAGACTTTCAGGATGAAGGGGGTCATGATCCTATTCGCCCTGATTGGGATGAGCATGGGAAGACGAGGCGACGTTCAAGACTCCCACATCTCCCACGGGTCGTTTTCCGAGTGGCAGGCAGTGACTAGTGGGGTACCCCAAGGATCGGTCCAAGGACCCCAGCTGTTCACAATATATATTAATGATCTGGACGAGGGAATTGGATGTAGTATCTCCAAATTTGCAGACGACACAAAGCTGGGTGGGAGGGTATGCTGTGAGGAGGATGTCGTGAAGCTCCAGTACAATTTGGACAGGTTGGGTGATTGGGCAGAAACATGGCAAATGCACTATAATGTGGATAAATGTGAGGTTATCCACTTTGGTGGCAAAAACAGGAAGGCAGATTATTATTTGAATGGCAATAGATTGGGAGAAGGGGAAGTGCAAAGAGACCTGGGTGTTCTTGTGCACCAGTCACTGAAGGTAAGCATGCAGGTGCAGCAGGCGGTTAAGAAGGCAAATGGTATGTTGGCCTTCGTAGCAAGAGGGTTCGCGTACAGGAACAAGGATGTCTTGCTGCAGTTGTACAGGGCCTTGGTGAGACCGCACCTTGAGTATTATGTGCAGTTTTGGTCGCCTTATCTGAGGAAGGATGTTCTTGCCATGGAAGGAGTGCAGCGAAGATTCACCAGGCTGATACCTGGGATGGTAGGAATGACGTATGAGGAGAGATTGTGTCGATTGGGCTTATACTCACTGGAGTTTAGAAGATTGAGAGAGGATCTCATCGAAACCTATAAAATTCTGTCAAGCCTGGACAGACTAGATGCAGGAAGGATGTTCCCGATGGCCGGGGAGTCGAGAACCAGGGGTCATAGTCTAAGGATAAGGGGTAAGCCATTTAGGACTGAGATGAGGAGGAATTTCTTCACCCAGAGAGTGGTGAACCTGTGGAATTCTCTGCCACAGAGGGCGGTGAAGGCCAGTTCATTAAATGTATTCAAGAAGGAGTTGGATATATTTCTTAAGGCTAAAGAGATCAAGGGATATGGGGAGAAGGCAGGGACAGGGTACTGAATTTGGATGATCAGCCATGATCTCATTGAATGGCGGAGCAGGCTCGAGAGGCCGAATGGCCTACTCCTGCTCCTATCTTCTATGTTTCTATGTTTCTATCTACGGGTGCTCGGGAGACAAGGCGCCCATAGCGATCGATGGAAGCGGTGAACGGGATGCGGAGGAGATCGCCGTCTACTTCCACGAGGGAAGGTGGCCAGCATGGCTGGGGTCCAATTTGTCTCAGTACTCCAGCCAAACCGGATTCACGTGCGGGGAGACCTCCCTCCTGTGCCCCAGGGTACGGGTCATTACCACGAGGGTCAGCGTCACCGTTGGAAAGCGAATATGTTTAACGTGTAAAGGACACATTCCTCTGGATAGGTGGTGGTGGCTCAGAAAGCTGAGCAAGGATATGAGGAACCCCGAAGTCGAGTGGGAACGGTTGGGGAACAACACCCACCGGACGATTACAGGGACTCATGGAGGATTGAGTGTGTGTTGGGGCAAGTGGTGGGAACCAGACCAAGAGATTTATATCTGTATGTGGGGGTCAGAGGAGGTCTGCCCTGCAGGCATATCCATCGTTTTCCACCGGCAGTGGCACGACACTGGGGAGGGGATGAAGAGGGATACCAGCCTGAAGGTGTGCGCAGTCCCATTCTCCCCGATCCCAGTCAACGCCACCGAGCTGGTAACCCGCCCCCGTAAGCCCCCGCCCACGGCGCAAGCAGCGAGGTTACCCAGGGAAGGTTGCCCCACCACCACCAAGGGACCAGGGAATGGGTTGGTACTAGTCCCCACCGATCAGATGCTGTACCAGGGAGTACAATACGCAGCAGCCTCCGTGATTTTAAATCTCACCGAGGTACATTTGCCGGAGTGGTGTTCCAAAGAAACAGAGCAGCTATACCAGGCCCTATTAAAGGACATGTTCAAGAAATTTTATGAGTTCGATTTCGCACACGTGGACAAAACCGAACTCTACACCACACACCGAGAGTTTTTGCGTAATGCAGGGAGGCAAAGAAGGGGTGTTTGGAATGATGTTTTTACTGCGTTTAATACTGGGTCCTCGATCATCAACAGTTTAGATGACATAGAGCTACAGACCCAGATAAACGGTTTAAAAACACAGTTAAAGAAGATATTACGGGATGAGAACAAGGTAGTGGGCTCGAAGTTGCATGAGGACCAGGCCATGACGGTCCATTTAAAGGAAATCATAGCGGAGTTGGAAAAGCACGCAAAGACGGTAAATGCTCTCATAAGGGAGGACAGAAATGCTTCTGACCAGACTGCGCAGAATGAGGTGTGCGTGTTATATGGGGCGTGGCTACTGGGCGAGGGCCGCAGTAATCTGGAGGATTTAGAACAGGGTTTGGTTCCCTCCTGGATTAGCAACAAGCACCTCGCAGCCCTCCACCCGTTTGAGAATGCATTAAGCCCGTGCCAACTCTGGCTAGCTTCCGAGGCCTACCCAGTCCCCGTGGATTGTGGGTGGTCCAACCACACAATCATGGTAGTAGTAGTTAGGATGCCGGTCATGAGTAGGACAGCCCGTCCCGCGCCGGTATACAGGGTTGAGAACATTGGAGTCATTCAAGGGGGTGCGCACATTCGTTTCACAGCGGTCCCACCTTACATCATAAAGTGGGAGCACACTATGACAGGTACTGACCTCTCAGGGTGCCGGAGCCGGGGAGCACACATAATCCTGTGTCCCCAGCACTTGAATGCCTATTCAAAACCGTAGTGTGGGTTCAGGGCTGCTGGCGCGAAACCTATAAATTGTACCATAGAGGCAATGGCACAAGGCCATGTTCCCCCGCCGGTAGCATATATAGGAGGTGGGACATATTGTGTAACCACCGGCGCGTCCCACTACCAGCATGGACAGCATAGCTGGTGTCCAGTTAGTGACAGCAGCTTCTGTTTTAAACCTGAGGCAGAAGTTCAAGTGGCCCAGGAGCGAATTGTCCCCATTCCTGAACCCTCCACTGTTCACCTCACTGTGAAGGAGAATTTTACAGATTTGCAAAAGTACATAGCGCACTTTGGCTACGAAATTCCCCCTCTCCCTGAACACCTTGCCAAAATACTCAAAGCCGTTATAGTTTCGCAGAAACATTTTTATACTCTAGAGCAGAAAACAGTGGGGATAGAGACTAAGATATTGGATATTGTGATTCCACCCTGGTGGGACATTTTAAATAATATAGACGTCCCTTCGTGGATCAGATTGGCTTCCCACATTCTCGTGGTTTGCCAGTTAGGGATAGTGTTGTATCTAGTTTGCATTCAGTGTAAGGGAAAAGGCCAGTTGTTAGAATTCCGTAACCAGAAGATCTGGAAGGAACATTATGTAAAGCTGGAGGGAGATACGCCTGTTTAAGTCTTTTTCCTTGTATTTTTGATTAAAAGGTTGCTGTTTTTGCTGTGTTTGTTATTTTTAATAAAAGGTGTTTCTGTTGTTTTTTTGCGATGCGTTTAATAAGGATGTATGTGTACCAAGTGGTGCAGGCGTGTTGGACCCCCTCCATGCTTGGATGTGTGTAAAGTCTGTAATTTACTCTCTGTATGCTGATGTACACTACATTTTCATGGAATGGGAAGTGCATGTGTCGTGGGTGTATTAGATAGGTAATTACAGGGGAAGGTTGACTATGGAGGGACAGAAAAAATTTTGCTCACCTTGTAAAAGTATGATACTTCAAGCAAGTTTTAGTATCACAGGGGGGAGTGTAAGATTCGCAAAATTTCTACATTTCCCCAAAGGTTATTATTAATAAAAGGGACCCTGCATGGACATTTTTTTAAAAAGGGTACCCAAAGATGGCGTCCACGCCTCGTGGCCAAAAGCCTGCAAGATTTAAAAGGGTTGGACTCTGTGGCACAAGCAGCTTTTTGGGAAATCGAAACGCAAGCTGCCGTTTCTGTGAAGAGAGGTTTTTGTGTTTTGAAAGCAGACAGGACTTTGAATATGCTTTACGTCAAATCAGAGACAGATCAAAACCAGTGAGACCTATACGTAAGGCCATCAAGTTGTTTGCATAAATAATCGGAAACAGCTTAGGGAAGCCATCGAAGCTGGGCCGGCCGATTAAGATGTATTAATAACAAAAGCAACTCAGGAATCGGGCCAGTAAGTGCGATTACCGGCCATCTAAAAACAGTTAGTTTAGATTGCTACAATTATTTAAAGTAGCCCGCCAAGATTGGGACAAAGAACTAACCTGATTTGGCGTGCAGATAAGGGTCATCCGAAGGAGTATAATTGTAGGCCCACTGGCAACCTTCTCTCTCTGCTCTCTGCCCTTGCTCCCAGCTCCTGCTCCGGCCCCTTGCCCTCGTGGCTACTGCTCTTCCCCCGTCCCACGCTTACCGCCCGGCCACTGCCCGTGCCTTTCCCATTCCATCAGGGACGCCCGGCATTGCACCAGGCAGACACGGACGAACCAGGCCAGGCGAGGCGGGACGCGACGAGGCGAGGTGGTGAGGAAGGCGAATGGGGAGACGATTGAAGAAAAGCTTCGAATAATCGGGCCTTCAATCCAGCTCACCGTCGACTATCTTCATGCAAACTCCAACTGCCGGCCGAGGAAGAGGAACCATCATCCCTTCGAGGTAAAGTGCCCAAGCAGAGACTTTAACTTGGGGTACTTGTACCTGGACAATGCCCTTGCAGCACCCCGAGACCATGTGACGATGGCAGGCTCCAGAGAGCACAAAGAGCGAACCCCAAACCCCACCTCTGTTTTGAATTCAGCAGATCTTTTGATTGGTGAGCATGAATTCTAGCCCCTCATAGCTTAATCTAGTTCGGTATAGGGGGTGGGATAAGGGTAAGGGTAAGGGGATTGTTAAGATAGTTGTTTTCCCTCGATGTGCCGTGTGTTCCCCATTCCCTTTATAAGTATAGTTATTTTGTCTTTGCCTGTAAATTTTATACTAGTAACTTTTTCATAAGATTGTGTAATTTCTTTTTCAATAAAATCTTGGTTTTGCTTACATCCAAACCACTTGTCTACTCGAGTCTTTTCTGTATCGCCGCCTGTACCTAAGTCCGGTGTCTAGAACCCAGGGGCGTGGGAGCGATTCGAACCGCTCATAAACATTCAGAGGCATAACTGCCTGGGCGCACGCGCCACCCCAACACCACCCCCTACACCTCCTCCTCATTCTCTTCCTCATCTATCTCATCTTCCTCCTGAGGTGGTCCCGCAATCCGTGATGGCAAGGGCTGTGCCCTCATGATGACCAAGTTGTGGAGCATGCAGCAGATCACCACGAAATGTGACACCCGCTCTGGCGAGTACTGGAGGGCTCCTCCCGAGCGGTCAAGGCAGCGGAACCGTTGCTTCAATAAGCCGATGGTTTGCTCGATGATGTTCCTGGTGGCAGCATGGCTCTCATTATATGACTGCTGGGCACGAGTGTTGAAGTTGCGGAGGGGAGTCATGAGCCAGGTGCAGAGCAGCAAGCCGCAAACTTGATGTGGGGGCTGGAAGAGTGCTGGCACACCGGTCTGGCGCAGGATGAAGGCATCGTGGCTGCTGCCAGGATAGCGGGCATTAACATTGAAGATTCGCTGTCTGTGCTCGCACACCAACTGCACATTAAGTGAGTGGTAGCCTTTGCGGTTAAAGCCAAGTGGGTGCAGATGATGGCGCCCTGCACCATGAGGATGCCCGCTATCCTGGCAAACATAGAAACATAGAAACATAGAAGATAGGAGCAGGAGTAGGTCATTCAGCCCTTCGAGCCTGCTCCGCCATTCAATGAGATCATGGCTGATCATCCAAATTCAGTACCCTGTCCCTGCCTTCTCCCCATATCCCTTGATCCCTTTAGCCTTAAGAAATATATCCAACTCTTTCTTGAATATATTTAATGAACTGGCCTCCACCGCCCTCTGTGGCAGAGAATTCCACAGGTTCACCACTCTCTGGGTGAAGAAATTCTTCCTCATTTCAGTCCTAAATGGCTTACCCCTTATCCTTAGACTATGACCCCTGGTTCTGGACTCCCCGGCCATCAGAAACATCCTTCCTGCATCTAGTCTGTCCAGGCCTGACAGAATTTTATAGGTTTCGATGAGATCCCCTCTCAATCTTCTAAACTCCAGTGAGTATAAGCCCAATCGACACAATCTCTCCTCATACGTCATTCCTGCCATCCCAGGTATCAGCCTGGTGAATCTTCGCTGCACTCCTTCCATGGCAACAACGTCCTTCCTCAGGTAATGCAACCAATACTGCACACAATACTCAAGGTGCGGTCTCACCAACGCCCTGTACAACTGTAGCAAGCCATCCTTGTTCCTGTACTCGAACTCTCTTGCTATGAAGGCCAACATACCATTTGCCTTCTTAACCGCCTGCTGCACCTGCATGCTTACCTTCAGTGACTGGTGCACAAGAACACCCAGGTCTCTTTGCACTTCCCCTTCTCCCAATCTATTGCCATTCAAATAATAATCTGCCTTCCTGTTTTTGCCACCAAAGTGGATAACCTCACATTTATCCACATTATAGTGCATTTGCCATGTTTCTGCCCAATCACCCAACCTGTCCAAATCGTACTGGAGTTTCACGACATCCTCCTCACAGCTTACCCTCCCACCCAGCTTTGTGTCGTCTACAAATTTGGAGATATTACATCCAATTCCCTCGTCCAGATCATTAATATATATTGTGAACAGCTGGGGTCCTAGGACCGATCCTTGCGGTACCCCACTAGTCACTGCCTGCCACTCGGAAAACAACCCATTTATTCCAACTCTTTGCTTTCTGTCCGCCAACCAGTTCTCTATCCAAGTCAATACCTTGCCCCAATCCCATGTGCCTTAATTTTGCACGCTAATCTCTTATGTGGGGCCTTATCGAAAGCCTTCTGAAAGTCCAAATATACCACATCTACTGGTTCTCCCTTTTCTATTTTACCAGTTACATCCTCAAAATTTTTCAGTAGATTAGTCAAGCATGATTTACCTTTTGTAAATCCATGTTGACTTTGTCCGATCCTGTCACTACTTTCCAAGTGCTCTGCTATTACATCTTTTATAATAGACTCTAGCATTTCCCCCACTACCGATGTCAGGCTTACCGGTCTATAATTCCCCGCTTTTTCTCTACCACCTTTTTTGAATAGTGGGGTAACATTAGCTACCCTCCAATCCATGGGTACTGTTCCAGAGTCCATCGAGTTCTGGAAGATGACCAGCAATGCATCTACTATTTCTAGGGCCACTTCCTTAAGTACCCTGGGATGTAGATTATCAGGCCCTGGGGATTTATCGGCCTTCAGTCCCATCAATTTTCCTAACACCATTTCCCTACAAATACTGATTTCTTTCAGTTTCACCCTTTCATCAGACCCTATGTTCCCCGGCATCTCTGGGAGGTTATTTGTGTCCTCCTTTGTGAAGACAGAACCAAAGTATGAATTTAGTTGGTCTGCCATTTCTTTGTTTCCCATTATAAATTCCCCTGATTCTGACTGCACGCTCATCCTGCTTCTCTCTGGTGATTGGGAAGCCAATGTAGTCCCTTCTCCTGCTGTAGAGAGCCTCAGTGACTTCCCGGATGCAGCAATGGATGGTGAACTGTGAGTTGTTAGCTATGTCTCCTGTTGCTGACTGGAAGGATCCGCTGGCGAAGAAATTGAGGGCCACAGTGACCTTGACTACCTCTGGGAGAGCCGTGGTCGCCCTGGTCTGAGGCTGGAGGTCTAGGAGGTGGCAGAGTTCTGTGACCACCTCCTTGGTGAAGCGAAGCCTCCTAATACACTATTCCTCGCTTAACTGAAGGTAGGAGAAGTGATGTCGGAAGACCCTAGTTGGGTAAGGCCTCCTGTTGAGAGTCCAGATGGCCCTCCTCCTCCCTCTGCACACATGTTCCAGTCTTTCTCGCTGCCTTAGTTCCCTCCGCCGTAGATCCTGGAGGGTGAGGTCGACTGCCAGTATAGCCCCCATGATTTTTAGCAAGTGTTGTACTTTGAAGCCTTTTAAAAATAATGAAGGAGTTTTGTATTTGCCAGAACACTCCTTGATACCAAAGAACCTTGAAATAACTAAAGAAAACTCTTGCAGTAGCAGGAAGTAGCACACAGCCACTCAAACTGCAAAACACTGACAGGTGCGAGTGATTGGTGCGGATCCCTTTAAATATCGTCGCTAGAGCCGGCTTCCTGCTGCTGCACGAAACCTCAACCTGTCGTTGCTTTCCCCAGCCAATAAGTGCATTGGCTAACACAAAAGTGGGAAATCGGGTGTGATGTAAAAAGACTGCTGAGCATTTGGTTTGAATATAAAACAAGGCTCAGTAGTCTTTTTACATCAATTTAATCAACTGTTTCAAAACCATGAGATTTCTAGTTACAATCACTAGTTCCTGGTTACAGAAACATCCTGAGCAAGCTGGGCCCACGCCTGAGTATTTATACTCCTTGGACGGCGCCACCAGCTGGCCGCCCAGTGTTACTTCACGTGTCATGATAAGATTCATGACATGGTGTCCAGTGTGCGTTGCACACTCACTGATGTCACAATCTCCATCATGGCGAGCTCCCTGGTGATCGAGGTTACCGGCAGCATTACTGGCAAATGGCAGGCCACGATGGAACTGACATCAGCTGCCTTTCCAGCTGTCAATGGCATTCCTGGCGCTAACATGTGGTGCAAGCTGATTGGCTATGAGCGTGTTTCATGCTATTGCTGAAGACCAATTTCACCCCAATTAAATCTTCAACTTCCATTAGAAAGTGGAATTGTTTTTTAAACATACGTGATGGACTAATGGGCACAGCTACCTCAGATGAAACTGATCTACTGCCTTTAATCTCGGTGATGGTAATTTCAGGTTACAGAAGTTATTAAGGCTGTTGTTGAGATACCGCGGCAAACGTGGGAGTCGAGACCAGAGTTGATGGAACACAACTGCTTTAATCTACATCATGGCAAAACAAGTGCTTAAAAAGCCCGCGCAACCACTTAAATACTCCCCAGACAGGAAGTGCTCCTGGCAGCCTGTCCCTGCGGGGAACAAGTTGCCGGAGGAAAGGGCCCATGGCTGGGGGCGGCTGCTGCCGGCAGTGCACCTGCGTAAACTGTCCGTGCCGCCATGAGCGGATTATGTCCAATGGTGGCGTGTCGCCACAGAGCTCCCCCCAGAATCCGCTTAGGAGGAGTGGACGAGTCATGACGGTGGTCTAATGGTTCTGCCGGAGCGGCTCTGAGTGGCCGCCGGTCCAGTTGGTGGGGCCGGGCGGTTCGCCGCCGGCTGTGCTAGCTTGCTGGCGGGGCTGCCTCTAGTTGGAGGTCGGGCCACGGGGACCTGTTCCCCTGGTCCTGTGTGTGCTGGTCTGAGTCGGTCGATGGAGACCGTTTCGACCCTGTCGCCGAGTCGCAGCTTGAAGACCTTGTCCCCGGTTTGTAGTGCCTCGTACGGTCCGTCGTACGGGGGTCGCAGGGGTCCGCGGTGTGCATCGTGTCGCACGAAGACGAAGCGTGCCTGCTGTAAGTTTGGCAGAACGTGAGGTGCGAGTACGCCGTGTCGGTTGACCGGAAGTGGGGCGAACTGTTGAGCGGAAGAGAAAGAGTTGAGCCGCTGCTGTTCGACCGACCAAGGCGTGGTAGCCTCCGGGAGGAATTCGCCTGGTACGCGCAGCGGTTGTCCGTAGACTAACTCCGCTGCTGAGGACTGGAGGTCTTCCTTGACCGCGGTGCGTAGGCCTAATAGCACCCATGGTAGGCGGTCAGTCCAGGTACTGTCCCGCAGGCTGGCGCAGAGTGAGGCCTTGAGTGACCTATGGAAGCGTTCACACAGCCCGTTGGCCTGCGGGTGGTACGCCGTGGTTCGGTGGAGTGTCACCCCGAGGTTGCGTGCTGTGGCCGTCCAGAGTTCGGAGGTGAACTGGGCGCCTCTGTCGGAGGTTATATCGGCCGGTACGCCGAACCTCGCGACCCAGGTGTTAACGAACGCCCTGGCGATGTCGGCTGTGGTGGTGGAGGTCAACGGCACTGCCTCAGGCCAGCGCGTGTAGCGGTCGACCATCGTGAGAAGATAAGTTTGGCCTTGCGATGGCGGCAGAGGACCGACGATGTCGACGTGTACGTGGTCGAAGCGGCGGCTGGGTACCTCGAAGTCTCCCAGGGGTGCTTTTGTGTGCAGCTGCACCTTAGCCCGTTGGCAGGCGAGGCAGGAGTTGGCCCAAGTCCGAACATCTTTGCTGAGGCCACGCCAGACGAAGCGCTGGGAGAGGAGTTTAACAGATGCGCGGGAACCCGGATGGGAGAGCCTGTGGAGCGCGTTGAAGATGCGGCGGCGCCAGGTTGCAGGGACGACCGGCCTGGGTTGGCCGAGTGAGACATCGCAAGTGACTGCCGTGGCTTCGGGCCCGTGCGCGACCTTGGCTAGGCGTAGCCCTGGCAGGCTGGTAGCCACCGAGAGGAGGTCTGGGTCCATGAGCTGGGCCGCTGCTAGTTGCACGTAGTCGACCGCTAGGTGATTCGCGCAGATGGCGGGATGGGAAAGGCAGTCGGTGACAACGTTGTCTCTACCGGAGATGTGCTGGATGTCCGTGGTAAACTCGGACACAGCCGCGAGCTGGCATTGCTGCCTAGCGGACCAAGGGTCGGTGTTCTTGGCCATCGCGTATGTGAGTGGCTTGTGGTCCACGTACACGGTAAAGGAGCGGCCCTCCAGGAGGAACCTGAAATGGCGGACCGACAGGTGGAGCGCGAGGAGCTCGCGGTCGAAAGTAGAGTATTTGACCTCCGGGGGGCGCAGTTGGCGGCTGTAGAAGGCAAGTGACTGCCACGCGCCATTGACCCACTGCTCGAACACGGCTCCGACCGCATGGTCGGAGGCGTCGGTGGTGAGCGCGACCCGGGCATCGGCCCTCGGGTGCGCGAGCAGGGTGGCGTTGGCGAGCGCGTTTTTGGTGGCGTCGAAGGCGGCTGATGTGTCAGCGGTCCAGACTACGGCCATCTTGCTGGATTTACCTCGAAGGGAATCGTATAGGGGCTTCATGAGGGCTGCAGCTCTGGGGATGAACCTGTTGTAAAAGGTCACCATCCTGAGGAACTCCTGGAGGCCCTTGATGGTTTTAGGGCGGGGGAATTGCTGGACGGCCTGCACCTTGTTGGGCAGGGGGACGGCCCCAGCAGGGGTGATGTGGTGGCTGAGAAAATCGATCGCGGCTAGGCCGAATTGGCACTTCGCCAGGCTGAGGATAAGCCCGAACAAAATGCGAAGGTGTTTGAGGTGTTCCTGTTTGGAGGAGCTGGCCACAAGAATGTCATCTAAATAGACAAATAGAAAGTTCAGGTCCCGGAGGACTGAGTCCATAAGGCGCTGGAAAGCCTGGGCTGCATTCTTGAGGCCAAAGGGCATCCTCAGGAACTCGAACAGGCCGAATGGGGTGATGACGGCCGTTTTGGGGATGTCCGCAGGGTGTACGGGGACTTGGTGGTAACCGCGCACCAGGTCGACCTTGGAGAAGACGGTTCGTCCGGCCAGTCGGGCCGAGAAGTCCTGGATGTGCGGCACCGGGTATCGGTCGGGGGTGGTGGCGTCGTTGAGGCGGTGGTAGTCCCGCAGGGGCGCCAGCCTCCGCCAGGCTTGGGGGCGATGTGGAGGGGCGAGGCCCAAAGGCTGCTGGAGCGGCGGATGATGCCGACTTGCTCCATGGTGGTGAACTCGGCCCGCGCGATTTCCAGCTTGGCCGGGTCGAGTCTGCGGGTGTGGGCAGAGACCGGGGGGCCGGTGGTGGGGATATAGTGCTCCACACCGTGTTTGGCGGCTTTGGCCAAAAAGGTCGGGTTAGTGAGGGCGGGAAACTCGGCTAGTCGTGCCGAGTAGTCGTCCGTGGCTCTGGCGAGGCAGTAGGTCGTCAGGCCGGCCGAACGGGCCGGGGTGACTGCGCCAGGGATGGTGGCCATAGTGTTGATGTCGACGAGGCGGTGCCTCGGAATGTCGACAAGGAGGCCGTGGGCGCGTAGGAAGTCGACACTGATGAGTGGGCAGAGGACCTTAGCTGTGAGGAACTCCCAGCGGTAGCGGCGGCCTGCGAGGTCAAGCGTGACCATGCGGGTGCCGTATGTGCAGATGTCAGAGCCATTGGCTGCAGCCAGCGTGACACCCCGTACGCCGCGTTGGATTTCGAGGGCGGAGGCGGGGGTGATGCTGTGCTGGGCTTCTGTGTCGCACAGGAATTAGCGGTTGGTGCTGTCGTCGGTGACGTACAGTAGGGGTCCCTTTTGCCCTGCGGCCATCGTGGGGGCCGGTGCGGGGGAGGGTTTGAAAGTGCACGGTGGCGTGCAACGTTGGGCCCTAATGCCAAAACGGGTGTGGTAGTAGCAGGGCGGTCGGGCCTAGTGAGCCGGGGGGACCGCGTGGTCGTTGCCGTGAGGTCGGGCGTGACGTCGCGGGCGGTCTGCGCGGAGAGCAGCCGGTCGGCCTTTTCGGCTATCTCGTTCAGGTCCATGGAGCCAGACTCCACAATAAGCGGGCGGATGCTGGCGGGGAGCTGCCGAATGAAAAGCGTACGAGAAAGGGCGCCGGGTTTTTTGTCGTCCGAGAGGGACAGCATGTGGGAAAGCAGGTCTGATGGTGAAGCGTCACCAAGGCCTGGGAGGTCGAGGAGTTGGCAGTTGCGCTGGTAGGAGGACGCCTGAAATATTTAAAGGAGCGCGGCCTTCAGATGTTCGTACTTGCCTTCCTCTGGTGGATCCTGCAGTGCTGCCCAAACCTTAGGGACTGTGGCGCAGGTGAGAGAGGCGACGAGGTAGTCGTACTTCGTGGCGTCGACTGTAATGCTTCTCAGCCGGAATCTGGACTCGGCTTGAACGAACCAGGCCTTGGCCAGGTTCTCCCCAAAGTCCGGTAGTTTAACCGTGACTGCGTTTGTATCCGCCATGCTAGCTTAGGATTCGTCCTGAGCGTCGGGGTCACCAGTGTTGAGATACCGCGGCAAACGTGGGAGTCGAGACCAGAGTTGATGGAACACAACTGCTTTAATCTACATCATGGCAAAACTAGTGCTTAAAAAGCCCGCGCAACCACTTAAATATTCCCCAGACAGGAAGTGCTCCCGGCAGCCTGTCCCTGCGGGGAACAAGTTGCCGGAGGAAAGGGCCCACGGCTGGGGGCGGCTGCTGCCGGCAGTGCGCCTGCGTAAACTGTCCGTGCCGCCGTGAGCGGATTATGTCCAATGGTGGCGTGTCGCCACACTGTATTATAATCATTACAACAAAGCTTCCAAACAATTTGATGTAAAACTTGATGTCATTTCCTGAACTTCATGCTTAATATTTAATATTCAGGAGATTTACCTTACCATGTATGGGAGAGGGAGCCATGGCCAGGTTAGTGACCTATGATGCAGGTTGGCAAGACAACTGAGGCTGATGTGAATAACCTGCTGTTTTTAAAGTATATAACGCACATACACTATATATTTATAAATCATCTATGTATGATCTCTATAAATATTATTAATATTGTTGACATCCTTTGCTGGTGGCTTTTTCTTCTATTCCTATTCTATGACCTTAAAATATGGTAGGCCACATCAGGAGATTTTCTTTTTGTTTAAAGGCAATATAAGATGACTGTTTAAATTAAATGGAAAAATCCTGAAAACTAGGGAGAGATGGGACTTCTGCATGATTGCAAGCTCTGTGGGCATTATTTTCCAATTTATAATCAGAGACCCACAATTGATATTTGTTTTATAATAACCTTGAACTACAATCTCTCACCAATTTTATTTGCAGAGAAATAATAGCATTCTGCCATATTTACAATTCACAGATTGTGTATCGGAAAGTTTCTGGTGTTCTGCTGTGTAGGTATTCACAAGCTTTAACTGAAAAGTTCTGCAGAGTCCACTTGTGTAGAAAAGGGCTAACATATGGTGACAAAGGGTCTTCTTACTTCTTCTTAGGCAGTCCCTCGGAACCGAGGATGACTTGCTTCCACATTAAAAATGAGTTCGCAGGTGACTGATTAGTCCAATGCGGGACCGACAGACTCTGTCACAGGTGGGGCAAATGGCGGTTGAAGGAGCGGGTGGGTGGGGTGCTTGGGTTGACGTGCGCTCCTTGCGTTGCCTGCGCTTGGCTTCCGCTTGCTCCCGGCGAAGAGGCTCGAGGTGTTCGGCGCCTTCCCGGATGCTTCTCCTCCACTTTGTGCGGTCTTGGGCCAGGGATTACCAGGTGTCGATGGGGATGTTACACTTTTTCAAGGAGGCTTTGAGTGTGTCCTTGACTCGTTTCCTCTGCCCACCTGGGACTCTCTTGCTGTGCCAGAGCTCCGAGTAGAGCGCTTGTTTTGGGAGCCTCGTATCGGGCATGCGGACAAAGTGACTCATCCATCGGAGCTGATTGAGCATGGTCAAAGCTTCGATGCTGGCCTGAGCGAGAACACTGACATTGGTGCGCCTATCCTGCCAATGGATTTGCAGGATCTAGCGGAGGCAGCGTTGGTGGTACCTCTCCAGTGCTTTGAGGTGCCTGCTGTACATGGTCCATGTCTCTGAGGCATACAGCAGGGCGGGTATCACTGCTGCTCTGTAGACCATGAGCTTAGTGCCGGGTTTGAGGTCCTGGTCTTCAAACACTCTCTTCCTCAGGTGACCGAAGGCTGCACTGGCACACTGAAGGCGGTGTTAGACTTTGTCGTCGACGTCTGCCCTTGTTGACAGTAGGCTCCCGAGGTCTGGAAAGTGGTCCATGTTGTCCAAGGCCTTGTCGTGGATTTTGATAATCGGGGGCAGTACTGTGTGGCGGGGGCAGGTTGGTAGAGGACCTTTGTCTTACGGATGTTTAGTGTAAGGCCCATGCTCTCGTATGCTTCAGTGAAGGTGTTGATGATGGTTTGGAGTTCGATCTCTGAGTGAGCACAGACGCAAGCGTCGTTTGCATACTGTAATTCGACGACAGAGGATGGGATGACCTTGGATCTGGACTGGAGCCGACGGAGGTTGAACTGTTTCCCGTTTGTTCTGTAAATTAGCTCCACTCCAGAGGGGAGCTTACTGAGGGCGAGATGGAGCATTGCAGCAAGGAAGATCGAGAAGAGCGTTGGTGCGATGACATAGCCTTGTTTGACCCCGGTTCGTACGTGAATTGGGTCTGTGGTGGAACCGTTGGTCAGGATCACGGCTTGCATGTCATCATGAAGCAGGCGGAGGATGGTGACAAACTTTTGAGGGTAGCCGAATTTGAGGAGGACACTCCATAATCCCTCACGGTTGACAGTGTCGAAGGCCTTTGCGAGATCAAAGAAGGCCATGTACAGCGGTTGGCGCTGTTCCCTGCATTTCTCTTGTAATTGACGTGCGGTGAAGATCATGTCCATTGTGCCCCTTAGTGGGCGGAATCCGCATTGCGACTCTGGGAGGAGCTCTTCGGCCACTGAGAGAAAGTGATTGAGGAGGATTCTTGCGATGTCTTTCCCTGTGGCAGACAGCAGGGAAACTCCTCTGTAATTACCTCAATCAGACTTGTCACCTTTCTTGAAGATGACAAAGGGTATCATGTACACAACTACTGAGCAGCTAAAGAGTTACATAAAATATGTTTGATAAATTGAGAATGGTGCATAGATGGTGGCATTTTGAGTGCCAGCCTTGGTTCAGTGGTAGCATTCTCTGGGTCAGAAGGTTGTGGGTTCAAGATCCTCTGCAGAGGCTTGAGCACATAATCTTGGATGACACTGCAATGTAGTACTGAGGGAGTGATGTACTGTCGGTGGTGCCATCTCAAGGATGAGACTTTATACCGAGAGCCTGTCTTCACTCTCAGGTGGAAGTAAAAGATCGCATGGCACTGTACAAAGAGGAGCAGATGAGTCCTACCTGGTGCCCTGACCAATATTTATTCCTCAACCAACATCATGAGGGGGTCTTGGCACTCTTGCAACCTGGGGAGTTAAGGGTAAGATGAAAGCAGAGCAAGAGGGAGGGGAACATCAGGGGTTGAATTGCCTCAAAGGAGTAAAGGTATGGATAGCAATAGGAGTGTGTAGGCAGGATAGGGAAGAGTGGGAAGGTAAAGAGGTCAGAGCATTGATGGGAGTGAGGAAATATGAATGATGGGGGAAGAGGATGGTAAGGGAGTCACTGCAGGCTGTCGGCCCCACTTTCCCCCACAAGCCCCATGAAAATGAAACTTGGCGGTTTATTTTTACACTACCCACCCTCTCCCACCTGAGTGGAAATAAGAAATTAAAAAGACAGAACAAGAAGCAGAAGAGGCCAGAGGGAATTAAGGAAAGAGTTTGGGAGAGAGAAGCTGAGAAGAAAAACAGAGATAGAATCAGAAAAAGTGCTGAGGGAAGAGCGAGAGAGAAAGAAACAGCAATGTAAGGGCAACAGAGATAAGAGAGGGACCATTTTCTCCAACTTACTGTGTGTAGTGTCTTGGAAGTCCCACTAGTAACAGGATACATTTTGCAAAGCGATGGGCTTTGCTCGACAGGATTGCATTGGGATAATTGGGTACAGAGGACAGCACATCAGACTCATGGCCGTCTTGATTCCAAATAATTACAATTAATTCTATGATACCTATGAGTAAGGCTCTTAGCCCAGATTGGAGCCTTTATTGGTCTTTAAAATACACAACAAAGTACATAGCTTCATGAAGAAAGGACAATTTTATTTGCTCATTCCTTTTAATATTCAAAAATATTGATCTTTTAAAGCTTGCCCCTTATATTTGTTTAATTAAATCTCCCCTCATGACCTCTCCATGCTCATCTTGTCCATGTGACCCACTTCCTGCTCCCTCGATCCTATTCTCACCAAACTGCTGATCACCCAACTTCCTCTTCTGGCTCCCAGTTAGCTGACACTGTTAACAGTTCTCTCTCCTCAGGTACTGTCCCCCTCTCCCTCAAATCTACCCCCTCCTCAAAAAATCAACCCTTGACCCCTCCCCGTCCTTGCAAATTATCACCCCCATCTCCAACCTCCCTTTCCTCTACAAAGTCCTTGAATGTGTTGTCGCCTCCCAAATCCATGCCCATCTTTCCCACAACTCCATGCTTGAATCCCTTCAATCAGGTTGCCGCCCCTGCCACAGTACCGAAACGACTCTCATCAAAATCACAAATGACATCCTTTGTGACTGTGACAAAGGTAAACGATCCCTCCTCATTCTTCTTGACCTGTCTGCCGCCTTTGACACGGTTGACCACTCCATTCTTCTCCAATGCCTCTGTACCGTCGTCCAGCTGGGTGGGACTGCGCTCACCTGGTTCCATTTTTATCTATCTAATCATAGCCAGAGAATTACCTGCAATTGCTTCTCTTCCCGCTCCCGCGTCATTACCTCTGTGTACCCCAAGGATCTATCCTTGGCCCCCTCCTATTTCTCATCTACATGCTGCCCCTTGGCAACATTATCCGAAAACATAGGCCAGGAATTTGCTCATGTCCAATTAGAGGAAGTGGGTCCGGTGACGTCATTTGATGACGCGTCATCGGCTGGTTTCCTTAAAGGGACCATGGCCAACTTTATTTTGACATTTGTGCTGTCGGTGTTCTACAGCATTGAGGTGCTGCAAACACTGCACAGAGGTGCAGGGCTGCACCCAGGTTCTCCCATGACTCCCTACTTAGGAAGCGAGTCACAACGCGCAGGGAGGTCCTCTTCCCTTCCCATGGGCGGAAGAGACCTCCCCAGGAGACCAAGACAGCCTGGTTGCACATTGCAGAGGAGGTCAGAAGCAGGGATGTCGTCAGGAGGACCTGGGTGCAGTGGCGCAAACCTTTCAATGATCTCAGTAGATCATGAATTGTTAGTACAAAGCCACACTCACCTTCATCCTGCTGTGTCTCTCATCACATCCCCATCACTCTGCCTTCCCTATCCTATTGCTGCACATCCTTACCACACCAACTTACCTTGCACCTTCACCCATCCCTCGCTATCTACATTATTGCAGCCCCATCTCACTAGCCACCCCTCACACTCACCCTCCTGCAATCATACCAACTAATAACACACAAGGGTAGCCACTTGGGTATTTTATCCAATGTTCATGTAAAGTTTCTGTTAATGTGCTGTCAAAGATTGAAACCTTTATTTTCAACACTTTCCTTTCTTGGACAGATTTGTGTGCACCTTTGGAAGTGGCTTAGTGAGTGGCAGTGAATGGTGAGACATAACGGTACCCTTGTAAGAATTCGCAATAATTTACAGTTCTGAAGATCAATTTTTTTAAATTAAAGAATCCCTGGGCGTTGTGCTTTTAAATTTCCAGGGATAAAAATGGCTGTCACCACATGGCCGAAGACAAAGGACAATGCTTTGTTTACAAAGCAATTGAATGCTGTTAGCATTTGTTTGTATATCGAGTGGATACATCTAAACTGCAGAAGAGACTTTTGTACCTTGAATGGGAAACGTTTAAGAATTGAATGGGTTTGTAAATCACCCAGCACTGGACAATAGGGCTGTTGCATTCTCTTTTGTTTCAGCCCAGGGAGCTCCGGAAGACACATTAATCCGGTCCAACCACTCTGAGTTAGCCAATCACAGCTTTCTCTTGTGTATTGGACCCTTTGGGCAGGGAATTTTGCACACAGCCCTTGCAAGGCAGAACGGCAGAGGCCTCACCAGGTATAAAGATAGATGCTGAGAAGCTATCTCGCTCTCTTACTTCGTTGGACCACAGGTGAGCAGGGTGTTCTGACTCCTCAACAAGGCAACCTAGCAGGAGTTTGGGGTGGTGATTTGAGGGTAATTGCTAAGATTGTTTAAATAACATTGTAGTCATTTTATCCCTCATTTTCGCCGTCTGCAACCCTCCTGTTATATAGTTTTAATGTAACTACTGTGTTCGTGTGGGATAGTTTGATATTTTGATTATAGTTTCTTTTAGTGAATAAAACTTGATTTTTTTCTCTCATCCAAACTACGTGTCTGTTTTAATATCAATAATTATAAGCCCTGCAGTCAGAACTGGAAGGTGGGGTAGCAATTCAAAACCGCTGTTTTAAAATTGGTTTTATTGGAATTGGTCTGAGTGCAGGCAAAGGCTGCAGACCAGGTAAATTACTTTAAACCAGTTTAACGAAGCCCCAGCCCTTACAAATGGCGACCGCGGGCAAGACTGCAGGCCGTTTTTGATATGATAAGTGGTCTGGATCTAGAGAAAGCATCAGTTATTGTCTTTCTTGCTTTCAGTCTGTGGGCAGCCCTGCGGAAGGTAGTGGCAGTGTGTAAGCTGACCTATCGGGGTATAGGTGGCTGGGCTAGGAAGGGTGAGATGGGAGAGCAGGAGGAGTTTAAAGAGGCCAAGAATCGGGAGTCCCAGCTTGAAAAATGCCAGGCGGAGGTAGAACGCCTCAGAGAGGTGTATGAGGCCAGAGCTAGTGGTATGAGGGTGCGGGAAGAGAATGCACGCCTCACACTAGAGGTCACGAAATGCCAGGCATTTATAGAGCGCCTTGTACAGGAAGTCACAGAGGCGAGGGACAGAGAGATGAGGCTACAAGAGGAGAATGCACACCTCACCCAAGAAGCTAGCGAGGGAGAGAGCCATGCAAGAAACGAGATAGAATTCCTAAAGTACCAAGTCACTGAGGCCAGAGATAGTGAGATGAGACTGCGGGAAGAGAATGTCCGCTTCATCTCAGAAGTAAAAGAGCAGGAGGAAAGGTTTAGTCAAGCAGATCATGGCCCCTGTAGGGCAGAGATAGAAAGCCTTAACATGGCTTTAAAGGCATCAAAGGGAATGATTGGCATGATCAGCCCGAAGGCAGGTCAGCTGGATTTTACTGGCAGCCCAAGTGAAACCATCCCACAGGCAGCACCCAGAACGGGGCTGGATAGGGAATTAGAGACCCCAAGACCGCAGCCCACAGCTCCGAGTCTTGAGGAGCTCTGGCAGCGAGGAGTGGTGGACAATGGGGTGGTAGGAGAACACCAGCAGGTCCCGCTAGGCAGGCGGGGACCAGGATCAGTGTACCCCCTCCAACAACGGAGGTACGGTCCGCCCGTGAGGAGTGAGCCTGAGAATAGGAATCCTCAGCCCACAGCAAGTTTGAGTTCACAGGCAAGCACTGTGGCTTGTATGGGGGGAGGAGCCATTCATGTTCAGAGTAAGCTGTTTAAGCCAGGGAACAGGGAAGGAGAGTTCTGGGACCCCTGTAGAGCAGGTCCAGTAGCAGAAATCCGGGACAAGGGAGGCACACAGGGGATAGTTTTGGCCCCAGAAAAAAGGCAGGTCCAAAATTCCCCAGTTAAAGCCACCTGGGTGAGGGAATATGAGTTTGCTGTCCATGCAAGTTCAAGTTCACCGCCTGTTAAAACAGGCACTGTGGCCTGTTTAAAGGGACCAGCTTCTCAGCCAGCTTCTAGAGTGGTCCCTGTAAAGTCTGTGGGTTGTATAGCGAAGTAATACACAGACTACAAGAGTAACTTAAACAGGACTTTACTATTCGAAGGTCAGGGCGAATCTGCCCAATAAATTCTGCCACAGCACTTATATACCGGTGTGGTCACCGTCGGTATTACAGTATACAGCAGCCAGGATAAAGTAGTGCCACACCTAAAATAGTTCTCTTAAAGGTGGACGGTTACATACAATAGTTCTCTTAAAGGTAGAACAGTTACATACACTACAATCCTCCCTTCTTAGCTTACAACATACTTATTCCCCATTAACATAACATCATAACATATCCAACTTCATGTTACAACAGTTCACAGAGGTAGTCTCTGCAGAAACAGTTCACAGATTCAGTCTCTGCGGGAAACAGTTCACAGATTCAGTCTCTGATCTTCTTGACTTGGTCCGGACCACGCCTCCGTGGTGTAGTCGGGTCACCTTGCTGGAGGGACTCATCCCATAGTCCTTCCCTAGACTTAACAGCTTTACTTCCATCACTTCTGAACCAGCATTGCTGACTTTTTAAACAAACAAAAAAAAACAGTTGGATTGCCTTGGGAAATTTTCCTACTTTCCAACTGATTTGGCTCCGTTCGGGGGACCACGTGTGTGATCGGGTAGAGGTAATAATGGTTCAGATGGTTATCATCTTCTGCTTCGTCTTTTCCTTTTTTGCTTCTTGGAGACTCTCGGGGCTCCATTGTCAGCTGCCAGCTGTAACGCCACCATCTCCCTATGTTCCTTAGACTTTAAGTGATTCATCCTGATTTCGGCACTTTGGGAGTTCTCGGCACAAGCTGGGCAGACCAGGTCCTCGTAATATTCAGTGTCACTCAACAGATCATGGTAATATGCGGTGTCGTCCTGAGCTAGGCCAGCGAGAGGGTCTTCTATTTCCTCCTTACCCAGCTGGACGTTAGCCGACTTTTGTTCCAAATCCCGACATCTGTCCTGAAGAGACTTCATCATGCGTTCAGATTCATCCCGCTTTTTCTGGGCTTCCTGCAAGTCTTTTACTAATGACCTCATTTGTGATTTCAATACTTCAACTTCATTCGGAGATTGATTGATCGGACTATTCAATCCCTCTACTGAAGTAGCTGTTTCAGTATTCTGTTGTTCTACATTGCCGTGCGTCAGCGTACTTTTGGCATCCAAGGGCTGTTCTGCTGCAGACTTCTCAGTCTGGGTTGCCACCTCAGCTCTTCCAATGACTTTTGAGAGCTCCCTTCCCTTTGAAGATTGAGGCTCGTATTTAAGTTTTTCCCATTTTAGAGTTTTATCCCTCAGCATATGAATGAGTTGGCTGACTGTTAACTCTTCTGCCATCATCCCTTTTCCATTAGCTGCAGGGCTGTTTAGAACCTTGTCCTGGGGCTCCTTTGCGGCTTCTACTTCGCCATCATCCGCAGCCCCCATCATTCGAATTTCCACAAATGAATCGTCCGGTGATGCTGCACCCAACTTCAGTAGGAGCTCGGAAGTCATGTCGACCAACTCAGCTTTTTCTGCCTGAAACCTGCTAACCAGCGCCTTCAGTTGCGGCACATCTTGTTCCACCGGATTGGAGCACGCCCCTTCAGAAGCCGAATCAGCTTTGATTCGTTTGGCCTCCTCGTGCAGACGGTTTGTGTGCTCCTGCTCCCTTTTCTTCCCCAGCTGCTTCTGTTGTCTTTCCAGATTCTCCCATTCGGTATCATAGAACTTTTTCATTGCTTTCATCTCTTGCTCGAGACGGCAATTCAATTGTTCTAATTGCTGTCGTAATCTGAAATAAGTTTGCGTTCGAGCTCGATGTTCCTCAGTAATATATATGTCTGTAACTTGAACAGACTCAGAATTCTCTGTCAAGCTATGTTGTTGTTGTTCAGAGGAATTCTGTTCTGAAACTTTGTTCTCCTCTGGAGCATAAGCCTTTATGCCCACATTCGTTCTACCAACCTTAGTCAGCAAGTTCATTTTAGACTTGTCTTTCATGCTTGGGCTGGTCTTATCGTCATCCGTTTCAGAGTCTGAGCTGATTGTCTGCCCCGAGTCCTCACTCGTTATTGCTTTGAGGTAGTGCCATTCCATGTCTATTTTCTTGATCCACTCCCATCCTAGAAGTGGTGGTCCTCCCTCAGGTAGTACGTATAAGTCCATTCCGGGGTGTTCTTTGCCCCTGTCTCTCACCTTGACTCTTATCTTTCCCATGGGGTATACTTTATGCCCCGTGTATGTCTGCAATACGAACTTGGTATCTCTCAAGGGTATATGTGAGAATAGCCGGTTGTAATCCCTTCGATTTATGACTGATAGGGCTGATCCAGTGTCCAATTCCATTCTCACTTGGACTCCGGCTATTTTTAGCATGACCCAGATAGTTTGTAGGTCAGCTTCCTTACACACATTATGAATTCTCAGACTACCCAGTTCCTGGCCGCTTGGGTCTGAATCCGAATTCTGTTCATCTGAACTCTTCTCAACCACCTTGTGTACTTTGTTGTACTTTTCCTGTGATGGCTTTTTTTTTTGGTTGTTGGTCTTCTTCCCTGACCGGCATACTTTGGCTTTGTGACCCAGTCCTGGTTTTTAAACCAGCATTGGTTCTGGTCGTGTGTTGTCTTCCCACAACGATAACATTTCGTTGCACCCGAAGTAATTTGATCCACACTGAGGACCGCTGCCTTCAGCTGCATTTCCGCAGTTCCTTTCGCTGCGGCTTCGTGTGATGCTGCAATAAGGACAGCCCTATCCAGTGTAAGGTCGTTCTCTTCGAGCAGTCGCTTTTGCGTTCCTTCCTTCGACAACCCGCACACGAACTTGTCTCGCAATGCCTCTGTCAGATTTCCTCCAAACTGGCAGTATTTCGCTAGCCTACGCAGTTCGACCAAGTATTCCGCGTTGCTTTCCTCTTTCCGTTGCGTTCTCGCATAAAATTTGAATTGTTCCGCCAACATCAGCGGTGTGGGGTTCAAGTGATCCTTCAGAACAGCAACAATATTATCGAAGGTTTGATCCGCCGGTTTAACTGGTGCTAGAAGATGCTTCAATAGCCCGTATGTCTTCGCCCCCATCGAGTTTAGCAAGGTTATAGCTTTATCATCATCCTCTATTTTATTGGCCTCACAATATATCTCAATGCGTTCTACATACGTGGCCCAATCTTCTACCTCGGAATCGAAATCGTTGATGTTACCACGCTTAGGCATCTTCACCTCCCTGATAAACAACAACGAAATATTTCTTTAACTCTTTTTTTTTCCAAGATGGCGGTTTCCCCGCGCTTATCTTCTTTCCCCGCCCCTTTCAAAATGGCGGTTCCCGCTTCTGTCTTTTTCTCCGCCTAATGGCGGCTTCCCGCGGTTTCCCGCGCTTATCTTCTTTCCCCGCCCACTTTCAAGATGGCGGTTCCCGCTTTCTTCCCCTGGCGGGAGGGGTAAGCTTTTCCCTCGGGCAACGGCCGCTGGCTTTCGGGGTTCACAGCCTGCTCTTCGGCTTCAGCGCATTCCCTTCTCTCGGCCGGGCAACCGGCTCTGGTACAACCCGTTGACGGCGAACGGTCTCAGCCGCTGGCTGGATCTCGCTCAGTCTCCCTCACTCGGGCTCTGTCTCTCCGGTGCTGGGTACAACCCGTTGACGGCAAACAGTTTCAGCCGCTGGGCTGGATCTCGCTCAGTCTTCCTCGGGCTCTGTCTCTCCCACTCGCGCGGCTCTCGCTCGCTCTCTCTCGGGCTCTGTCTCTCACGTTCGCGCGGCTCTCGCTCGGGCTCTGTCTCTCTCGCTCGCTCTCTCTCGGGCTCTGTCTCTCCCGTTCGCGCGGCTCTCGCTCGGGCTCTGTCTCTCCCGCTCGCGCGGCTCTCAATCGCGCCTCCCAGCCCTCTCGCAGTCCGGTGCTTCCCTCCCCGGCTGCGGCTGAGTTCTCCGCGGTTTATTTATTTTATCTCTTCCCGCACCTTACGATCCCGGTCACAGCGCTTCGTGGCCTCGGTCACTGTCCGACCTTTTTCACCCAATCGCTCCTCCCAGCCTCTCGCAGTCCGGTGCTTCCTCCCCGGCTGTGGCTGCGTTCTCCGCGGTTTATTTATTTTTATCTCTTCCCGCGCCTTACGATCCGGTCGCAGCGCTTCGTGGCCTCAGTCACTGTCTGGCCTTTTTCACCCCAATCGCGCCTCCCAGCTTCTCGCAGTCCGGTGCTTTCCTCCCCGGCTGTGGCTGAGTTCTCCGCGGCTTATTTATGTTTATATCTTCCCGCGCCTTACGATCCTGGTCGCAGCGCCTCGTGGTCGCGGTATTTGTCCGGCCTTTTTCGCCATCGCGGTCTAGTCGTCTCACGACGCTCCCCAGCCCGCTTGTACCGCGGCTTCTGCTCCACGCTGCCCCAGTCTCAGCGCCTCTGGGCCCGACTTCTGTCCGGCTCCTTTGCCCCTCGACCGTGGTCGAGTGCACTGCCCTTATCCTCCGTTTATTTGTTTCTATTTTCCCTTTACTCACAGTCACCGTGGCCGACTTGCTTCTCGTGTTGATCGGCTCACTCACCACCGTGGCAGAAGGGACAATCAATGCCTGTTGCTGATGGAAGACTTCGTCTTTGAAATCTTCCTCCTTTCTTGGTCTGCAGACTCGAGTTTTCTCTCAGCAAAACGATGAGAGCGGGTGCCTCTTCTCGACGCTCGTTTACTTCTTCAGAAGTATTGTTGCCGCAGGGTAAGATCGAACTCGTCGCCACTGTAAAGTCTGTGGGTTGTATAGCGAAGTAATACACAGACTACAAGAGTAACTTAAACAGGACTTTACTATTCGAAGGTCAGGTCAAATCTGCCCAATAAATTCTGCCACAGCACTTATATACCGGTGTGGTCACCGTCGGTATTACAGTATACAGCAGCCAGGATAAAGTAGTGCCACACCTAAAATAGTTCTCTTAAAGGTGGACGGTTACATACAATAGTTCTCTTAAAGGTAGAACAGTTACATACACTACAGTCCCCCCCCATGATGTGGGACCCTGGGGGTGCAGGGATAGCAATCCCTCTTGCAGGAGACATAGGGAGGGAGCTGACACCAGGTTTTATACATGGGGAGGAAAATTTCCAGCCACCAGCAGCGGGTGGTGAGAGTATACCTGCCCCCAGCACAGGAGTGGGCAGGGAAGAGCAGACAAATCCAGAGAGAGATTTGCACCGGCAGGCTGCCAGGTACATTATACAGTGCGGGCTATTTGGACATGGGGGAGCAGGTTCCCAACCAGCTGGGGCTGTGACCCAAGCTCAGGGTCCGCCAGCCAAAGTTTCCCCCGTAGAGACACCCCTCAGAAGGTCTCAGTGGGTGCCCCAGCCTAAGAAAGCATGGTCACCCACTTTACAGTGGAGTAGGGCGGACTCCCGAGCCAGGGAGAAGCCAGAGAACAGAGGCCCCCACTCAACAGCCATAAGCTGCGAGGGACCAGAGATAGGAGGCAGTCCAGCTTCGCTGCAGCCAGCAGCAATCTGCGACGGGGCCAGAGATTAGTCTGGCCATCCGGAGACGGGCGGCATCTGTATTATAGCTTGTGTTGTGTATATAGCTTGCTTTAAGGTGTATTTTAAGTTTTGTTGATATAACTAGTTTTAAGTTTAAGTTTAAAGAGTTTAAGTTTACATGTGTGCCGAATGTTTGTATTTTGGTCCGAGGTCAAGGGACCCGACCATGTCTCCACCTAAGGCAGCAGGTCAGTGAGACCTGGCTGCATGTCCTTTTAAGTTTTGCAGAAGTTTGGAAAATGAAGCAGCCATGTTCGCCCAGCCCGAGCTGGGCATCGAATGAAGATACGGATACGGAATGTTGGGGATCACCTCGGCACTGGACGAATCCAGGAGACCCCGCAGCGATCTTCGGGAAAAACTGGACAGGATCCGGAGGAACTTGCCTACTCCTCCTACAGGGAGGAGATGGCTCCAGCTGGGTGGGGCACGGCCCCCAACCCAGCACTATCCTGACCGAAGTTCACGTGCGGGAGACCTCGCTGTTGAGGAGTCACGATGGGGAAGCGCGGGCACCTTGTGATAGGGACGCGTTCCCCGGGGGTGGGTGGTGATGGCCCGGGAATGATTGTATAGAGGAGGGGGAGACCCAAGAGTCGTGTGGGTGCGGTCGGGGGAGGGAGGAACTCACCCGGGGGCCCACGGGCAAAGAGGATAAGTGTAGCTGGGAAGGATGAGTGGGTGGCCGGATCAGTGTGGGGCCAGGGAGAGCCGCCACACAGGCACCCATCATTTTCTGCAGCCAGTCGAGGGAAGACGGGAGGGGGAGGGACTGGGAGTCATGAGATCCCATACTCCCCGGTCTCGGTCTGTGCCAAGGTAATTTTTAAACATGAGGGGTACCCCGCCTCCACAAAAGGACAAGGGCATGGCTCGGGGCTGGCGGAGCAGGCTGGTCTGTAAATCCATTCTGCCTGTTTTAAAGTTTAAGATGATCAAAGGGGGGTGGAAGGTACATTTACTGCCCAAGTGGGAGGAGCAATACCCACTCGAATTTCGCGACCCATCATTGGCACGTGATGATCGGGGTTCATTTAAGCATGTTGTTTAATGATTTTTTGTATATTGTGTTGCAGCCCCAAGTTGAGCAGAGGCATAGGATCCTCTCCGTGCTTGGGACCAGTTTGTGACAACTCCAAGTTGAGCAGAGGCGTAGGACCCTCTCTGTGCTTGGGATCATTTTGATTACATTGTGTAACGAAGATTGCAACATTTTGTAATAACTTATGATGTAAAAAAGTGATTGTAAATTTGGTTTACACTGTATAATTTTACAAGCGTGTAGGGGTATGAGACCCCTTATTGAAAACTGAAGTATCTGTAAGATGCCTACCGTACCATGGTTTTTTTTTCTTGAATTTAAGGGGAATAGACGGGACGGGGATCAGTGGCAGTTAGCTATTAGGTAAATACAGGGGATGGTTGTTTGTGAGGGGTCAGAAATCATTGCTCATTTCTTCAAGAGGATACTACAAGCAAGCTGGAAGTATCCAAGGGCGGATTGTAAGAATTCGCAATAATTTACTGTTCTGAAGATCAATTTTTTTTGATTAAAGAATCCCTGGGCGTTGTGCTTTTAAATTTCCAGGGATAAAAATGGCTGTCACCACATGGCCGAAGACAAAGGACAATGCTTTGTTTACAAAGCAATTGAATGCTATTAGCATTTGTTTGTATATCGAGTGGATACATCTAAACTGCAGAAGAGACTTTTGTACCTTGAATGGGAAACGTTTAAGAATTGAATGGGTTTGTAAATCACCCAGCACTGGACAATAGGGTTGTTGCATTCTCTTTTGTTTCAGCCCAGGGAGCTCCGGTAGGCACAGTAATCTGGTCCAACCACTCTGAGTTAGCCAATCACAGCTTTCTCTTGTGTATTGGACCCTTTGGGCGGGGAATTTTGCACACAGCCCTTGCAAGGCAGAACGGCAGGGGCCTCACCAGGTATAAAGATAGATGCTGAGAAGCTATCACTCTCTTACTTCGCTGGACCACAGGTGAACAGGGTGTTCTGACTCCTCAACAAGGCAACCTAGCAGGGGTTTGGGGTGGTGATTTAAGGGTATTGCTAAGATTGTTTAAATAACATTGTAGTCATTTTATCCCTCGTTTTTGCCGTCTGCAACCCCCCTGTTATATAGTTTTAATGTAATTACTGTGTTCATGTGGGATAGTTTGATATTTTGATTATAGTTTCTTTTAGTTAATAAAACTTGATTTTTTTCTCTCATCCAAACTACGTGTCTGTTTTAATATCAATAATTATAAGCCCTGCAGTCAGAACTGGAAGGTGGGGTAGCGATTCAAAACCGCTGTTTTAAAATTGGTTTTATTGGAATTGGTCTGTGTGCAGGCAAAGGCTGCAAGACCAGGAAAATTACTTTAAACCAGTTTAAAGAAGCCCCAACCCTTACACCCTCCGCAATGGTGATGAGTGTGAAAGGAATGGCTTGGATATTGTAGGGATGCTTTATGGTGTTGGTGTGGGGTGGTGCCAACCTGCCGCATCATGTGGCAACCAGGATGTACAGCATCAAATGAAGTAAATCTGGCCATGGTGAGGCCATCCCTGGCCTCCCGGGCAGCAATGTGCTTGGGTGCTGATGCCCTCTGTCCTGTGCAGCAGCGGGTGATTGCAGAGATGGTTGGCGTTGTTGTTGTTGGTGCTGCTGGTGTGCCTGGTGCTGCTGCTGATCGTGGTTGGATTCTGAGGACCAAGGTGAGACAGTATAAATGGCACCCATGTTGACAGAATAGATGGCAGGTGAAGTACAGATGGTAGAAGCATTCCGTCAATGGTGAGAGAGTTCTTCCAAAGAGGTGATACTGGATGGAGAGTGGAAAGTGGAAAGCCTGCAGAATCTGTTCTGGAAATGGATAAAGAAACAGCTTGTGGCTGAGGAAAGTGAAGATCTGTCAGGTGGGACCTTTACTGTACATTTAAAGCTATCAAGGAATCAGGTGGAGCAATGGCCACAGAACTCCCAACTCAGGTTGACAGCCGTGGTCACTGAACTGCATGGTTCCCGTGGCCATGGAGTTAAAGGGAAAAGTTAAGTTAAAAAAGCCTGTTAATGATCATTCAACAAGGCAATAATGAGATTAATTGGGTCGCCCGCTCAACGCTGACAGACCTGACATTGGGAAAGGAACGTGATGGCAGGTTGACAGCAGCGTCCCGATCCACTGGCCAAAAAAAACACTTTCCCACTCAACCCACCACCCATCGCGCTCGCTGCCCCTGCAAATTTGCAGCTACAGCTTCCGTTCCCACGTGTACGCTGATGACACCCAACTCTACCTCACCTCCACTTCTCTTGACCCTTCCAGGGTCTCTAAATTTTCAGACTGCTTGTCCAACATCCAGTTCTGTATGAGCAGAAATTTTCCCCAATTAAATATTGGGAAGACCGAAGCCATTGTTTTCAGTCCCCGCCACAAACTCCGCTCCCTAGCCATTGACTCCATCCCTCTCTCTAACACCTGTCTGAGGCTGAACCACACTGTTCGCAACCTCGGTGTCATATCTGACCCTGAACTGAGCTTCCAACCACATACCTATGGCAAAACTAAGACTGCCTATTTCCACCTCTGTAACATTGCCCGTCTCCACCCTTGCCTCAGCTCATCTGCTGCTGAAACCCTCATCCATGCCTTTATTACCTCTGGACTTGACTATTCCAACACACTCCTGGCTGGCCTCCCATGTTCTACCCTACGTAAACTTGAGGTCATCCTAAACTTGGCTGCCCATGTCCTAACTCGCACCAAGTTCCGTTCACCCACCACCCCTGAACTCGCTGACCTACATTGGCTCCCGGTTAAACAACGCCTCGATTTTAAAATTCTCATCCTTGTTTTCAAATCCCTACATGGCCTCACCCCTCCCTATCTCTGTAATCTCCTCCAGACCCACAGCCCGGGGATATCTGAGCTCCACTAATTCTGCCCTCTTGAGCATCCCTGATTATAATCGCTCAACTATTGGTGGCCCTGCCTTCAGCTGCCTAGGCCATAAGCTCTGGAAGTCCCTGCCTAAACCTCTCCACCTCTCTTTCCTCCTTTAAGACGCTCCTTAAATCCTATCTCTTTGGCCAAGCTTTTGGTCACCTGCCCAAATTTATTCTTATGTGGATCGGTGTCAATTTTTCGTCTCATCATACTCCTGTGACGTGCCTTCGGACATTTTACTACGTTAAAGGCGCTATATAAATACAAGTTGTTGTTAATGTAACGTAACTCGTGATTTCTAATTCCACAACTATCCTTTTTAGTTATTTTCTCTCTTCCTTTAGGTTCCCTTCACAGAATGCACCATTTTCTGAACAAAATGGTTGACAGGAGATGTGCTCCGAGTCAAATGCCACATTGTAGCCTGCTGCGAGAAGGTGTCGGAGAGCAATAGGAACAGGGTGGGTTTTTCCACAGTTCCTTATGCTTTCCTCACTTGCTCAGGTGCAGTAATTTGTCGTTACTTAGCACATCTTATTGGCATTCTAGCTGAGATCTGCAACTAATTGCTTAGGGATTGAGGGCATGAACCAATAATCTTCTACTCCTTTGTGCTTGTTTATCTGCAAGTTAAATTTTAGTTCAATTTTTGTCTTTTCACCATTCACTTGATGCATGATTTTCTTGCACTTAATCCTGCATACAATTGGCAGTCTCATGTGGATTTATTTACCAATCTTCATGACTCAAAAATACAATTTTTGTGAAGCTATTATTGAGGCTGGTAATTTCTGTGTTTCACAGATCATTTTAAGCTCTAAAATTCAAATTGACATTGTTCCAACTCGTTTGAGCTTCTTTGATGGAAAGCTTTAAAGTTATGAACAACTCCTCATGTGTACTTAAGGGAATGCATGCACAAAAAAACTATATAAAAACTTACACCTCAGCATCTTGCCTGTCTCCGATTGTTGGCAACTGTCCAAGAATAATGGTTTTATGAGTTCTGATTATTCCTCATTATTACTTCCTGCACATCTACCATTTAGGTGCAGAACAATCTGTTACCCACCTGACAGCATCAATACTATTTTTCCTTTATTATATTTACATAAAGTAAGCAGTCTGGAGAAGAAGCACAATGCAAAGATCTGATCTTGCTGTTCTGATGAGCAATTACAAATTGGTCAGTTATTCAACATGATGGTTTCACTTTTGTGTGAAAGATGTTTATGGCAAGAATGCATGTTTGAGGAAGGTCTGTTTGTTCAATAAATGTCACCGGATGAAGTGGAGTTCTTCTCATACATGTGGCTCAATTTTATCTTACCACAAAGATTGCACGAATACTATCATTACAGTGCACTTTTGACTTTCCACGCTGAGATCTTTGCTACAGCAGCACAAGTGTTATATAATGTAGTCAGTCCAGTCCATCTCAACATAACAGTCTTAAATCATTTTCACTTTCCACTGGTGAAAGCATAACCATTTTAAATCAATATTTTTTTGAATTAGGCAGCAGCCCTTATAACCCTAACTTTAAAAGATTTGATTAGCTTTGTCTTTTCTGGCCTTCCTGATCTTTTTGATCAAGCAAAGGACATGCCAACAAGTTGCCAGTAAATAGCATTCCTCATGATTTGAACAAGCGCTGCCAACTTCCTACTTCTGAATCACAAGTTACTTATTGATGAGAAATGCCATTTGGCCCATCTTAATTCATCCACCCAAGACAATCTTACTCCCCCCCCCTCTTCCCACCGTCCACCATTACTACATCTAATTGTTTCTCATTTATATATGCCTGTAAGATCAACAGGCCAAGTGTCTCCAATTTTTCCCTCATAACTCAGACCCATGACACCAAGGAACACATTTGTGAATCTTCTCGGCAATATAAGTGGCCATTATGTGTGCGTTTACTCATGGTACTGTACAATTGCAATCAATACTGCACCAGTTGTACAATGATAGTATTAATGATAGTATTAATCCTCATCTCAGCCTGACGTTGGAGAAAAATGACTAAAATCATTATGAATAAGTAAAATGATTTCCCTTCCCCTCCTCAAGATTTAATGGTTTTGAAAATAATTTTTGTAACATAAACTGATGTGCCAACATAATGTGAAAATTATAATTAGAGATAGCACACTGTGGGAACACCACTGAAGAGCAGATTTTAAAAGCTCAATTCTTTGGGGATAAAATAAATGATCAATTGTTGGTTAGTTGGGTGCCAATATTCCTATTTCTCAAAGTGACGAACATGTTTCCTCAAACATGGCACAGTAGTTGTCTTGTGCTTGGAGAAAACAGAATTGTCTCAAAGCATGGTTTGTGCTGGATCAGAAATTCATAAAATGGGGTCATCATCTGGTTTCTTTAAAGGACAGTTGTCAGAGTTTTCACAGTGCAGCTTCTAAGATGATCACTCTTATTTCTTCATGTGCATTTGCTTGACTGTAAGAAACCATTGCCGGGGGTTTCTTTTGGGCGCCTCCTGCAGGTTCAGCAGAAACGATGGAATGGGAGAAGCCCCGTGGAAATTCTTGGTGCATGCTTTCTTTGCCCTCTGATTTATGGGCCCTGATTTTAATCTCTCTACTGCCCCATTTTGCAGTAGGAACAGGGCAGTAGTGGGACCGAAATGACAAAAATAAACTCCTGCCGAAGGCCCACCCGCTCCCATTTTTGGGCCTGGATTTAGACAGCCAACACACCCGCTAGAACCTCATTATTTAATGCAAATCAGGGTTCCTGTGACCTTGGTGGGATCTCCAATGCTGTTTTTGTGCAGTTAAGCACAGTGCCCACTGGGTGCTGGTCCTGACCACTTCACAAAGCAGGAAAACAGCCAGAACCAGCATCCCTTTAAAGGGATCACTGGAAGCAGCTCAGAGAACAATAAATAATTTATTTGGCACTTTTTCAGCAGCAGAATGAGCATAGCAGAATGTGCCTGGTCACAAATCTTCCTCCGCCTTCAATAATGCTCTCTATTGTGATCCCCGCCCCCTCTGATGAATCCAGTTCCAACTCCCCCCTCCCCATTTATACCCTTGCTGCCTGCCTATCAGTGCTCAGAACACACGCTGTCACCTCGCCAGTTGAATGCAAATGAGGCCCGACCATCAACATGGTTGTGATAGCTCCGCCCATTGCCCATCAGCCGTTCGCCAAAGATGAAAATCAATCCCATATTCTCAGTTGTTTTGTAATTTGCCAGAAAACAGGACAGTAAAAACTACTACATGAGCCACTTCTGCTGAAGTACAGTAGCAATTTCACTGTAGCAATCCCAAACTAATCCCACTTCCTCTCCCAATCTGCTCCTTCCGTCTCATTTTTGTAATCTCTCTTGAATTTGACCCTATTTTCCCTCCATTTGTTCCTCTTACAACATTTTCTGCCCCTTGGGTCTTTTCACTCATTGACTTGACTTTTTGCAATCTCAGGAATTCAAAACCTCCTTCACGCTTCCCTTCCTCTTACAATCTACAGGCTTACAAAGCCCAAGTTTGCAGATCAATTCTTGTGCACTTCTGTAATCTACACTTGAATAGACTGAATTACAAAATCTCAACTGAGACATACTGCAGTGAAAAATTCTACTACTTAATTTGCTGCTGAATCCAATCAAGACTATAATTATTATAAAGTCACAGCATGGTCAAACTGTCCGTCCATATTTTTAATACTGCTAAATGTACAGTCGGCAACAGGGATCTTGCATGCACCAATAACTGCCAACAAAACATCCATTCTTCCTCCAAGATTTTCCAGACTACACAGGAATGCTGAAACAAAATTGTCTTTGGTTAAACTTAGCCACAAGTTTATCCCAACTAACCATAAGTGCAGTATTTGCTTTCAGTGAGCCCATTTCATCTTATCTAAATCATTAATTGTTATACTGCCAGCACTGCTGAATACTTCAGAGATACATTTAGTATTTAACACGTGCCTATGGAAGTACACTAAATCAAAAATAATTTGGGTCAAATTAATCAAACCTTCAATAATCATAATTTTGCTCAGTAGGGGTTCAATTAACAGTTCTCCTAGCAAGAATATGGCTCAGTTATTGAGCTTAATTTTCAAAGCTCATAAACCATATAACTTAAAGGCACTATCCTTTTCAGGTTTCTGCTTTGAATTGGAGTAACTTTGCACAGAGAAAGTGGAAGATTTTTTAATTGGTGGTTACTATAGCAATGCATCTGATTACTGTACAACGTACTGAATAAGGAGTCAAGTATCTTTAACATTATGAATTAAATTTTCAAAGCTTTGCTGGCAGCACAAATATTAGCATATAAAATATTATGGTAAATTAACTTAGTTAAACTGCATAAGTCAATAATTCTTTTTATGTCTCAGATTGTTCACACTATTGTTTACACCTTTACTTTGATCATAAAGTGTTAAGTGGCCAAAGAGATAAACTGTAGAGTATGCAAATTTTCTTGCATTCACCTTGGCAACAAGTGTTCTCTCCGAGGTTGGCGATCTGGGTCACCATAGTAATAGTCTCTGGCTTCTTGCCTTTATGACCTAATGGGAGAAGCTTGAAGTTGGAGCGTGGTGTGTCGTCAAGTACAAAATCCGGATAAACCCACAACAAAGTTCCCCTGGTTTATTTGTCTGCCTGTCAATGCATTTGTAACAGTTCCATACAATCTGCAATTGAGTAAATAAATAGCTTCAAAGCTTACCTCAGCAAAATAAAATGTCCATACTGATTCTACTTTGTTCACAGTTACAGTAAGGAGCACTGCTTTAACTATGTAAATTAGCGCTGCATTTGTGAATGCATCTACAGCCGTGACATCTTAAGAGTAGCAGCGATGTGCAGATATTTGCATTAGTGAGAGTAGCCTGGGATGTTGAAGGATAAAGCAAGATCATTGGATTGTAAATGGTGGGAATAGTGAAAACAGTTAGAAGACTGGAGCGCATAACTGAGGTGAAGAGTAAACCAAGGAGACAGTAACACAGAAGTAGAAATAGATAACCATAATGGTGGATAAAGAAACAGAAAAATAAGAATGGAGAAGATATAAAAGTTGGCAATATTGCCTAACATAACCATACCAAAGCCATCTCGTTACTCTTTCAACAGAGCTGTAAACCTGTTGATTTTAAATGGGTTAGTGCCTCTGTCAAAACAGTGGAGTGAGGAATTTAGCATGTGCATGCTACACTTTGTACAATAATATCGGCAACAGGAATATCTGTCTTATATAAACAAAACAGCAGTCCATGAAACAAAGGCAAAAAGGAAATTAAGATACTAAGTCAAAGAAAACAAAGAACAGACAGAAAGAGAACATGGAAAATAAAGAGAAAAATAAGAAATTAAGATGAATGGAGTGAATGAAAGAGAAAGGAACTAACAGATAAAGCAAAAGAAGAAAACTTTTTTTAAATGAAAGGGTGTTTTTGCAAGTTCTTTTCATAGAACAGAAATAGAAAGAGTAAATGGGGCCCACAGAAATAGGCCTCCCCTTGCTCACAAAAACATACCTCCTCTCTTCCATGGTTCCAGGTTTGATACAGCCTGAACAAATAAGGTAGAAATTTGATCACTGACACCACTAAAGGGAGATTACCATCAGGACAACAGAAAATGCTGGAAAAACTCAGCAGGCCAGGCAACATCCGTGGAGAGAAATTAGAGTTGACGTTTCGGGTCAAAACCCTTTATCAAGACTAAAGAGGCACAGGGAATGAAATAGATTAAGAGGCCGGGCTGGGAGAGAACAAAAGAGAAGAGACATTAAGAGGTATTCAAAATGAGACAAGATGGTGATAGGACTAGTGGAGACAAAAGACGGCTCTAGATTAGGTGTGAAATGCGCTGGCAGAATGGGAGACAGCTGCCATGTGGGAGAGAGAAAAAAAAGGAAAGAGGGGGAGAGGGAAAAACCAAAACAAAGGTGTGGATAAAAAATATAAGTAAAAATGTAATAGGGGCCGAGGTTATGATCTGAAATTGTTGAACTCGATATTGAGTCCGGAAGGCTGTAAAGTGCCTAATCAGAAGATGAGGTGCTGTTCCTCGAGTTTACATTGAGCTTCCATGGAACAATGCAAGAGGCCAAGGATGGTGAGGTCCGAGTGGGAATGGAGCGGTGAATTAAAATGACAGGCGACCGGAAGCTCAGGGTCCCCCTTACGGACTGAACGGAGGTGTTCCGCAAAGTGGTCACCCAATCTGCGTTTGGTCTCCCCAATGTAGAGGAGACCGCATTGTGAGCAACGAATACAGTATACTAGATTGCAAGAAGTACAAGTAAATCGCTGTTTCACCTGGAAGGGGTGATTGCGGCCCTGGACAGTGGGAAGGGGGGAGGTATAAGGGCAGGTGTTACATCTCCTGCGCTTGCACGGGAAGATGCCAGGCGAAGGGGAAGGGGTGGTGGGGGTGATAGAGGAGTGGACTAGGGTGTCTCGGAGGGAGTGGTCCCTACGGAATGCTGAAAGGGGAGGGGAGGGGAAGATGCGTTTGGTGGTGGGATCACTTTGGAGGTGGTGGAAATGGCGGAGGATGATCCGTTGAATGTGGAGGCTGGTGGGGTGAAAGGGGAACCCTATCGTGGTTCCGGGAGGGAGGGGCAGGGGTGAGGGCAGAAGTGCGGGAGATAGAACGGACACGGTCTAGGGCCGTGTCAACCACGGTAGAGGGGAATCCTTGGTTGAGGAAAAAGGAAGACATGTTGGAAGCACTGGTGTGGAAGGTGGCATCATCGCAGCAGATGCAGCGGAGACGGAGAAACTGGGAGAATGGAATAGAGTCCTTACAGGAGGCGGGGTGGGAGGAAGTGTAGTCCAGGTAGCTGTGGGAGTCAGTGGGCTTGTAGTGAATATTGGTCAATAACCTATCCCCAGAGATGGAGACGGAGAAGTCGAGGAAGGGAAGGGAAGAGTCAGAGATGGACCATGTGAAGGTGAGAGAAGGGTGGAAATTGGAGGCAAAATGAATGAAATTGTCTAGTTCATGGCGAGAGCAGGAAACGGCACCGATACAGTCATCAATGTATCAGAAAAAGAGGTGAGGGAGGGGACCTGAGTAGGGCTGGAACAAAGAGTGTTCCACATATCCCATGAAAAGGCAGGCATAGCTAGGACCCATGCGGGTACCCATAGCAACACCTTTGATTTGGAGGAAATGAGTGGAGTTAAAGGAGAAGTTGTTCAATGTGAGAACAAGTTCAGCCAGGCGGAGGAGAGTAGTGGTGGATGGGGACTGGTCGGGCCTCTGTTCAAGGAAGAAGCGGAGCGCCCTCAGGCCATCCTGGTGGGGGATGGAGGTGTAGAGGGATTGTACGTCCATGGTGAAAGGGAAGTGGTTGGGGCCAGGAAACTGGAAACTGTTAAAGTGGCGGAGGGCGTCCGAAGAGTCGCGGATGCAGGTGGGAAGAGACTGGACAAGGGCAGAAAAGATAGAGTCGAGATAGGAAGAGATAAGTTCTGTGGGGCAAGAACAGGCTGAAATGATGGGTCTACCAGGGCAGTCCTGTTTGTGGATCTTGGCAAGGAGGTAGAAGCGGGCTGTGCGGGGCTGGGGCACTATGAGGTTGGTGGCCGCGGGGGGAAGATCTCCAGAGGAGATGAGGTCAGTGACAGTCATGGAAACGGTGGTTTGATGTTCGGTAGTGGGGTCATGGTCCAGGTGGAGGTAGGAGGAGGTGTCGGAGAGTTGGCGTTCAGCTTCCGCTAGGTAGAGGTCAGTTCACCAAACAACAACAGCACCACCATTGTCAGCAGGTTTAATGACTGCTAACTGCCACCGTGACATCGGCCGTCTCCATTTCTCTGCTCCCCTCATTCACTCCAACCTACCTCCCTCTGAACTTGCAGCACTCCATTCTCTTAGATCCAACCTCCATCCTCCACCAGGATGGCCTGAGGGTGCTCCACTTCTTCCTTGAACAGAGGCCCGACCAGTCCCCATCCACCACTACCCTCCTCCGCCTGGCTGAACTTGTTCTCACATTGAACAACTTCTCCTTTAACTCCACTCATTTCCTCCAAATCAAAGGTGTTGCTATGGGTACCCGCATGGGTCCTAGCTATGCCTGCCTTTTCGTGGGCTATGTGGAACGCTCTTTGTTCCAGTCCTACTCAGGTCCCCTCCCTCACCTCTTTTTCCGATACATTGATGACTGTATCGGTGCCGTTTCCTGCTCTCCCCCTGAACTAGACAATTTCATTCACTTTGCCTCCAATTTGCACCCTTCCCTCACCTTCACATGGTCCATTTCTGACTGTTCCCTTCCCTTCCTCGACTTCTCCGTCTCCATCTCTGGGGATAGGTTATTGGCCAATATTCACTACAAGCCCACTGACTCCCACAGCTACCTGGACTACACTTCCTCCCACCCCGCCTCCTGTAAGGACTCTATTCCATTCTTCTAGTTTCTCCGTCTCCGCCACATCTGCTCCGACGATGCCACCTTCCACACCAGTGCTTCCGATATGTCTTCCTTTTTCCTCAACCGAGGATTCCCCTCTAAAGTGGTTGACACGGCCCTCGACCGTGTCCGTTCTATCTCCCGCACTTCTGCCCTCACCCCTGCCCCTCCCTCCCGGAACCACGGTAGGGTTTCCCTTGTCCTCACCTTTCACCCCACCAGCCTCCACATTCAACGGATCATCCTCCGCCATTTCCGCCACCTCCAAAGTGATCTCACCACCAAACGCATCTTCCCCTCCCCTCCCCTCCCTTTTCAGCATTCCAGAGGGACTGCTCCCTCCGAGACACCCTAGTCCACTCCTCTATCACCCCCAGCACCCCTTCCCCTTCGCCTGGCACCTTCCCATGCAAGCGCAGGAGATGTAACACCTGCCCTTATATCTCCCTCCTTCCCACTGTCCAGGGCCCCAAATATCCCTTCCAGGTGAAACAGCGATTTACTTGTACTTCTTGCAATCTAGTATACTGTATTCGCTGCTCATGATGCGGTCTCCTCTACATTGGAGAGACCAAACGCAGATTGGGTGACCACTTTGCGGAACACCTCCGTTCAGTCCGTCAGGGGGACCCCGAGCTTCCGGTCGCCTGTCATTTTAATTCACCACTCCATTCCCACTCGGACCTCACCGTCCTTGGCCTCTTGCATTGTTCCATGGAAGCTCAATGTAAACTCGAGGAACAGCACCTCATCTTCTGATTAGGCACTTTACAGCCTTCCGGACTCAATATCGAGTTCAACAATTTCAGATCATAACCTCGGCCCCCATTACATTTTTAGTTATATTTTTTATCCACACCTTTGTTTTGGTTTTTCCCTCCCCCCCTCTTTCCTTTTATTTTCTCTCTCCCACATGGCAGCTGTCTCCCATTCTGCCAGCACATTTCACACCTAATCTAGAGCTGTCTTTTGTCTCCACTAGTCCTAGCACCAGCTTGTCTCGTTTTGAATACCTCTTACTGTCTCTTCTTCTCTTTTGTTCTCTCCCAGCCCGGCCTCTTAATCTATTTCATTCCCTGTGCCTCTTTAGTCTTGATAAAGGGTTTTGACCCGAAATGTCAACTCTAATTTCTCTCCACGGATGTTGCCTGGCCTGCTGAGTTTTTCCAGCATTTTCTGTTGTTATTTTGGATTTCCAGCTGCAGTATTTTGCTATCGTTACCATCAGGACAATTTATTTACCATTATATTTTTTTGTTAACAAACCACATGCTTTCCACGTTCTTAAATAATAGCACATAACAAGTACAGAACAATCTGTTGAACGGCAATGTTTCTTTGAAGCATTTAAACAGTGCATAAACACCTAATTATTACAAAGGCTTATTTATAGCAGCAAGGAAAGGTAAAACATTTAGGCCCAGAAATTCAGTGGGCTGCGCCACCAGTTAGCGCCTAAAGAGGGCACTCAGTGGCTTTCGCGCCACTGGCCACGCCTCCCGCGATATTTAGCTGGGGCGCTAATGGCGGCGTTAACCTGTTGCGCTGCGCCGCCTCCGATGGCGTCATCGGTGTGCGCAGCGCCCCACTACCGCCCCAATCGCGATATTTGGCAGCGCCCGCCTCTGTAGCACTGTTCGCAAATGGCGCCCGGTTCACGGGGCCTTCCTGTGGCCGCAGTGGCGCAAATTAAGGTGGAGGTGCGGGGCGGCCGTTTTTTTCGGCGGCCGCCTGCCAGCACCTCCGTCCCCGGCCTCCTGATCGACCTCCGCGGCATTGCCGGCTGTTTTCCAAGAGCCCGGCACTTCTCCTCGGTGCCAGGCTCTTTTGCCGGCACTCACAATCTCCGATTGCGCTGGTGCAGGCCCCTCCCCCTTAACAATGGGAGGAAGGCCTGCAGTACCGCAGTGCGCCGTGCCGCAGCGTGTGGCGCTGCGGCACGTTGTGCTGCGATATTCAGTTTCAGCGCCCTAAGAGGGACGCAGAGCGCCTCGAGCCTCGCCTCGTGTCCCTCTTGGGGCGCTCAAGCTGAATTTCTGGTGGTCACTACTGCTCCAAACGCTGCGCTAAATCCGGCGCCCAGGCGAGCTTGGCGCCCTGTTTGCGGCTCCACCCAATTTCTCCCCCTTATTGTTTTAAACAACCTGACTGAATTGAATACAAGTAAATTAATAGTTAAATGATTTAGATTTTATGAGCCAATATGTGTTACTCTCTGTGCAATACTCATAACAATACCAATTTTAAATATTGATGTGGAAGACTGTTCTTCCTCATGTAACCAGAGAAAGATATTAACCTATTCCAAGGTCTCAGTGGTAGCACTCTCACCTCTTGGGTCAGAAGGCCATGGGTTCAAGACCATCTCTAGAGAGTTAAGCACATAATCTGGGCTGACACTCCATTGCAGTACTGAGGGAGTGCTGCACTATCGGAGGTGCTGTCTTGTAGGCGAGATGGTAAATTGCGGTCCCATCTGTCCTCTCAGGTGAAATTAAAAGATCCCATGGTACTATTCAAAGAAGGGGAGCAGATTTCTCCTGGTGTCCTTGCCAACATTTACCCCTCAACCAATATCACTAAAACAATTAAATTGGTCATGATCTAATTGCTGTCTGTTGGACCCTGCTGTGCACAAATTGGCTGCTATGTTTCTCTACATTACAACAGTGACTACACTTCAAAATTACTTAATTGGCTGCAAAGCCTTTTGGACCTACTGAAATGCTCTATATAAATGCAAGTTTTTCTTTAAAGTTTGAGTTTACTACAGATAAGTAACACGCAGAAGAATGTACAAATCTAGTGCCAATACATCAAGCATTTGACATTAAGGACTTAAATTTATGAATATCAAGCAGCAAGTTATAAAAATGCTTCCTCAATCTCATTAGTTTCTCAGTTTTCATTCTGGCAACAAATGATAGAATTTGATTACAAATAAATAATATACAATGGGGGGACTCCAAATGAAATGTAATAGTTTGGTTATAAAGTTTTCTGTTCTTTACAAAGTTATGTGATAACGGGATGGTATTTGCTGAAAAAATAACAGCGTCTGAACGATGCATGCCATTATTAATGTGCAAATCGGCCAGAAACTTGTGGCGAGGAAGAGACACACCATGAATTGCGAATTGCCACAAGTTGCCAGACAATTTGAGCCACTCCACTGCTAGCTTTGTGGAAATGGTGTCTTGCCCTTAACCTCCCTGTGAGTTTCATGAAGTTGCTGCATTTGCACAGAAATTATCCATTAAACTCACCACAGAAAGTTAAGTCTAGTAATTAGTAGCATAAGTACACTTTTAACAAAGTGATAATTGTTCATGACTGCCAATCAACCTCTCTGGCCCAGAAAGGGAACAATTAAAAGTATGGAGTCTCATTCCATCAGGTGGTGAATTGTTGGAGATTTTAAAAACGTCAAATTTTAAATTTTTAAATTTATTTTCTTACTTTTCCTTTCTGTCTTTTGTTCTCTTTCTTATTCCAATCTTTCTTTCCCTCTCTTTATTTCTGTTTCTGTACCTGATTTGATTCTAATTCACCCTCCTTCTCTGTCTGTCCTCCGTTTCATTCTCAATTCTTAAATCTCATTGGTTAAGGAGATACACTATTGGACCCATTGTTCACCAAGGTCCCAGATGGCCCATTGCCCTTGCCATGCTGTTATCAGCTCACATTGATGGCAAAAACATTTTGAGCTGAAGGTGTAATGATCAATAACATGTCATTCTATAGTGGCCACTAGGTGGAGCCGTAGAGCTGTGTAGAGCTGTATATAAGACTACACTACCCAGCTGTATGTATATTAAGACTACATTACCCATGAGGCACTAGGCTACCCACAAGGCAGCAGTCAAGATGGAGGCCTCTACAGATACTGTACCTAGTCCACATGTGCTCAATAAAAGTGTCTAGCAAAAGCTAGCTGTGTTCATAATAAGAATGTCTATTTATTAATGAACATAAGATGGTACCAGGATGGTGAAGATCTGCTGAAAATTGTGAAACGCGACATGGAGAATTTGAAGCCACCAGAGCGTTTGAAACTCACAGGAAACATCGACTACAGTTGGCAGACTTTTAAACAACAATTCAAACTCTACATTGCAGCCATCGGATTCAGTACGAAGCCAGACGCAAGAAAAATAGCATTGCTGCTTACGGTTGCAGGCCCACAGGCGATAGAGGTATTTAATACATTTGTATTTAATCCAGAGGAGAACAGAGAAAAATTAGAAGATGTGCTAAAAAAATTTGATGCACATTGCTCTCCCAAAAAGAATGAGATGTATGAAAGATACATCTTCCGTTCTCGGACACAGCAGCAAAATGAGACTTTTGATAGCTTTATAACTGATCTGAAACTGAAAGCACAGACATGTAATTTCTCTGAGCTCAAAGCATCCATGATTCGTGACCAGATTGTGTTTGGTATTCATGATAAAAAAGTCAGGGAACGTCTGTTGAGAGAAACCGAACTAAATTTGGAAAATGCGGTGAAAATATGCCAAGCCAGCGAGCTAGCTCGAAAGCACGTGAAGACTTTCAGTGAAATCAATAATGATGCGATTGTAATGAGTGATAATGCTGCTGTCGGTGCTGTGTCCTACAAGGGGAAGAAACGTGGGCAGAACAGAAATGAAAAGCAATCGGAGGATGAAATTTTTAATTGTAAACGCTGTGGTTACAAACACCAGTTAAGACAATGCCCAGCGTTTGGAAAAATGTGCACAAAGTGTAATGGAAAGAATCACTTTGCTAAACAATGCTTTTCAAAAGTAAAAACAATGAAAGGGCAACAAGTTAATGTAATTGAGGACACTGATTTAAGTGAGACATTTTTTGTACGAATGGTGTCATGTGACGATATCAAAACAGATACAGAAAATGTGCAGCCCTCAGAAATGGACAATGCTGAACATAAAGTCAATGCAGTAAAAGTGGACAAATGGATGATCCCACTGCAAATAAATGGAGCATTAGTTACCTTGAAACTAGACACTGGGGCAAAAGCAAACTTAATCAGTATGAGTGACATAAAAAATATGAAAGAAAAGCCCAAAATACAGAAAAAGTCAGTACTACTGAAGAGCTATAATGGACAGAAAATAGATAGCTTAGGTGTAGGCAGACTTAAAGTGACAGTCAAAGACAAAGTGCATCATCTCATGTTTTCGGTTGTGGCTGAAGGACTTGATTCGATACTAGGTGACAAAGCTTGTGAAGACTTAGAACTGGTCAAGAGAGTCTACCATATAAACTGTGCCATAAGCAGGCCAGATGACTCAGGTGATGAAGCAGAGAGCCCATCAAGGATGAAAAGGCCAAAGGGTATCCATGTCTTCAAAAAGCCTAGTTTCTCCAAGAAGAAAGAAAAAGACTTTAAGGTCAAAGAGAAGCCAAAGGAAGAAAAGCACAAAGAGGAAAAACACAAGGAGAAAAAGTCCAAAGATATAACCACAGCAGATGTTGTTAAGCAGTGGAAAGAGAAAAAGAAAAAGAAGAAGCCTGCACCAGAGCAGGAAGCAGTTCCGGTGGATACTCCTTCTTCCCTCAGGCCAATCTTTGGTGTTCCATTAGCCGAGGCTGCTGAGAGGACTGTGCTGTATGATGGGATCCAGCTGCCAGCAGTTTTTCGAGAGTGCATTGACTACATTGAGAGTTATGGCATGAAGAGTGAAGGAAACACTGAAACCCTCTCCAAGCAAAGTTCGCAAGGAGACCTCGATTTATACAAGAGCAGATCGATGACAATGCCGCAACTGCATCTTGTCATTCACCGCCAGAACAATCTCATGAAGACACATCAGACTTACCCGTGTTGAGAAGATCCACACGTGAAGTAAAAAAGCCTGATAGACTTAATCTTTGAGTACAATGTAAAGCTTTGAAAATGTGTTGACTGTTTTGAAAATGTTTATGTTTATAGAGCACTAACAAAAGTGTTATTGATATTATCTTTATTGTTTTCTTGAAAGTTGATTGATATTGATTTTGTTAAACCTCAAAGAAAGGGGGATGTAATGATCAATAACATGTCATTCTATAGTGGACACTAGGTGGAGCCGTAGAGCTGTGTAGAGCTGTATATAAGACTACACTACCCAACTGTATGTATATTAAGACTACATTACCCATGAGGCACTAGGCTACCCACAAAGCAGCAGTCAAGATGGAGGCCTCTACAGATACTGTACCTAGTCCACATGTGCTCAATAAAAGTGTCTAGCAAAAGCTAGCTGTGTTCATAATAAGAATGTCTATTTATTAATGAACATAAGAGAAGGGTGCAGGAAATATTGAACTAACTGGGCACACCACGTGATGCCCTGCTCCCGCAAATTTTGGGCCAACAGCTGTTCAATGCATTAGCACATGGGATAAAGTCACCTCTATTATTATACATTTTGTCTTATTCTAAAGCTCTTGTTACATTTTGATCATCTTGCCAAATTTACTACTCAGTGGCATAAATGCCACCAGGTCACATAGTAGATGAAATCAGAATGACCAAATTGCACACTGTTCTGGCTGTGCTGTCTCCACTGAAATCCATTCAAAGTAATGGTTTAGCAAAAGATGAATATTGTACTAGCTCCAGTCTAACAGCTGGAAACAACACAATACTCTAACATTAAATGGGCATCATAAAATTAGTGGCAGTGCATACATTTGATGTGCACACCTACTGGAGAACAACAGATCCTTAAGCCAATAGGTAGGGAAATGGCTGTTGAAGACCATGTTTTCATATTAATGTGCAGACCATGCAGCCCATTAAATGTGGCAATGAAAAAGCACCAAATATGCACAAGGGACTTTGTATACAGACTTAAATAAAGTGCCTGCTGGCCTGGGCACTTGGATGCACACATCTTCTCTCAAATTCATCTTGTCAAACTGATGATTCACTGGCCCTGGCAAATAATTCATCAGAGACCTGTATGGTGCAATTATGCATTGAAGGTCGGCAGATGTGTCAGAGATTTCCAGCAGTTCCTTGAAAGGAGTCTGCTGCACAAAAGTTTGGTGCAGCTGTCACTGTCCCAGCCAGTGACTGAGCCATCTAGGTTCTGGAAGCGGTTCCAAGACTGGGTGCAAGATCCTTCGGGAATTTTTGTCTCCATATGCAGATGTTGGACATATCCAGTTATAATAATCTGCCACTGTACACATGGTTGGTGGCATACGGATGGATCGTAATGGTGCATGTGAGGTGCAAATTCATCTGCCTGCTATACTTCCTCTAATCCTCTTCTTCCAGAATCTGCAAACAGAGAGCTATGTCCATAAAGGTACCCATAGTTCTTTACAAATCAGCACACTAACACCATTTACTGAACAATCAGGCAGAGATCATCAATGCACTCCACAGGTCTTTGCGCCTTATAGTACAAGGTGCCTGATGCACAACAACACCAAGAAGATCTCATTATCAGCCAAAAAGGGAGTCAGCTGAATATCAAGTGTAGGGGCAAGCTATTTGATGAGCACCAGCCTTCCAAGTTAGTCAACCCTGAGGTAATGTAGATTGCCAGATGACACCAGCTACAGTTATCAGGTGAAAATCGAGTGTAGTGCCAAGTAGACTGGAAAATATGGTACAAGAGAACCAAAATAGTACTGAGGAAGTGCTGGGCAAGTACCAGAATAGGTGTTAGGCAAGCATCAGATGCAGGAATTCCTTCCCTAACAGCACTGTGGGAGCACCTGCACCACACGGGCTGCAGCACTTCAAGGCAGCGGCTCACCACCATCTTCTCAAGGGCAACTAGGGATGGGCAATAAATGCTGGCCTTGCCAATGACGCCCACATCCCAGGAGCGAATAAAAAAGGTAGATATCAGGTAAAAGAGCAGGAGATTCCCAGGAGAGGAAAACACCAAGTAGCCAAGCAGTAAGAGTAAGGACAAAGTCCTGTGAAGAGTACAGTGAGTGCAAGAAAAGGATCGACAAACTGCTGACAAGGAGGCAGGTGAGTTGAAATTCATTCAAATCAAGTGGTGAGCATGCAATAGCTAGGAAGGCACACCAAATACCTGAATAGAGATGGAAATTACAACAAGCAGAGCAGTTCCATAAGTACTGAATACTGTATTGTATGCTAGTTAATGTAATATAATATCCATAATATAATCACTAGATGAAAGTAAGAGGCCCTGGGGTTAGATCTCAATAATGCTACAATGGCAATACTAACTGAACTGTGACTTGATGTGTAATTACTCTTAATGTAATATAACAGTATATACCTTCTGTTATTTATATAAGCAAGTACTGTCAAATTTCAATCAGCAACGAAAACAGTTGTAGTGTACTTGGGACCCAGTGTATGTGTGTGTAATTTGAAAGGTACAGAAGAGCAATAGACTCATTGGTACCTGCCTTTGGGACAACATCCATTGAAGAATTATTGGATAAATACTTTGGTACTAGACAATAAATGGGAAATGGAGAGAAATATTTTGCAATCCTGGAATATTAAGTGATCATTCCTACAGAAATACACTGGAGAAAAGATTTCTATACAATCAGTTATTAATGATTTTTTGGTAGATCATTAGCAGTTGCACAACAAACCATTTATTTGCTTGTATCAGTGTGATTGTACATCAAGGGCATGACACAGACTGACAGGATCCACACTATTAACTACTACCAGGACAAAATTATGTCAAAATTCCTCCCCACCTCCATGAACACAGAGACATACACATTCAAAGCTAAAATAGTGTATAATACATAGTAGTTGATCTTCTGTGGTGTTGCACATATAGACATATACATAGAGGTTACAACATAAAATACAAGCCATGCAACCCAACCAGCCCGTGTTAGTGTTTACCCTCCACACGAGCAAATAATCCTAATCATATTTACCCACCCTGTTCCTTTATCCCTTCAAACTGCTTTTCCTTCACACACCTATCCAATCTAATTGTGAATGCTAACATTGTTTCTGCCTCGATTAATAACCCTGGAAGTCAATTCCACAGGCTCACCACTCTTTGTGTGAATAGGTTTCTCTTGCCCTATGTTCTAAATCCCTTACATTTAATCTTGTATCTAATTGGTTTAAACGTTCATCGCCAGATCTGGCTGGACCACATCAAGCATTATCGGGCCCTTCTTCCTCTGCCAAAAGTGTTCAATACTCCAGGATCATCCTGGAATGCGAAGACAGGCCCCGGTTGGGACTGCCCTCGACTCGTTCTACTCTTACCTATCCAGTTGTAGCCAGAGAATCACTTGCAATGGCTTCTCTTCCTGCTCACATACCATTACCTCTGGAATCCCCCAAGGATTCATCCTTGGCCCCTTCTATTTCTCATCTGCATGCTGCCCCTTGGCAGGGGGATGGGATACAGAGTGGAGCTATAGTAGGGGGTGATTTACAGCCAAATACGGAGGAAAAAACAAGTCAGCTGGGAAGGCAGAGCAAGTATGTGAAGGCAAAAGGGAATATGGCAAGGCTGGAAGGCATTTATTTTAATGCAAGGAGTCTTGCAAATAAGGTGGATGAACTGAAGTTGTTGTTGAACACATGGGAGTACGATATTGTTGCTATCACGGAGACATGGTTGAGGGAGGGTCAGGACTGGCAGCTCAATATTCCGGGGTATAGAATCTTCAGGCGAGACAGAGGGGGGTGTAAAAGGGGAGGGGGTGTTGTAATATTAATTAAGGAGTCAATTACTGCTGTAAGGAGGGATGATATATTAGCAGGATCCTCTAATGAGGCCATATGGGTAGAACTTAAAAACAAAAAGGGGGCAAGCACTTTGCTGGGAGTGTACTATAGGCCCCCAAACAGTCAGGGGGAGATAGAGGAACAGATATGTAGGCAAATCTCAGAGAAGTGCGAAAATAATAGGGTAATAATAGTGGGGGATTTCAACTTCCCCAATATTAATTGGGATAGTCAGAGTGTGAAAGGCTTAGAGGGTGCAGAATTCTTAAAGTGCATCCAGGAGAGCTTTTTGAGCCAGCGTGTAGAAAATCCTACAAGAGAGGGGGCGGTACTGGACCTAATTCTAGGGAATGTAGCCGGGCAAGTGGTGGAAGTGTCAGTAGGAGAGCATTTTGGCGACAGTGACCATAATTCGGTGAGATTTAAGGTGGTCATGGAAAAAGACAAAGACGGCCCGGAAATAAGGGTTCTAAATTGGGGGAAGGCCGATTTTAATGTGATAAGGCAGGATCTGGCCAAAGTGGACTGGGAGCAGCTACTTATAGGAAAATCCACATCAAAGCAGTGGGAGACTTTCAGAAGGGAAATAGAGAGAGTACAACGCCAACATGTTCCCGTAAAGGTCAAGGGTGGTACCAACAAGCAAAGGGAACCTTGGATGACAAGGGATATACAAAAATGCATTAGGAAAAAAAGGGGGGCTTTTGGCAGTTACAAAAGACTAAAGACGGAGGAAGCCCTAGAGGAGTATAAAAAGTGCAGGGGCATACTTAAAAAAGAAATTAGGAGAGCGAGGAGGGGCCATGAAATAACACTGGCGAGCAAAATAAAGGAAAATCCTAAGATGTTTTATAAGTATATTAAGGGCAAGAGGATAACCAGGGAAAGGGTAGGGCCCATTAGGGACCAAAGTGGCAATCTGTGTGTAGAGCCAGCTGATGTAGGCGGGGTTTTAAATGAATTTTTTGCATCTGTGTTCACTATGGAGGAAGATGATGTAGACATAGAAATCGGGCAAGGGGACTGTGATATACTTGAACATATTAGCATCGAGAGGGAGGAGGTACTAGCGGTTTTAGCAGGCCAAAAAGTGGATAAATCCCCAGGCCCGGATGAGATGTATCCCAGGCTGCTGTGTGAGGCAAAGGAGGAGATTGCAGGGGCTCTGACACAAATTTTCAAAACCTCTCTGGCCACAGGGGATGTACCAGGGGACTGGAGAACAGCTAACGTAGTACCATTATTCAAGAAGGGTAGCAGGGATAAACCAGGGAATTACAGGCCAGTGAGCCTAACATCTGTGGTAGGGAAATTATTGGAAAAAATTCTGAGGGACAAAATTAGTCTCCACTTGGAGAGGCAAGAATTAATCGGGGATAGTCAGCATGGCTTTGTCAAGGGTAAATCATGTCTGACCAATCTGATTGAATTTTTCGAGGGGGTGACAAGGTGTGTGGATGAGGGAAATGCTGTGGATGTGGTATACATGGACTTCAGTAAGGCTTTTGACAAAGTCCCGCATAGGAGACTGGTCAAGAAGGTAAGAGCCCATGGGATCCAGGGTGCCTTGGCACGTTGGATCCTAAACTGGCTGAGTGGCAGGAGGCAGAGGGTGATGGTCGAAGGTTGCTTTTGTGACTGGAAGCCTGTGTCCAGTGGGGTACCTCAGGGATCGGTGCTGGGTCCCTTGCTGTTTGTGATCTACATAAATGATTTGGATGAGAATGTAAAAGGTATGATCAGTAAGTTCGCAGATGACACGAAAATTGGTGGGGTGGTAAATTGCGAGGAGGAAAGCCTCAGGCTACAGGACGATATAAACGGGTTGGTCAGAAGGGCGGAAAAGTGGCAAATGGAATTTAACCCTGAAAAGTGCGAGGTGATGCATTTTGGACGGACAAATATTGCAAGGGAATACACAATGAGTGGTAGGGCCCTAGGAAGCACAGAGGGTCAGAGGGACCTTGGTGTACATGTACATAGATCCCTGAAGGCAGCGGATCAGGTAGATAAGGTGGTTAAAAAGGCATATGGGATACTTGCCTTCATTAGCCGAGGCATAGAATATAAGAGCAGGGAGGTTATGATGGAGCTGTACAAAACGCTGGTAAGGCCACAGCTGGAGTACTGTGTGCAGTTCTGGTCGCCTCACTATAGGAAGGATGTGATTGCTTTGGAGAGGGTGCAGAGAAGATTCACCAGGATGTTACCTGGGATGGAGCGCCTCAGCTATGAAGAAAGACTAAACAGGCTGGGGTTGTTTTCCTTGGAGCAAAGAAGGCTGAGGGGGGACCTGATTGAGGTGTACAAAATGATGAGGGGCATAGATAGGGTAGATAAAGAGGAACTTTTCCCCTTAGTAGGGGGGTCAATAACAAGGGGGCATAGATTCAAGGTAAGGGGCAGGAGGTTTAGAGGGGATTTGAGGAGGAACTTTTTCACCCAGAGGGTGGTTGGAGTCTGGAACTCACTGCCTGAAAGGGTGGTAGAGGCAGGAACCCTCACAACATTCAAGAAGCATTTGGATGAGCACTTGAAATGCCATTGCATACAAGGCTATGGACCAAATGCTGGAAAATGGGATTAGATTAGACAGGGCTTGATGGACGGCGCAGACACGATGGGCCGAAGGGCCTCTTTCTGTGCTGTATAACTCTATGACTCTATGACTCTAACATCAGCTGAAGACAAGACGTCAGGTTCCACATGTACGCTGACGACACACAGGTAAAACACGTCCCATCTGTTTCAGACAGAAGCTTACACCACTGATCCTGGAGCCAGTCAGGATATGGAGTGTGGGACAAGCTGACAGAAATCATAGTGGAAGTGATTTTTGCCTTATTTCCCAGTCTGCATCCAAAGTTGAGGCTTAATGGTCACAAAAAAGCAATCCCAATCTCTCTTTCCTAATTTCAATGAGGTTTTAAATCTGAACTACAATTTCAAGCCTTGTTTGCATTTTGGCAAACATTGCTTCAATGCTTATCTAAAGAACTGTAGCAACCTCTTGCAAATTAAGTGTTATTCAGTAATGAAGTATTAGCAATGAAGTAATCAGTATCAGTAATGAAGTAAAAGCAAATCTGAAGAGAGAGAAAAAAAGACAAGCCTAATGACAATGTCTCCTTCAGAGCTCTTTAACATTTCAACATTGGCTGTTTTTTCCTAAACCACTTAATTAGCACTAATTACATATTATCATACCTCTACTTTTCAACTAGATGCAAACAAGATGTCAAATGATTCTAAAATTAAGTTTAAAAAAAGTTTCACTCCCTACTTGTGTTGTCTGATAACATTTAAATCAAACTAAAATTAATACTTGTTTTTAGAGGATGCATGTAAATCAACAGTTTAAAAGACAATAATTTGCATACTTTAATCACACAACAATGATTATTGGGTTGATTTTCTGAAAATCGCACTTGCAAGTTCTCTGTCCATTCTGTACAGCCCAACAACTTCCAGTCAGGTAGGACTTTTGTTGATGCTTATATTCAAATGAAAGGACATACAATTTGCCATGATTCATGCTGGAATGCCATATACATTCTGCCTGCCCGTACAAAACTGGTGTTCCAGTTTGCTGGGATCCTGCTGACAGAAAGTCAGCATTTACAGAGGGGCTGTCATTTTTAAGTTCAATTTTGGTAGCCTGCAAAACAGGAAGATTGAAGATTTTGTTTTGATTTAGGTATTTATTTTGCACTAACTCGTTTATTTTCAATTTGTTTGTGTCAAGAATTGACATTGCCATGTTCAGCTCATGCAATTTACATTGGCATCAACAGTATTCCAATGTAAAGATCTTTTTATTGATTTGGGAGGGAGGAGGAACAAGAAAGAGATGGCAGGTGCTTCAAAGGCAAACGACCCACAGCCATTGTTACCTCAGAACCCCAATCTATAGGCAGAGGGAAACATACCAGGATTTAGTCATAAGAATATAAGAAATAGGAACAGGTGTGGCCATAGGACCGATTGACCCTGCTCCACCATTCAATATGATCATGGCTGATCTTCTACATCAACTCCACTTCCCCACCATATCCCTTGATTTCCTTGGTGCCAACAAACCTATCGATCTCAGTTTTGAATATACTCAACAATGGAGCATCCACAGTCCTTTGGGTAGAGAATTCCAAAGACTCACAACCCTCTGAGTGAAGAAATTCCTCCTCATCTCAGTCTTAAATGGCCAACCCCTTATCCTGAGACTATGCCGCCTAGTTCTAGGCTCTTCAGCTAGGGGAAACAGCCTCTCAGCATCCACCATATTAAGCCCTCTCAGAATTTTATACGTTTCAATGAAATCACCTCCCATTCTTCTAAACTCCAGAGAATATAGGCCCATTCTACTCCATCTCTCCTCATAGGACAACCCTCTCATCCCAGGAATCAATCTAGTGAACCTTCACTGCACTCCTTCTAAGTCAAGTTTATCCTTCCTTAGGTAAGGAGACCAAAACTGTACACAGTACATTAGGTGTGGTCTCATCAAAGCCCTATATAATTGCAGCAAGACTTACTTACTCTTATACTGCAACCCCCTTGCAATAAAGGCTAACATACCATTTGCCTTCTTAATTGATTGCTGCACCTGCATGTTAACTTTCTGTGATTCGTGTACAAGGACACCCAAATCCCTCTGCGTACCAACATTTACTTGTTTACATTTTTTAAAATATTCTGCTTTTCCATTCTTCCTACCAAAGTGGATAATTTCACACTTCCCCACATTATATTCCATCTGCCACCTTCTTGCCCACTCACTTAACCTGTCTATTTCCATTTGCAGCCTCTTTGCATCCTCCTCACAGCTTACATTCCCACCTAACTTTGTATCATCAGCAAACTTGGATACATTACAGTCTGTTCTTTCATCTACGTCATTAATATAGATTGTAAACAGCTGAGGCACAAGCACTGATCCTTGCGGCACCCCACTAGTTACAGCTTGCCAACCGAAAAATAACCCGTTCATTCCGATTTTTTTTTTGTCTGTTAACCAATCCTCAACTCAAGTTAAAATATTACCCCCAATCCCATGAGGCCGAATCTTGTGTAACAACCTCTTGTGTGGCACCTTATTGAATGCCTTTTGAAAATCAAAATATACTATATCCAATGGTTCCCCCTTATCTACCCTGCTAGTTACACCCTCAAAAAACTCGAATAGATTTGTCAAACACAAATTCCTTTTCATAAAACCATGTTGACTCTGCCTAATCATATTATGATTTTCTAAGTGCCCTGTTACCACATCCTTAATAATAAATTCTAGCATTTTCCCTACTACTTGATGTCAGGCTAACTGGCCTCAAGTTCCCAGTTTTCTCTCTCCCTCCTTTCTAGAATAGCGGAGTTACATTTGCTATCTTCCAATCCACATGGATCATTCTAGAATCCTAGGGAATTCTGGAAGATCAAAACCAATGCATCCACTATCTCTGTAGCCACCTCTTTTAAAACCCTAGGATGTAAGCCATCAGGTCCAGGAGATTTAGCGCTTTTTAATCCCATTAATTTCTCCAGTACATTTTCTTTACTAATATTCATTACTTTAAGTTCCTCACTCTGATTAGACCCTTGGATCCCCACTAAGGTTTATTTGTCTTCTACTTTGAAGCCAGATACAAAATTTTTGTATAGCATCAATGTAATTTCCTTATTCCCATTATAAGGTCATGTCTGACAAACTTGAAGGTCACGTCTGACAAACTTGATTGAATTTTTTTGAGGAGGTAACAAGGAGGGTAGATGAGGGTAGTGCATTTGATGTAGTGCATATGGACTTTAGCAAGGCTTTTGATAAGTTTCCACATGGCAGACTGATCACGAAGTTAAAAGCCCATGAGATCCAGGGCAAAGTGTCAAGTTGGAGTCAAAACTGGCTCGGAGGCAGGAAGCAGAGGGTAATGGTTGATTGGTGTTTTTGTGACTGGAAGGCTGTTTCCAGTGGGGTTCCGCAGTACTAGGTCCCTTGCTTTTTGTGGTATGTATCAATGATCCAGACTTGAATACAAGGGGTATGATTAAGAAGTTTGCAGATGATACTAAAATCGGCTGTGTGGCTGATACTGAAGAAGGAAGCTGTAGACTGCAGGAAGATATTAATAAATTGGTCAGGTGGGCAGAACAGTGGCAAATGGAATTCAATCCAGAGAAGTGTGGAGACGGCTAACAAGGAAAGGGAATACACATTAAATGGTAGGACACTGAGTAATGTAGAGGAAAAAAGCAATCTTGGAGTGCATGTCCACAGAACCCTGAAGGTAGCAGGCCAGGTAGATAAGGTAGTTAAGAAGGCACCATTCGAGACTCGTCAGATACTGATGCAGTCCGTGTCCATATGCAGCAAGACCTGGACAATATTCAGACTTGGGCTGAGAAGTGGCAAGTAACATTCGCACCACACAAGTGCCAGGCAATGACCATCTCCAACAAGCGAGACTCTAACCATCTCCCCTTGACATTCAATGGCATTACCATCGCTGAATCCCCCACTATCAACATCCTGGGGGTTACCATTGATCAGAAACTGAACTGGACCAGCCATATAAATACTGTGGCTACAAGAGCAGGCCAGAGGCTGGGAATTCTGCAGCGAGTGTCTCACCTCCTGACTCCCCAAAGCCTTTCCACCATCTACAAGGCACAAGTCAGGAGTGTGATGGAATACTCTCCACTTGCCTGGGTGAGTGCAGCTCCAACAACACTCAAGAAGCTCGACACCATTCAGGATAAAGCAGCCCGCTTGATTGGCACTCCATCCACCACCTTCAACATTCACTCCCTCCACCACCAGCGCACTGTGGCTGCAGTGTGTACCATCTACAAGATGCACTGCAGCAATTCGCCAAAGCTCCTTCAACAGCACCTTCCAAACCTGCGACCTCTACCACTTAGAAGGACAAGGGCAGCAGACGCATGGGAACATCACCACCTACAAGTTCCCCTCCAAGCCACACACCATCCTGACTTGGACCTGTATCGCTGTTCCTTCACTGTCGCTGGGCCAAAATCCTGGAACTCCCTTCCTAACAGCATTGTGGGTGTACCCTCACCATATGGACTGCAACGGTTCAAGAAGGCGGCTCACCACCATCTTCTCAAGGGCAATTAGGGATGGGCACTAAATGCAGGCCTAGCCAGCCAGCGACGCCCACATCCCATCAATGAATTTAAAAAAAGGAATGCTTGCCTTTATTAGCCGTGGCACAGAATACAAGAGCAGGGGGCTTATGCTTCAACTGTATAAAACAGGCCTCAGCTAGAATACTGCATGCAGTTCTGATCACCACATTACAGGAAAGATGTGATTGCACTAGAGAGGGTACAGAGGAGATTTACAAGGATGTTGCTGGGAGTAGAGAATCTTAGCTATGAGGAAAGACTGGATAGGCTGGGTTTGTTTTCCTTGGAACAGAGGAGGCTGAGAGGAGACCTTATTAAGGTGCATAAAATTATGAGGGGCCTGTTCCTGGGACTAGGGACAGGGTCACTGGCAAGGCTTGGAAGCTAAGCAGAGCCAGGCCTGGTTAGTACCTGGAGGGGTGACCATCAGGGAAGACCAGGTGCAGAAGGTCACGGAAGGAGCCCCGAGGAGGGGCGGTTGGTGAGAAGGTCACGGAAGGAGCCCCGGGAGGGGTGGCTGGTGAGCAGGCCCGGGCGTTGGGCTGAAGATTGTCAGACAGGAGGAATGGTGGAAATGGAATGGCGGCGTGCACAGACACAGCGGCTTTGCTTCTCCCAGGACGGTGCTATTTACGTTTAATGTTAATGTTATTTGTACTGGACTCATGGGAGCTTGCAAGATCACATTTCATTGTTCATGTACTTGTACAATGACAATAAAGTTGAATTATTATTATTATAAAGTGGATAGAAAGGGCCTATTTCCCTTAGTCAAAATCAGGGGGCACAGATTTAAAGTAATTGGTGGAAGGTTTAGAGGGGATTTGAGGGGAAATTTCTTCATCCAGAGGGCCATGGGGTCTGGAACTCACCGCCTGAAAGGGTGGTAGAGGCAGAAAAGCTAACCACATTTAAAAAGTACTTGGATGTGCACTTGGGATGCTGTAACCTGCAGGGCTACGGACCTAGAGCTGGGAAGTGGGATTAGGCTGGATAGCTCTTTGTTGGCTGGCACGGACACAATGGGCTGAAATGGCCTCCTTCCGTGCTGTAACTTTCTATGATTCTAATTTCCCCTCTCTCTGCCTCTAAGGGGCCCACATTTACTTTTACTGATCTCTCCTTTTTACATACTTGTAAAAGCTCTTACAATCTGTTTTTATATTTCTTACTAGATTACTCTCATACTCTATTTTCAGCCCTTTATCAATTTCTTGGTCATCCTTTGCTGATTTCTAAAACCCTCCCAATCCTCAGGCTTACTGCTCGTTTTGGCAACATTGTAAGCCTCTTCTTTTAATCTAATACTTTCCTTAACTTTTCTAGTTAGCCACAGTTAGTCAACTTTTCCCATGGAGTTTTTATTCCTCTTGTGCTTTATTCATAAAGCACAAGAGCTGCAAATCTATCAAGATTCAGCTCATCCATGACTCTCAGCACAGGGTCATATAGCCAATGCCCACTTTACAGGCTAGCCACCTTGTCCCCATTATTTGACCATAATGAAGAGTGCAAAGTTGGTTCTTCAGAGTCCAAGAATATTCCCTCAAATTCTGGCTCATAACACCTCTATGAAAGTCATGAAGGCTGCCAAACACAGAAACAATGAAGTGCAGTATTATACCATAAGCACCTTGATACAGTACTTCAGACGCCGTGACAAATTGGGGGCGTTCTACAATACAGCATAGCTAACACCTCCCAAGATTATTGTAGCATGCTGTATGCTGCATTGATCCAACAAGTCATAACAATGGAAGAGGACAACTAATCACAGCAAGGGGATGAAGACCACCACCAGGAGGAGCCAGGAGGTTCTACTATTGAAGCTGTTCGAGCCATGCACATTAGCATGACCTCTTATGTTCCCATCCAACCATTGTATCAGCAGACTACTGTTAATCTGGACAACGCTGCATCCAAAAAACCCACATTACATGCAGTTACAGTCATAGAGTCATAGAGTTTTACAGCACAGAAAGAGGCCCTTCGGCCCATCGTGTCTGCGCCGCCCATCCATCCCTGTCCAGTCTAATCCCATTTTCCAGCATTTGGTCCATAGCCTTGTATGCAATGGCATTTCAAGTGCTCATCCAAATGCTTCTTGAATGTTGTGAGGGTTCCTGCCTCTACCACCCTTTCAGGCAGTGAGTTCCAGATTCCAACCACCCTCTGGATGAAAAAGTTCCTCCTCAAATCCCCTCTAAATCTCCTGCCCCTTACCCTGAATCTATGCCCCCTTGTTATTGACCCCCCTACTAAGGGGAAAAGTTCCTCTTTATCTACCCTATCTATGCCCCTCATCATTTTGTACACCTCAATCAGGTCCTCCCTCAGCCTTCTTTGCTCCAAGGAAAACAACCCCAGCCTGTTTAGTCTTTCTTCATAGCTGAGGCGCTCCATCCCAGGTAACATCCTGGTGAATCTTCTCTGCACCCTCTCCAAAGCAATCACATCCTTCCTATAGTGAGGCGACCAGAACTGCACACAGTACTCCAGCTGTGGCCTCACCAGTGTTTTGTACAGCTCCATCATAACCTCCCCGCTCTTATATTCTATGCCTCGGCTAATGAAGGCAAGTGTCCCATATGCCTTTTTAACCACCTTATCTACCTGTTCCGCTGCCATCAGAGATCTATGTACATGTACACCAAGGTCCCTCTGACCCTCTGTACTTCCTAGGGTCCTACCACTCATTGTGTATTCCCTTGCCTTATTTGTCCGTCCAAAATGCATCACCTCGCACTTTTCAGGGTTAAATTCCATTTGCCACTTTTCCGCCCATCTGACCAACCCGTTTATATCGTCCTGTAGCCTGAGGCTTTCCTCCTCGCAATTTACCACCCCACCAATTTTCGTGTCATCTGCGAACTTACTGATCATACCTTTTACATTCTCATCCAAATCATTTATGTAGATCACAAACAACAAGGGACCCAGCACCGATCCCTGAGGTACCCCACTGGACACAGGCTTCCAGTCACAAAAGCATCCTTCGATCATCACCCTCTGCCTCCTGCCACTCAGCCAGTTTAGGATCCAACGCGCCAAGGCACCCTGGATCCCATGGGCTCTTACCTTCTTGACCAGTCTCCTATGCGGGACTTTGTCAAAAGCTTTACTGAAGTCCATGTAAACCACATCCACAGCATTTCCCTCATCCACCCCCCTAGTCACCCCCTCGAAAAATTCAATCAGATTTGTCAGACATGATTTACCCTTGACAAAGCCATGCTGACTATCCCCGATTAATCCTTGCCTCTCCAAGTGGAGACTAATTTTGTCCCTCAGAATTTTTTCCAATAATTTCCCTACCACAGATGTTAGGCTCACTGGCCTGTAATTCCCTGGTTTATCCCTGCTACCCTTCTTGTATAATGGTACTACATTAGCTGTTCTCCAGTCCTCTGGTACATCCCCTGTGGCCAGAGAGGTTCTGAAAATCTGTGTCAGAGCCCCTGCAATCTCCTCCTTTGCCTCCCACAGCAGCCTGGGATACATCTCGTCCGGGCCTGGGGATTTATCCACTTTTTGGCCTGCTAAAACCGCTAGCACCTCCTCCCTCTCGATGCTAATATGTTCAAGTATGTCACAGTCCCCTTGCCCGATTTCTATGTCTGCATCGTCTCTCTCCATAGTGAACACAGATGCAAAAAATTCATTTAAAACCCCGCCTACATCATCTGGCTCTACACACAGATTGCCACTTTGGTCCCTAATGGGCCCTACCCTTTCCCTGGTTATCCTCTTGCCCTTAATATACTTATAAAACATCTTAGGATTTTCCTTTATTTTGCTCACCAGTGTTATTTCATGGCCCCTCCTCGCCCTCCTAATTTCTTTTTTACGTATGCCCCTGCACTTTTTATACTCCTCTAGAGCTTCTTCCGTCTTTAGTCTTTTGTAACTGCCAAAAGCCCCCCTTTTATTTCTAATGCATTTTTGTATATCCCTTGTTATCCAAGGTTCCCTTTGCTTGTTGGTCCCACCCTTGACCTTTACAGGAACATGTTGGCGTTGTACTCTCTCTATTTCCCTTCTGAAAGTCTCCCACTGTCTTGATGTGGATTTTCCTATAAGCAGCTGCTCCCAGTCCACTTTGGCCAGATCCTGCCTTATCATATTAAAATCGGCCTTCCCCCAATTTAGAACCCTTATTTCCGGGCCGTCTTTGTCTTTTTCCATGACCACCTTAAATCTCACCGAATTATGGTCACTGTCGCCAAAATGCTCTCCTACTGACACTTCCACCACTTGCCCGGCTACATTCCCCAGAATTAGGTCCAGTATCGCCCCCTCTCTTGTAGGACTTTCTACATGTTGGCTCAAAAAGCTCTCCTGGATGCACTTTAAGAATTCTGCACCCTCTAAACCTTTCACACTCTGACTATCCCAATTAATATTGGGGAAGTTGAAATCCCCCACTATTATTACCCTATTATTTTCGCACTTCTCTGAGATTTGCCTACATATCTGTTCCTCTATCTCCCCCTGACTGTTTGGGGGCCTATAGTACACTCCCAGCAAAGTGCTTGCCTCCTTTTTGTTTTAATGTTCTACCCATATGGCCTCATTAGAGGAACCCGCTAATATATCATCCCTCCTTACAGCAGTAATTGACTCCTTAATTAATATTGCAACACCCCCTCCCCTTTTACACCCCCCTCTGTCTCGCCTGAAGATTCTATACCCCAGAATATTGAGCTGCCAGTCCTGACCCTCCCTCAACCATGTCTCCGTGATAGCAACAATATCGTACTCCCATGTGTTCAACAACAACTTCAGTTCATCCACCTTATTTGCAAGACTCCTTGCATTAAAATAAATGCCTTCCAGCCCTGCCATATTCCCTTTTGCCTTCGCATATTTGCTCTGCCTTGTTTTTTTCTCTGTATTTGGCTGTAAATCACCCCCTGCTATAGCTCCACTCTGTACCCCATCCCCCTGCCAAGTTAGTTTAAACCCCCCCCAGCAGTGCTAGCAAACCTCCCCGCAAGGATATTGGTTCCCCTCTGGTTCAGGTGTAAACCGTCCGACTTGTACAAGTCCCACCTTTCCCAGAAGCAGACCCAGTGATCCAGGAAACTAAAGCCCTCCCCCCTGCACCATCCCTTTAGCCACGCATTCATCTGTTCTATCTTCCCATTCCTATACTCACTAGCACGTGGCACCGGGAGTAATCCAGAGATTACTAAGTTGAAGTACTTATGATCCCATTTGTGCCAACTGCTGACATATTATCTAGCACTATAGCAGGGACACTCTCTAGGCACAGTTTAACTTCACGTCAACCAGTTTTTAATGTTCTAAAAGTGGTTTGCATGCATGAGTGTGAGAGTGTGTGTGAGAGCCCAGTATTTCCCTTTGCTGGCATTGTATGATGTGCTCTCGATTCTAACCTACTGCTTCCTTTACATACTCTGTGGCAGGAGTCACTGAAGTGACCAGATGCGCTATGTCAGTGGGAGCCTCTTGGCCATGAGGGAGCCCTCTTTACTCTTGAGCTGAGTCATGCTACTGGCTTTACCATATCTCCAGCGGGCGGGGGCATGGGGTGGATGCCTGGTCATGTACACTATCTGCCATATCCAGAGTTATGTGAGTCAGATGGTTTAATTGTCTTCACAGCCTGGGCGGTAGAACATGTTCGATTCTCATTCCAGTGAGCGATCCACTCTGTTAGATTACCACCTTTTAAGATTCTAAAGTTTTCCATTTTCTTCGGTTGCACTTTGTTAATGAACACTAAAAGCCACAATTTTTCCAGAAATCCAAACTACCTCATGACCGAAGGCACTGGCTTTCATCGATTTACTTTTACACCCATACACTACACTCACTGCTAAAAGCAGTATGCAATATAGTCAGACTCAATCACTGCTAAAAGCAGTCTGCGTAAGAGTCAGAGTCTCAGCTACCTTAATCCAAAGCTTCCCTTTGTTAGTACCATGGTCTCTGACATTCATATGAACTGTCACATTATTGGTACGGAACTATTCATCCTGCAAGGACTTAAATAATTAAAGATGTTGACAGCTACATGTTATGTCACTAAGGGAATGACATTCAAGGCTGCCAGGCTCTGATAATCATCACTTAATTGGGCAGAGCCTCTATGAATCATGTTGCTGCAAAAGCATGTGCCATTGCTTTATTCAGTGGAATGGTCTAAAACAGCTCTTGGTGTGAAAGCAGTTATTCTCCTCAGCAATAAATTCTGAAATGTTTTAGCCTGGAAATGACTGTTGCACTATTAACACACAGAAGTTTAACACATTTATAGACATTCCTCTTTCTATTATTTTAATGTTATCAACCAATTAAAAAAAAAAATTTGTATCTCTTAATATAGAGGACAGAGGAATGTTGCATGAAGGCATTAAATGTTCATTTGGTAATGTCATAAACAACAATTTCTAGGTTTCTAAAGATTTGTTGGTCCTCTTTCCTGTTTTCTCTCAAGGTATTTATTTTTGTTCTATAATACTAGCAGATGTCCTATGGCATTGCTGATTGTAAGTCAGACATTACGCTGTTTTATAATGAGAGGAGCATTACACCACACAACCACACTTCTGCACTCCTATGGCATTGCTCATGGACAAAAATCTCTCTTCCTGTGATTGTTTATTTGTCTCCCACTCTGTTGGTCTTCCATAGATAAATATGGAAAATAGATAAGGGAGAACCAGTGGATGTGGTGTATTTGGACTTTCAGAAGGCTTTCGATAAGGTCCCACACAAGAGATTAGCGTGCAAAATTAAGGCACATGGGATTGGGGGCAAGGTATTGACTTGGATAGAGAACTGGTTGGCGGACAGAAAGCAAAGAGTTGGAATAAACGTGTCGTTTTCCGAGTGGCAGGCAGTGACTAGTGGGGTACCGCAAGGATCGGTCCTAGGACCCCAGCTGTTCACAATATATATTAATGATCTGGACGAGGGAATTGGATGTAATATCCCCAAATTTGCAGACGACACAAAGCTGGGCGGGAGGGTAAGCTGTGAGGAGGATGTCGGGAAGCTCCAGTACGATTTGGACAGGTTGGGTGATTGGGCAGAAACATGGCAAATGCACTATAATGTGGATAAATGTGAGGTTATCCACTTTGGTGGCAAAAACAGGAAGGCAGATTATTATTTGAATGGCAATAGATTGGGAGAAGGGGAAGTGCAAAGAGACCTGGGTGTCCTTGTGCACCAGTCGCTGAAGGTACGCATGCAGGTGCAGCAGGTGGTTAAGAAGGCAAATGGTATGTTGGCCCTCGTAGCAAGAGGGTTCGAGTACAGGAACAAGGATGTCTTGCTACAGTTGTACAGGGCCTTGGTGAGACTGCACCTTGAGTATTGTGTGCAGTTTTGGTCACCTTACCTGAGGAAGGACGTTCTTGCCATGGAGGGAGTGCAGCAAAGATTCACCAGGCTGATACCTGGGATGGCAGGAATGACGTATGAGGAGAGATTGTGTCGATTGGGCTTATACTCACTGGAGTTTAGAAGATTGAGAGGGGATCTCATCGAAACCTATAAAATTCTGTCAGGTCTGGCCAGACTAGATGCAGGAAGGATGTTTCTGATGGCCGGGGAGTCCAGAACCAGGGGTCATAGTCTAAGGATAAGTGGTAAGCCATTTAGGACTGAAATGAGGAGGAATTTCTTCACCCAGAGAGTGGTGAACCTGTGGAATTCTCTGCCACAGAGGGCAGTGGAGGCCAGTTCATAAAATATATTCAAGAAAGAGTTGGATATATTTCTTGAGGCTAAAGGGATCAAGGGATATGGGGAGAAGGCAGGGACAGGGAACTGAATTTGGATGATCAGCCATGATCACATTGAATGGCGGAGCAGGCTCGAGGGGCCGAATGGCCTACTCCTGCTCCTATCTTCTATGTTTCTATATTACCGGTATCAGCCTTTTTCCTCTCTCTATATGCCATTGCAATATTTTAATTTTTGTTACTGTATCTCTGGGTTTGTCTTTGACTTTCTCTTTCCCTCAGTGCAAATCTTCCCTCAATACAGCTTATCTTCTATATGCCTGTCATGAAGGTTAAGTTTCTGTGCATCTTCCTTTTTGTATGCTTTCTTTCATTATGTCAGCTACTCTGTCTATTTCACTGACTTTTCTCCCAGCTGAATACTTTGTTTTATTTTGTAATTTTCCTCACATTTGCCACAGAGACCAGGAGCCAGATGTAAGAATCCAAACCTCCGATAGCTGCAGAGATGATCTTATCTCTTTATGGCATTGGGGTTTGGTTTGTACATTATCTTATTGTATTTTCATGAAGGAGCTGGGAGACATAGCCTGGGCTGGTTTAGGGGGAAATGAGAGCTCAAGGCATGGGATTACACCTCTATTATTAATTAATATTAATGATAATGATCAATGTTATCTGTAGTTTGTGTTAATTATTAGTACTGAGCTGCCGTTTTGGTTGTATTTATTGTACATCATCATTGTTGCTATCAGCATCAGTGGTAATACTCTCATCTCTTCGTCAGAAAGTTGTGGATTCAAGCCCCACTCCTGCACTTTGAGCAAATAATCTAGGCTGACAATTCAGTGCAGCGCTGCATAGTTGAAGGTGTCGCATGCTCAGATGCTCTTTTCAATTGCATGAGACAAAACTATCCAGTCAAAGCACAGGCTTATTTGCCAGTCTGAGGCATTAAGGAAATATTTTACAGAAGGCGTTAAAGGTACATTGGATAAATGTAATCATGTTATTGAGATGTTTTTATTAATATGTTTATCACTTTATTTTGGACATTTGAAATGTCTGTTACTGAGAAAAATGTGATAGGTATAATGTTTGTGGACAGGAAGTGCATGTCACACACGACTTATAATAATATATAAATATTACAAAATTGGCAGTGTAGCAGCACTTCTATATAGCCTTCAAAATAGTGTTACTGGCACTGTTGCTGATGGAGTTAGATGAAACGGGATAGGAGGCTCATGTGGAGCATAAACGCCGGCACAGACCAGTCAGGTTGAACGGCCCGTTTGTGTGTGGTACATTCTATGTAATTGTATGTTGTATCCATTTGTGCCCAAAATTATAACATTGACATGGAATTTGCAGTTGTAATGATGGCGAAGCTGCCAGCGTTCGCCGTCATTACAACTGTGAAACTGACGGCAACTTCTGGTGTCTGCATATGTGAAGTTAAACGCAGAAATCAAGACGCTGCTGCCGGTCATTCCCTGCTTCTCCACAGGGCATGCTGTTGAATTCCCCACAGCTGGCAATCAATTGAAATCACTGAACTGCCAAGAACGTCAGCTTTTACGCTCTATTATTGCTGTTAAAAACTCCTGAAAAAGTTCGGCATTGTTCAATGAGTTGTAACTGGGTTTATAATGGTGTACTGAATCATAACTGCTGCTGAACAACCGTTCTGGCCCTGAAAAATGAATTTTATAATTCTGGAATGTCAAATTTTTCAATTGTGATAACAATTCCATGGTTTTTAACAATTTATTTTTAAAGTTTGTTTATGAAATTTCAGCTTCTATCTTAATCCCATGTGTATGTCCCAATCTTTATTTCGCACTCTGTAAAATTATTTTTAAAAAGTGGAGGATAATCAGTGCATTTTACTTCCTGGTTTGCTGTCAGAGAACTCTTCAACGTGATTGGCACAGTTTAACTTCACTTCAACCAATTTTTTATATTCCAAAAGTGGTGTGTGCGTAAGAATGCACGTGTGAGTGAGAGAGTGTGTGCGAGAGCCCAGTAGTTCCCGTTGGTGGCACTTTATGGCTGCTTAGCCAGCTTGATGACATTACTGTTGCTGGACACTGGAGATCCCCTCGACTTGGCACCAGAGTCAAATTAACATTGGGAGAGGTGAAATCCATGCCACAGAGATTGCTAGATCTTTGTGGGCAGCTTTCTTCAAGGTCAGCAGTGAGCTCCATCACTTCGCCGCTGGCCACAAGATCCGGGCCATTGTATCTACAGCTCCGTACATGTTACACTAATGAACATTTCTTTGGTTTCACCCTTCTTAAGCAAGCTGCAAGAATCTCAGGGGAAGGTGGGGAGGAGAGATATTGAGGATTCAGCACTGGTCTTGATGTCATACTGTGTTTAATTAAGTGTTCATAAGGTCTATAAATGCTGCATTGCAACAAACCTAAAGGTAGTATCCCATTTACATGATTTTTATTTTTGCTTTTTTTAAATATTGGTTTTGTGAATGAACTTCTTTTGTAAGTGAGAAGCAAATATTTGATGTGATTGCTGTGGATGTGTAATGCAGACTTGTTTCATTAGAAATTCAGGGAAAGAAACTGCCACCACAACATAAAAGTAATCAGATCAGAATGAAACACCAGTGATAAAGCAGTGAAATAATAAAAAGGGAAGCTGGAAGGAAATGTAGGAAGTAAAATCAGTAACATAAACAAGGAAGAAATAAATGAGCTGAGAGCAAAAGGGAGACTTGAAATAAAAAAAGTAATTTGGATAGAGAGCAAGGTTAAACAAATATAAAAGGATGTAAATTGCATAGCATTTTATGGTATTTTCCTATTCATTTGGTGGTGTTTGTTTGGTGGATGGTGTTTATTGCCCTTGATTTGTTATATTGAGATCTGAGGAGCATTGCTGTATGCCAACTATTGGCGATTTCATGCTACGTCTGCAATATAAAAGTAGACCCGTGTCAAAGTGGTATCACACTGTAGCAGAGACCACAGCCACTATATAAATTAAACATCAGTGCTTGCTGTGTGTGCTCTTAACCAGAATCAGTGCTAAATCATAGCTTTGCTATTAAGTGGCAATGTCAAAGGGAATAAAATTTCATCCTATCTGTGCACAAACTGCATAATAATATTGAAATCATCACTCTACAAACATTGTGAGTCACATGTCAAGTGGGACAATTTGTAGCTTTTTACAGCTATTCTTGCTACAGGACTCTCTGGGTTTCTCTTTCCCTCTAAAGCCTCTCTGAACATTCTCATGGTTATAGCTAAGCATCTTTCCAAGGTTGCCATTGCTATATCTTGGATTACATTACCTACACCTTAGGAGCTCTCTTAGATTGCTGCTGCTTCCCTTCTGAGACCAGCACTTCAATTATGGCATACAGAATCACATCAAAGCCCTTCTGCCATCTCCTTCAACAAGTTCCCAGTTTAAAGTTTATACAAATCTTTCTAAGACTATTTTGAAACAAAAGCATTTTTATTTGAATTTTAATTAATATTCTACACTTGCTTACCCTCAGGTGAGGGCCTTAGTTTCTGCTACTGAAAAGCACTCTCCCACATTTGACAAGTTTTATAAAGATATTGCTAGTTTGATTCAAATGTGGCTAATATACACGTGAAAATGTCTTCATAATTTATGAGCAAAGGAAGTTGTAAATGTCAGTAGTTTTTTGTAGTAATAATCCATGTTAAATTATTTCTCCCATGTGGTAGCTACAGTTTAACTGTTAAATCAGATTAGTTTATAGAATGTAATTCCCAAGAAGGAATTTGGTGGTACTTTGTCACAAAATTTGAAAAGGACTTCAGTATGTTGCGTGGAAGTCTAAAATAAGTAAATTGCAAATCCTTCAGAAAAATATGCTGTGATGTTTCTAGGGCGACGGGGAAGGGAGAGGGAAAGAAAACTGATTGTTGAAAGCCCATCAGCAATAAGACTAACTCCATTACACCCTATTCATCTATAATGTAAAATATAGCCATATAAGTTTAAAAGATCCATGATGTATCCAGGGATCAAACTGCTGATTCACCACAAGAGCTACCATATGTTCATCTGCATCTGTCCCAGCATCTCCATGCTCTCCTAATTTCCTGAGCTGTCTACTGTGAAATAACAAGTGTTCATTATCCACCTGCTGCTTAAGGACCATGCCAGAGAGTAATGGAAAAGTACTGACCATTGTTTGTAGTTCATTGTTTTTGCACTGTTTATTAACCTTTTAAAAGCACCAGTCATTGCAGTTCTATTCAATGCAAAAAAAGGTTATAATTTTCCTGCTTTATTCCAAGGACACTATTAAATACTATTAATAAAAGTATTCTGTAATTCTGGTCTTTTCTATCATTCAATGTTGTAATTCAGCAACAGAAAATACAAATAATACAGATCACATTGGTCTATAAAACGGATACCTGCAATGTTAGACGTCTGTACACTGCTGCACATGTGTTTGTCTTCAGTTTACATTGACAGAAATTCATAAGTTACTTACCATAACATTTAAACAATAGCACACATTAGTGGTGTGGACATTGGTTGACTGCTGAAGTAAACTAGAACAAGTCATAGAAAACAGTCAATCTCGTCATGACAGCTAATGAAAAAATGAAAACAGAAAATGCTGGAAATACTCAGCAGGTCAGGCAGCATCTGTGGAGAGAGAAACAATGGCCCTGAATTTGTGGTCAGAGGCTTCCTGCGGTGAAATGCCTCCAATCCGCAAATAAAATGCCCGCGTACCTGGTGGTCCGGGTGGTACGGAGACTTGCGATCCTGGGCCTCTCCAGGTACCCGCGGGAAGAGGCCAACGTATCTCAGGGGCACAGGCGGATTGCAAGCTCCCCTGGGATCACGTGGGTCGGCCCAACCAATAAAAGAAGGGAATCCCCATTCATGCTTATGGGGATTCCGTATGTACAGAAACCCCATAAGCATGAATGGGAATACCCCAAAAAATACATCTACACATCAAATAAATAAAAATTACATATTTAAAATTAATTAAAATGTCATTTAATATTAATTAAAACAAATAAATTTAAATGTTTTAAAGGGGCTAATAATAACCTTACCTTTTTGTACAGGTTTTTTAATGTTTAAATGATTGAGAAAATGTTTTATGTTCGTTTAAACTCTCACGCTGGTAAAAGCAGGTCTTATACCTTTTTTAACCAGGCGTAAGAATTTTATGGGCATTCGCTGGGCAGAAGTTGGACAAATAGTCCGACTCTCTGCCCGAGGATGCCCTTTTTCCAGGGATGCGTTGGATCCATCAAGAAGATTCTTGCCAGAGCGCAAGTTCTGGGTTTTCGCGAATGCGCTTCATGTGCGAAAACCCAGAATGTGCGTGGCCTTTACGGGTGTGTACGCACCCATAGGGGCCGCAAAATACGGGCCAAAGTTAACATTTCAGGTCGATGACATTTCATCAGTTAATGAAGAATCTGATGAAATTTTACCAAAAGTAGCAAAGCAGTAAGAACTTGAAATTCTATTGCACCTTTCATAAGCACAGGATGCCCCAAAGCACTTCACAGACAATGAAATATTTTTGAAGTGTAATCACTGTTGTAATGTAGGGCAATGCAGCAGCCAATTTGTTCTGGTGATGTTGGTTGAGAGATAAATATTGGCCAGAACATCTCCTCTGCTCTTCTTTGAATAATGTCAGGTGGTCTTTTACATCGACCCTAGAGGACAACTGGACCTCAGCTTAACGTCAACTGGGCCTCAGCTTAATGTCAACTGGGCCTCAGCTTAACGTCAACTGGGCCTCAGCTTAACGTCAACTGGGCCTCAGCTTAACGTCAACTGGGCCTCAGCTTAATGTCAACTGGGCCTCAGCTTAATGTCAACTGGGCCTCAGCTTAACGTCTCATCCAAAAGATGATGCTTCCAACATTACAGCATTCCCTCAGTACTGCACTGAAATATCAGGTTGGGTTATGTGCTCAAGTCCTTGAGTAGGGGTTGAACCCATGTGCTTGAGTGAGCAGCAAGAGTACTACCACTGAGCCAAGGCTATAAATTACTCTAGTATGACAGATAACAGCAGGTAAAGTATCTGCATGAGTAGATGAAGGAATAGAATTAGTGTTGGATTTCAATTTTCTTTGACGGTTAGTCAGTTAGTACTTAGTTTATGCCTGTTAGCATCAATGAAATATTTATGGAGATAACGAAATGTACAGCGCTTATATTCTATAGAGAGAGACAGACAATGTGGTGACAGTATCAGCTGAGCTGATACTATGAGGCAGACTCCTTCAGGGTATGTTATGGGTGCTAATACATACTCTGACTTTTCAGAACTCTGCAGACATGCAAATTGTTGGCGTCAGCATGAAATTCCAGTTTTAACACTATTGCTCAGGTTTATCCTCGTCGTTTGTTCATGTTTCAATAAGAGATTACTGCAGGGGAAGTACTTTGCTCTCTATATCTCTCATAAATATTTGTCGATAGTGTTAAACAAGGTGTAATCTTTTGGTGAAGGGTTGCTCAATATATACCAGCAGATATATGAGGTAGCAGACAGTGTCGCTAAGAAACCATCCTTTACAACTTGAACTACAGACCAGCTGGAGGCTGTTTTCTCTACTTCAGTTTACTGCAGATCACAGAATATATTTCCAAACTGACTCCTGGTGACTGAAGAGCAAATCTCATTAAACTTTCTCAGTGCATTTTTGGAAAATTATTTGGTGGAATCTGTAGTGTATGTACCCGTCTACCTTTAAGGGAACTATTGAATGTAACCGTTCACCTTTAAGGGAACTACTTTAGGTGTGGCACTATTTGTTTGGCTTCTGTATACTGTAATACCGATAGTGACCACACCAGTATATAAGTGTTGTAGCAGGATTGCTGGGGCAGATTCGCCCGGACCTTCAAATAGTAAAGACCTGTTTGTTTGTTACTTCTGAAGTCTGTGTATTTATTAACTGCACAACCCACAGACTTTACAGTGGCGACGAGTCCGATCGTACCCTGCGGCAAGATTACCAAAAGCAACGAAGAGCGTCGAAGAGAGACAACCGCCCTCGTCGTGCTACCAAAAGAAAACACGAGGCTGCAACAACAGAAAGCAGGAAGACTAACAACAAAAGCTGTATCAGCAACAGGCACTGACTACCCTTCTGCCACGGTGCGGAGTGAGCCGACCAGCAAGAAACAAGGCGGCCGAAGAGACTGTGAGTAGGGGAAGGTGTAGAAGTATCCGGAGGATAAGGGCAGAGCACTCGACCTCGGTCGAGGGGGAGCTGTGCCGGCCAAAAGTCGGGTCCAACGGCGTCGGGTGACAGCCGGACCGCGATTGGCGGGAACAATCCGGGCAGTGACCGCAGCCACGAAACGCTGAGCCTGCGAGTAGGCGCGGGAAGAGAAACCCAGCCGCAGCCGGGGAGGGAAACACCGGTCTGCGAGAGGGCTGGGGAGGCGAACGGGAACCGTGCGGGTGAGAGCCGGGTGCGGAGAGAGAGACTGCGAGGAGCCAGTCCAGCGGCTGAGCTGTTCTCCACCAACGGGGTACTCAGAGCCAGCAAAACCAAACGTGCGGGAGTGGGTGAGAGACACAGCCGAAAACGGGGTGGGAGACTGTGCGAGAGCCAGTCCAGCGGCTGAGCTGTTCTCCACCAACGGGGTACCCAGGGCCGGTAGCACCGAACGTGCGGGTGAGAGAGCGACAGAGCCGGGTACGGAGAGAGAGACTGCGCGAGAGCCAGTCCAGCGGCTGAACTGTCCTCCGTTAACGGGGTGTACCCAGCGCCGGTAGAGCCGTGCGGGCGGGAGGAAAAGACATAGCCGAGTAAGGGGAGCTGTGCGGTAGCCAGCCAGTGGCTGAACCTGTCCGCTGTGGGGGAAGCGTACCCCTTCCACCGGGAAGAAACGCGGGAAGCCGCCATTAGGCGGAGAAGACGCCAGAAGCGGGAAACCGCCATTGAAGTGGGCGGGGCGAGAAAGGAAGAGCGGGAAACCGCCATTTTCGCGGGAAAACCGCCATCTTGATTGACATACCGCCATTGAAGTGGGCAGGGAGAGAAGGAAAGAGCGGGAAACCGCCGATTTCGCGGGAAAACCGCCATCTTAGAAACAAACAAATAAATAAGAATACTTAAAGAAATACTGGTGCTGCTCCCAAGGGAAGAAAGATGCCTAAGCGAGGGAATATTAACGACTTTAATTCTGAAATAGAAGACTGGGCCACGTACGTGGAACGCATAGAGATCTATTGCGAAGCCAACAAAATAGAGGAAGACGACAAGGCGATAACATTGCTAAACTCGATGGGGGCAAAAACATACGGGCTCTTGAAGCATCTAATAGCACCAAATAAACCAGCGGATCAGACCTTCGAAGAGATTGTGGCTGTGCTGAAGGACCACTTGAACCCCACACCGCTGATGCTGGCTGAACGATTCAAATTCTACGCAAGAACGCAGAAGAAAGACGAAAGCAATGCGGAATACTTGGTCGAACTGCGTAGGCTAGCGAAATACTGCCAGTTCGGAGGGAATCTGACAGAAGCGCTGCGGGACAAGTTCGTATGCGGATTGTCCAAAGAAGGGACGCAGAAGCGACTACTGGAAGAGAACGACCTCACACTGGACAGGGCTGTCCTTATAGCTGCATCGCACGAAGCTGCAGCGAAAGGAACGGCGGAAATGCAACTAAAGGCGGCGGCACTCGGGGTGGACCAAATTACTTCAAGCACAACAAAATGCTACCGTTGTGGGAAGACAACGCATGACCAGAATCAATGCTGGTTTAAGAACCAAGAGTGTAGGAAATGTGGCAAACTGGGTCACATCACGAAGGTATGCCGGTCCGGGAAAAAGACCAATAATCAAAGGAAGCCACCACCAGAAAAGTACAACAAGGTACACAAGGTGGCTGAGAAGAGTTCAGACGAACAGAATTCAGACTCAGACCCAAACAACCAGGAGCTGGGTAATCTGAGAATCCACAATGTGGGTAAAGAAACGGATCTACAGGCCATCTGGGTCATACTAAAAATAGCTGGAGTCCAAGTAAGAATGGAGCTGGACACTGGATCAGCTCTATCAGTCATCAACCGAAGGGACTACCACCGGCTATTCTCTCACATACCTTTAAGAAATACCAAGTTCGTATTACAGACATACACGGGGCATAACGTATACCCCGTGGGGAAAATAAGAGTCAAGGTGAGAGATAGGGGTAAAGAACACCCAAGAATGAGCTTGTATGTATTACCTGAGGGAGGACCACCACTTCTAGGACGGGAGTGGATTAAGAAAATAGACATGGAATGGCATTACCTAAAAGCCATAATGAGGGAGGACTCGGTGCAAGCTATTAGCTCAGATTCTGAAATGGATGATGATAAGACCAAGTCGAAAATGGAAGACAAGGCTAAAAGGGACTTGCCGACGATGGGAAAGAAAACGAAGACATGCAGAAGGACTTATGGTACCAAGAAGAATAAAGCTGCAGAGCAGAACTCCAGGTTGACAGAGAATTCTGAGCCTGTTCAAGCAAAGGATTCATCCATGACGGAAGAACACCGAGCTCGGACGCAAACTTATGTCAAAGTACAACAACAATTAGAACAGTTGAGTGACCGTCTCGTACAGGAGATGAAAAATATGGAAAAGTTCTGGGACACCGAATGGGAGAACCTGGAAAGACTACAGAGACAGCTAGCTCAAGCAGAGAGCGACCACAGAGCCATCATGGTCAAATACCAATCACATTCCCCTGATGCTGTTCAGGAACTAGAATATTTACAGAATGAACCAAAGGAAGAGGAATCTTCAGGGAGCCAGGATTTTATTCCAGTTCTTCTTTACGACTCCTTACATGCAGAGTGTGAGAAGTTGAAAGGACAGTATGAACAGGCCCAGGCTACAATTCTGGAGGGGGTTAACTCGGCAGCCTCCGAAAAGCTAGTTTCAGTAGAAGCATATGAACAACTAAAGGTTGAACATGAGCAAGAAGTCCAAAGGCTGCAGGAAATTCTTGATGAGCTCAAGGCCAAGACAGACTCATCGATAGAAGCTCCATCCATAGATGAGCAATTAGAGGTGAAAATCATGGCAGAGCATGAAAGACAGGATGTCCAAGAACTTATAAAAACACTGAAGGACACCCAAGGCAAATATGAGGCGGCAATGACCGAGGTTCAACAACTTGAAGAACAGATTCAACTGGGAATCCTTTCAGTGGAAGAACAGGACACTGTAAGAATGGTCCCTGAACATGAACTAGAGAGCATCAGGGCGCAACTTTTCCGAGCGCTGAAAGCCAAAGTTCAAGAGGAACGTAAGGTGGAAGTATTGGAGAAAGAGGTGGATGAAATGGAGAAGACTCTGATCCACCGTGTTCCCAGGGAAGAGTTAACGGTCGGCCAACTCCTTCATATGCTGAAGGACAAGACTCTGCAAGGGGAACAATCTGAACACGAGCTTCAATCTTCAGGGGGAACGAGTTCGGAGCTCTCAAAAGTCACGGAGATAGCTGAGGTGGCAACACAAATTTTACAAGGATGCCAAAAGTACGTTGAATCACGTCAAGGTGAACAGAAGAAGGTGGAAACCGTTACTTCAGTGGAAGGGTTAAATAGCCTGATAACGCAATTACCGATGGAAAGGAAGGTATTGAACTCACAAATGAGGTCCGTCGTGAAGGAATGGCAGATAACCCAGGAAGAGCGGGATGAATATGAATGCATGAAGAAGGCTTTTCAAGAAAGATGTTTAGGGAAGGAACCACCGTCAGCTAACGTCCAGACGGGTGAGGAGGAAGAAGAAGTCTCTCTCGCTGGCCTAACTCAGGACGAACCTGAATATTACCATGACCTGTTGAGTGACACTGAATATTACGAGGATGTGGTCTGCCCAGCTTGTGATGAAAACTCTCAAAGTGCTGAAATCCGGATGAAGCACTTAAGGTCTAAGGAACATAGAGAGTTGGTGGCGCTACAGCTGGCAGCCGAGAAAGGAGCTCCGAGAGTTTCAAAAAGGCAGAAAAGAAAAAGAAGAAGCAGAAGATAATAACTGTCTAAAATATTAGCACTTCTACCATTCCAGGTGGGACATTACGAAAGGAGCTAAATTAGTTGAAAAACTGGAAAATGTCAAGACAGCCAGTTGGTTGTAAAAGTCCGCACTGCTGGTTCAACAGGACGAAAGTTCAAGCTGTTACGTCAAGAAAAAGGCTATGGAGGAGTCACGCTAGCCAGGTGAACCGGCTACACCAAAGAAATGTTGTTCGGAACGAGTCAAGATCAGAGACTGAATCTATGAACTGTTTCCGCAGAGACTGAACCTGTGAACTGTTTCCACCGAGATTATATTTGTAAATTGTTTTATATGACATTGACTCCACCGAGATTATATCTGTAATTTGTTTTATAGGAAGTTGAAGATATGTATGTTTAGCGGGGACTCTGTAAGTAATAAGCTAAAAAGGGAGGATTGTAGTGTATGTACCCGTCTACCTTTAAGGGAACTATTGAATGTAACTGTTCACCTTTAAGGGAACTACTTTAGGTGTGGCACTATTTGTTTGGCTTCTGTATACTGTAATACCGATAGTGACCACACCAGTATATAAGTGTTGTAGCAGGATTGCTGGGGCAGATTCGCCCGGACCTTCGAATAGTAAAGACCTGTTTGTTTGTTACTTCTGAAGTCTGTGTATTTATTAACTGCACAACCCACAGACTTTACAGAATCTTATTGCCCTAACAACATTCTTCCATTTTAAAACAAGACTCAATCATAACTGTGCTGTTCAAGCCAACTATATTCCTCTCCAGACCTGTTAATCATCACGTGACTTCCAATATTTTAAAACTATCTATCGTGTTAAGAAAAAAAAGTTAAAAAGAGTATTGTGACAGTAATGGAAGTTTTATATAAGCAACATGGTTTGTATTTTTTTAAATCTGTATATTACATACATACACATTTTGCATAAAATAACAGATATGATACAGTGCTATGTTCTATAATTCCTGGATTTGTTGAGCTCCAGTTTGTGAATTAATGTTATCTGAGCCCTTCAGTTAGGGGTGATTTTTATGTGGAGTGTTCCTCAGGCAGGCTGTGGCTGAGCTGTTCATGGCGGCCGCCCAGAGTCAGTGGAGGACCAGAATAATTTGGGTTCAGGATCCTCAATGTAATGTGGTCAGCGATTTGCCAGCACGAAATATGCTTTCAATACACAGCTTGCTCATCTGGAAGCATGAAATCGGGTGGGGGTTGGTGTGGGGGAGGTGGAATTTGAAGGGCGTTCAGCACCATCTTAAAGAGGAGGGGTTAGAAGCATTGGGAGCGAAAGTAAACACCACATTCGAGCAGCAGCCAACATTTTTCCAGAACCTACAGCAGCAAAAATATTAAATGCAGCAGCCTTTAAGGCTCAAAACCCACAAGCGATTGCAATAAAAACGGTGTCCCGACCTGCATCCAGCTTTCTCTGACTGCAACCAAGGTTCCCTTTAATGCCGCAGGGAAATAGCTGCCTCCAATTCATACTGCCCACCTTTTGTTGGTGAGAGCATGAGCTGGCGGTGGCAACTCGGGCATTGACGAACATGGTGTTAAGGACTGTAACTGTCATTTGACCCCGATTAGCATATAAGCATACACTAGCGGTAAGTCGGCACTTCCGTTTCATGTGCTCTGTCCCGCTACATCCATTCCTTCCCCTCACCCACATCCTTGATTTTAAGAGCAAACCTAACACTAGGGACATGAAAAACTCCTCCAATGTATCCCAATGCTATTGTTCCAGTCATATTAATAAGATTGATTTGTATATTTCATGAGGGCCTGTAATATTTAAAGTAATTGGATATCGCGAGGTTATCAAAATTGGTGAATATTTGCTTGCCATGGGGCACAATTTTAATTGCAGAAAAAAGGTAGACATGGTTTCCTTTACTTTTTAAGACTTTTCAGTATGTCATCTCTTTTCTTTCTGTTTTAAATGTTCTCACAGGTTTACAAGCTGTCTCCTAGTTGTGTCAACTGGCTGGAATGGCAGAGTCACACCAGCAATGCAGTAATTGCTTCCCTGGTGGATAAGTGAAGACTGGATTGCTTATTCAGGTCAATCTTTTGGCTCATTTTAGCAGGTGAACTGAGTGAAGTAAAGGGGAAGGAAGATTCACCTCCTCATGCAGCTGTTGCTACCGAGGCACATTACACCATGTCTTGAGGCTCGGAGGCAGCTTTCAATACCAGCAAGTCACCAGGAATTTACATCAAATCTGAATACATTATTTAAAACAGGAGGGAGTTAAAAGCAGTAACACTAGTGTGAATGAATCATTCTCCAGTTTTGAACTCAGGGTGCGAATAGAGCAGGCAAGGGGCGGGGCAAGTGCGAAGCCCCGCCCCCCGCGTCAACATTGGCGTGAGGGCCGGGCAATTTTAACTCCTGACTTAATTTCTATTTGACTGACAGGCTGCTGTCCTGATCACGTTGGGAATTGGGCAGCCCGCCCACCTGCCGTTTCCAATTTTCAGCGGTACTCCGGAGGCCTATTTAAAGCGTGAATACACCTCTTAATACGAGGTTGCATCCCCTGCTTACATTTTTCATTTGTGCAATCTTGATGACATCCTGGCTGCTGCAATGAGTAGAAATTCTGCCCCCAGGTGTTCTGATGTCTCCCTGGAGGTCGCAGTGGATAAAGTCTGGGCAAGGGGGGAGCAACTGTTCCCCAGAAGCTGAAAAAGTACCCCCAAGGTCTTAATGAAGCAGACCTGGGTGAAAGGGTCAGTGCCAACAGCAGCACCCCCCAGGACAGCAAGAGGTTCAATAACCTCACAAAAGCAGCAAGAGCGAGTACAGTTCTTCATCTCTCCAGTTCACTGAACAGCACTGACAACACTCTTTTCACCCCCTTCCCTAATACTCAACTATTTCCTCCTGTCCATCACATCCTTCAGCATGCAATCACAAGGACACACTGCGACACACCTCTTTCTCATTCCAAACACCCTCACTTTGTCCTTCTCATCACACTAACATTCTCTCCTCACATACTACCACTTACAAAGTCACCAACTCCACCCAGCACTTTTTCTTCACTTCACATTACACACACTTGGTTTTACATTATTACCTCTCCATCCTCACTTCATCTTGCTTCTTCCCCACCATGTGCATTATATACACAATCCCTATACATCTCCACTTACCTTTTCAACAGCTACTCACTAACTCTCACTCTGGCTTTCTGCAGGACTAGAAAGCGCATATGAAAGAGAGAGAACAAGATGGGGCGGTGGGGGAGGGAATAGTCACCAACAATATAGCACTCATCCAGGTAGAGTAGGACACCATGGTGATCAGTAGCCCAGGCAGAGCCATCAGCACGGAGCAGGGTGTCTGCATGTTACTACTAACCCTTCATTCACTGCAGACTTTAAATTGTATTCTCAAGACACCAATCCAGCCAGGTTTTACTGGTGAGTTGGGCACTGCGCAGGACTTCTGTGATGGAGTTAAAATCGCGTTGGGGTCTGGATGTTGTCACATTGTGATGGAGTGTCACGTTTACAATTTAATGAGGCCTCCGTTTGCGGTGGGCACCTCTCCAGTGACCTAAACAGCGTAGTTAAAATGTCGGCGAGAGGAACACATCAGGAATGCAACGAGAAGCACCTGACCGCCATTTTAACCACCCTCCTGCCCTGTTTCCACCGGGCGGGCAAGGCTAAAATCGGGCTATTGATGTTTATAATGTTATCTGAACTCAGTGATTTTTCAATTTTCTCCTCCGTATCCATATTTAAAATAAATTTTTATTATCACAGAAATCACAGAAACCCCACAGTGCAGATAGAGGCCATTTCGGCCCATCGAGCCTGCACCGACACATATCCCACCCGATCCCCGTAACCCCCTGTATTTAATCCCCCTAACACTAAGGGTCAATTTATCATAGCCAATCAACCTAACCTGCACATCTTTGGACTGTGGGAGGAAACCAGAGCACCCGGAGTAAACCCACGCAAACACGGGGAGAATGCGCAAACTCCACACAGACAGTCGCCCGAGGCCAGATTCGAACCCGGGTCCCTGGCGCTGTGAGGCAACAGTGCTAACCACTATGCCACCGTGCTTATATCTCAAGAGCTTTTAGATCCTGTATTAACCATTTCTTTCAGATCCATTCACCTCTTTTTTTTAATGGTATCTTGTGTTCCTGTGATCCTGCTACTTTAAACTTACTATTGTGTACTTCTGTTTATCTCCTTATATTTTCTGAGAATATGATGTGATCAAATAACTGATGATATATTTTCATACACATTTCATTGGAAAATTATGTACATTGTGCATGCAGTGATGAACTTTGGTGAATTTTCATTGTAATCTTACACTAGCAGAATGGATTGCAATCTATTGCATCAGGTTATTTAAGATTGTGTTATACTGCTGTGATGATTTTTTTTGCATTGATTTATGCCAGTACCATGTACTGTACTTCATAAACATAAAGCTGGACATTTATGTTGATATCCTTGTCTGAGACACTGTTATGAATATTGACAAAATATGGATAAAGCACTCCCAATCCAATTTCCAGTTGCAGATAGAAATCAAACTAAGCACTGCTAATTGGATTACTGCTCCAGACACTAAGCTCATTTCAGTGAGGTCACTCTTCCTCTCAGAGTTGAAAGATTTTTTTTCTCTGAGAAGCTATGCATTAACTCTTTCACTTCTGAGCTTCCTTTAAACACATACAATGATTTTCAACAAAAAAAGTTGCTGGTGATCTGAGCTTTCGTAGTGCTGCTGTGCATCAGGCACCAGCTCCCTGAATTGTGGAGTGCTAAGGCCTGTGACTGTTTTGCTGTCCGATGTACTGGGCGCACCACAATGTGACCCAGATGCACCCGTTATGAGCTAGCTCTTGAAACCCTGAGTTTTATGTTAATTAGGTGATGTTCCCATACTGCATTGGGTGTGTCTGACCAGTGTTCCAGAAACTCAACAGCCATTCAAAATGATCACTGACTGGAATGCCTTCCCTTCAATTGGGCCCTTGTGATTAAAGGTGTATTGCTAGTTTTCAAATTTCTGTATAGCTGTGTGTCATTCACTGCTTCTGTGCTATAATGGGCTGTATTTTCCAAAAGGAGGTTTCCTGCCTGCGGAGGCCTCCGACCTGGAAAAAATCTACGGACTTACCTGAGGGCTCCCAAGGTCCGGACACTTCCGCTGTTGGGCCTCTTCAACTCGAAATGTGCAGGGCCCACGTATCCCAGAGGCACATGTGGTTCGGAAGCGTCCCTGGGATCATGTGGCGCCAATCAAAGAAGGGAATCTCCCTTCATACACTTGACAGGAAGTCCTGTCAAATATATGAATGGCGATCACCCCCCAAAACATGCTAAAACATTAAATAATTTTTTTTTTAAATCACATTTTTAAAATTAGTTGAAATGACAATAAATTAAATATTTTAAAGAAAAATTTAATTTTTTGAAAAAAATAATTAAAGATTTTTACAGGGCTAAAAATAAACTTACCATTTTAAAAGTATTTTCAAATGATAAATGAGTGAAAAAAAAAAAAATTAAACTTTTTTTCAAATCTTATGCTGGTAAAAGCAGGTCTTACGCCTGCTTTTACCGGGCGTAAGATTTCTAAGAGTTTTCTGCGGGCGGATGTTCTCCAGAAAGCGGAACTATCCGCCCGCAAAAGCCCTTTTCCAGGGCAGGCGTCCGATCTGTCAAGAGCATTCTTGACAGATCAGAAATGCCGGTTTTCAGTGCATGCGCTTGGCATGCCTGAAACCGGCATTTCCGATGTCCCTACGGGTGTGTACACAGCACGTACACACCCGTAGGGATCGGAATATACGGCCCATTGCTACTAGAAAGGAAGTTAGGGAAACATATTAAAGCCTTATTGAAAGCTTCTTAAAGCTGCACTGTATTTGTTATCTCTGCCCGTTTCCCCAGGGAATGGTAATTGCTCGCTGCTTTGAGAGGAACTATGGGTATCCCTATTGACATACCTCTTTCCATTTACAGGTTTGGGAGGAAGAGAATCGAATCTCAGGAAGTATGCCAGACAAGTGCATGCTTACACCTCAGGAGATCAATAAGGACTCATCCTTAAGCCAACTGATGTGTATTCAGGCTTAGACATTTGTACCTGGTCATGTCAGGCAAATCCTATATGCAGAAACTAAGCTTCCCCAAAAGGTCTAACCCTGAACTTTGCACATTTCTGGAGCCAACCTTGCAAACTACTTCAACAGCAAAGATGGTCAACCTCAGTCAAGGTGACGGCAGCCTTGAACCTTAATGTAATTCCTAGCAACTACAGGCGGTTTACCAAAATCATCCAACCTGCACTGCATACTTGCATCGTGCAGGTCACAAATGCCTTGTTCGTTTGGATCTTTCAATTCATCTAGCCATCATTATTTTCAGGGATGGTGTCCAATATGATTGTAGTCTGTTGCACTTTACATAGCTTTTCATCATAATGAAGTGTTTCGAGAGACTGGTCCTGGCTCACATCAAAGCCAGTGTTCCCGCCTCTCTTGACCAACACCAGTTTGCCTATCGTGCAAACAGATCAACGGAGGATGCAATCACAACTGCTCTACACTCGGCACTGAACCACTTAGATGGTAAGGAGACCTACATCAGAATGCTGTTCATAGACTACAGCTCAGCATTCAACACTATCGTCCCCAACAAGCTGGCCACCAAACTCCAAACTCTTGGCCTGAACACTTCCCTCTGCAACTGGACCCTGGACTTCCTAACAAACAGACCCCAGTCTGTCAAATTAGGTAACCACACCTCCCGCCCCCCCCCGACCCTGAACACGGGGGCCCCACAAGGATGTGTGCTGAGCCCCCTCCTCTACTCCCTCTTCACCACGACTGTGTGGCTGTTCATGGTTCCAACACCATCATCAAGTTTGCGGATGATACCATGGTAGTAGGCCAGATCACCAACAACGATGAGTCAGCCTACAGGGAAGAGGTCCAGCATCTCATTGTGGACTTCAGGAAGTCTAAAGGCGGAATTCACACCCCCATCCACATCAATGGGGCTGTGGTGGAAAGGGTGGACAGCTTTAAGTTCCTTGGAGTCCACATCATGGAAGACCTCTCCTGGTCCCTCAATACCTCCTCTCTGGTGAAGAAGGCCCAGCAGCGCCTATATTTCCTAAGGAGGCTGAAGGGATGTAACCTGTCACCCCTGATCCTCTCTAACTTTTACCGCTGCACAATAGAGAGCATCCTGACAAACTGTATCACAGTATGGTATGGCAGCTGTAGCTACTATGACCGGAAAGCCCTGCAGCGGGTAGTCAAAACTGCCCAATGCATTACCGGCACCCGGCTACCGACCATAGAGCACATATACCAGAAACGCTGTTTACGGAGGTCACAGTCCATCATCAAAGACCCTACCCACCCCAGCCACAGTCTGTTCGCCCTCCTGCCATCTGGGAGACGCTACAGATGCATTCGCACCCGTACGACCAGATTTAGGAACAGCTTCTTTCCCAGGGCTGTCATCCTACTGAACTCCACAAATAAACTCTAAAGCCTGCACATCTGCCAATGCACTTTATTTGGTTATGTTTATGTTAATGTATTACAAGCCAAATGTATGTTGAATGTTTAAATGTCTTAATCTAAATGTACACTCTCGGGAGCCGCAAGCCTACATTTCGTTGTACTGCACTTGTGCACTAACAATGACAATAAAAGTTGATTTGATTTGATTTTCTGCAAAGGGTCCTTACTTTGGAGCAGGCTGCACAAGCCAAGCAGCATCAACCAATTACAGAATGTGGTCCCGACCAAGAGCTCTCAGGACACAGCATGGTATTAGTGATCCCAGATTTTATTCAGGCATATTCAGTGTGTTTTACTCCAGCACTTTTGTTTTGTGACAAGGTATGGTCTGTCTTCTACAACAACAACAACAACTTGTATTTATATAGCGCCTTTAAAGTAGTAAAACTTCACAAGGCGCGGCACAGGAGTATTTTAAGTCAAAAAATTTGACACCGAGCCACATAAGAATAAATTAGGGCAGGTGACCAAAAGCTTGGTCGAAGAGGTAGCTTTTAAGGGGCGTCTTAAAGGAGGAAAGAGAGGTAGCGAGGCAGAGAGGATTAAGCAGAGAATTCCAGAGCTTAGGGCCTAGGCAACAGAAGGCATGGCCACCAAAGGTTGAGCAATTATAATCAGGGATGCTCAAGAGGGCAGAATTAGAGGAGCGCAGATATCTCGGGGGGTTGTAGGGCTGAAGGAGATTACAGAGCAAGGGGCGAGGCCATGGAGGGACTTGAAAACAAGGATGAGAATTTAGAAATCGAGGCGCTGCTTAACCAGGAGCCAATGTAGGTCAGCGAGCACAGGGGAGATGGGCAAACAGGACTTGGTGCGAGTTAGGACATGGGCAGCCGAGTTTTGGATGACCTCAAGTTTACGTAGGGTGGAATGTGGGAGCGCAGTCAGGAGTACATTGGAATAGTCAAGTCTAGAGGTAACAAAGGTATGATTGAGGGTTTCTCAGCAGCGGATGAGCTGAGGCAATGGTAGAGACAGGCAATGTTACGGAGGTGGAAGTAGGCAGTCTTTGTTATGCTGCGGATGTGTGGTCAGAAGCTCAATTCAGGGTCAAATATGACACCAAGGTTGCGAACAATGTGGTTCAGCCTCAGACAGGTGTTAGAGAGAGGGATAGAGTCAGTGGCTAGGGAGCGGAGTTTGTGGTGGGGACCGAAAACAATGGCTTCGGTCTTCCCAATATTTAATTGGAGAACATTTTTGCTCATCCAGAACTGTATGTCGGACAAGCAATCTGACAATTTAGACACCGTGGAGGGGTCGAGAGAAGAGGTAGTGAGGTAGAGCTGGGTGTCGTCAGTGTACATGTGGAAACTGATGCTGTGTTTTCGGATGATGTCGCCAAGGGGCAACATGTAGATGGAAATAGGAGGGGGCCAAGGATAGAGCCTTGGGGAACACCAGAGGTAAAGATGCAGGAGTGGGAAGAGAAGCCATTGCAGTTGATTCTCTGGCTATGATTATATAGATAAGAATGGAACCAGGCGAGTGCAGTCCCACCCAGCTGGATGACGGTGGAGGCGTTGGAGAAGGATGGAGTGGTCAACCATGTCAAAGGCTGCAGACAAGTCAAGGAGGATGAGGAGGGATAGTTTACCTTTGTCACAGTCACAAAGGATGTCATTTGTGACTTTGATTGGAGCTGTTTCGGTACTGTGGCAAGGGCGGAAACTTGAATGGAGAAATTCAAACATGGAATTGCTGGCAAGATGGGCACAGATTTGGGAGGCAACAACATGTTCAAGAACTTTGGAGAAGAAAGGGAGTTTGGAGATGGGGCTGTAGTTTGCAAGGACAGAGGGATCAAGGTTTTTTTTTGAGGAGTGGGGTGATGACAGCAGATTTGAGGGAGAGGGGGACAGTATCTGAGGACAGAGAACCGTTAACAATATCAGCTAACATGGGAACCAGAAAAGGAAGTTGGGTGGTTAGCAGTTTGGTGGGAATAGGGTCGAGGGAGCAGGAGGTGGGTCTCATGGACAAGATGAGCGCAGAGAAGTCATGAGCAAAGATCGGAGAGAAACTGGAGAAAGATTTGAGTTCAGGGCTAGGGTAGGGGGGAACCTTAGAGGAAGTTTGGCCCAGTGGGCTAGGAGAAGGAAGGGAATTGGCAGAGGCAGCATAACGGATGATCTCAATCTTAGAGACAATGAAGTCCATGAGTTCCTCACACTTGTTATCGGAGGTGAGGGTGGAGGAGACGGGGGAGGGGTTTAAGAAGACGGTTAGCAGTAGCGAATAGGAGCTGGAGTTTATCTTTGCATTCCAGAATGATTCTGCAATACTGAGCAATGTTGGCAGACGAGAGCAGGGCCTGATAATGCTTAATGTGGTCCAGCCAGATCTGGCAGTGAAGGGCTAAACCAGTTGTCCGCCATATCCGTTCGCGTCTGCGTCCCTTGGACTTAAGGGAGCGAAGATCTACCTCCCAACCATATGCTCGTCCTAAGTGTGTCCCCAGTGAGACCACCTCTAGGAATGCAGGTGGCCCAGTACCTCCTTGTGCTTGATCTGTAAAAAGCCCTGGAATGAAAGGTGCCACAATTATTGACATGAAGGCTGTGTAGGCCTGCATGCTACGTAACTCATTTGAATGGAGCGAATGAGCATTATAGATATTACCTCAGAGACACCTCCAACCCCCGTGCTAGCTCCAGCTACAGTATGTCCAGGGATCTGCATGGGAGCAGACTCCTGGGTAACAATGGGGTTGATGAAGCCCCTACTTTATGACTAAATTTACTGATTCCTGACTATGGGGATAGACTGCGGAGATAGAAGTATAGAGGTAGTGGTGACCTTCATATGGCACTCTATGGTCCAGGTTAGCTACATGTATCTTTACAGAATAAATCACAGCTCTGCAATTGGCTCCATACTGACTTGGAGCCTGTGGAGACAATTCCACTCACTAACTTAAAAATCAGCTCTTTTACACTTGGCTAAATCCTGATCTAGAGGCATTTGAGCCAGGAAAATGTATCACCAGCTGGGTATTACTGGTCAAGGGTTAAAATGAAGGACTAAAGGATAGCCAACATGATGCCAATAGTCAAACATGAATCAGAGAATTTTAGATCAGTTAGCTGCAGTGGGGAGAATGGTTGAAAACATTTTAGAGGCAAATGTCTATATAGCTGGATTATCGGAGATGTTTCATGAAGTTCTGGATCTGAGCCTTTTAAAGCTTATAAAGTTACACAGAATTAATGACTAAATGGCAGACTGGACTAGAAATTAATTGACTATACAAACCAAAATGCAATGATAAATCCACAAGGCAACCAGTAGAGTTCCACATCTCTCCACGGATGTTGCCTGACTTGCTGAGTTTTTCCAGCATTTTCTGTTGTTATTTCGGAGTTCCACATAGCGTCTTTTCTATGCCCCTGCTGTGTACGCTATAGGGTGAATTTTTTGATGCTCCATTCCTGACATTGACGTGGAAATTTGATGATGCTGTACCCAGTGGGCGGCATTTGCATGCGCATTTTAAGCTGAAGAGTGCACTGACCGCCATATTGTTATAGGCATTAAAAGAGGCGTCCTGGGCCCGTGCCTGAAACAGGGGTTAGGTCCTTTGCATCTGCATATTCAGGGTTTAATGTCTGTAAAATTGGGTTACCCTGAACGCAGCCGGCGCCGAAAAATGTGGTCTACAAGCAGCCTAACCAGCAGTCCTTAAAGGGACCACTACAGGCCGCCAACCAAACAGGTATTTAAAAAAAAACTTACTTGAATGTGGTGCCAGGAGGTGCAAGAGTGCTCCTCCCAGTTCCACATTAAAACCACAGGCCTCTGCCGGCCACCTGCTCCCGATTGTGTGAGGGAGGGGGTCAATCACTGCCCCCTTATCTCTGCCGGTCACTCCCCTCCCTCTCCTGGTCACTGCCTCCCACCCCCCACCACCACACCTACCCTTCTTCCATGGCCAAGGGATAGATCCCTACACTCAGTTCGCACCGGTAACAAATTTCTAGTTCATGGAGTCTAGCTAGACAGAAGCGCAGACATATGGCTGTTAAACTATAAGGCTAATTTTGCAATCTGCACACACTTCTCCACAGTGGGAGCAGAGCCTTGCAAAATTATCTCATGGGTTATGGAGGAGAATACTTTAAAAGTGTCATCAGGTTTGCTGATGAAATTAATTCCTTTCCAAGGTGACCAAAGTAAGGGAAATGGATAGCGTACAAAAGGATCTTGCCATACCAATTAGTTAGACTACAGAATGTGAGGTGACATTTTATTTAGTTAAATGTAATATTTTGGACATTAATACATTTGCTTTCCACAATAGAGAAATACTCAAGAGGAAAAAGATAATATTATTATTAATCAATCATTCATTGAAAGTAATTCGTTAATGGAATCTGTTGTCAACAATTTTGATCAAGTAGTGAAGTGCACTTCAAAGACATTTTATGATAAGGGAAAATATGTTACTATAATTTTGTATAACATATTCATGATGTCACATTTGGAATATTGCTTGCAATTTTGGGTGACCTGCCTTCAAGAGACATTGGGGTCATTTTAACCTAAACCCGCCCGGCTGACAGGATCATATCAGGCGTCAATGGGAGTGGTCCCACTGAGACAGAATATATGACTGAAGGCCAGGAAAACCAGCTTTCACCAGCTCTCCATCCAATTACCATTGAGTGAAGTCAATGGAAAATAAAATCGGGTGGAGTAAAACAGGTGCCCGATCCAATCCTGGGAGTTAGCCGCCGAGCAGGTTAAAATAAAATTACCTCCATTGATGAATTGGAAAAGAGCAACATTGGAATTAAAACTCTAGGTTGTGAAGATAAGCTAACAGTATTTACCTTTTTTCCCTTTGGAGAAAAGAAGATTGAAGCAAGATTTGAAAATCATAAATAGTATGGATATAGGCAGGTTATTTAACTTAAACTGAGTTCATAGAATCAGATATGAGTATTAAATTGGAAAATCTCAAGCAAGATTAGCGATTAGAAGATTGTATCCCTGTAGACTCATCATGCAGAATAAACGCTGATCAAAAGTAGTTAATGCTATTTTGATTAACTCCGTTAAATAGGTATTCATCCAACCATTCTAAGAAAAGGTTTGAAGGTCATAAGCACAGCTTTAGACATACATGATTAAGTACTATATAGAATACAGGTCTAGTCCTGCATCACATGATTGTCATTTCTAGCTGATTAAGGTTGAATAATGTAGAATGGAGGCCTAGAAATTGGATTATGCCAAAATCCGGATGTGAACCGGATGCAGGAACAGTCCGCTAGCATTATTAGTATATTACTGGCAAGCTGCGGGCATCAGTCACAGCACCAGAGGCAGATCGTCAGTCAGGGGGTGGGGGGACGTCAAAATTGGCCATTTGTAACGCTAGCTAAGAGCAGTAGATGAGGAGCTCTTCAGCCACTGGGAGAAGGCGATTGAGGAGGATTCTTGCAATGACTTTCCCTGTGGCAGATAGCAGGAAGACTCCTCTGTAATTACCGCAATCGGACCTATCACCTTTCTTGAAAATGGTCACGATTACGGCATCTCTGAGATCCCCTGGCATGCTCTCTTCCTTCCAAATAAGAAAAATGAGTTCATGTATTCACGCCAATAGTGCTTCTCCGCCATGTTTTAGCGCCTCGGCGGGGATTCCATCTGCTCCTGAGGTCTTCTTTTCCTTCAGTTGTCAGATGGCCTTTTCAACCTCATGCCGGGCTGGGGTTGTGCTGAGGTGGTGGCGGGTAACATGCTGCGGGATGAGGACACTCGCGTCAAAGACAGTGTCTCTGTTAAGGAGATCTCCCAGAGTCACAATGCGGATTCCGCCCATGAAGGGGCACGATGGACATGATCTTCACTGCGCGTCAACTGCAAGAGAAATGCAGGGAACAGCACCAACCGCTGTACATGGCCTTCTTTGACCTCACAAAGTCCTCTGACACCATCAATCGTGCGTGATTATGGAGTGTCCTCCTCAAATTCGGCTGCCCTCAAAAGTTTGTCACCATCCTCCGCTTGCTTCATGGCAACATGCCGGATCCACCACAGACCCAATTCACGTACGGACCGGGGTCAAGCAAGGCTGTGACATCGCACCAACATTCTTCTCGATCTTCCTGGCTGCAATGCTCAATCACACCCTCAGTAAGCTCCCCGCTGGAGTGGAGCTAATCTACAGAACAAATGGGAAACTGTTCAGCCTCTGTCACCTCCTGTCCAGATCCAAGGTCGTCCCATCCTCTGTCATTGAATTACAGTATGCAGACAATGCTTGCGTCTGCGCACACTCTGAGGCCAAACTCCAAACCATCATCAACACCTTCAACAAAGCGTATGAGAGCATGGGCCTTACACTAAACATCCATAAGACAAAGGTCCTCTACCAACCTGCCCCCGCCACACAGTGCTGCTCCCCGATTATCAAAATCCATGACGAGGCCTTGGACAACGTGGACCACTTTCCATACCTCGGGAGCCTACTGTCAACAAGGGCAGATGTTGATGACGAAGTCCAACACCGCCTTCAGTGTGCCAGTGCAGCCTTCGGTCGCCCGAGGAAGTGTGTGTTTGAAGACCAGGACCTCAAACCCAGCACCAAGCTCTTGATCTACAGAGCAGTAGAGATACCCGCCCTACTGTATGCTTCAGAGACATGGACCATGTACAGCAGGCACCTCAAAGCACTGGAGAGGTATCACCAACGCTGCCTCCGCTAGATCCTGCAAATTCATTGGCAGGATAGGCGCACCAACATCAGTGTTCTCGCTCAAGCCAACATCCCCAACACTTCAAGGGCACCCTCAAAGACTCCTTGAAAAAGTGCAACATCCCCACCGACACCTGAGAATCCCTGGCCCAAGACTGCACAAAGTGGAGGAGAAGCATCCGGGAAGGCACCGAACACCTCGAGCCTCTTCGCCGGGAGCAAGCGGAAGCTAAGCGCAAACAGTGGAAGGAGCGCACATCAACCCAAGAACCCCACCCTCCCGCCCCTTCAACCACCATCTGCCCCACCTGTGACAGAGACAGTAGGTCCCGCATTGGACTCATCAGTCACCTAAGAACTCAGTTTTAGTGTGGAAGCAAGTCATCGTTGGTTCCAAGGGACTGCCTAAGAGAATACAAGAGAAGAGTAGATGAGTCAGGGAGGAGGGGGATGAAACAATTTAGATGGGGGTGAGTTTTAATGTGGTGCCAGGAGTAGCACTCCATTCTGGCTCCACATCATAAAATTTTGCACTTATGTTTTAGGTGGAAACCTTCAGCGATTTGGCTTCTGTGTGTCCGAGAAAACGACCACAGTCCTAACCATTATGGCATATGGTGCACTTCCAGCGCAGACTGAGTGTGCATGCCATATTGGATCCTTCGGTGCCCGTTTCTCGTCCGAAAACTGGGCACTGTGCAATCGAATTTCTAGACCAGAATGTTGAATGTTATTGCTCCATTGTCTTTGAGGATCAGGGAGAAATGTCTTCATATCTCCTTGGAAGTTTTAAATCTGAATTTTCACCTCCCTCACAAATGGATATGAGTTGGGAATAGTCCACAGAAGTGCAATATGTCTACGGTCTATTGGAACGAGCAGTACCTGAACCGCCTTTTATTGTACACTTCTACTATTGATAACTACTCTCTCAAGGTTATTACCTAGCAGATCTTCTATTCAATTTTTTATCTCATATAGCATGCTATCACACCTGTAATTCCCAGAATCATGTTGCGTAGACCTTTTAAATCTGAATTAACAGCAGCTGTATTATAGTTTGGTGATATTGTTTCCACCAGAGCATTCACCATTACTGCCTTGATTTATTCAAAGGAAAAGGAAAGGTTAGGAGGAATCATCTGTATGAACAAATCCCTATTTCTCTCACTTATTTAAAAAAAAGGAACAAAGTAACAAAATCAATTCCTGTCCGTTATGAAATATGTTGATTTAATTACATAGATTATCTGATCATGATCACATTGCTGTTTGTGGGAGCTTGCTGTGTGCAAGTTGGCTGCTGTGTTTCCTACATTACAACAGTGACTACACTTCAAAAGTACTTCATTGGCTGTAATGCGCTTTGGGACGTCCTGAGGTCGTGAAAAGTGCTATGTATATGCAAGTCTTTCTTTCCTTTTACTCTATTGATGTATTTGGAAATGATATATATGTGATCTGAAGTGGCTCCTTTTAACTGCACTGAGCATAACCTGATGCTGATCTAGGAGTGGCCAAGCTGACGAATTTCATTACCAGATAAGTATGCAGCAGTACTGAACCTGCAGTGACTTGTCCAGGATCAGGCTGTGATATAACTAATTAATTATCTTTGGATGAAGGCAACCCTGTGGATATAGGATACTTGGATTCTCAGAAGGCATTTGCCAAAGTTCCATATGTGAGGTTTAAATAGATGATAAAGACTCCTGGCATTAAGAGCAAAATCATTAAAATTGGTTTGGCAACAGACGACAAATGGTAGATCGCTAAATCAGCACAGACTGGATGTAAAACTTGGGACCTAGCTGGTTTGTTATGGCTCAGTGGATAAATTCACTGAGCCATATGGACCAGGAAGGTGCAGAAAATTGGCTTGGCTTCCAGCAGCTGATTGTTAACATCCAAATAGACATGAATGTGTGTGGACATTGTGTAGTGTCCGTGTGTTGATAAAGACACTGAAGACAGGAGTTGGTTCATAGGTGTTTACTAAGCAAAGTCTGGGGGGGGTTCTAACGGATATACACAATATACAGGCTTATATAGCCCGAGTGGCCATTACCGGCATTACAGCACACCTGGGGCTCTTAAAGGCACATACACTACAATTCCTCCCCTTTTAGTTAACCAGTACATCATATTTTAAGTAATTATTAATTACATGTTATAAGAAAATAATATACACATTGCTGTAGTTAATTAATTATAAGTCAGTCTCTCAGGAGGCTTCCTGACTCGGTCCGGATAACGCCTCGGGGGTGTAGCAGTTTCTGGTGGTGTAGTAGGTTCTTTTGGCAAGGCTGATTCGGTTTGAATGCCAGTGTCGGGTTCATCGGGTTCCAGTATCACCGGATCGGAGGTAGATATGGGTATCTCTACTTCATCGTTAGACGTATAGAGTTGTGGTGTAGGTTGTCCCTTTTCGGATGACTTTATGATTTGGTCAGCATGGCGCCTTATTATGCTTTCTCCGATGTCCACGGTATACATCAGTGGTCCTAGTCGTGCGCAGATAGTTCCAGGCTGCCATTTCTCGGTACGGTAGTTCCAGGCCAAAACTTGTTGACCTATCTGGAAGGTTCTAGTTGGCCTTTCATTCATGCCTTGAAACTGCCGGTTCTCCACGTCCCTTCTGATGTTGGGCTTGACCAAATCCAGCCGGCATCTTAGGTTTCTATTGAGGAACATCATGGCGGGAGTTTGGTTGGTAACCATATGTGTTGCATTCCTGTATGCGAATAAGAAGTTATCCACCTTGTGCTGAAGTTTTATGTCTTCATTACCCATGGCCTTTATGGCCTTCTTGAAGGTCTGGACAAACCTTTCAGCCAATCCATTGGTGGCGGGATGGTATGGGGCGGACGTGTAGTGCTTAACCCCATTGTTTTTTAAGAACTTTCTGAATTCTTCGGACACAAATTGCGGTCCATTATCAGAACAGATCTGTTCCGGCAGCCCATTCCTGGCAAATATGGTCCTTAATACTGTGATGGTTTTCTCCGTGGTGGTGGAGGACATCTTTATTACCTCCGGCCATTTGGAGTGTGCATCAACCGCAATTAAGAACATTGAGTCCATAAATGGACCAGCAAAGTCGATGTGCACCCTTTGCCAGGGAGATGAGGGCCACTCCCATGGATGTAGAGGGGCCTGTGGTGGAGCATTTTGGACCTTCTGGCATCCTAGGCAGCTCTTGGTCATTCCTTCGATGTCTCCATCGATACCTGTCCACCATACAAACGCCCTAGCTAGGTTCTTCATTTTCACTCCACCCAGATGCCCCTCGTGAAGCTCCTTTGGCACTTTATCCTGGAGTTTGGGTGGAATCATCACTCTGGATCCACACATCAAGGTTCCTCGGCACACTGACAGCTGTTCTCTTCTTTGCGAGAATGCTGGCAACAGTGGTTCGCCATGTGCTGGCCATCCCTTCACTGTTAAATCGTAGACCCGTGAGAGAGTCGGGTCATTTCTCATCTCCCTTTCAATGGCAGAATTTGTTACTGGTAGACATTCCACTATGGTAGAGTGGAACATCTCTACTGGGTCTACTGTAGGTGCCTCTTCTACCGTTGGCAATGGTAGGCGCGATAAACCGTCAGCATTCCCATGCTGTTTTGATCCTTTGTATTCTATGTTGTATTGGTGTGCCCCTAGAAAAAGGGACCACCTCTGTAGCCTTTGCGCTGTCATAATGGGAACACCCTTTTTAGGGTTGAATATGGAGATGAGTGGTTGATGGTCAGTCAACAAGGTAAATTTTTGTCCGTGTAAGTAATGGTTGAATTTCTTCACTCCCCATACCAGGCTGAGTGCTTCCCTGTCGATTTGGGCATAGTTACGCTCAGCTGAGTTTAATGAGCGTGACGCAAAAGCTATCGGCCGTTCTGAGGCATCAGGGAATTTATGGGATAATACTGCTCCTATGCCGTAAGGGGATGCATCGCACACCAGTCTGATTGGCAGTGATGGGTTGTAATGAGCCAAAACTTCTTCTGATGTGGTTAAGTCTTTGCATTTATGGAAGGCACGTTTACAGTCTTCGTTCCATTTCCAAATTACTCCTGTTTGTAGAAGTTCATTAAGAGGGTGTAGAAGAGTTGATAAGTTCGGTAAAAATTTATGATAGTAATTTATTAATCCCAGGAACGACCTTAATTGTGAAACATTTTCAGGTGCTGGGGCTTTTATGACCGCTTCAATTTTTTCAGGTGACTTATGCAACCCTTCATTATTAATTATGTGGCCACAATATGATATCTGATTTTGGAAAAATTCGCACTTGGGGCGATTTGCTCGTAGGCCCCGTTCTTTCAGCCTAGTGAGCACCTGCTCCAAATTGGCAAGGTGCTCGTTGTCGTTTTCTCCTGTTACAAGGATGTCGTCTAGGTAGCATTGAGTCCCCGGAATCCTTTGCAGGACTTGCTCCATAGCTCTTTGCCAGATAGCTGGAGCTGATGCTACTCCAAAAACCAGTCGATTGTACTGGTACAGGCCTTTGTGTGTGTTTATCGTGAGATACTTTTTAGAGGCCTCCTCAACCTCCATCTGTAGATATGCCTGTGCCAAGTCAATTTTGGTGAAACGTTTCCCTCCGGATAGTGAGGCGAAAATATCTTCTATCCTCGGAAGAGGATACTGTACTGTGTGAAGGACCGGGTTTACAGTCACCTTGAAGTCTCCACAGATGCGAATTTTTCTCTGTTCTTCAGATTTATCATTATTTAATGCTTTTTTCATGACTGGAACGATGGGTGTTGCCCACTCGCTCCAATCTATTTTGGATAATACGCCTGCCTTTTCCAAATTCTCCAGCTCTGCCTCGACTGCTGGACGAATTGCGTATGGCACCGGTCTTGCCTTAAAAAATTTGGGAATTGCTGCATCTTCCACTTTTATTGAGGCGGTGATGCCTTTCAAGGTTCCTAGTTTCTCTTGAAACACTTCTTTGGCGTTGGTCAAGATGTCTTTTAATCGTTCAGGTATGATGTCATCATTGTTTATTTTCTTACTGGTCACCGTCAGTGCCTGAATGGAGTGGCAGTCTAAACGTATCTTTCTGATCCATTCACGTCCCAACAACGGTGGACCACCATCTTGTAGAATGTATAAATACAACTTTTGTATTTCTTTGCCGTTGTATACAACAGGCACCCTTATTTTTCCTTTGGGGTATACTTTCTGCCCCGTATATGTTTTTAAGATAATGGATGTGTCTTTTAGAGGTATATGCGAAAATAGCCTCTCGTAATCCCGTTGATTTATTATGGTTAGAGCTGATCCTGTATCTAGCTCCATTTTAACAGGGGACCCTGCTATCGTGAGGGTAACCCAAATGGTTTGGTAATCATCTTTGGCAAGTACATTATGTAATTTGAGACAGCTTAGTCTCTTGTTTTCGGAGTCGCTATCGCTCTTCTGGTCTTCGGAGCTACTGTCCATCATCATTCGTACCTTCATGTACTTTCCTTTATTGATTCTTTTTTTTCTGTCTGTGGATTTATTTTGTCCAGATCGGCATACCCGTGCAATGTGTCCAATCTTTCCGCATTGCCTGCATGCTTTGTCCTTGAACCAGCAGTCCTTCTGGTTATGGGTGGATCTGCTGCAGCGATAACATCTTTCGAAACCCTGTGTCATTTCATGGGTGCTGAAGTTCTGTGTCTTTTGTTGTATCTCTGCAGCTCCTCTTGCTGCTGCTTCATATGATACAGCCATACTGAAAGCTTTGTCCAATGTTAAATCTTTTTCAGAAAGCAGCCTTTTTTGTGTTCCTTCACTTAAGAGACCGCAAACGAATTTGTCTCGAAGATAATCTGCTAGTCCTGCCCCGAATTGGCAGTACTTTGATAGCTTTCTTAATTCGGTTAGGTAATCAGCGTTACTTTCATCCTTGTGTTGATTTCTCTTGAAGAATTTGAATCATTCCACTATTAGCAGCGGTGTTGGGTTTAAGTGCTCCTGCAGGGTATCAACAATTTCTTTAAAATTCTTGTCCTTTGGTTTGGCTGGAGTGATTAAATTTTGTAACAGCCCGTATGCCTTTGCGCCCATTAGGTTCAGCAGTACTGAAGCTTTTTTTTCATCTTCTATTCCATTTGCAGTGCAATATACCTCTACTCTTTCCACGTATGTGGTCCAATCCTCTATTTCGCTATCAAAAGCATCAATATTGCCAGACTTAGGCATTTCAGAAAAGATATGGCGCTTCCCGCGCTTTCCCGCCGCTGCTGCCGATGACAACGCTGTTGCCCGCTGTTTCCGTTCTTTGTTTTATTATTTGTTTACAGTTGGAGACTCGTTCCCGCCGGACTTTCTCTGCAGGTCTGAACGCTGACCTGCTTGCCGCGCCGGCCATCTCCTGAGTGCTCCCTCCCAGTCCGTTATTGCTTGCCTCCGATTTCGCTGCCTGTCTCAGCTGTAGAGCCAGCCACTGGAGCCCCAGCCTGACGCCCAGGAAGGATTAGCGCAGTACCTGCCACCAGCTTGGCCAGCTGGTGAAACCACAGCTTCTCTCACTTTCTTGAGTCTTCTGGACGCCCGAGGAATCGATGTCCTGGAGGTGCTGCCGAATTGCAGGTAAGTCCGTTTCCACTTTGTCGCCACTGTAGTGTCCGTGTGTTGATAAAGACACTGAAGACAGGAGTTGGTTCATAGGTGTTTACTAAGCAAAGTCTGGGGGGGGGTTCTAATGGATATACACAATATACAGGCTTATATAGCCCGAGTGGCCATTACTGGCATTACAGCACACCTGGGGCTCTTAAAGGCACATACACTACACATTGGGCGAGGACAGACATGGTTTAATGCTCCCCGTGATCAAATAGCTTGCTGTCATGAACACTGGTCACTTGGGTGAGACACTGGCGAGCACTCAGCACTTGTGGAACTGCACCAGGACAACAAGTCAACACCGTCAGGAAAGGAAGGGAGTCTTATGTTCATTAATAAATAGACATTCTTATTATGAACACAGCTAGCTTTTGCTAGTTACTTTATTGAGCACATGTGGACTAGGTACAGTATCTGTAGAGGCTTCCATCTTGACTGCTGCCTTGTGGGTAGCCTAGTGCCTCATGGGTAATGTAGTCTTAAACACATACAGCTGGGTAGTGTAGTCTTATACATACAGCTATATACAGCTCTACGGCTCCACCTAGTGTCCACTATAGAATGACATGTTATTGATCATTACATCCCCCTTTGAGGTTTAACAAAATCAATATCAATCAACTTTCAAGAAAACAATAAAGATAATATCAGTAACACTTTTGTTAGTGCTCTATAAACATAAACATTTTCAAAACAGTCAACACATTTTCAAAGCTTTACATTGTACTCAAAGATTAAGTCTATCAGGCTTTTTTACTTCACGTGTGGATCTTCTCAACACGGGTAAGTCTGATGTGTCTTCATGAGATTGTTCTGGCGGTGAATGACAAGATGCAGTTGCGGCATTGTCATCAATCTGCTCTTGTATAGATTGAGGTCTCCTTGCGATCTTTGCTTGGAGAGGGTTTCAGTGTTTCCTTCACTCTTCATGCCATAACTCTCAATGTAGTCAATGCACTCTCGAAAAACTGCTGGCAGCTGGATCCCATCATACAGCATAGTCCTCTCAGCAGCCTCGGCTAATGGAACACCAAAGATTGGCCTGAGGGGAGAAGGAGTATCCACCAGAACTGCTTCCTGTTCTGGTGCAGGCTTCTTCTTTTTCTTTTTCTCTTTCCACTGCTTAACAACATCTGCTGCGGTTATATCTTTGGACTTTTTCTCCTTGTGTTTTTCCTCTTTGTGCTTTTCTTCCTTTGGCTTCTCTTTGACCTTAAAGTCTTTTTCTTTCTTCTTGGAGAAACTAGGCTTTTTGAAGACATGGATACCCTTTGGCCTTTTCATCCTTCATGGGCTCTCTGCTTCATCACCTGAGTCATCTGGTCTGCTTATGGCACAGTTTATACGGTAGACTCTCTTGACCAGTTCTAAGTCTTCACAAGCTTTGTCACCTAGTATCGAATCAAGTCTTTCAGCCACAACAGAAAACATGAGATGATGCACTTTGTCTTTGACTGTCACTTTAAGTCTGCATACACCTAAGCTATCTATTTTCTGTCCATTATAGTCCTTCAGTAGTACTGACTTTTTCTGTATTTTTGGGCTTTTCTTTCATATTGTTAATGTCACTCATGCTGATTAAATTTGTTTTTGCCCCAGTGTCTAGTTTCAAGGTAACTAATGCTCCATTTACCTGCAGTGGGATCATCCATTTGTCCTCTTTTACTGCATTAACTTTATGTTCAGCATTGTCCATTTCTGAGGGCTGCACATTTTCTGTATCCTTTTTGATATTGTCACATGACACCATTCCTACAAAAAATGTCTCACTTAGATCAGTGTCCTCAATTACATTAACTCATTGCCCTTTCTTAGTTTGTACTTTTGAAAAGCATTATTTGGCAAAGTGATTCTTTTCATTACACTTTGTGCACATTTTTCCAAACGCTGGGCATTGTCTTAACTGGTGTTTGTAACCACAGCATTTACAATTAAAAATTTCATCCTCCGATTGCTTTTCATTTCTGTTCTGCCCATGTTTCTTCCCCTTATAGGACACAGCACCGACAGCAGCATTATCACTCATTACAATCGCATCATTATTGATTTCACTGAAAGTCTTCATGTGCTTTCGAGCTAGCTCGCTGGCTTGGCATATTTTCACCGCATTTTCCAAATTTAGTTCGGTTTCTCTCAACAGACGTTCCCTGACTTTTTTATCATGAATACCAAACACAATCTGGTCACGAATCATGGATGCTTTGAGCTCAGAGAAATTACATGTCTGTGCTTTCAGTTTCAGATCAGTTATAAAGCTATCAAAAGTCTCATTTTGTTGCTGTGTCCGAGAACGGAAGATGTATCTTTTATACGTCTCATTCTTTTTGGGAGAGCAATGTGCATCAAATTTTTTCAGCACATCTTCTAATTTTTCTCTGTTCTCCTCTGGATTAAATACAAATGTATTAAATACCTGTATTGCCTGTGGGCCTGCAACCGTAAGCAGCAACGCTATCTTCCTTGCATCTGGCTTCATACCGAATCCGATGGCAGCAATTTAGAGTTCGAATTGTTGTTTAAAAATCCGCCAATTGTAGTCGACATTTCCCTCGAGATTCAAACGCTCTAGTGGCTTCAAATTCTCCATGTCGCTTTTCACAGTTTTTTAGCAGATATTTACAACTCTTGGTATCCTGGTACCATCTTATGTTCATTAATAAATAGACATTCTTATTATGAACACAGCTAGCTTTTGCTAGTTACTTTATTGAGCACATGTGGACTAGGTACAGTATCTGTAGAGGCTTCCATCTTGACTGCTGCCTTGTGGGTAGCCTAGTGCCTCATGGGTAATGTAGTCTTAAACACATACAGCTGGGTAGTGTAGTCTTATACATACAGCTATATACAGCTCTACACAGCTCTACGGCTCCACCTAATGTCCACTATAGAATGACATGTTATTGATCATTACAGGGAGGGGAAAAATGACAGAGTTTTCGGTGAAAAAAGGAAAAAGTAGGTAACAGATAGTGAAAATAAATAAAGCTTTGTTTGGGAGACAGCAACTGGTGCAGGGGTCTGTTCTGAGTCCATTATGGTTTACACTATTCATACGTGAAACAGCAGAGGATACTCCTAGTAATAATGGCCTGGAACTTTTTGTGGCAGGAATAACAGTGAGGCTGTCAGCGCTCACCGTTAGTATGGAGTAAATCGGACAGCAACTTCCGGCGTCCACACATGCGCAGTTAAAGGCAGAAATCAGGAAGTTGCTGTCCGAGTTGCCCTGCTCCTCCACAAGCTTCACTCCACCGGTACCTCACCGAGAGACTCAGCATTCAAATACATGAAGGGAGTGAAGTTGCGGTATTTACCCACGAAACATGCCAGAAAAAGTTGGTGCTTGTGCATTCAAGCGTGAGTGAATTTGAGTGCTTTTCATAGAGATGCATTAATGAGGTCAAAATTAACCTTAAGTGAGAACTTAATTCTCAAGAATATTACATTACAGCATGAATTAATCTTACAACAGGCCCATAATTCATAAAGTAAAGCACCCTTTTTATCAAATACCCCAACCAAATTTCTAAAATATCCTGATTTCAGTTTCGAGATTGACATGATATACACACATCTCCTGACACCATTTCTCCTGTTATCCTACAGTTTATACTACCATGCTAGACTGAAAAAATACCATTTTAATAAATATGATTTAAGTGTTTTTTTAATACGCGTGCTTTCAAAATTTATTAGAGCTCTTTCCAATGGGCAAAAAGACCTGACAATCCTCTAAAAAACCATTTTGCTCAGTCATTCTGACATGAAAATATCTAAATAAATCTGAAGAGTTACTGTGAAGTTCAATTGTTAGAATGTCAAGATTCTTATTTCTTCAAAAATATGGTTACTCCATTTTTTAAATGTTCCATATATTGTTTCAGTAATGAACAGATTTTCAGTTGGAGTTGGAGCAGAATCAAAGGAATATTTTAGAACTTACTTGCCACTTATTGTAAAGGCTTTCTGTTTTTATTCAATTACTTCTCAATGTTAGATAATCAAAACCCAAATCATTTCCACATATTTGTAACATACCTCAAATGCCTGAAGACCTGTAATTTAAAAAAATAATTAAGTTGAATGCTACATGCTAATGAGAAACTAATGTCTCCTTTCTGTTAATTCAACCTTACCTATATTAGGATTTATTTTATTCAAACTAGAAAACATTTTTTCCAAATAAAACTCCAATATAGTGTGTAAATATTCACAAAAGAGCGATTATCTGTTGTAAAGGAGCTCTCAATTATTAATAAAGCAGATACAGCCAACCAGAGATCAAACAGTACACAAAGGTTAGCTGATTTAGTTTCATCCAGTCAGCTATGTCAATGAGACAAATCTGATGTGGGAGTTCAGTCACTGAAGTCCACTGAAAACCTATTTCTAAAGCACTCAATTTTATGGATTATTCAATTTTTGCTAAACTATTTAATAGCCTCTTATAAAACATTGAATGATCATGATTCTTGGTGATGTATTACTCAACTGAAGAATCTGACTTTTTTCTAAATTGACTAGTTTAACTGGTACGCACACATGCTCAGATTCGTATTAGTTTCATGTTACCTGTAACTAGGTTGACTACAAAAGCAAATCAACTGTATCGTACACAAAATATGTCAATCAATCACTATGTTCATTCTTGTGAGCCATGTATAATATATATTTTTAATTCATACTCGAGATGTGGGCATCGTTAGAAAGGCCAGTATTCATTGCCCATTCCTAGTTCCCCTGAAAAGGTGTTGGTGGGCCTTCTTCTTGAACTGCTGTAGACCGTGTGGTAACGGTACCCCCACTATGCTGCAAGTTCTAGGAATTTAGTCCAGCAACAATGAAACAAGGCGCTATATGCTTGAGTCAGGATGGTATCCGACTTCCAGGGGAACTTGGAGGTGATGATGTTCCAATGCATCTGCTGTCCTTGCTCTTCTAGCTGGTGGAGGTCACGGGTTTGAGAGGCGCTGCCAAAGAAGCCTTGATCAGTTGCAGCAGTGCTCCAGTGGTGGAGGGAGTGGATATTTAAGCTGGTGGATGGGGTGTTGATCAATTTTCCATTAAATTCAATTTGTGAAGTGTCTTGAGACTTTTTTTGCATTAAACATTCTTTATAAATAAAAGTTGCTGTTTTTCTTGTTGCAGTTATGATGTCATGTGCGAAAGTGAATGAGTCTGAAAATATAATAAAATAAAAACAAATAAAAACTGACAGTGAGCTGTCACCTTTCTTTTGATTATAATCAAGCTGGATTGGGCCTTAAAGTTGTGTGATGTTTAGTGCCACTTTGCTGTGGGTGAGCTTTCTATCTATATAAATATTTGAACTGTTTCTAAATTATAGAATACTTGGATATTTTTCTTTCAGTAAGATGAATTTTTTTCTACTAATAGGTTCTTTTCCTCTTGTAAAATATGCACCATCACAACTCAAATATACCCAGTCAGACATTATATAGCAAGTACAAAGGTTATTGCAGTTTCACATTCTGATAAATAGCTATCTGGAATGTCTGAATCAACTGACAGTCCTTGGGCCTGACAGCAGAACTTAATTAATCCATTTAATTTATTGATCAGTTCTGTAGTAAAAGGCACCTTGCTGCTAAAATTAGCCTTTCAGTCATCTTGAGTTATGTGAATAAAACGTACCACTCAAACCTTACACAAAAAGAAATTTAGAAAATTAATGGTGTAGAGTCTGTATGAAAATGACTAGTTGCAAATTCATGGATTAAAAACGAGCTGCTCTCTGCAGTAATTTAAGAAGACACCATTAAGAAGTTGAATAGATAGTAGGGGGGAATTTTAACTCCCGGGCGGGAAACCAACCTAGCGAGCGGCAGTAGGAGGGCCATCCGATTTAAACATGCCACTGGCCAACATCCTGACCCCAAAACCCATGAAGTCAGCGGGAAGCAGCTGGCTGGCCATTAAAGACAAGCGTTTCAGAGGCCACCGGCCAGGTCCGAGGCAAATGCTGGGATGGTGGGTTTTGGGGTGTTCAACGGTTCTTGAAGGGAGGAGTGGGAGTGAAGCTCCTTCAGGCCTCACAAAAAGAAAGAAATAAACTCACCGAGAGGGCTCTCTTACCCTGCTGATCCTCCTCCTACTAACGTCAGCTTGTCGGGCAAGCCGCAGCTGCTTCCCTGCTCCGGCCAACGTTAAATGAAAGTTGGGTCCCAATTATGACATTGGAACCCAATCTGCATAGTTAAAGAAGGACCCCACCAGCTTTGGGCGGTTGTCCTTGGTGCCTGCAATTTAAAACTGCAGTCAGAGAAATGGGCCAGGACTTCAGCTGCATTTTAATTGACCCTTCCCACCCCACCGGTGGGGGTGGGTAAGGAAGTTAAAATTCCCAATAACTTTCCTTCATATGTTAGCTAATCAAATACCCTACTAAAAAAAGATAAACAATACATAATGGAAAGATTCACTTTGATTAGACTAAAACTATCACTAACTTTGTTGTAACGCATTTTAGATTTCCAGGTGCTGAACCCTGAATCAAATTTGGCCTCTTTGGTGTGATTCAGAAAAAAATCAGGAGGAACAAAAGCTTTTCTGCACAACCCAACAGAAAATTAACGTAGAAAGTGGTTTCATACAAGCATACATGGTTGACATCCAATAATAAAAAGTTTTTTGTGATCTGCAACTGTGGCTAGCACCAGAGTTAAATATTTTGGAGTTGGTCTTGGGGTAACATGTCCAATATAAGTTTAAGTCCCAATGTCTTGGGTATGTGGTAGTCTTGGGTATTGGTGACCTGAGATCAATAAGGATTTGATTCCTGTGGGCTGTTTGAAATTTGAAAGACCTTACATCTCCAAATTGCTGGTAATCTAAAATAAACTTTTTCATTCATGTACTGACCCATTATAAACTTGCATTTAAGATTTAGAAGCTATAGCTCTTCAAATTAAGTTCCCAAGAATTCTTCCATAATCACTCTCATACAGAAAGTTTTAAAGAGAATTTTCTGTAAGTTCACTGGTTTAGAATATTCAGGTGCGCTTGTGAGTGGCTCAAATAAATCAAATGCATCAATTAACTTAGTTTTCACTATTAGGTGTTAAGGCACCAGCTGTGGTCAGATTGAATGGTTGTTCAGCTAGTTGAATTGCAATCATATTCTTTCTGCAGGCAAGGTACTCTACATTCAGGTAAGTTTTGCATAAAGCCATGAAACAAATCTTCTGTGCCATAGGTTCTTGTTGCTCATCATCCATGAACAGGTGAATGGCTCCTTTCATGCTTACACTCTGCAGTATGTAACATATTGGGGCAGTAATTCCTCCCCAAACGCGTGAGTACGGAAGGGGTACTCACGTGTCTGGCCGGAGGAAATGCCGGTTTTCAGCATGCACAGCGCATGCGCTGAAAACCGGCATTTCCTCTCCTCTAACCCAAGAGGTGAAGAGGCTAGCGCGTGCGCTGTAGGGGGCAGCGCGTGCGTCTTGGATTTCCTCGGTTTTGGGGGATTTGCGCATGTGTAAAGGCCTCCGGTCTTTACGCTTGTAAAAAGCACACGTAAGTATTTATTTTTACAGGTAAGTGGTGTTTTAGTGCAATTTAGAATTTTTTTTCCCACAGGTTTATTATTTTAAAGAATCTACAATAAGGTAAGTTTAGTTTTAGACCCTTTTTATTAAAAATTTATTTTTTTCAAAAAAAAAAATTATCGTTTAAATTATTTTTAAAAACTTATTTATACTTAATTTAATGATTGGGATGTTTTTTAAATTTTTATTTAAAGTTTAAATAGTGTTTTGGGCCCCCGTAGTTTTCATGAGTTTGACAGTTCTTACTCTCAAACTCATGAATGAACCTTCCCCTCCCCTGATTGGTTGTACAGTGCTCACCTGATCCCAGCCGGCACATCGCACTAACTACGCCGCTGGATCAGGTAAGCACTGCGTGCTGACATCTGAACCGGGCCTGTCACAGGAAATGCAAGCAGGCCCGGGCTTCAGATGTCAGCGCGCCGGGTGAGTGCAGATTGGGGGCTTGCACGCGCGGCAAGCCCCCGATCCTAATTTCAGGGCCATTAGTACCATTCTGGTAAACCTCTCTGGGGCTTCTTGTGAAGCATCGGTGCAGTCGATTGTTTGACTTTGTCAACTATCAGTTCAATTATGTTCCTACATCTCAAATGCATTGTGTTTTATGCTCTTTACTGGGAGGGGTAGAGGTACAGGTTTGTGTAGTCGTGTCACAAGCCATGTTTCAAGTGTGTAAACCATATCTCCAAGGAGCCAATTGCTCCACCTGTCTTTTCTCTGGAATTAATGGGGAACCCTTGATTCCTTGAAGATATGGGGATCCTGGGCACTCTCTAGAAACCATGCATCCTCTTGCGGAATTCTTTGGTGGTTGCCACAGCTCAATTGGACATGTATCGAGTGGAATCCTTCTGTGTTGCTGAAGCTCCCAGGATGTTACATAGATACTTGCTACTGACATAGGAACAACCAATTGCATCCTGTACCCTATGGATGCTTCATCTTCCAATAGAAAAACAGTCAGCCTTTTCAAATGCTCTTTTATCAGTGTTGATTTTAATGTGTTCATCAGTCTATCAGAACTGGCCTGATTAATGCAGTGGTGAATCACAACCTCATTGATGCATTCCAAGTCTTCAGTAATTTACTGGAAGGCGCTCATGACTAAAACGTTTTGTGTCATTGTCATATTTGCTAGTACTTGCAGTGCTCACCTTGCTCCTTGGTTCCAAGGCTGTTTTCATCAAATGTACAATTCATTTATGACTTGCTTGATGAGGTATACCCTCCTCTCACACTCTGATCCTTGGTAAATACTTAGTTTGGGCTTGGGTGGTCCTCTTCCCATGGTCTCAGATTTCTTTGGTCCTTTTCTCCAATATATCCAAGTAATGTAAGATTTGCTGCTGGTGTGTGAACAATAGCAGCCGAATCCCCCTAATTCCTGCTGTACTCCCTAGCATAAGCATCCGTAAACTTATCTTTAAATAGTGCTTAATAATCCCTTAACAACCCAAAACACCATTGGATTAGATTTTCCACCAAGGCCCAGGTGTGAACATTTGCATTATGGATTGACTGCTGGTTACAGAACCAGCGGATTTTTATTTCTATTGAAGTCAATGGAGATGAACATCGGGGAGTTTCTATTTTATTATGGTGACCGATCCGCAACACCAATTTTACACCTAAGCGGCATGTTGAAAATCTACCCCTTAGAACTAAGTTTGTGGGTTGTTTCTTAAACTGGTTTGATTCTTGGGAGGAATTTTGGCAGCAGTGGCAAGATTATGTTAATGTGCCATCAATGCTGATGCATTAAATCACTGCAAATTAACTCATACTTACTAAATGCATTTGTTTTAATGCACAGAGGAATTCCTATGTGTGCTTTGTTTTGAGTGAGCACTAACATCTGTTTTCCACTTCTACTTAGAACTTAACTTTATAGGTAAATAAAATATTTGAGTATATTGTAGCACAAGTTGCTAAATCTAGGAATTTTTTTTTTGAGTGGATTTCTGATGGCATCATGGACATATGTTGGGCATGATTAGTCCTGCTTAGTATTTACCACAATTTAATCACGTCTATATCTGATCATTTGTTTTGCACCATCTCTTCCACAGTTGGAACTTAATTTTTCATGTCCCCACTAGCTTGATGTCATCGGCAACTTGTCAGCTATGCAACCAATTGCTGTGGGAGGTTTGCAGTATTGTCATTTCAACATGTGAATGACGTGCTGCAATATATCACCTAGCCTTGCAGATCACTCCCTGGCACACTGATGACGTCACAATTGAGAACTGATGCCACTGCATAAGTAAACAAATCCCCGGAGCATGTCTGCAATCACATGCCAGTTTAGTGCTATCTGAAATTTAAACTTGTGTCTGACATTTGTGATTTTAATTCCTTACTTTTTCCATGATAGAAACAGAATGAATAATGAGGAACCATGCGATACAGACTATGGGGAGATTTTGGTGCGGCTGTAAAATGAACTGGTGATGGACTGGGCTCCCACAGTGGTCGCCTGGAGGAGTCAGCAGGGGATCAGATGCATTTTGGTTCGAGGTCCTCATTAATATGTGGTTGGCGAGCTGCCAGCGAGAAATGTGCTCAATACACAGCGTGCTGATCTGGAGTTGGGAAATCAGGCAGGGTGGCTGAATGTAAAGGGGGTGCAGTTGTACCGTAAAATGGGAGAGGTAGAAGCATCACGAGTGAAAACATTATTTGATTTAAACTAAATTTGTCATACCACTGCCTTTATTGCAGAGGAATTATTAATATACAAAATCTAGCACCAAAAATGCAGTGATGGCAAACCTTTTTACCTTTATCACAAGATAATAAAATATAGTCTTACAGATTGCTGATTGTTACTGTCATTGGCACCTCTGTTGCTGAATTTCTCCTTGACAGAATTGCACAAACCAAATTGCCTCCTGGATTTATAGTCTTCATATTAACTACCTGCCCATGCATCACAAGGAAATTAACAAAAACAAAATATAAAAATTTTATATGGTTTAATAAAAATGCTAAAAATCAATAAAGTGACTGAATCAGGTAGCTGGTTTGCACAGCTGGTGCTCACTACATGACACAATTTCAAAGAGGCCTCTTGATTAGATGGGAGTTATCTTTGACAATGGGCAGGCTAAAGCAGACTCATTCACCAAAAAGGTACATTGATTCATGTAAATATGAAGTTAAAACTTTTTTTTGAAAATGACGACATTGATCAATTTTCCATTAAATTCAATTTGTGAAGTGTCTTGAGACTTTAGTAACACCAGGCTCGATTTGAATGCCAACACTCAGTATCCAAATTCCCATATGAAGAAAGGCCGTTTGGACAGAACACTGGAGGGAGACTGACACTCATGGAACCATTAACACACTAAACATACGATCACCTTGTTAAAATAGTCAACTAAAGTTTTCCATACCCACTACCATTCACCCTCATCAGATTAATTGTCGGGGAGATTAAACAACAGGCTCACAGTATCTGATCTTAAAGTATTAAAAAAAACAGCATCAGGAACTTGACTATATATTAATTTTATTTTGTAAAAGATTTAGGCGGAGAAATTTGGTATCGCCCATTTTGGGGCGCTAATATCGGCGGGCGCAAAGTTTAGCACCTGCCGCTAATTATCGCCTCCGACTGCAAAATTTGCCTCTATCGCCCCATGAGGTGATTTGAGCGCTAAATCAGGCACTACACACCTCTCTTAAGGCGCAAACGTCAGGGAGCTAGGCGCTACCACAGAACGCTATCGAAGCTCAGGCGATGCCAATTACCATGGAAGCCAGACACACTGGCGCCATCCAGTTCTTAAAGGGGAGGGGTCATCTTGCTGGCCTACTCATTGCAGCCTTGAATCTTGGCCTGGAGTGACCTCAAAAGCAATTGTGTGGAAGCACTAATGGCTAGGCCCAGGGAAAGAGCTCAGCACTTAGGAACCTCAAAAGTGGTGCTGAGAGACAAAACTCCTTAGGACAGCGTTAAAACCAAAAATTTTGCTGACAAGAAAAGGCAGGAAGCACCCGCCTTTAAATAGCGCTCCCCCAGCCCCTTCCCGAATTGAAAACGTTCCACTCTACCTGTTGTTCCTAGCGGCAGGCGCTAAGGCAGGGGGCGCGACTCAATATCTGGTCTGGGGCGCTACCGGGGCGTTGCACGCTCGACTGATGTCACGATCTGCGGGTGCAGGAGATCATGGCAGTAGTGTTTAACGCCGCCACAAAATGTCTGGTCAATTTTGCGAGCGGCACAAACATCGCCGCGCTTGGGCACTAGTTGCTTTGTGCCCCATTAGCTAACCAACTGAATTTTTCCCCTTAACATAAAAGTTATGCCACACGGTTCCTTAGTCAGAGCCCAATATTTAGCTTTTAATGAGATGTGATTCTCTCTGACCCTTGTAATCTTCTGCTAGTCTGATCAGGATTACAAATATATTTGCATCTTGTTCTCTTTCATGGTTTACTTTCTAATGACCAATTTACTGGCAGGTAAAGTACTGGTTAGTGAAGTAAAACATGTCTCAGGACTATTATTACTTTGTAGTAAAGGCTTGTTATATTCTATCTGTTGAAGTTGTATTAGCATCACCCTTTCGTCATGTTTCTAGGTCTTTATGCCAGATATGTTCCTTGGGTTCAGTGTCAATGACATTCCTGTGTCCCTTACAAACCTGAGTGTGCCTTTATCTGCCCAATATCGAGGTACACATAGTGATTCCCAGGGGCTGCACTGGTTATATATCACATGCTGCCATGTAATTTCCTTGACATTAGTAGGTGGAAGAATAACACTCTATCAGAACATATCTCAGGCTATAAACATTTGGACACATTTATTAAAAATATAAAACAGATAAAAGAAACAGTACCCTGTATAAATAATATTTACAGTAATTATGCTTGTATCTTTGATGCCTTTAGACTGACTGTACTCTAGCTGCAATTCCAACAAGATATAGCAACTTCCCTTTAAAGATATTCCAGAACAAAGGATATTAAAACCACTTTTCTTATACATTTATTTAAAGTGGCCAGACATTCCCAGGATTCAAATGCCATTTTACTCACAGTGACATGGTACTGTTAACAGCCCCACAGTATACTTGTAACTGAACGGAAGGACTTGAACCATTGATCTGCTCCTAATACTTTTATAACCCTGTGCCTTCAGACAAGTACCACTGGACCAGACATTTATCAAGGATACTGCTGAACAGAATGACACGAATGCCTCTGCACTCACAGATTAACATATTAAATCCCCTCCTGTTCCACAGGAATGAACTACAGATGCATTTTAATGCCTTTGGAATACCAGACCATAATGTATAGTCTCTGCAGCTTGAAAAATAAGCCAGCAAAAATCAACTTTAACTGTGTATGCCCTGGCCCAGGAAAAAGGGATAAAATAACACTCTGCAGACAAAATGCTCCATCTTTGTCACAACCTCTCTCATACATATAAATTTGCATTAAATTCATTTTTAATCAACTTTTAAAACATTCTATGGCAATTTCAAAACACTGCATGTATGGTAGCAGTAATCACAAGTATCATTAAGCAGTTGTAAAAGGAGAATAGATAGTCTATTATAACTGAACTCCTACACCAAAAAAATTGAATTGAAGCTAATTCACTTCATCTGATCAATGGAATTTAAATATTTATCTTCCTTAATGTAAATTTCAGAGAACACAGGATGGTTAGGAACATATCCCAAATTGTTGTAGAAAAGAAGCAGCAATCTGTTCCTTGAGGAATAAATAATTGTATTGAAGGGGATCATCCAAAAAACTACTGAGTGACAGACAGCAAAGTATCTGATGTCCAACTGATAACTCACTTCTTGGCAGCCAGTCATATATGATAATAACAAGACAAGAGGATATATTTATCCATATACAAGACAAGTGACTTGTTGTGGCAAATGATTTATCACCCAGAAACTGGCACTTGCACCATCTCCTTGACTTTTTCAGGCAGCAAACATGCAAAACATGTGATGAGTGTAGAAAATTGCGGGATTCCTTAGGAATGTTGCATAGTAGCAAATCACTTCATCTACTTATAAGAGATCAACAAGGAAAACCTTTCAGGCATCAATGTAAATGAAGTGGGACAGGATCTCCAACCTGAGACAAGGGTGGGCGGGGTTCCACTCTGTTACACGTGCGCTGGCAGAATGGACCCCAGGAATTTCAGAGCCTCTGTTCTTAACTCCATTGAATCTGTTACACAAATATAAGTATTTCAACCTGAAGTCAACAGGAATATGATGAAAGGGCATCAATGCATCTCCTTTAAATAACAAATGAAAGTAATCTGATCCAAAACAACCCAGTTCTTCATGCAAGTTTCATCCAGAGAAGTCTAATATCAGTGACAGATCAACAACCTGTCTGCAGGATTCAGATTTATCTAAGTTAATTTTATAAAAATAGATTAATCTATTCCTGAATGCAATCAATTATCTGAGGGTTTGAAGTGACTATAATCTGCAGGTTTCGTAATGGGTAATAGCACATTGAATTAAGCAAACTTTTTAACGTGAATTACTCACTTCAATGTCTCAATCCCCATTTCTCCTGACTCATCTGGCTCAATGGCCAGAGTAAAAAATAAAAAAAACTGGGTGCATCCCTATCTCATGTCCCTGTGACAAGACTAACTCATTGCTACAAATCAAAATAAAGGAATTTGATATCTACTGGTATCCTCTGTACAGGATACTGCATTTGGTGGGAAAACTATCAACTCCCAATGCTTCCCAATCTCTTCTTTTCTTCTTAGGCAGTCCCTCGGAACCGAAGATGACTTGCTTCCACATTTTTAAAAATGAGTTCTCAGGTGACTGATGAGTCCAATGTGGGACCTACAGTCTCTATCACAGGTGGGGCAGATGGTGGTTGAAGAGGCGGGCGGGTGGGTGGGGTGCTTGGGTTGACTCCTTCCGCTTGCTCCCGGTGAAGAGACTCGAGGTGTTTGACGCCTTCCCGGATGCTTCTCCTCCACTTTGTGAAGTCTTGGGCCAGGGATTCCTAGGTGTCGGTGGGAAGTTGCACTTTTTCAAGGAGGCTTTGAGGGTGTCCTCGAAGTGTTTCCTCTACCCACCTGGGATTCTCTTGCCGTGTCGGAGCTCCGAGTAGAGCACTTGTTTTGGGAGTCTCATATCGGGCATGCGGACAATGTGGCCCGTCCATCGGACATCCATTTGACCACGCTTCCCAATCTGCACACTTAAAATCTCCGTCTTAGCTCATCTGGCAGTAAGAGAGGCATTCAGTTTAATCTTATCATAATGATACAGGAGATGCAATTCATCTAATAATTACAAAGCCACCAGGGTTTCCAAGTGTCTGACTTATATAGTAGACCATAATGATCAAAGAATGCCCAGTTAATTATTTTTGAATTGTAATATAACATTTCTTTTAATGGGTCAAATTAGATTGGAGAGTTTATTTTTCCTTAGCTGAGAAGCCCTGATTTATTAATATGCTCATTGTATTTTTGTTTTGAAAAAAGAAAGCAATTTAATCACATTTTGAACAAGCACAGTGTCTAATATCATCCCAGTCAAATTAAACTCTGTACACCCTGCTCCAATCAGAGTGGTCTCTTCACGTTTTAAAAAGGTTAGAAAACCTATGGTTTCTATAATAGTAATTGCTTCACTTCAAATATCTGCAGGCCAAGATTTGGTTTTCTTTATAAAAAATGTTGCATCATTGGCCACTAATAAAATGTGCAATTACTTTTCCGATTCCACTAGGACTGCCATTGATTAGTCTCACTTGAATTAAGCCAAATGACTTTTACTGGCTTGCTGTCTGTTGGTCTGGTAATTTAATCATTTTACTACATTCACTGGCAACAAATGTTTAAAGTTCCTGCTACAATCCAGTGATGTGCTGTGTTTGAGCAAAAGGATTGTTTTTTGATCCAAAATAATTGAGTTTAAAAACAACTTTATTGTTGTGTATGTAACCGTTTACCTTTAAGGGAACTATAGAATGTAACCGTTCGCCTTTAAGAGCACTACTTTAGGGTGGCACTATCTATTGGCTCATGTATACTGTAATACCGATAGTGACCACACCAGTATATAAGGGTTGTGATACGTTAACTAGGGCAGAAATCGCCCAGACCTCTGAATAGTAAAGACCTGTTTTGTTTGTACTCCTAAAGTCTCTGAAGTTATTTACTGCACAACTTACAGACTTTACAATGGCGACGAGGCCGATCGTACCCTGCGGCAACAGTAGTTCCTAAGCAACGAAGGAGCGTCGAAGTGAGGCACCCGCCCTCGTCGTTCTGCTGGGTGAAAACTCGAGGCTGCAGCGATAGCAAAGAGGAAGATTTTGGCATTGAAAACTTCCATCTGCAACAGGCACTGACGGTCCCTTCTGCCACAGTGAGGAGCGAGCCGATCGACAAGAGAGGCAAGGCTGCCACGGACTGTGAGTAAGGGAACAGTAAAAGAAAATAAGGAAGGAGTAAAACCAGAGGATAAGGGCGGTACACTCGACCACGGTCGAGGGGGAAAGGAGCCAGACAAAGTCGGGTCCAGAGGCGCTGAGACCGGGAGCAGGCCGGGTGAGACAGAGCCGAGAAATCGGGAATTGGCCGAGAGCCAGTTCAGAGGCTGTAACTGTCCGCCGTCATCGGGGGTACCCGGAGCCGGTTGCCTGCCGCGGGAAGGAGAGCGCTGAAGCCGACGCGCGGGCTGGGGATCTGAAAGCCAGCGGAGAGCGCTGAAGCCGACGCGCGGGCTGGGGATCTGAAAACCAGCGGAGAGCGCTGAAGCCGACGCGCGGGCTGGGGGTCTGAAAGCCAGCGGAGAGCGCTGAAGCCGACGCACAGGCTGGGGACCGGTAGCCAGCGGCCGTCGCCCGCGGGGGAAAGTGTACCCCTCCCGCCAGGGGAAGAAGCGGGAAACCACCATTGCCGTGGGCGGGGAGAACAGAAAAGCGCGGGGAAAACCGCCATTAAAGTGGGCGGGGAGAGCCGAGAAGCGCGGGAAAGCCGCCATTTTTCGCGGGAAAACCGCTGAAGAAGAAGGAAGAAGCGGGAAACCGCCATCTTGGAAATTATTAAGAATTTCAGGAAAGTAATAAGATTTTTCAGAAAGGCTGGTGTGTTCTCAAGAAGAGAGAAGAAAATTAATTAGAATTTTCAGAAACAAGAAATAAGTAAAGCAATACTTGTGGTCTCAAGAAGAGAAGAAAATTTATAATAAGTAAAGAAATACATGTGCTGTTCTCGGAAAGAGAAGAAGATGCCTAAGCGAGGAAATATTAATGATTTTAATGCTGAAATAGAAGACAGGGCCACGTATGGGGAACGCATAGGAATATATTGCGTAGCCATATACGCCAAGGCAATAACTTTGTTAAATTCGATGGGAGCAAAAACATACGGGCTCTTGAAACATCTAATAGCACCAGTTAAACCAGTGGACCAGACCTTCGAAGAGATCGTAGCAGTGCTGAAGGATCAAATTACTGCAAGCATTTCCAAATGCTACCGTTGTGGAAAGACAACGCACGACCAGAATCAGTGCTGGTTTAAGAATCAAGAGTGCAGGAAATGTGGCAAACTGGGTCACATCGCGAAGGTATGCAGGTCCAGAAAGAAGACCAACAAACAAAGGAAGCCACCACCACAAGAAAAGTACAACAAGGTGCATCAGGTGGCTGAAAAGAGTTCAGACGAACAAAATTCAGACTCAGACCCAAACAGCCAGGAGTTGGATAGTCTGAGAATCCACAATGTGGGTAAAGTAACTGGTCTACAGACGATCTGGGTCACACTAAAAATAGCTGGAGTCCAAGTACGAATGGAGCTGGACACGGGATCAGCTGTATCAGTCATCAACCAAAAGGACTACCACCGACTATTCTCTCACATACCCTTAAGAAATACCAAGTTCGTATTACAGACGTACACGGGGCATCGCGTATACCCCATGGGGAAAATAAGAGTCAAGGTGAGAGATAGGGGTAAAGTACACCCAAGAATGAATTTGTACGTACTACCTGAGGGAGGACCACCACTTCTAGGACGGGAGTGGATCAAGAAAATAGACATGGAATGGCACTACCGACAAGCAATGACGAGTGAGGACTCGGTGCAGACAAGCAGCTCAGACTCTGAGCCGGAAGACGATAAGTCCAGCTTATGTATGAAAAACAAGGTTAACATTAACTCATGGACTAAGGTTGGAAAATCGATGGCGTGCATAAAGACAGAGAATTCTGAGTCTGTTCAAGCTACAGACATATGCATTACGGAGGAACACCGGGCTCGAACTCAACGCTATTTCAAAGTACAACAACAATTAGAACAATTAAGTTACCGCCTCGTACAAGAGATGAAAACAATGAAAAAATTCTATGACACCGAATGGGAGAGTCTGGAAAGACAACAGAACCTACTGGCTCAAGCAGAGAGCGACCATAGAGCCATCGTGACCAATTACCGATCACATCTCCCTGATGATGTTCAGGGGTTAGAATATTTGCATGATCTAGAGATACAGCAGAAGGGCAAATCACGCTGCACTGAGGATTTTGTTCTGCAATTAGAGACGGAGCTAGTGCAGGCAAAGTTAAGAGAAGTTGAATCACAGGGTGCTCTTAAGGAGATGCAGAAACAAATCTTGGACATGGAAAAGAGAAACGCTTCTTTACCTGATGAGAATAATGTGGCCATGTTGCAAGAGGAGCTTATAGGGGCGAAACTGAAAGAAGCTAAGCAAAGGATGTTGGAACTTGAAACGCAGAACCAAATCAGCGGTAATCAGCTATGTCAAGCAGAGAAGGAGTGCAAGGGTCTACATGAGAAGGTGCAATATCTCTCAGCCCAAAATAAGGGACTACTCACTCAGTTAAATGAAAGTAAACGGGAAATGGCTGAGATGGACTGCAAGAATAAAGAAGAGTTGATGGCAGTGAGACTTCGAGAGGCAGATAGCATAGCAGCCTTGGCTGAACTCCAACAGGAAATTGCGAAAGAAACAAATCACAGAATCACAGAATCACAGAAACCCCACAGTGCAGATAGAGGCCATTTCGGCCCATCGAGCCTGCACCGACACATATCCCACCCGATCCCCGTAACCCCTACACCAACACATATCCCACCCTATCCCTGTAACCCCACATATTTAATCCCCCTAACACTAAGGGTTAATTTATCATAGCCAATCAACCTAACCCGCACATCTTTGGACTGTGGGAGGAAACCGGAGCACCCGGAGGAAACCCACGCAAACACGGGGAGAATGTGCAAACTCCACACAGACAGTCACCCGAGGCCGGATTCGAACCCGGGTCCCTGGCGCTGTGAGGAATCTTCAGGAAGCCAGGATTTTATTCCAGTTCTTCTCTACGACTCCTTACAAGCAGAGTGCGAGAAGTTGAAAAAACAGTATGAACAGGCCCAGACTACAATTCTGGAGGGGGTTAACTCAGCAACCTCCGAAAAGCTAGTTTCGTTGGAAGTATATGAGCAACTAAAGGTTGAACATGAGCAAGAAGTCCAAAGGCTGCAGGAAATTCTTGAGGAGCTCAGGGCCAAGACAGACTCATCGGTAGAAGTTCCATACATAGATGAGGATGTAGAGGTGAAAGACATGGCAGAACTCATAAAAATATGGAAGGAAGCCCAAGACAAATATGAGGCGGCAATTACCGAGGTTGACCGACTTGAAGAACAGTTTCAACTGGGAATGGGCCCTGAACATGAGCTAGAGAGCATCGAGGCGCAACTTCTCCAAGCACTGGAAGCCAAAGTACAAGAGGAAGAGAAGATGAAAGCATTGGAGAAAATGATGGATGAAATGGAGGAGTACGCTGAATTACGTCCAGGGGAACAGGAGAATGGGAAAACAGCTACTTCAGTAGAAGGATTAAATAGCCTGATAACGAAATCCCTGAAGGAAGGGAAAGGATTGAACGCCCAAATGAGGCCAGGAGGGAAGGAAGGGCAGACATCCGAGGAAGAGCAGGATGAATATGATTGCTTGAAGAAGGGTTTTGACCTGTTGAGTGACACCGAATGTTATGAGGATGTGGTCTGCCCAAATTGTGATGGGAACTCCCAAAGTGTTGAAATCCTGAGGAAGCACTTAAGGTCTAAGGAACATAGAGAGTTGGTGGCGCTACAGATGGCAGCCGGGAAAAGAGCTCGGAGAGTTTCAAAAAGGCAGAAAAGAAAAAGAAGAAGCAGAAAATAATAACTGTTTAAAATATTATTACTTCTACTACCTCAGTCCGAACACTACGAAAGGTGCTAAATTTGTAAAAAAAATCCAGGGACATTATCAAGACAGCCAGTGGGTTGTATAAGTCCGCACTGCTGGTTCAACAGGACGAAAGTACAAGCTGTTAAAAAAAAAAAAAAAAAGGCTATGGAGGATGCTGTCTGGAACGAATTAATACCAGAGACTGAATTTATGAACTGTTCCCACAGAGACTGAACCTGTAAACTGATTCCACTGAGAGTATGTTTGTAAACTGTTATATGACGTTGACTCCATTGAGAGTATATCTGTAAATTGTTATATGACGTTGACTCCATCGAGAGTATATCTGCAAACTGTTTATATAAAGTTGAAGATTGTATGTTTAACGGGATTCTGTAAGTAATAAGCTAGGAAGGGAGGAGTGTTGTGTATGTAACCGTTTACCTTTAAGGGAACTATAGAATGTAACCGTTCGCCTTTAAGAGCACTACTTTAGGGTGGCACTATCTATTGGCTCATGTATACTGTAATACCGATAGTGACCACACCAGTATATAAGGGTTGTGATACGTTAACTAGGGCAGAAATCGCCCAGACCTCTGAATAGTAAAGACCTGTTTTGTTTGTACTCCTAAAGTCTCTGAAGTTATTTACTGCACAACTTACAGACTTTACACTTTATCACTTTTCATCTGTTCATTTGAGAAGAGGATGCTGCCAATGTAGCAGTAAAGGAGGAGGCAGTAGTGATATTGGATAGGATGAAAATAGATAAAGAGGAGGTACTTAAAAGGTTTGAAGTCCTCAAAGTAGAAATGTCACCTGATCCAGATCCTAGGTTACCGAGGGAAGTAAGGGTGGAAATTGCGAAGGCTCTGGCCGCAATCTTCCGATCCTCCTTGTATATGCGGGTGGTGCCATAGGACCGATGGATTGCAAATGTTACACCCCTGTTTAAAAGGGGGAGAGAGATAAACCCAGCAATACAGGCCAGTCAGCCTAACGCTGGTGGTGGAGAAGCTTTGAGAGACAATAATCCAGGACAAAATTAATAGGCATTTAAAAAAGTGTGGGCTAATAAATGAAAGTCAGCACAGATTTGTTAAAGACAAATCATGTTTGACTAACTTGATCAAGTTCTTTGATGAAGTAACGGAAAGGGTTGATGAGGATAGTGTGGTTGATGTGTATATGGACTTTCAAAAGGTGTTTGTCAAAGTACCACATAATAGATTTGTCAGCAAAATTAAAACCCATTGGATTAAAAGGGACAGTGGCAGCCTGGATACAAAACTGACTAAGGGACAGAAAACAGAGAGTAGTGGTCAATGGTTGTTTTTCAGCTTGAAGGGAGGTATACAGTGGTGTTCCCCAGGTGTCGGTATTAGGACCATTACTCTTTTTGATATATAATAAAGACCTGGACTTGGGTATACAGGGCATAATTTCAAAATTTGTACATGATACAAAATTTGGAAATGTAGTAAACAATGAGGCGGATAGTAACTGACTTCAGGAGGACATAGACAGACTGGTGAAATTGGCCAACACATGACAGATGAAATTTAATGTAGAGAAGTGTGAAGTGATGCATTTTGGTAGGAAGAATGAGGAGAAACAATATAAACTAAATGGTACAATTTTAAAAGGGGTGCAGGTACAGAGAGACCTGGGGGTGTATGTGCACAAATCTTTAAAGGTGACAAGAGAAATTGAGAAGGCTGTTAAAAAGCATATGGGATTCTTGGTTTTATTAATAGAGGCATAAAGTGCAAAAGCAAGGAAGTTATGCTAAACCTTTATAAAACACTGTTTAAGGCTCAGTGGAATATTGTGTTCAATTCTCTGCACCACACTTTAGGAAGGATGTCAAGGCCTTAGAGAGGATGCAGAAGAGATTTACTAGAATGGTACCAGGGATGAGGGACTTCAGTTATAGGGAGAGACTGGAGAAGCCATTAAATTTATGTAACCCTATAATATCTTGCACATTATGGGTCTATGTATTAAATATCTGCAAAATGAAAAAGAAACATGCATACACACATTACACAGCTAAGCTTTACAGACTTGATATGAATCAAATGTCATTCCATAATGTACAAAATTTAATTAAAAGTACCTTTCAATTAATATTGAATCATGGATGATTTTGATAGAATAAATAAAGAAAAACTGTTTTCAGTGGTAGAAGAGTCATTAACCAGAGGACACAGATTCATGGTGATTGGCAAAAGAACCAGAGGCGACATGAGGAGACATTTTTTTTTACACAGCGAGTTATTGTGATCGGGAATGCACTGCCTGAAAGGGTGGTGGAAGCAGATTCAATAGTAACTTTCAATAGAGAATTGGATAAATAGTTGAAGGGAAAAAAATTACAGGGCTGTGGGGAAAGAGCAGGAGAGTGGGATTTATTGGGTAGCTCTACCGAAAAGCCGGCACAGGCACAATGGGCCGAATGGCCTCCTTCTGTACTGCATCATTCTATGATTTTATCACAAGACTACCTTATAGTGTCATTAAAAAGTGAAATGAGAAAATCCACATATATAGGACATCTATTTTATCGTTTGATCAGAAAGCTCTTCTAAATTAAAAATTAATGTAGGCCAGGAGGGGATTACCAGACAATACATTATAATTTGTGACCATTTTCAATAGTCTTTCTTGCAACAGAATTCCACAATGAAACATTTTCATAATTGAGCTCACTGACAATCTGTAATAGCCCCCTGTCATAAACAGGAAAAGAGGAAGCACAATTTTAGTTCCTATTGCACAGTGACTAACATTCTTCACTGGCATAAGGCACAGAGAAAATATTCATGATCTTTTGCAACTCAGATAGAAAGATGTGTTTTTCATACAGGGAACAGCATACCATGGACTTTATTAATAGCTTTCTGTGTAGATGACTCATGGAAAGAAACATACTCCGGTCGATGATACTGACATTTTTCCCTGCAACCATCTTGTAGCCGTGTAAGAAAAAATACTGCCCTAATTTAAAATGTAATATAGTAAGAAATATAGGTACAAGTGATAAAATTGAAACAAAAGCCAATGTAATTACAAAAAACTGTCAATCTTGCTTGCTGTCATATACATCACAATAAATGTATAGAATGTTAATTGTAACATCAATATGAGACTGTTTTACTTCTTCCAAGTTTCAGAGAGAGAGTGTGAATAACCCTCTATAGGAAACCAGCTGCATAGCCACCACTGAACTACCAGGAATCCTATTAACCCCACCCGAAATTGCACGGGAAGCTGCCCCCGTTTTACCAATGTCAAGTTACACCCAAGTATCCTCCCAAACTCATTAGAATGTGCCCGAACATAAAATGGACGTAAATCAGCGTAAACACTCAGGGCACAAGCAATGCCAAACCTACACCAGTATATTTCTTCTTCGAGGCTTAAAATGAAAAGTTTCAACTCATTCAACCATCAGTTATGCACATCAGCCGCAGCATGTTTAAAAATCTGCAATCGGGGAAGCTCTTTAATTTTTAATGCGACTTTTACTCATGGCATGAAAACGCATTAAAAGAAACACAAAATACAAAGCAGGTCTCAGTGAGGATAATTTAAAAAAAAATCAAAATAGTGCAGTTAAAAGACTAGAAGAATGACTTTGTTTTGTGCTGTGCCTGAAACTCTGGTCGCAATGTTGAGAGACCCCCGAACAAGCGGAATTGGAGGATACGCGCATTTGAGAGTCGGGGTGTGGCCAGTTTTGCCGGTGGAGACTCATTTAAATGCAGGATTTGATGGACGGATGTAAAAGATCAAGGAGACTTGGGCATATTGTAGTTAAGTGCATAACTCACTTACGCCCAAAATGTTTGCAATTTTTTAAGCCACGTCGCCACAGGTGTATATGGGCACAAGGTCAGAGGAAACTCCAGGCCTATACAAATAAGGTGGATGAACTGAAGTTGTTGTTGAACACATGGGAGTACGATATTGTTGCTATCACGGAGACATGGTTGAGGGAGGGTCAGGACTGGCAGCTCAATATTCCGGGGTATAGAATCTTCAGGCGAGACAGAGGGGGGTGTAAAAGGGGAGGGGGTGTTGCAATATAAATTAAGGAGTCAATTACTGCTGTAAGGAGGGACGATATATTAGCGGGTTCCTCTAATGAGGCCATATGGGTAGAACTTAAAAACAAAAAGGGGGCAAGCACTTTGCTGGGAGTGTACTATAGGCCCCCAAACAGTCAGGGGGAGATAGAGGAACAGATATGTAGGCAAATCTCAGAGAAGTGCGAAAATAATAGGGTAATAATAGTGGGGGATTTCAACTTCCCCAATATAAATTGGGATAGTCAGAGTGTGAAAGGCTTAGAGGGTGCAGAATTCTTAAAGTGCATCCAGGAGAGCTTTTTGAGCCAACATGTAGAAAATCCTACAAGAGAGGGGGCGGTACTGGACCTAATTCTGGGGAATGTAGCCGGGCAAGTGGTGGAAGTATCAGTAGGAGAGCATTTTGGCGACAGTGACCATAATTCGGTGAGATTTAAGGTGGTCATGGAAAAAGACAAAGACGGCCCGGAAATAAGAGTTCTAAATTGGGGGAAGGCCGATTTTAATGTGATAAGGCAGGATCTGGCCAAAGTGGACTGGGAGCAGCTACTTATAGGAAAATCCACATCAAAACAGTGGGAGACTTTCAGAAGGGAAATAGAGAGAGTACAACGCCAACATGTTCCTGTAAAGGTCAAGGGTGGGACCAACAAGCAAAGGGAACCTTGGATGACAAGGGATATACAAAAATGCATTAGAAATAAAAGGGGGGCTTTTGGCAGTTACAAAAGACTAAAGACGGAAGAAGCCCTAGAGGAGTATAAAAAGTGCAGGGGCATACTTAAAAAAGAAATTAGGAGGGTGAGGAGGGGCCATGAAATAACACTGGTGAGCAAAATAAAGGAAAATCCTAAGATGTTTTATAAGTATATTAAGGGCAAGAGGATAACCAGGGAAAGGGTAGGGCCCATTAGGGACCAAAGTGGCAATCTGTGTGTAGAGCCAGATGATGTAGGCGGGGTTTTAAATGAATTTTTTGCATCTGTGTTCACTATGGAGAAAGACGATGCAGACATAGAAATCGGGCAAGGGGACTGTGACATACTTGAACATATTAGCATCGAGAGGGAGGAGGTGCTAGCGGTTTTAGCAGGCCAAAAAGTGGATAAATCCCCAGGCCCGGACGAGATGTATCCCAGGCTGCTGTGGGAGGCAAAGGAGGAGATTGCAGGGGCTCTGACACAAATTTTCAGAACCTCTCTGGCCACAGGGGATGTACCAGAGGACTGGAGAACAGCTAATGTAGTAATATTATACAAGAAGGGTAGCAGGGATAAACCAGGGAATTACAGGCCAGTGAGCCTAACATCTGTGGTAGGGAAATTATTGGAAAAAATTCTGAGGGACAAAATTAGTCTACACTTGGAGAGGCAAGGATTAATCGGGGATAGTCAGCATGGCTTTGTCAAGGGTAAATCATGTCTGACAAATCTGATTGAATTTTTCGAGGGGGTGACTAGGGGGGTGGATGAGGGAAATGCTGTGGATGTGGTTTACATGGACTTCAGTAAAGCTTTTGACAAAGTCCCGCATAGGAGACTGGTCAAGAAGGTAAGAGCCCATGGGATCCAGGGTGCCTTGGCGCGTTGGATCCTAAACTGGCTGAGTGACAGGAGGCAGAGGGTGATGGTCGAAGGTTGCTTTTGTGACTGGAAGCCTGTGTCCAGTGGGGTACCTCAGGGATCGGTGCTGGGTCCCTTGTTGTTTGTGACCTACATAAATGATTTGGATGAGAATGTGAAAGGTATGATCAGTAAGTTCGCAGATGACACGAAAATTGGTGGGGTGGTAAATTGCGAGGAGGAAAGCCTCAGGCTACAGGACGATATAAACGGGTTGGTCAGATGGGCGGAAAAGTGGCAAATGGAATTTAACCCTGAAAAGTGCGAGGTGATGCCTTTTGGACGGACAAATAAGGCAAGGGAATACATAATGAGTGGTAAGACCCTAGGAAGTACAGAGGGTCAGAGGGACCTTGGTGTACATGTACATAGATCCCCGAAGGCAGCGGAACAGGTAGATAAGGTGGTTAAAAAGGCATATGGGATACTTGCCTTCATTAGCCGAGGCATAGAATATAAGAGCAGGGAGGTTATGATGGAGCTGTACAAAACGCTGGTGAGGCCACAGCTGGAGTACTGTGTGCAGTTCTGGTCGCCTCACTATAGGAAGGATGTGATTGCCTTGGAGAGGGTGCAGAGAAGATTCACCAGGATGTTACCTGGGATGGAGCGCCTCAGCTATGAAGAAAGGCTAAACAGGCTGGGGTTGTTTTCCTTGGAGCAAAGAAGGCTGAGGGGGGACCTGATTGAGGTGTACAAAATGATGAGGGGCATAGATAGGGCAGACAAAGAGGAACTTTTCCCCTTAGTAGGGGGGTCAATAACAAGGGGGCATAGATTCAGGGTAAGGGGCAGGAGATTTAGAGGGGATTTGAGGAGGAACTTTTTCACCCAGAGGGTGGTTGGAATGTGGAACTCAATGCCTAAAAGGGTGGTAGAGGCAGGAACCCTCACAACATTCAAGAAGCATTTGGATGAGCACTTGAAATGCCATTGCATACAAGGCTATGGACCAAATGCTGGAAAATGGGATTAGACTGGACAGGGATGGATGGGCGGCGCAGACACGATGGGCCGAAGGGCCTCTTTCTGTGCTGTAAAACTCTATGGCCTAGAAATTGAGTTTGCGCTGCGCCAGGGCTTTAGCACCGGAAGTTAGCGCCGGCGCTAAGTCCCTTTGCGCGCGCCAAAAATTCAGTAGCGCCGCGCCCAAACGGCTGCCGGCGCTACTGAAGGGTTTTAGCGCCTGAAAACTGGCGCAACGCGCCGCATTGCGGCGCTATTCCGGCGCTGCGGCGCCCGCTGTGGTGCGGCAGGCTCGGGAAGTGCAGGCCTCCTCCTTCCGTTAAGGAGGAGCTGCCTGCACCCGGCCGCGGCCCGCGCAAATCTCTGCAAAAATGAGCCCGGCACCTCGGACAAGTGCCGGGCTTGCATCTGTTCCGGGGGGGGGGGGGGCGGGAGAAGTCCGGGGAGGGAGCTGCGGCCAGGCGGCCGGCGGGAAAGCGGCCGGCCGCCGCGCCTCCTTAAAGCGCCGGCGCAGACTCCGGCAACACTCGTTTGCCGGAGTCTTAGTTGCGGCTGCCACTGGCGAGGCGGCCGCAACTAAATTTCGGCTTGGGGCCGGGTTACCACGGCAACCAGGACGCTGCGCACACCGATGACGTCATCGGTGCCGGCGCAGCGCTACCGGTCTACCGCCGCGGAAGGGCCCCAGGCAATTTAGGAACCGGCGCCAATTGCAGCGCTAGGCCCTCTAACGCCGCAAAATCGGTGCTAAGGGCACTGAATTTCTAGGCCTATGACTCTATGACTCTATGACTCTATATATTTGTTTGGTGGTCATACACTTGTAGTAGCTAAAAGTTTGTCACTACACTGGACAATATCTATGAGGAGCAAATCTGTACAATGAGGAGAACAATATGGAGCTGTGTGCTATGTTTCTGCCAGAACTGATGTTTCATTGGATTGGCTATGAAAATGTTTATCTTTTGAATCGCAGAAAAATTAGAAAAGCTGCAATAAGCAACATATTTTGAAGGGAATAGCTTGCGCAAAACATCTTTCATGCAATTAATTATTAAAGTAAAACTGATCTTGAGGAAAATTACATTCCCAGTGGACTGTGGAAAGCTTTAGGATTTGACAAAATACGGCCAGAAAGGCTTCTATTTAATCTTAAAGCTGGAGTGGATAAGTAATTGACTGAAGGGTAGGAAACATTGGGTACTTCTCCAAGGAGAATGATGTAGGGTTAGGGAAAGAGCATGTGCTGAGTGGAATGTTCAAGGGATTGATGTTGAGATTACTACAGTTTCTAATTTATATTAATGACAGTGGAAAAGCAATGAATAAAGAATACATAATGCCGACTACTGTATGTAGCTAAAACAGTAGAGTACAAGCTGGGGGATGAACAGCTCTGTGGTCAGACTTCACCTTGAGTGTTGTGTCCAGTTTATGGTCACCAAGGCTGACTAGCATTATGATGCTTGATGTGCCTCAATAATTCCGAGACTCGAAGGTAGCAGAACAAAACAAGGCTTTTATTAACTTAGAACGAAACACGTAAGCGAGAGAGATGTCGTCCTTCTGGAGATTGGGGCTAGACTGAAGCTAGCTTACAAACGGGGCCAGGTATGGGCGGAGCCCTACACACAGCACATTCCAGCACATTCCAGTATACAATACAGCACATTCCAGTACACAATACAATGAGGTCTGGGGGAAGGGAAATGACACTGAAACCGATCTCAGTCACAGGCAGTGATGAATGGAAATATTTCATCACATTCACCCCTTCTATAGATTTAGTCTGTTCGGGGGTTTGATAGTCCTCTGCGACCGACGTGGCTGTTGCGGTGCCGCGGGTGTCGGCTGGGTGTCCCCGGTAGCCTCCTGGGTCTCTGCCGGGGGTGCCGCCAGGGTTGTTGAAGGGGTAGTTGGTGGGGGTGCCGTTGGTCGGTGTTCTTCCGGGGGTGATGAAAGAGTAGTGGGTGGGTAAGAGTTGCTGTGATCGTCGTTGCCGCTATTGCCGTGGTTGTTGTCGATGCCGGCTGGGGCGACGTCTTTTATGGACACGGTGTCCTCCCTTCCGTCGGCGTGCCGGACATATGCGTATTGGGGGTTGGTGTGGAGTAGGTGTACTGGCTCCACGAGAGGGTCCGTCTTGTGGCCCCTCACATGCCTTCGCACGAGTACCGGACCTGGGGTGGAGAGCCATGACGGCATGGATACGCCTGAGGTGGATTTCCGGGGAAAGACAAACATTCGTTCATGAGGCGTGGTATTAGTGGCCGTACACAATAGCGACCGTATCGAATGGAGCACATCCGAGAGGACTTCCTGCCAGCGGGAGATAGGGAGGCCCTTGGTCCTTAGAGCTAGAGTGACTGCTTTCCATACTGTCCCGTTCTCTCGCTCCACTTGGCCGTTACCCCGGGGGTTGTAGCTGGTGGTACGGCTCGTGGCGATCCCCTTGGACAGCATGTACTGGCGTAGCTCTTCACTCATGAAGGACGCCCCCCTATCCGTATGGATGTAGCTCGGCATACCGAACAGGCAGAACAGGCTGTTGAGGCATTTAATGACCGTGGCGCTGGTCATGTCTGGGCAGGGGAAGGCGAATGGGAACCAGGAGTATTCGTCCACAATGTTCAGGAAGTAAACATTGCGGTCGACGGACGGGAGGGGGCCCTTGAAATCTAAGCTGAGCCGCTCAAAGGGCCGTGTAGCTTTGATTAAGTGGGCTCTATCTGGGCGGTAGAACCGAGGCTTGCACTCAGCGCAAGTGCGGCAGTTCCTGGTCAGGGACCGAACTTCCTCAATCGAGTAGGGTAAGTTACGGGACTTTATGAAGTGGAACAGCCGCGTGACCCCTGGGTGACAGAGGTCGTTGTGGAGGGTCTGTAGCCGATCCCCGGTGGCGCTGGCACACATCCCTCGTGAGAGGGCGTCAGGGGATTCGTTAAGGGCCCCTGGCCGGTAAATGATGTCGTACTCGAAGGTGGAGAGCTCGATCCGCCACCTAAGAATCTTATCATTTTTAATCTTCCCCCTCTGTTTATTATTGAACATAAACGCTACCGACCGCTGGTCGGTAAGTAGGGTGAAGCGTTTGCCGGCTAGGTAGTGGCGCCAGTGGCGCACTGCCTCCACGATGGCTTGGGCCTCCTTTTCCACGGAGGAGTGTCTGATCTCGGGCCCTTGGAGGGTCCTCGAGAAGAAAGCTACGGGCCGCCCCGCCTGGTTGAGGGTGGCCGCCAAGGCGAAGTCAGACGCATCACTTTCCACTTGAAATGGAGTGTTCTCATCCACTGCCTGTAGCGTGGCCCGCTCAATATCCTGCTTAATGCTTTTGAAGGCAGCGTGGGCCTCAGCAGAGAGCGGGAAAGAGGATGCTTTCAAGAGGGGGCGGGCTTTGTCGGAGTAGTTGGGGACCCATTGGGAATAATAAGAAAATAACCCCAGGCATCATTTCAGGGCTTTGGGAGTGTTGGGCAGGGGCAGCTCCCGTAGGGGGCGCAATCGGTCGGGGTCTGGTCCGATTTCCCCATTCTCCACCACGCTGCCTAGTATGCAGAGGCGCGTGGTGTTGTAAACGCACTTGTCCTCGTTGTAGGTGAGGTTGAGTTTTTGTGCGGTTTTCAGGAACCTCTCGAGGTTCGAGTCGTGATCCTGCTGGTTGTGACCGCAGATGGTGACGTTGTCGAGGTAGGGGAAGGTTGCCTGCAAGTGGTGGTCATCGACCATGCGGTCCATCTCCCTCTGGAAGACCGAGACCCCATTCGTCACCCCAAAGGGGACTCTGAGGAATTGGTAGAGGCGTCCGTTCGCCTCGAAGGCGGTGTACGGGCGGTCCTCTGGTCTGATAGGGAGCTGGTGGTACGCTGACTTGAGGTCGATGGTGGAGAACACCCGGTATTGGGCGATTTGGTTCACCATTTCTGATATGCGGGGTAGCGGGTAGGCGTCTAGTAGGGTGTACCTGTTGATCGTTTGACTATAGTCGATCACCATCCGTTTCTTCTCGCTACCCCTTACCACTACCACTTGGGCGCGCCACGGGCTGTTGCTGCGTTCAATAATGCGCTCTTTCAGGAGCCTGTCTACCTCGGTCGCGATAAACCGCCTGTCCTCCCAGCTGTACCTCCTGCTTTTGGTCGCTATTGGCCGGCAGTTAGGGGTAAGGTTCGCGAATAGCGAAGGCGGCTTTACCTTCAGGGTAGCCAGACCGCACACTGTGAGGGGCGGCTGGGACCCACCGTACTTGAGCGTGATGCTTTGGTGGTTGCACTGGAAATCCAGGCCCAAGATCACGCTCGCACATAGGTTCTTCATGATTAATACTTTAAAATGATCATATACAGTTCCGTTAATGCACAATTGTACCGTGCAGTAACCCAGAATGGTCGATGTCTGGGTTTTGTCAGCCATAGAGATGGTACCCTGAGTAGGGACCACCTTTAGGGAGAGTTGTTGTGCCAGTTCTGGGTGGATAAAGCTCTCCGTGCTTCCACTGTCAATTAAGCATTTAACCCGGCACCCGTTTACCTCGATGTCCACCATTGATCTGGATAGCGGGTGCGGCCTGGTCTGGTCCACTGTGACCGATGCCACTGTAGAGCCCTGATCGATACAAGATGGCGTCCACGCTGTCTGCTCACAAGATGGCGGACCCCACGAGGTCGGGCAAGATGGCGTCCAAGATGGCCGCTCCCACGGCGCACACGCGGCGGTGGCGGGTTTTCCGGCGGGGTTCCCTCTGCACACCTTCCCGAAGTGCCCCTTCTTACCGCACTTAAAGCAGGTGGTGCCTTTCGCCGGGCACAGGTTCCTGGTGTGCTTTGGCTGCCCGCAGAAGTAGCAGTTGGGTCCCTGACGCGTCGCGGCTGTCGTAGGGCTTCTGGGGGGAGAGCGGGGCCCAGCCGGTGTCGGGCTGTCGGGCGGGGAAGATGCCTTCCAAGATGGCGGCGCCCTCGGTGCACACGTGGCGGCGTGGATGGCGCGGGCTGAAGAGTAGGCGTCCGAGTTTCTCTGGGCCACATCCAGGGATCGCGCGGTGTCCGCAGCCTGTTTCAGGTCCAACCCCGTTTTTTCCAGCAGTCTTTGCCGGATGTAAGTGCAGCTGAGGCCTGTGATGAAGGCATCGCGAACAAGCTCGTCAGTGTACACCGCGGCTTTTACATCTCGGCACTTGCAGTCTTTGCCAAGCATTTTCAGGGTGCTTAGGAACTCCTCCACCGATTCCCCAGGTCGCTGTGCGCGGGTGGCGAGCAGGTGCCTAGCATACACCTCATTCGTAGGCTGCTGGTAATGCGCCTTTAAGATGTCGCAGGCGGCCAGGTACGTCTCGGCGTCTTGGATGAGGGGGTAAACCCGGTGGCTTACCCAATTCCGCAGAATTCCGAGTCTCATCCTTGCAGCGTCCGTAGCGTCTTTGACGGCTGCGGAATTGTCCAGGAAGAATTCCATACACTCAAACCAGTGTCCGAAGCGTGCTGATGCGTCCGGAGCATGTTGATCCAAATCCAAACGTTCGGGTTTCAGGAGTTGATCCATAGTGTTGAAAAAATAAGTTAATAAAATTGATGTGCCTCAATAATTCCGAGACTCGAAGGTAGCAGAACAAAACAAGGCTTTTATTAACTTAGAACGAAACACGTAAGCGAGAGAGATGTCGTCCTTCTGGAGATTGGGGCTAGACTGAAGCTAGCTTACAAACGGGGCCAGGTATGGGCGGAGCCCTCCACACAGCACATTCCAGCACATTCCAGTATACAATACAGCACATTCCAGTACACAATACAATGAGGTCTGGGGGAAGGGAAATGACACTGAAACCGATCTCAGTCACAGGCAGTGATGAATGGAAATATTTCATCACAATGCTGTGTTATGAGGAAAGGCTAAAAACACTTGTTCTTTTCAGTCTTGAAAGGAGATAGAAGATGGGACCTCTGAGGTATGTGAAATAATAATTAGTATAAAAAAGGTAAATCCAGAAAATGGCTTCAAAGCAAGACAAGTGGGCACAAGTTCAAATTCACAAAATGCAATTTTAGAACTGGTGGTGGGAAATTTTACTTTACACAATGAGCGATGCATGGGCTTCTGGGTAGGGTAACAGAGGCAAAGGCTCTGGCATCACTTGGGTGAACACTCATGATTCAGGGACTGTAGACTCCTCCTGGGTGGATGTGATAAGATGGGCTGAGTGCCTTCTTCATCCATATTTATCTTGTGATCTCATGAACAAGGTCCAAAGCTGTACAGCTGAAAATAGAAATTCACACAAAGCATAGACACAATGCAGCTGAAGCTCAAATCAATTAAATTTTATATAAGTTGCTTCACTCGTAACAGTATTTTGCAGCTGTCACCTGTATATCGTGAATGAACAACTGCATGTTCATTTCTCTGACGTTTGCAATATGAGAGGATTTCTGGATGCATTAAGAATTCCTGACTGAGTGTGCCTTTGACATAAACTCTGCTTTCAGATGCTATCCAAACTCCAGATTACTTCGAACATTTCACAACACCCGTCCTTTCATGAAGCTTCAGTTTTGTGCACTATCTTGATTTCCAGTTTATGTTTCACTTAAAAGGTCTTTGGATTCATTTTGCACTTCTTGAAGCAATGGAAGCTACCCTGACTCCTGAAACATGCCCTGATTAGTAAAGCATCATCTGATCCATAATGTTAAGGAGAACTCCCAAAATAATGCAGATATTAATAGAGACTGACAGCCCGAGAAAAGATGACCGCTAAAAACAGCCCTAAATATATGCCTTTATAACACGTGGAGGCACGGGATTTGCAGTAAAGGTGCTGTGGGAAATGGGCAGGTCATAACTTAAACTGTAAACATTCCCAACATTTGATCACATATGTTGCAGTGAAAACATTCTGAAGTACTCAAAATCAGTTTGCAGCAATGATGAATTTAGAAATTACTGGAGGAGAATGAGAGTTCTGAAGGTGTGAGATTTATTTTCTAGGGAGATCTGAGGGCATGCCTCCTTGAGGAGGTTTTAATTTTTAGCACTTTATTTTGCGCATCTTCTGGCATTTTGATGCCTACTATAATTCGAATTTTCAAGCCAAAATTAGTTTCTCCCGCAAGGATTCGAGTTAGTTAATATAGGATCTAGATATTTAATCAGAAGAATGGACTGTCCACCTGGACCCTAACTGGAACTGAAGATAATAAAACAAGCTTGTCAATTTTTGTGACTCAGCTCCAAAGAAACCTGATGGGAATGAATCAGTATGACTTAGTGAGGTGAGAATATGGGGAGATCGACTAAATAAAGAGTTAGCACAGAGACCAGAAACCCCAGAATAGAGTCATTTGGGCATATAGAAAAGATGGGAGGCGAGAGGATAACAGAAAACATCCAGCAAAATAGCATGAGAAGGAAGAGATTGTGAAGACTGGCTGTAAACTAGATGGCACAAAGTAATGCATTGAAAAGCTGGGAATGAAGGAACAACCATTGAAGAGGCAGGAGCGAGAGAGAAAGACCAGAATTCACAGAGTGCTGTAAATAATGCGACATGCTACCACCCAGTGGCGAGAAAATAGGTCAAGTCCATCATCATAAAAATTGCATCCTGGGATTTTGTACCACATTTATTATGCAGATATCTGTATTCCCTGCAGTTACTCAGTGATTAATATTTTAGGGAAATGGGATGTAGAGGAAACAATGTCATACAGACATCATTTTTTTTACACTGCATAATCTTTTACTGTTTTGTCTGAAATCTAAATGTCATTCTTGCTTGTCGGTGAATCATATGATCAGCTATGAACATTGTTGACAATTAAATAATGCCTTTTCATGAGCTTTGGATCTATTTTAAATGAACACGAATTTACAGCACAAAATTGTTCCACGTGAATTTACTGGTGTCAGTTCTGAATGGTCCCTGGATCGAGACCACTGGACATACTTCCTGCAATCAGTTAAAACTGGTGCTGGAAGAGAGCAGCAGGCATAACGTTCATCATTCAGAACAGATTCCATCTCACTCTATTTCCCATGATCAGACCTAATTAAATATTCAAGCGAGCTCTCAAGCCATATTGGGCCATCAGAATAGGAGCTCATTTAGAGGCAAGGTGGAAAATTGGGCAGATCAACAGCTCTTAAAGGGATGGAGTTAAAGATAGTTTCCACCTTTCTTAAAGCTGCAAAGTATTGCCCAGCCATATTTGTAATGTAATGTGATAATGTATACTTCAGCCTTTCTAAAGGCTGTATGGAACCAAAAGACATGGTTGGCAAAATCCAAGGGTAGACAAAATAAATGCAGTGGTCATGAAACAAAGCAAAATGCGGACAAGTATCAGTGGGCAACTGACCACCCTGTTTGAAGGATAATGAAGTGGATGCAAAGTTAAAGCACATGGGATTGGGGGTAAGGTACTGACTTGGATAGAGAACTGTTTGGCAGACAGGAAGCAAAGTGTTGGAATAAACGGGTCTTTTTCCGAGTGGCAGGCAGTGACTAGTGGGGTACCGCAGGGATCGGTGCTAGGACCCCAGCTATTCACAATATATATTAATGATTTAGACGAGGGAACTAGATGTAATATCTCCAAGTTTGCAGATGACACAAAGCTGGGTGTGTGTGTGTGCTGTGAGGAGGATGCAGAGAAACTCCAGTATGATTTGGACAGGTTGGGTGATTGGGCACATGCATGGCAGATTCAGTATAATGTGGATAAATGGGAGGTTATCCACTTTGGTGGCAAAAGCAGGAAGGCAGATTATTATCTGAATGGCAATAGATTGGGAAAAAGGGAAGTGCAATGAGACCTGGGTGTCCTTGTGCACCAGTCACTGAAGGCAAGCATGCAGGTGCAGCCGGCGGTTAAGAAGGCAAATGGTATGTTGGCCTTCATAGCGAGAGGATTTGAGTACAGTTGTACAGGGCCTTGATGAGACCACACCTTGAGTATTGTGTGCAGTTTTGGTCGCCTTATCTGAGGAAGGATGTTCTTGCCATGGAGGGAGTGCAGTGAAGATTCACCAGACTGATATCTGGGATGGCAGGAATGACGTATGAAGAGAGATTGGGTCGATTAGGCTTATATTCGCTAGAGTTTAAAAGAATGAGAGGGGATCTCATTGAAACTTATAAAATTCCAACAGGACTAGACAGACTAGATGCAGGAAGGATGTTCCCGATGGCGGGGGAGTCCAGAACCAGGGGTCACAGTCTAAGGATAAGGGGTAAGCCATTTAGGACTGAGATGAGGAGGAATTTCTTCACCCAGAGAGTGGTGAACCTGTGGAATTCTCTACCACAGAAGGCAGTTGAGGCCAATTCATTAAATATATTCAAGAAGGAGTTGGATATATTTCTGAAGGCTAAAGGGATCAAGGGATATGAGGAGAAAGCAGGGACAGGGTACTGAATTTGGATGATCAGCCATGATCTCATTAAATGGCGGAACAGCCTCGAGGGGCCGAATGGCCAACTCCTGTTCCTATCTTCTATGTTTCTATGTTTCTGTGGCTGCATGAGGCGAGTGTGAGATAGATTTCCCTGTTTGGCACACTTCCCTAGAGGGCACCCATGCAGTATGTCAGACAGGAAGTGCCGGCCAGGGTCAATACTGTGTACAGTACCTGCAGGATCCGAGAACAGATGTAGATAAAGTGGCATATTCCAAGGAAGCTGCCAAAATATAACTATCCAAATGTATCAATTACCAGATAGATGGCTCAAGTATGCACGCCACAAAGTGTTGCCTGTAAAACTGCTAACATTTACTGCTGACCGATGTCAAGCCTTCATACAATCTTACAGCTCTTTCATTGTCCATCATGCATGCCAATAGCATGGTGTCCATTTAAGTTACAACTGCCATCCTTGGAAGACTCGCATCTTAAAATTATTATAACATGACCTAGCTGTATAATGAACAGTCACTTACTGGTCCACCAGGTGGGCTGAAGAATGGCCATATGGCTACCATTAATGAATCCTCTACTTTGGGATATGCAGCAGGGTGATGCTATTGAGCAGTTGTGTCACACTGTTTTATTATTCAGTGGGAAATGCTGGCTGTTCTGACCTTTGCATCAGGCCTGTGTGATGTGTGTGTGCGCGGTACATTGGCTCATACTCCAGGTGATCACTCTGCTAGCCTGGAAGGAGGGAGTTGAGGAAGAAGGCGAACTTGACTTCCGTTAGCAGTGCCATCCCTATGTTGCAGTTTGGCTGCAGGTGGCTTTGAAGCAGAAGACACAGATCTGCAACTATGGTCATTGCCAGGTGTGTGTGCCAGAGCCTACAGATAGGGTGGGTAACATAATAGCAGGTGCAGCAGTTTGAGTCTGGTGGCTGCTGATTTCCCTGGTGTGCCTTCCCTCACTTTATACTACTTCAACCGTGAAATTTATGACAGTTCGACGCCAACCCCAATTATTAATTTTAACTTGACTTGCTGATTACCATGGGAATCTTTACTTAGATGCCATTGGTGGGTCCCTGAGCTCCTATGAAAAATTTTATTGTAACGGCCCTTTTTATCAGCACTTCCTGTTCTGTGAAATGCTGGAAACTTTGCAGTTACAGTTGACTTTCAGTAAATTAGCAGACCCTTGGCTATTTAAGGTTCCACATAATTCTTTTGTACTACTCGGAGGAAGAAAAAGTTCTCAATTTTTTTCTGAGCAAGGATTTGTTTTGTAACAATGCAAACAAAAATCAATAAATGTGCTGTAAAATTGGAAAAGAGAGAAAGGAGATTAAAAGCTCTGATTACTTTTAAGAGTTCCATTGCTTATGCACTTTACCCTAGGTCATTCCAAATGGCCATAGAGAGCACTTAGGACAGGAATGCCCAGTTAAATGCCATCCTAAGCAGTTGGAAATTCATGCATGCTAATATTTAAAAGAAGTTAAATCTCCTTTTTAAAGAGATTATGTCAGACCCGCCAGAAAAATCACACTCGGCACTAAAATGGTACAAATCCAACAACAGATTTTCTGGTGCCCTGGGACCAATTCCATTCCTTTGTCACTGGCCTTGGTGACTAGAAAATCTTCCCTCATGTTGCCTGGAGGAAAATTCTTTCACAGTGAGAAATTGAGACTTTATTGGGGGGCAATTCATTATGCAATTCAGTTCTGTAATTACATTTTTAGTGATTTCTTTATTTGATTACATTTTTATAACAGCTGCAGGAAAAAATACATTTGTTATTTATACCATGTATCTTGGCAATAATATTTCATAATTATTCCTCAACTTCAATGAAGCTATTGCAATGTTTTTCAGTTGCTTTATTTGCATAATCTGAAATACATAATGTAGCTGAGTGTAGTGATTTATTGCAAAACCACTAGGAATATAAATCTCATTAGTATCAAGTTTCAGGATTTTTTTTTCACCAAAGCTGCTAATCGGAACATTATATTATATATACATATATATAGCCGTTTGATGTTTTTTCTAGTTTTTAAATGATTTTTTCAGGTGCAGGGGAATCATGATATTGCCACTTTCAGTATGTCAGTCGAAAAGTAACCATAGCACTTTCACATTAAGAAAGAAACACTTCTCCCACAAGGCCATAGAGATTCTTCTCAAGGGAGTTAAATAGAGATGGGGTTCTTCTGCACTTTGAATGCTGTAGTCCCCCAGGAAGAGCAGTTTGTGCATGCATGCACCAGAGTAATCATGAAGGACACACTTGGCATGTTGAAGCAACTCTTCAGATACCCAGATAAGAGTCTGGCATCATTCAGCACTGTTATGTATTGTGTGTTCTCCTCCCACCTGTGGTGGCGCTGTCACAGGAGATAAATGGTTGGGTGTTCTCTGTTAAGTTTAGCTCTCTTTGTTCAGAACTTGCCAGAACTTCCTTTCCTTCCAATAAAGCACTTCATGTTTGAATCTCTGAGTTCTGAGTCCTAAATTGTGTCTAGGTAGAAAGGTACCGACACAACAAGTGGCAACGAGGAGCGGATGAATCTGCGTACGTTGCGGGTGCAGTGAGTAAACAGAAATTTTAATTTGAAACGTGAGATGGCTACTATATTAGGAAACATCGGTGATTTTGATGAAAATGTGGAGCAATGGAGTGCATATACGGAACGTTTTGACTATTTTGTATTGGCGAATGCGGTGGCAAATGAAAAGGTCGTGCCTACCTTTTTGAGTGTAATCGGGCCAAAGACATTCAATTTACTTCGCAGCCTCGTGCAGCCAGATAAGCCTGGAACTAAAACATATAAGCAACTAGTGGAAATTCTTGGAGCACATTTTTCACCAAAACCTCTGGTTATTGCTGAGAGATTTCGATTTCACAAACGGAATCAAGAGGAGGGGGAATCAGTGACGATGTTTATTGCTGCTTTATAAAGGTTGTCGGAACACTGCCAGTTCAAGGAGGTGCTGAATGACACCATTAGAGACAGACTTGTGTGTGGTCTGCAAAATGCAGCCACACAGAAGCGCCTTCTTACTGAGGACAACCTTACTCTTGAAAAGGCCACTGAAGTTAGTGTTTCCATGGAGATGGCGGAAAAGGAGGCTCACCAGTTGAGTTCAACAGGGAGAGTTCACAAGGTGTCGTCTGAGCCTAAAGGTGCGTGGAACGGCACATGTTACCGTTGTGTGAAAACGGGCCATCACGCTAATGACTGCTGGTGTACGGAGCTGGAATGCCGAAATTGTGGCAAAAAGGGTCACATTGAACGCGCCTGTAGAGGTAAAAAAAGAACAGACAGAGCTGGGAAGCATGGAAGCAAAATGTCTGTATTTGGACAAGAGAGGAAAAAGAGTGTTCATTCAGTGCAGTATGATGGAACAAGCAAAACAGAAGGGAGCGACACCTCTGAGGAGGAAGAGGTGCACATACTGACGGTTGCAGGTGATTCAAATGGCTACTAGGTGTCACCACTGGTGGAGGGACAATCAGTGCGGATGGAGGTGGACACAGGCGCGGCTGTGTCCCTTGTTTCAGACACTGTCTACAACAAAATGCTAAAGCATCTTACCCTTCATAGAGTCATAGAGTCATAGAGTAATACAGCACGGATAGAGGCCCTTCGGCCCATCGTGTCCACGCCGGCCATCAAGCCCTGCCTAATCTAATCCCATATTCCAGCATTTGGCCCGTAGCCTTGTATGCTATGGCATTTCAAGTGCACATCCAAATGCTTCTTAAATGTTGTGAGGGTTTCTGCCTCCACAACCCTTTCAGGCAGTGAGTTCAAGACTCCAACCACCCTCTGGGTGAAAAAGTTCTTTCTCAAATCCCCTCTAAACCTCCCGCCCTTTACCTTGAATCTATGCCCCCTAGTTATTGACCCCTCTACTAAGGGAAAAAGCTCCTCAGCATCCATCCTATCTATGCCCCTCATAATTTTGTACACCTCAATCATGTCCCCCCTCAGCCTCCTCTGCTCCAAGGAAAACAAACCCAATCTGCCCAGTCTCTCTTCATAGCCGAAGCGCTCCAGCCCTGGTAACATCCTGGTGAACCTCCTCTGCACCCTCTCTAACGCGATCACATCCTTCCTGTAGTGTGGCGACCAGAACTGCACACAGTATTCCAGCTGTGGCTTAACCAGTGTTTTATACAGCTCCATCATAACCTCCTTGCTCTTATATTCAATGCCTCGGCTAATGAAGGCAAGTATCCCATATGCCTTTTTTACCACCTTATCCACCTTATCCTTATCCAACAAACATTGTGCGAAAGACGTATACCGGCAAACCTGTGGCCATGAGAGGCGTCATTGAGGTGACAGTTAAATTGAACGGACAGACTGCAAAACTGCTACTATATGTGGTAAAGGGAAATTACCCATCGCTACTGGGACGTGCGTGGCTAGAGAAAATCACGCTGGACTGGCCTGCAGTCCACATGATGTCAAAAGGGGAGTCAGGTCTGACTGCAGTGTTAAACAAACATGCAGAACTCTTCAATGGGGAACTTGGGAGCATGAAAAAGATCAGCGTGAGACTGGACATTAAACCTGACAGCAAGCTGAAGTTTCACAAAGCCCGACCTGTACCCTATGCAATTAGGCCAAAAGTTGAGGCTAACTTGGAGGCCTTAGTCGAGAATGGAGTCCTGCAGCCTGTGAGCATGAGCAAATGGGCCACACCCATTGTTCCTGTCCTGAAAAAGGATGGATCTGTTCGAATCTGTGGGGATTTTAAAGTGACTATTAACCCGGTGCTGTCTGCGGAACAGTACCCTCTTCCCCTCATTGATGATCTTTTTACGGGCCTGGCCGGAGGGCAAAAGTTCAGCAAAATAGACATGCCAGGCTTATCTACAAATGCATGTCGATGACAAATCAAAGGAGCTGCTGACAATTGTGACACACAAGGGGCTATACAGGTACTGCTGCCTTCCGTTTGGAATTACGTCAGCCCCTGCTCTATTCCAAAGGGCAATGGATCAGATTTTGAGTGGACTGCCAGGAGTCCAGTGCTACTTGGACGACATCCTTGTCACTGGGACAAATGAGAAGGATCATCTTCTGAACTTGGATGTGACACTACAATGACTGAAAGAGTACGGACTCAGAGTTCGTAAAGACAAATGTGAATTCTTTCAGTCTTCAGTTGAGTACACGGGGCATGTGATTGATGCTACTGGCCTGCATAAGGCGCCGTCAAAGGTCAAGGCGATCGTGGAGGCCCCAGCACCCCAGAATGTGAGCCAGTTATGTTCATTTCTGGGGCTACTTAACTACTATGGGAAGTTTATTCCAGACTTAGCAACATTGCTGAAGCCGTTACATCAGTTGCTATGTCAAGGCAAAACATGGAAATGGACTGAACTGTGCAACGAAGCTTTCGCCCAAGCAAAGAAAGCATTGCTGAAATCGGAGGTCCTGACACATTTCGACCCAAAGCTACCCGTGCAGCTAGCATGTGATGCATCACCATATGGTGTGGGAGCAGTCATATCCCACATCATACTTTCGGGTGAAGAGAAACCTATCGCCTTCGCATCATGCACCTTGAACAAGGCCAAGAGTAACTATGCGCAGATCGAGCGCGAGGCCTTGGGAATCGTTTTTGGAATTCGAAAATTTCATCAGTACCTGTTTGGGAGAAGGTTCACACTCCTGATGGACCACCGTCCATTGACTTCAATCTTCGGGCCCCACACCGGAATTCCGTCTCTCGCTGCAAGCAAGATGCAAAGGTGGGCTTTACTGTTGTCAGGACACACATACGGCATCAAATATCGCAAATCAGACTTGCACGGCAATGCAGACGGTCTCTCGAGGCTACCCTTGCCTGTTACTCCCCCAGAGCCTCGTCAGATAGACATCTTCTACTTTAGACAAGTGGAGGGAGCACCTGTCACTGCAGTTCAGGTGCAAAGGTACACCCGCAATGATCCAGTCCTGTCTGAAGTAATGGACGATGTCATTCGAGGGAGAGCTATAGGAGATTCTCCTAGTTTGAAACCTTACATTTCAAAAAGAAATGAGCTCTCCGTCCAGGCAGACGCCATGTCATCATTCCGCCACCTCTGAGGGAACCTATACTGCAACAACTTCATACAGGCCACAGTGGGATGGTTTGGATGAAGGAAATGGCAAGAAGCTACTTCTGGTGGCCAGGTCTCGATGGGAATATTGAGGAGAAAGCCAAAACATGTTCCCCATGTCAAAGGGTCCGGAATGTTCCACAGCTGGCAAACCTACACCCCTGGGATTGGCCTGCAGAAGTGTGGCAGCGAGTACATGTGGACTTCGCCGGTCCTTTCGAAGAGAAGATGTTTGTGGTGGTTGTGGATGCTCGTAGCAAGTGGCCGGAGGTCGCTGTGATGAGGTCTACCACGGCAGAGAAAACAATTGAGAAACTTGGTGAGATGTTCAGCCATTATGGCTCACCGGAACAACTCGTAAGTGACAACCGTCCACAATTTGTATCACAGGAGTTTGCAACCTTCCTGCATGTGAATGGTGTCCAACACATCAGGTCTGCGCCCTATCATCCCTCTACTAACGGCCAGGCAGAAAGGTTCGTGCAAACTTTGAAGCACGCCTTGAAGGCATCGCAAGGTCAGGGATCAATCCGCCAATGTCTGAACAGCTTCCTGTTGTCCTACAGGAACGAGCCGCATGCCACAACCAAAACTTCCCCCGCTTTGCCCATGATGAAGAGGCAGTTGCGAACAAGTTTTGACTTACTTGGGCAGCACGGTGGCATAGTGGTTAGCACTGTTGCCTCACAGCGCCAGGGACCCGGGTTCGAATCCGGCCTCGGGTGACTGTCTGTGTGGAGTTTGCACATTCTCCCCGTGTTTGCGTGGGTTTCCTCCGGGTGCTCCGGTTTCCTCCCACAGTCCAAAGATGTGCAGGTTAGGTTGATTGGCTATGATAAAATTGATCCTTAGTGTTAGGGGGATTAAATACATGGGGTTACGGGGATAGGGTAGGATATGTGTTGGTGTAGGGGTTACGGGGATCGGGTGGGATATGTGTCGGTGCAGGCTCGATGGGCCGAAATGGCCTCTATCTGCACTGTGGGGTTTCTGTGTGATTCTGTGATACTCAAACCTCCAAGGGCAGAACAGGTTGTCCATTGTCAACAACAAGCTCAAGTTGAAAAGAGAGAGAAAAGAGCCAAGGAGAGACGGTTTCACCCTGGAGAGCATGTCCTAGCTCAAAACTACAACACTGGACCGAAATGGGTTCCTGCTACGGTGATCGCGCAGATGGGCCCTGTGTCTTACACGGTTGAGACTGCTGAGGATGTCGTCTGGAGAAGACACACAGATCAACTGTTGCTAGGAGCAGAGACAGCCACAGAGGCTGCAATGGCTGGTTGGCCTGAACTGTTTCCGGATGATACCGCAAACCAGCATCCTTTGCCACAGTGCTCTTCTCCAACACAGGGAGTCAAAGAGACTGTTCCACCTGTGCAAACTCCTGACTTTCGACTGACACAGGCACCTTCTCCATCCAGGCCTGTTTCAAGGCCTACTGCTGTGGAAGCCACGATGACCGCCGGTATCCTGTCAGAGAGCGGCGGCCTCCAAGACGCTTGGCTCTGTAGGCTTAGTGACTTACCCACAAGACTGGGGCAGAATAAACCCCAGGGTAAAGTCAGGGGTTGAGGCAGTCTACCTCTACCCTAGGTTCGTTGAGTGCATTGAAAGTAACTTACCTGTTGAGGAATAATGTGGACCTTCCATTTAAGAGGGGAGGAAATGTTATGTATTGTGTGTTCTATTGTGTGTTCTCCTCCCACCTGTGGTCGCGCTGTCACAGGAGATAAATGGTTGGGTGTTCTCTGTTAAGTTTAGCTCTCTTTGTTCGGAACTTGCCAGAACTTCCTTTCCTTCCAATAAAGCACTTCATGTTTGAATCTCTGAGTTCTGAGTCCTAAATTGTGTCTAGGTAGAAAGGTACCGACACAACATGCACTACAGCCTGGTGATGGTTTCAAGGATTGGTGATGACCAAGTGCTGCATTATTGGAGGTGTTGCCTTTTGGATAAGACATTAAACTGAAGCCCCATCTGCCTCAGGTGGAGGTTAATGATCGTATGACATTATTCAAAGAGGAATGGGGAGTTCTACCAGTGACCTGGCCAACATTCCTCCCTCAAAACAAAAATAGATTTAATTGGTCATTCATCTCATTTGTTCTCTGTGGAGCCTTGTTGTGTGCTGATTGCCTGCCTGCACAGCAACAATGACTGCACTTTAAAAGTCATTCATTGTTTGTGAATTGCTTCAAAATGTACTGAGGATGTGACACGGTGCAAGTTCCCTCTACCTTTCACATTTACTATTTTGCATTATGGTGCATGTGATGTTTATGCACCATTTTAATATTTAAGAAAACTTATAACATATGATAAAGCACTAATATTTTAATCTAAGGGTACTGGATTCAAATTCCAGTTGGTGTAATTGCACTACTACAATGATAAATTTAAAATTATAAAAATGAGTAGAGACAGAGATGATTTAATGCTGTATGCAGCAGGATAATTCCTGAATTGTTGGAATGTGAGAAATGTCATGCTTAGAAAGCAATGGTCATGGTTCAGTAATGCAAGATTTAAGATGAAAAAAGTATTCTGAAGTAAAAACAGAAAATGCTGGAAATACTCAGCGGATCAGGCAGCATCTGTGGAGAGAAAAACAGAGTTAACGTTTCAGGTCGATGACCCTTCGTCAGAACTTGAAAAAGTTGGAGATGAAACAGGTTTTTAAGCAAGTGTAGGGGCAGGGAAAGGGGGGAGGGGAGGAAAGAACAAAAGGGAAGGTCTGTGATAGGATGGAAGGCAAGCGAGATTAAGAGGCAAAAGGGATGATGATGCAGGCAAAGGGAGATGGGAATGGGACAAGTTCTGACAATTTCCAGCATCTGCAGTATTTTGCTTTTGTATAAGTATTCTGGAGCTTTGTTTGACTTACCTTTGGAGAGTAGGGAAAAACTTGGTTGAAACATTTTCTTAAGAGATTCATCGAGTTGGGAAAAGTCCATTATAAAGCAGTTTCTGCCACACTTAGGTGCTAAAGTCACCATTTTCATGAGTTGCGCCAGGAGTAGTATGTATCACACTGGTAAATCATGCAGCCCTCTATATTAGTCATTTTTTTAAATACATGCTGGCATGGAGAGAATGTCAACAAAAGTGAGAAAATGGTACAAGTGTCCAATGTCAACAGCAACTGGTGAAAAATTACTTTCAGTACTTGCAGGAAGAAAAGCAAAAATCAGACTTTTGTGTAATACTGGTTCTCGGCTTTTGGAAAAGGTTACAGTGAATAAGAAAAATCAGAAGAAAGGAAGGAGTTTTATAAAGCAAATGAAAATCAGCAACAATTGGTATTGCCAGGGATATCTGGACCCTGCCAGGTATCCATCGCACTTGCTCAGAAGAGCAGGCTAAAATCGTAGCCTGCAGGATCGGTGTGGGAAATCAGTGGGTAAATCCCACGGTTGATTTAAACTGCCCGCCCGGTTTCCGCCAAGTGGGCGGAATTAAAATCCCCCCTTTTGTGGAAGAAAGCTGAGATAAATAACCTCTCATACTATGTAAATAACATTGCACCTGGAAATCTGGAAACTTTGAAGATGATTGGATGTCCAGCAAATTCAAAGCAGAGTTCTGGCTCAAGGTGGGGCGAGATATTTTATCTTGCAGTGAAGATTGAAAGAAATTTACCTGTGAATCAAGACTACGGAGGAGAAAACGAAAAATGTGAACCCGAAGAGGCCTTATACACTGCTTGCCTGAGCAAACAATATCCCATGATTCATTTGTACAAGGGCCAGATATATTTGTACGTGAAGTATGAATAAATTAGAAAGAATTGAATTTATAACTCTGTGTACTTCACCCAATGATACAGCTCTTTCCTTAAAATGTTATTTTCATTCAATGAAAATTTTACATTTTAGTGTTCGATTGCAGCAGGTTCTCTGAAATATTTGGATATTATGCTGAACCAATTTAAAATATTTTTCAATTTTATTTTTATGGCAGTTGGCATCAAATGTACTCCATTGATTACACAGAGCCAAGAAGTGCAAGAACAAAATAACAACGTTGTCATTGTACCGTACTTGTGCTTTTTATTACTGGTAATAATGAAATAGCAACCTACATATCCCATCAAAAGTGACTGGCTTGTATACTGTTAAGTTTATAAAAACACTGATAATCTGCAAAATTTGTATCAAAAGGTACCATATTATATTTATATTTTAAACTTCGCTCAGCATAGTTCAACGGTTTTAGTATGACTTATGCCTCAATAAAATAATTTTACTATTGTTGTGGTAAATAATTCATCAATTTTTTTTTTTATGTCCTCGGGATATAGTTGAAGCTGGCAAGGCCACGTTTATTTCCCATCCGTAGTTGCCCTGAGGGCATTAAGAGTCAACTATTTAGTTTGGGACTGGAGTCAAATGTAGGCCAGACTGAGTAGGGGTGGCAGGTTGCCCATTAGTGAACCCATTGGGTTTCTATGACAAAGCAACATTTTTCATGATTAATTTATCTGGTGCCAGCTTACAAATTACCAGATTTACTGGAGTCCCAACTTGCCATTTGGGATTTGAACTCACATCCTCTGGATTGATAGCCCTGAACCAAAACAACTAGGATACTGCATTCATGTTTCCCTGGAGTAATAACAAAAGATTAGGAAACAGATACTGGGCTACTAGCAAGTAAGAAAGAAAATAAGGTTTATATAACATTGAGATTTAACTGTTTGCAAATAAATACGTATCAAATTATTACATAGAATTTTACAGCACAGAAACAGGCCATTTGGCCCAACAGGTCTATGTCAGTGTTTATATTCCACACGAACCTCCTCCCACCTTACTTCATCTAACCCCATCAATTATTTGAATGGCAATAGATTGGGAGAAGGGGATGTGCAAAGAGACCTGGGTGTTCTTGTGCACCAGTCGCTGAAGGTAAACATGCAGGTGCAGCAGGCGGTTAAGGAGGCAAATGGTATGTTGGCCTTCGTAGCAAGAGGGTTCGAGTACAAGAACAAGGATGTCTTGCTGCAGTTGTACAGGGCCTTGGTGAGAGCACACCTTGAGTATTGTGTGCAGTTTTGGTCACCTTACCTGAGGAAGGACGTTCTTGCCATGGAGGGAGTGCAGCGAAGATTCACCAGGCTGATACCTGGGATGGCAGGAATGACGTACGAGGAGAGATTGTGTCGATTGGGCTTGTACTCACTGGAGTTTAGAAGATTGAGAGGGGATCTCATCGAAACCTATAAAATTCTGTCAGGTCTGGACAGACTAGATGCAGAAAGGATGTTTCTGATGGCCGGGGAGTCCAGAACCAGGGGTCATAGTCTTAAGGATAAGGGGTAAGCCGTTTAGGACAGAAATGAGGAGGAATTTCTTCACCCAGAGAGTGGTGAACCTGTGGAATTCTCTGCCACAGAGGGCGGTGAAGGCCAGTTCATTAAATATATTCAAGAAAGAGTTGGATATGTTTCTTGAGGCTAAAGGGATCAAGGGATATGAGGAGAAGGCAGGGACAGGGTACTGAATTTGGATGATCAGCCATGATCTCATTGAATGGCAGAGCAGGCTCGAAGGGCCGAATGGCCTACTCCTGCTCCTATCTTCTATGTTTCTAGGTAACATATCCTTCTATTCCTTTCTCCCTCATGTACCTGTCTAGCTTCCCCTTAAATGCATCTATGCTATTCACCTCAACCACATTCCACATTCTCATCATAGAAGATAGGAGCAGGAGTAGATCATATGGCCCCTCGAGCCCGCTCTGCCTTTTAATGAGATCATGGCTGATCATCCAAATTCAGTACCCTGTCCCTGCTTTCTCCCCATATCCCTTGATCCCTTTAGCCTCAAGAAATATATCCAATTCCTTCTTAAATATATTTAATGAATTGGCCGCAACTGCCCTGTGTGGCAGAAAATTCCCAGGTTCACCACTCTCTGGGTGAAGAAATTCCTCCTCATCTCAGTCCTAAATGGCTTACCCCTTATCTTTAGACTGTGACCCCTGGTTCTGGACTCCCCGCCATCGGGAACATCCTTCCTGCATCTAGTCTGTCTAGTCCTGTTAGAATTTTATAAGTTTCAATGAGATCCCCTCTCATTCTTCTAAACCCCAGCGAATATAAGCCTAATCAAAACTATCTCTCCTCATACTTCATTCCTGCCATCCCAGGTATCAGTCTGGTGAATCTTCGCTGCACTCTCTCCATGGCAAGAACATCCTTCCTCAGATAAGGCGACCAAAACTGCACACAGTACTCAAGGTGTGGTCTCACCAAGGCCCTGTACAACTGCAGCAAGACATCCTTGCTCCTGTACTCAAATCCTCTAGCTATGAAGGCCAACATACCATTTGTCTTCTAACCGCCTGCTGCACCTACATGCTTACCTTCAGCGACTGGTGCACAAGGACACCCAGATCTCGTTGCACTTCCCCTTTTCCCAATCTATTGCCGTTCAGATAATAATCTGTCTTCCTGTTTATGCCACCGAAGTGGATAACCTCGCATTTATCCATATTATACTGTATTTGCCATGCATCTGCCCAATCAACCAACCTGTCCAAATCATCCTGGAGTTTCTCAGCATCCTCCTCACAGCACACACGCCTACCCAGCTTTGTCTCATCTGCAAACTTGGAGATATTACATCTAGTTCCCTTGTCTAGATCATTAATATATATTGTGAATAGCTGGGGTCTTAGCACCGATCCCTGCGGTACCCCATTAGTCACTGCCTGCCACTCGGAAAAAGACCTGTTTATTCCTCTTGAGTAAATACATTTCTCCTAAATTCTTTATTGGATTTATTAGTGACTATCTTTTTTTAATGGCCCTAGTTTTGGACTCCCCCACAAGTGGAAACATCTTCTCTACGTCTACCATATTGAATCTTTTTTGCAGGTTCTCTGGTGCTTCTATATTGTTTTTGTAATATGGAGACCAGAATTGTGTACAGTACTCTGTGTGGTCAACCCAAGGTTCTATACAAATTTAACATAACTTCTTTGCTTTTGAATTCTATTCCTTTAGAAATGAACTCCAGTGTGTGTGTGCATTTTTTATGGCTCTGTTCACCTGCATTGCTACTTTTAATGATTTGTGAACCTGTACCCCTGGACCCCTTTGCACCTCCACCCCCTTTAGACTCCTATTTTCCAAGGGGTAGGTGGCCTACTTTTTCCTCCTACTAAAATGTACCACCTCACACTTATCTATATTGACATTTATTTGTCATTTACATGCTCATTTTACAAGTTTTCTTCTATTTTGTCACAGACTTCCTCAGGATTAACTACACCTCCAAATTTGGTGTTATTTGCAAATTTTACTATTGTGCTTCCAATTCCCGAATCCAAATCATTAATGTAAATGGTGAACAACAGTGGTCCCAGCATTGATCCTTGTGGAACACCAATTCCGACCTTCTGCCAGTCTGAGCAACTGCCTTTAACCCCTACTCTCTGTTTTCTGTTTTGTAGCCAGTTTGCTATCCATTCTGCTGCTTGTCCGCTGACCTTAGTCATGAGTCTACTATGCGGTACCTTATTGAATACCTTTTGAAAGTTCATGTAATTCTAATTAAAAATGCATTTTGACATAATACCGCTGATCCAACTTTAAAAATTACATCAAAACAGAGAATGTCAATGTTATTTCAAAATGAACAATGTTTCCCCTGTTTGTGCCAGCTCTTAGAATTCTGCTTCAGTTGAGGAGTTAGTCACCATCAGTACTCATTTCCAACACTGAATAGTTACAAAGAATTATGACCAAGGCCAACGCTATCTGGAGGTTTTTTTAAAATATTTATTTCGGTTATTATTAGAATATTTTCTGTTTAAACAGTGAATGCTGATGCTGATGACACTGCTGGATGAAAAGATGCTTGACAGAGTTGCTGAACCCAGCAGAAAGCTGAATTGACATCAATAGAAATAGTAATTATTCCAATTTTCTTCAGCTTCAACTGTGTGCGAATTCATCTCCTTTATACTGATCAGCTCAGTAAATCCTCTCAGCCAGTTCTCTTCACAAAGTCATAGCACTCAAAAATATTTGCCACAAATAAAGGGTAAAAAAAATACATGATACATCCAGAAACAGTAACAAGGGCAGTGGTCATAATTTTAACCCTATTTGGACCACACTGCAACGAGGTTGTTGGAAGGTCACAGATTTACCATCATTTAACAAATGTTTTATAACAGTAGAGTTTGGTTTTAAATGACACCAATGAAGTAACGGTCATATATACAAACTGTATCAAATTTTTTCGCTGTTGTTGCAAGCACTTTGTGGTAATGTGTGAAAAGTAATTACAAGTTAAAGTGAACTCACTGTTATATAATCTGTCAGAAATCTTAGTTATTCATTGTATGCTTTGAAACAATGCTGTGTGATGTTAATAAATGAGTAATTTATCAAACGTCCCTCTTTAGAAAAAAAGGACTTGCATTTATTTGGCATCTTATCATGTCTTTCAGAAACATCCCAAAGCACTGCATGTACAAGAATTTGGAGTTCAGTGACGGTTGTTATGTAGGGAACTTTAAGGAATTGTTAGGAGATTGATTCAGGAATTTAGGAGTGACAGTCAAAGATTTTGTTTCAAATGCAATGCATTTTGATGCAAGTTCATAGAATCATAGAAACTTACAGCGCAGAAGGAGGCCATTCAGCCCATCGTGCCTCTGCTGCCTGTTTGTAAGAGCAGTCATGCTTCATCCCACAACCCCGCTTTATGTCCATATCCCTGCAAGTTCCTCATCCTCCAGTACCAGTCCAACTCCCTTTCAAAATTATGGTGGAATCAGATTCCAACACCTTTTCAGTTAGAGCGTTCCAGATCCCGACAAGTTATCCAATAATAAGATACAATTCCATACATTTAAAAAGGTTTGCAGTCTGAGCTGCTTTTGTTGGCTGTGACTCTCATGAACATTTCCCTAATGTTAATGTAATGTTAACATTTCCCAAAGTTCACTCTGCACCTTGCCTGAAAACTGGCCACTTTTGACGTATAGGATAGATCTTACAAACGTGTGCTCCTGGCGCAGAACTATGCTCATTGGAAACATTTAATAGGAACTTAGACAGGAATATCAGCACACCCTGCAGGACATGAATTATCCATTCATTTCTCTAGATCAACAATCCTGCCGGGCCAACTTACCCCAATTTCACAGCAAACTCCAGATATGCACTTCCAACGTTCAAAGCTCCACACCAGGATTGCAAATTTGTAAAATCTACCCTTATATATTTTATCTTACTCTACTGAAATTTAAGAAACTAAAGCCATGTCATCAAAATAAAACCGCTGAAGCAATTCCAATGTTTACATTAATAATTCAACATTCCAGTACTCTGACTAAATCCAATGTTTTATGCCATTGTTTATTTTTTGTTTTGCCACATGGTTTGCACTCAATAACCCTTAATGCCATTGTACATACTAATAAAATCACAGCGAACACTCCAGATTTTTGTTTTAGTTAATTTCAGAATACAAAAGTAAGGAAACTATGGCCGCGATTTCACCTACCAACACAGGTCCAGGGCGGCCGGGGTCGGTCGTGTGATCCCAGCCTGCTGCTGGCTCCATCCCACTCTGTTGAAGTGATTTTATATTGATTTGGCTTGTTAAGCCCGCCCAGCGAGGTTTCCGGCCAATTAAAAGGAAGCGGATCTGATGACGTCATTTGGTGATGTGTCATCAGCCGGTTTTCTTAAAGGGACCATGTCCAATTTTACTTTGATGTTTGTGCTGTCAGTGTTCTACAGCATTGAGGTGCTGCATGACTCTATGACTCTATGACCCAGGCTCTCCTAGCACTCCCTCCATATGCTTATGGAGGGACTCACAGCACGCAGGGAGGTTCTCTCCCCTTCCGATGAGCGGAAGAGACCTCCCTAGGAGACCAACACAGCCTGGTTGCACATTGCACAGGAGGGCACAAGCAAGGATGTAGTTAGGAGGACCAGGCTACAGTAGATCACGAAATGTTACTGCCATGCCACACTCAACCTCATCCTGCTGTGCCACTCATCACATCCCCATCACTCTGCCTTCCCTACCCTACTCCTGCACATCCTTACTCACACCAACTTACCTTGCACCTCCACCCATCCTTCTTTATCTACATTATCACTTCCCCATCTCACTAGCCACCCCTCACACTCACCCTCATCTTAGTCCAATCATACCAACTAACAACACACAAGAGTAGGCACTTGGGTGGTTTATCCAATGTTCATGTGAAGTTTCTGGTAATGGTCAAACATTGAAATCTTTATTTTCAACACTTTGCGTTCTTGGACAGATTTGTGTGCACCTTTGGAAGTGGCTTAGTGAGTTGCAGTTAATGGTGAGACATAAGTGTAACCCCCCCACCACAATGGTGATGAGTGTGAAAGCAATGGCTTGGCCATTGTAGGGATGCTTTATAGTGTTGGTGTGGGGTGGTGCCAACTTTGTGCATTATGTGGCAGCCAGGGTGTGCAGTGTCAAGTGAAGTAAATCTAGCCAGGGTGAGGCCATGCCTGGTGTCCCGGGCAACTATGTGGTTGGGTGCTGATGCCCTGTGTCCTGTGCAGCATCAGTTGATTGCGGAGAAGGTTGGTATTGACGTTGGTATTGCTGGTGTGCCTGGTGATGCTGGTGTTGGGGCTGTTCATGGAGGACCAAGATGAGATAGTTTCAAGGGCACCGATGCTGATGGAACAGATGGCAGGTGAGGTTGAGATGACAGAAGCGATCTGTCAATGATGAGAGAGGTTATTCCAATGAGATGACACTGGATAGAGAGTTTGCCCCAAACACTTGTAACCTGCATAAAGCTCAATCTGTCTTCCAAATGCAGTAAGCAACAGCTTCTAACCTTGGAAAATCAAGACCTATGAAATGGGAGCTTTTATAGACCATTTGCAGCTGTCAAGTTAGTAAATCATCCCATGCTGACACAACACCTGACCTCCTTACCTGACGTGATCCCCGAGCAGCGGGGAAGCCGTTGGCAAACTCTAAAAATCTGCAGGTAAGCTTAAAATAATACTTAATTGCCTCTTAACAATCCAGCTAATGATCTAAATTGCCTCCCCCTCCACTTGGTGTCAGGTCTGTTCAGCGCTGACAGACCCGACACCTGGGAGACTAGCATGGAGGCGGGTTGACAGCAGGGTCCCAACCCGCTGTCAATCATTTCAAATTTCACAGCTGACCCACCTCCAATCCCGTCCTCCCAGCGCTGGTAAAATTCCGGCCACAGTGTTCCAAAAGAGCACAGCACAAACTAAAGTTAAGACTCACTACATAAATATAAATCCAACAAGATAAAAATATGTAATACTGAAAATAAGGTGCACCGCCACAAACATGTTTTTATTTAAGATGTCCAACACGCACACTGCCAACCCCGCCATGTCATCTCTAATGGAAGTGCAGCTGAAGCAAGTGTTTCCAATTGAAGAAGGCGGGTCAAAATTGGCTCTCCTTAGTAATAAAAAGAAATAGGATGAATATATTATTTACTGACTGTGCTCAGAATTTTGTGTTACAGAACAACCAAAGATTAATAGGTAGTGTGTGGTCCCACAGGCAGAGTCAGATAGTAGTGCAAATCCACCCCAGCAATTGAAAAGCACATTTATTCCAAACCTTTCCTGTTGCCAGTAATGAATAAAACATTTAGCATACTTTACAATTTTTACATACTTTATTCATTACAAATGACATGGGTATTGAAAATACATTTCTTCAAACAAGCAATGTGCAGATGATTGTATTAGCATTGTGTTAAGAAATTATTAACTGTATTACAACTGGGCTAAACAGACTGTTTTTGTTTCTGTGTTTTATTGCACATTTAGCATGTTTTTGGCTATGTAAGACTCAATCTTTTTGAGGTATTTTTTATCCTTTACACCTTCATCTCCCCAAACAGTGCATGATGCAGCTGTGTAACCTGTTCTCCAGACTTCGCCAATCCCACTGCACAACTGGCTTGTAGGAGATGACTTTCCTTATGATTTCCCTTCCCTTTAAAGAAATTCCTGGCCTCTGTTCAATATCTCTTCACAGTAGTGGAATAGAGATTGCATTTAGGGTGCTCACAAGCTCATGCATAACTTTTCTGTGACCCAGAACATTGCTGCTCTATTTTCTTTTTAATTTACTCCTTTTTAATATGTACTTTTTCTTCTCCTGTTTTTTGCTCACCATGTTTAACTCTTCCTTTTATCCTTTCTATTTCTAGCTTGTCTTCTCCCTTCTTCAGTGCTCAAAACTAACACCATCTCCCACCATCGTCACCCCCACAAAACAGTTGTGCTAATATCTGTGTTGATGAGCTTTGCTGAATGCAATTTGCAGCAAAATTGTTGAATTTTATAAACTTACGTTTACATTTTGAAAGTTACAAAAAGAATGCACAACCCAAAAACTAGGAGATTCACCAAAGACTTTTGATATTTGCCATACTTGGTTAGGTCAGGCAGGATTCCTAAGAATGAGGAGTAAATTATAAAGAAAATACAGCAGCAATGTTCTGGGTCACAGAGAGGTTATGCATGAGCTTGTGAGCACCCTAAATGCAATCTCTATTCTACTACTGTGAAGAGATATTGAACAGAGGCCAGGAATTTCTTTAAAGAGAAGGGAAATCAGAAGGAAAGTCCTCTCCTACAAGCTAGGGACAGGCAGAATGGAAATTTCCAGAATTTCCCAATGTCCCAGTACTCGCTGAGTTAAAATAGTGACAATGTTTTGCTTTGTGATGAAAAGTAATGATTTTTCCTATAACAAATTTCACATCGCCAAAGGTGACTGCAGCAAATATAAATTTAGACTGAAATTTGTCAGGAGGTCATGTTATCAGTACCTGAGGAATTTCATTCCAATTTGTGGTCAATCAGCATTCCAAAAATCCAATGTCCCTTGAGCCAAGGCATAGCATCCTGATATAAACAAATTGTTACTCTTAGAAAGGAACTTTGTTTTTTAGTTACTTTTAAGTATTTAGGTAGTATAATTATAAGACTTGTCTATTGAACCTATAATTTAGCGCAAAGTGCACTGTGCCAGCATTGTAATATGAAAACGAAAATCAATCTGGCATAACTGAGTTATTTTTGTGCAAAAACTCATCCCCACCAGTCACCAGCCTGCTGCACAACTGTGAAGGGTAGGCAATTAAATTCAATGACCTTCATAGGCTTGAAGTGTTTCAGAATCTGTGCTTAATGAGACAATGTAATGTTTTCCTTAGAGACCGTACTCCCTTTGTGCACCTCTTGAACACTAAACTCAGCCCATTTTTAAAACACATCAGGCACTCTACCCAAGTTATATAGCTCAGATGGATGGCAGCAAAGTACAAACAAAAAATGTTCTTCATGTGGATACTTGGTCATTCCCCTCCAGGGTATGCAAATCTGACTGAATAACCCCCGTTCTGCAACTTCTGCACCCCCAGAATTAGTTTCAAACTGCCCAAGATTGACTAAAATACAGAAGAATATTTTGTCGTAGATTCATATTGAATCATCCACCACTAACGACTAAATGCAGCTTGATGTAGAATGTGTTAATATTGGTATGCAGATTATAATACACATGAGATCAAGCTATTCACCTGATGAGACATTACTTGCTCAGGACACAAGATAATACGTAGCCCATATGAGTTTACTGTTTATTTGCCAGGAATGCGTGTTAAGGGAAAAAAAAGTACTATTATAAAAATTGTCAAGCAGGCAACGTATTCAGGATCTATTATTTTACTTGATGATGATGATTGCAGAAGTATTGGCAAATTATTTGATTATTATAATGAATTCCTTTTGCATTCAATGTTGGCTTGTGTGTGATGGAGTCCAGAACATTCTACAATGGAATTGTGTTTGCCTTCTTCATTTAAATTTCCCATTTGTCTGTAATGTTTATATTTGCTGAGTACATCCGGTTCACTGTCAGTATAATTGTGGTGCATACATTTGTTTTCTTTTTTTCCTTTACAACAAGAAAAATCGCTGGTTCCACCGACAAGGGTTTTCTGCTTGATTGTAACTTCAAGTATAAATAATGTCATTACAGCAAGTGATTAACAGTGTCTTTAGCGGTCTTTAGCACTTTGAGTGTTAATATATTATCCTAGGAAGCTGGGAATACCAATTTAATTTCAACTCAATAACCCATTTAAAGCTCAGCAGATATTTTTGCTTTATTAGGAGTCTGTCAACTGTCAATGACATGAATTTATTTAGGATGTCATCAAGTTTCAGGAATGGCAGGTAATGTAGTAACCTCTGCAACAGTCACCTACACTTTTCTATAATTCAATCTACAGCTGTCAAATGAGACACCAGAATTCAAAAACTTGAGACAGCCTGTAGAATTCTAATGCTTGTCATGTCAGACAGAAGCTAAACAATCAATCATAACGCATTGAGGATGAAAATCCAACAAGCATCAAATTAAGTTTTTACATTACATTAAGTAACATGTTCAAATCACAACACATAAACACGTATTCTATTAGTGAGCCACTGAAAGACTGTGATATGTTAAAGGTTGTGCTTTAATGAATGTGAAGAGAAATTGAGGGATTTGATTACTTGGTTTCTTTTGGCTCCGCATTCCTTGCCATCTAATTTTAATTTGTTTACATTCAATCAATCTGATATTTGGTAACTTAACAGATAAGTGGATATTTGTGCCAATCACTATATTTTTTTAAAACTCTACAGACATCTCTGGGGAAACCTTTCAGGTGTGATGTTAAGAAATCATACTACAGGAAACTCTCGTTTAAACGGCACCTAAATATCTGGAATTCTCTATTAACCGGCAAAATTCTCGCTCCGAAAACAACACCTCAATAACCGGCAATGTTGCCGAGTCCGAGTCTCCCGCGGTGGCCGAGTTAGTCAATGGGGGTAGTTCTCCAAACTGCCACTACTCGGCTTCTTGGTGAAGTCAGAACACCTCAATAACAGGAGTCTGACTCTCCCGCGCTGCCCGTAGTCTCTTCTAATCCGCCATTTTACAGGGGTACTGTGTGTCTCCCACGCTGCTGGTAGTCATTGCATTGCATTATGGAAATCCCAAAAGTTGGTCCAAGCAATTTAACACAACATTCTGTAGGTGAGTACCCAATTACTGTATACTGCACATTTCTTGATTTTTTTTCTTTTTCTTTGTTAAAAGTAGCCTCGGTAGATAACCCTCTCTGTCATCTGGAAATTTTGATAAACCGGTAACACACCAGTCCCGTCGGTGCTGGATAAAAAAGAGTTTCCTGTAGATCTAATATGTTTAATTCTACAGGTTTAATAGTACTGTAACATTATTTTATTCACAATATTAAACCTTTTTATAATGAGGGTATCTGCACTATTATTTTTAGAAATAAATTTTCCTCCAGATTTCAAACCTCCCAAGGAAGTAAATTAGTAATCCAACCCAGACCCCTGCCCATCCCACTCTTGACCAGCCACCCAGAAATGCTCAAGTGTGGCTCAGTGGTGACTCTTGTTTCTCAGGGAGAGAAAATATTGAAAGAAGAAAACGTTCATGGCCTCCACTCAGCAGCTCACTGGGATTATTGTTGTGCAAAACCACAGGCACAAATCCATAATCCCACAACTCCCCAGCACTGTGATTTGGTAATCCATCGTGTTGCATAAAAATTTTAACGGGGTGTATTTTTTATTCTTGAAAGGATCTTACTGGAGTCCAGTAAAAATATCAGGATGGAAAGATACCCTAAAGTAATCAAATTTTAGCGATGTTTATTGCACTGTATGGCCTAGAAATTCGGTGGGCTGCCCCACCAGTTAGCGCCTAAAGAGGGCACTCAGTGGCTTTAGCGCCACTGGCCATGCCTCCCGTGAAATTTAGCGGGGCGCTAATGGCGGCATTAGCCTGTAGCGCTGCGCCGCCACCAATGACATCATCGGTGTGCGCAGCGCCCCGCTACCGCCCCGAACGCGATATTGGGTCGCGCCCCCCCCCTGTAGCGCCGGTCGCAAATTGCGACCGGTTCAGGGGGGCCTACCTGTGGCGGTAATGGCGCAAATTAATGGGGAGGTGCGGGGCGGCCATTTTTTTTGGTGGCCGCCTGCCAGCACCTCCTTGCGCCGCCCTCCCTGGCCTCCTGATCTCCGCCCCCCCCTCTCCTCGGTGCCGGGCTCTTTTGCCGGCAGTCGCGATCGGAGATTGTGCTGGTGCAGGCCCCTCCCCTTTAAGAAGGGGAGGAAGGCCTGCAGTACCGCAGCGCGCCGTGCCGCAGCGTGTGGCGCTGCGGCACGTTGTGCTGCAATATTCAGTTCCAGCGCCCCAAGAGGGACGCGGGGCGCCTCGAGCAGCACCCCGCTTCCGTTTGGGGCGCTCAAACTGAATATCCCACTGGCGCTCCCGGCTCCTTCCGGGGCGGGACTTCCGGCGCCCAGGCGAGCTTGGCGCACTGAATTTTTAGGCCTATATGCTGCACAGCTGGGCTTTACAAAAAAGACAGACTTGCATTAATCTAGTGCCTTTCACAACCTTAGGATGTCCCAAAGCGCTTAACAGCCAATGAAATCCCACAAACAGCAATGTGATGATGACCAGATAATTTATTTTTATTGATATTGGTTGAGAGATAAATATTAGCCAGGACACTAGGAAGAACTCCCCTGCTGCTCTTCAAAATAGTGCCTTGGGATCTTTTCTGTCCACTTGACAGGGTAGACAGAGACTCGGTTTAATGTCTATTCTGAAAGACAGCACCTCAGACAGTGCAACACTCCCTCAGTGTCAGCCTAGGTTTTGTGCTCAAAGTCTTTGGAGTGAGACTTGAACTCACAAACTTCTGACTCAGAGGTGAGAGCGCTACCCACTGAATCATGACTGACACCAGCCGTGTCACAACATAATAATATAAATTATTTATAAATGATCAAATTCTTTTAGCTGAATGTTTGCACTAGGTTAGTGACTAAAATATACAAACCTCATAAAAATGATCATATTACCAATAGCAACAAAGAATACCAAGATTACAGCATTAGAAAGCAACAGAGACTTGCTCTGCTCATTTCCAATTCCCTCAAGCATGTAAAGTTTCTAGCTTCAAATATTGCATTTTTGACTGCTCAACAATCCTATCACTGTTCTTAACCAATCAGATTCAGATCCAGAAGGCACTCCACAATCATTCACCTCTGTCCACCAAGCTATATTTATTGGAGCATTTTATGTTTTACTATTTATAAAATACCCTGCTGTGAAGTTATTTCACTGACCACTGCTCCCAAATTGTTCCATTTGAATGTCTGGAGTCCCTCTTCTGCGATTAATACAATTGTTGAAGTTATTATTCATCCTCATGTCAAACAAAAAGTTGAAACTAATGACCTAATTATTCTTAAAGTGTGGTGTTATCATGGTAAAGTATCTTACAATGCATAAAGGTAGAGGATGGGAGCAGTGACACAATGAGCAACATATTTTAACCAAGCTAAAAAAATGTTTTATCAAAGCTCTTGGTGCAGCAGACAAAACTTGTCTTTCCTCAGCAGCCAACATGGAACTGTGGTCACAGAATTCGCAACCTGCCCCTCCAGCAAGTTCTTTTAGTCACTTATCAAAGCTGTCTCTTGTAAATTTTGGCAAGCTTCACTTCTACCCCTCTTTCATCCTGAAGGTACATTTATTAACTCTCCCAAAAAGAAAGCTGATCTTTTCAGTTCATGTGCCGCCTTAATCTTGGTGACCTTCCTCAATGACTTCCCTCTATTGTTTTATTCTGTTTGACCATTATGACTTATATCAAGTTTAACTCTAGCTAAACCTACTGAATGCTGCACTCTCTTGACTCCAATAGGACATCTGGTCTGATAGCATCCCTCCCACTTTCCTCAAGATGTGTTTCTGAAGCTATTTCTATCCTATGCAATCTGTTCAATTCCTCTTACTCCAACCATCCTTTCTTATGGTTATTTACCCTATTGCTAAGAAAGGCAAGCCGCCTTATATTTACAACTAAAGGCCTATTTCCCGAGCATCGATACTTTCCAAAGCAGTGCATGTTGCTGTTAACTTCCAAGTTATCCAATCTTGAAAGATTTGGCCTAATCCAGGATCAGCAATATAGTTTTCGGAATGACCCTGCCACTGGTGTTCTTGTTGCTCTATAATTTCTGACTCACTCATGCCATAACTCCAGGTTGCCACTCCCACTGATCTCCACCCCTTGTTCTTTGACACTTAATTAGCTGATTAACTTGTGCCATTTGCTTGGACATCTGCTAAATCTTTGTCAGAATGCACTTACGTTATTATATGGCCTCCTACCAAAGTTATATTTATTTGTGAACAAATTACAAGAAAAAGCTTAAAGGCGTGACCCTCTCTCACCTCTCTCGTCTTCTTTATATTTTATATGATGTTCAGTACTCCTTTGAGTTTTTCTCTCTTGTTCCTTCTGAACTGCAAAGAGTCTGAACTACATGCGCTTCGTAAAGACTCATTACCAGGGCAGTAGTCGAGACAGAATGCTCAGGTATGACATTCCACTACTTTTTTTATCTGCATAAACTATTCTTTTAAGTTTCCTATGTTCTTGGCCTGGGCTTTATGAAGGCAGTTAATTTTATTTACATATAAAACAGAAAAAATACCTTACCTTAATATAACGTCTTTAATAGCTTCAGGATGTCCCAAAACACTCTATAGCCGATGAAGAACTTCTGAAGTATTATCACGATTGTAATGTCAGCCAACGCGAAAGCCAATTTGCACATAGAGAGGTTCTACAAACACCAATGAGATAAATGGCCAGATAATCTGTGTTAGTGATGTTGGTTGAGAGATAAATGTTGGCTGGAAGACTAGGCAAGCTCCCCTGATTACCTTCAAATAGTGCTATGGGATCATTTACAGCCACCTAAGAGGGCAGATAGGGCCTCAGATTAACAGTTCTTCTGAAAGACCACTCTTCTGAAAGTGCAGCACTCCCTCAGCACTGCACTAGAGTGTCAGCCTGGATTATGTGCTCTCCGGTAACCTTTGGACACAGAGGGTTATGCACACATATAAAAATGACTGCTCCAAATAGGCCTGTGTGTGCTATGACAGGTCATAAATTACATCCATGACCTGCACTTGCATGACAACACCAATATACGCGTAGCACATGCTGTTCAAGAGGGACAGATGAAATGGTTATCAAGAAAAGATACAGCAAACTTAGTTTAATTTTACAATTATGAGAAAAGTGGTTGACGGCTGTAGTGAAGTAGTAGAATATACGGACTAGATTTATGGACTTGGAAATTGAAGAAAGATAATTATAACAAGAAAATAGTGATGTGAGGCCTGTAAAAAAAAAGTTAGGGAAAATGTTATTGACCAAATGCGTGCAACTGAACTGGATTCCACCATAAAGATCCTAATATTATTTACTACTTCTTCCTTATTTGGATCATCCAGGAATCAGTGAACTGCAGGAAATAATTGGACTAAATCTTAGAATTGGACTACAGTCACATGATAATTAATGATCACATCACCAAGGAAACGTGAAAGAAAATACGAAACCAGATTGAAGCAGTTCAAAGTAAGATTTTAATTTTGATTGATGAATCTACATCCTTGAGCACCAAAACTTCTCTAGTGGTGCAGCTGAGGTGTAATACGCGAAATGATCAGCCTTCATTACATGTTTGTGGACCTATTGCAAATTCCTGATCAGAAATTATCACAGAGAGCTTCCTTTAGTGTCTTGATAGACATGGATTGGATAATTGCATTGACCAATGGCCTCTTCAGCTGCACCACCTGTAAAACTGGGTAAAGTGTGCATGGCGCATGCTCTACCCAGCAGTCTCCCAAAATGGCGATCAGGGACCTACCTGAGAAAGAGAGAGAAACACACACAGGCAGATAGAGAAGTTAAAGTGAAGGAATATTGGGTATGTCTAAAGATTAAATTCAAAGTTCTTTTCCCACTGCACATGGATTTAATTACTTGCATTTACAAGCCACTGGCTTTTATTTTGGAGTTCTCCACATTTCTGGGGCTGCGTGGGCTTTCTTGAAGCCGTTAGCCAACTGTAGATTGGTAGGTACGCATATATTAGGAACTAGGTAGTTTGTATGCTCATATAGGTTACGATAACTACTTCATGCTCATGTCCTTAATACTTCAAAAGGCAAGGCACAAAGAGGAGAAACAGCTACACACAATTGACAGTTGACAAGACTGCACACTCCTAAATTCACCCATGATTTATGAATTGTCTCTGCTTTCAGAGTTATTGCAGAAGTGAGTTACCACACTTACATCTGCAAGCAAGCTACTGTCATGTACAATACAAACAATAAAGAGTAAGAGGATATAGCCCTGCACCAGGACACCAAAAGTGAAAGTTGCAGTTTAGGAAAATCAGCTAGAAAGTGGTCCTATAGTCTTTAATAGACAGCATGTTAACTTCAACCAGCATCATTCAAACTTGGTAAGCCACGTAGGAGTATGATTATTTGCCGTCACTGCTGCACAGAACTAGAACACCACAGACAGGGAACATCATACAGAGCACAATTCTCCTATTGCTGAGATTACGATGCTATATCCAGATTACTGGCCAATAGATATGTTTACCCATAATAGTCTGAGGAACAAGTAAGCCCCTGGCAAGGGTTTTCTGCTTGTGCGCTTCCCAGTCTACAATTTTCCCAACCTTCACTTTAATGGACAGGGAAATCACAAAGATTGGCAGACATCCGAGAGAAATGGCATAAATGACCATTTACGCCGTTTCTTTGGAGTTTCTGCCGAACTTCCGCCAAAGTTACAGTGAGAGATCAGAGAACCCCTGCAGAAATTCTACTCCTAGTATCACAACAATCTATTTCAGAAACAAAAAATCCATGGCTGGAAAATACTTATGTGAACAAAGGCCAACATATATTTAATAAAAGGTCTAATAGTTTTTTTTTAGAAAAGAGGAATGGACAAAATATATAATAGGAATTGACTTAAGCAAAGGTTACAAGACTGAAATGTAATTAATAGGTTCAAGTAAATCTAATAAGTCCAGAGAGTGATATTTGATTACTTTACAGACTTGATCAGAGCCTGAGATGAGGTTACACAATTCCTGGGTATGGGACTTTTTAGAATACAGAAATTAAGGTTTTTTAAAAAATAGTTTATTGAAACTTCCATTACTTTCAGCTATTTTTAGAAGTGTGGTAATGTGCCAGGCACTGACAAACATTCATATAAGGGCTTTATACTCCTTTTGGCATGGCTACTGTAGGTATATCATAAAAGATTGCAGTCAATTATAAGGACATTTCCATACATATATATTCTGAGATTATAAAAGACAGTCTCCAAAATTATATTTTCTTTCACATGTGGAACCTACATATTTGTCAGATTTATTTTAATATGTCACACACCAATGCTCAAGCATACAATTTGCATACAGACATTAACAAGACCTTACTTTCAAATTCTAGCAGCGTACAGATTGTGACAAATGCAAAATTAATATTGTCTCTGCAATACTAATATAGTACTGCAAAGATTTTGTCTCCTTAGGATTTCTAATTTTACAGCCTATAAATTAGCATATTTAATAAAGCCATCCCTGGCGACTACTCCTTAATTTCCACTGTTCACACACTTCAATAAAGAAATATGCTTAATCTTCACAGCCAACATCTGTTACATGCTTCTTGTCCATATCCCCTGTACAGTAACATGGCACCATCTATAGCCAGATTTGCCTGTATCACTACAATTCAACATATCAGTGGTGTACATTTAAGGAGTTATTTTACAACTTCCAAAAAATATATATTCCACTGAGGAAAAAAGGGTGTAAAAGAAAAGATAGCCATCCGTGGCTAAGTAAAGTAATTAAGGATAGTATCCGACTAAAAACAAGGGCATATAAGGTAGCCAAATCTAGTGGGAGGGTGGAAGATTGGGAAATCTTTAAAAGACAGCAAAAAATAACTAAAAGATTGATTAAGAAAGGGAAGATAGATTATGAAAGTAAATTAGCAAAAAATATAAAAACAGACAGTAAAAGTTTCTATAGTTATATAAAAAGAAAAAGGGTGGCTAAAGTAAATGTTGGTCCCTTAGAGGATGAGACCAGGAAATTAATGGTGGGAAACATGGAGATGGCAAAAACACTGAACGATTATTTTGTATCAGTCTTTACAGTAGAGGACACTAAGAATATCCCAACACTGGACAAACAGGGGGCTCTAGGGGGGAGGAACTAAATACAATTAAAATCACTAAGGAAGTGGTACTTGGTAAAATAATGGGACTCAAGGCGGATAAATCCCCTGGACCTGATGGCTTGCATCCTAGGGTCTTGAGGGAAGTAGCGGTAGGGATTGTGGATGCATTGGTAGTAATTTTCCAAAACTCACTGGACTCAGCAAAGGTCCCGGCAGACTGGAAAACTGCAAATGTAACACCCTTATTTAAAAAGGGCAGTAGACAGAAGGCTGGAAACTATAGACCTGTTAGCCTAACATCTGTGGTTGGTAAAATGTTAGAGTCCATTATTAAGGAGACAGTAACGGGACATTTGGATAAACATAATTTAATAGGACAAACTCAGCATGGTTTCATGAAGGGGAAGTCATGTTTGACAAATTTGCTGGAGTTTTTTGAGGAAGTAACATACAGGGTGGATAAAGGGGAACCAGTGGACGTAGTGTATTTAGACTTCCAAAAGGCATTTGACAAGGTGCCACACAAAAGATTATTGCTCAAGATAAAAAATCACGGGATTGGGGGTAATATTCTGGCGTGGGTGGAGGATTGGCTCTCTAACAGAAAGCAGAGAGTTGGGATAAATGGTTCGTTCTCAGATTGGCAACCAGTAACTAGTGGTGTTCCGCAGGGGTCAGTGCTGGGTCCCCAACTCTTTACAATCTATATTAACGATTTGGAGGAGGGGACCGAGTGTAACATATCAAAGTTTGCAGATGATACAAAGATGGGACGGAAAGTAATGAGTGAGGAGGACATAAAAAACCTGCAAAGGGACATAGACAGGCTAAGTAAGTGGGCAGAGATTTGGCAGATGGAATACAATACTGGAAAGTGTGAGGTTATGCACTTTGGCAGGAAAAATCATAGAGCAAGTTATTATCTTAATGGCAAGAAACTGGAAAGTACTGCAGTACAAAGGGATCTGGGGGTCCTGGTGCACGAAACTCAAAAAGTTAGTATGCAGGTGCAGCAAGTGATCAAGAAGGCCAATGGAATGTTGGCTTTTATTGCTAGGGGGATGGAATATAAAAACAGGGAGGTATTGCTGCAGTTGTACAAGGTATTGGTGAGACCGCACCTGGAATACTGCATACAGTTTTGGTGTCCATACTTAAGGAAAGACATACTTGCTCTCGAGTCAGTACAAAGAAGGTTCACTCGGTTAATCCCGGGGATGAGGGGGTGGTCATATGAGGAGAGGTTGAGTAGATTGGGACTCTACTCATTGGAGTTCAGAAGAATGAGAGGCGATCTTATTGAAACATATAAGATTGTGAAGGGGTTGGATCGGGTGGATGCGGGGAGGATGTTCCCGATGATGGGTGAAACTAGAACTAGGGGGCATAATCTTAAAATAAGGGGCTGCACTTTCAAAACTGAGATGAGGAGGAACTTCTTCACTCAGAGGGTGGTGGGTTTGTGGAATTTGCTGCCCCAGAAAGCTGTGGAAGCTACATCATTAAATAAATTTATAACAGAAATAGATAGTTTCCTAGAAGTAAAGGGAATTAAGGGTTACGGGGAGCAGGCAGGAAATTGGACATGAGTCTCGGTTCGGAATGGTCATGGCCCTGTGGGTAGTGGAGTGGGCCCAGGGGCCGTGTAGCCTGGTTCTGCTCCTACTGTGTTCTAATTCTGTGTTAGATTTCAGGAGATGGTTTTATTCCTGTTCCTGGCTGGGGTGGAGATCGCCTTTACAGAAGGTAAGTACTGTAGAAAATATAGGGACAGAGTGATCTCCTGGAAGAATTTCGATCGCCTAGATGGGTCGGAGAGGAATTTCCCAGATTTTTTTCTCCCAAATTGGCCATTGGGTCTTTATCTGGTTTTTCGCCTCTCCCGGGAGATCACATGGGTTCGGGTGGATGCAGAGTGATAGAAGATTTGAGGTTAGGATCAAATCAGCCATGATCTTATTGAATGGTGGAGCAGGCTCGAGGGGCCGATTGGCCTACTCCTGCTCCTATTTCTTATGTTCTTATGTTCTTATATGTTTACATCACAAGATCTCACGTTGCTCACATTGAAGGGCAAGGCTATTTGGCCCATCCCACCACCCCCACCCCCCAATTGCTGCATCTAATTGCTTCTTAAATGAATCTAAGGTTTTCCCCTTCATCACTCTGCCTGGAAGTCCATTCCAAGTGCTGGCCATTCTCTGCATAAAGAATAATCTCTTGATATCAGTCCTAAAGTTACCTTTTGCCAGTTTGAACCTGTCTCCCCTTTTCCTATGCCCACTGTTTATTTTTGTTGTGTCCGTGTATAATAAGACACAGACTGCAGGAGAACGGTACAACAGGTGTTTACTAAACGTGGCTCACACTGGAACTGATCTGTACAGATTACTACTCAGTGCTATATACAGGTGTGGTCACTGCCGGTACTGCAGTATACATGAGCTGTAAAAGATAGTTCCCCCCTTAAAGGTATATACATTACAATTTTAAAGTAATATTCCAGATTAACCTTTTGCATAACATTTACCATCTTAATTTCCTCTATAAATTCACCTCTCAGAGGCCTCCTTTGCAGGCTACAAATCCCAAGACTCTCCAATCTTTCCTCATAACTCAGACCCCTGACACTAGGGATCGGCTTCATGGCTCCCCTTTGCACTACTTGAATGTTTCCCTTGTTACTCAGCAACCAGAACTGGACACAGTACTCGAGATGTGATCTTGACTAGAGTGCTGCACTGTATAAGTTCCTTTGACTTGTATTCTATTTCGGCTATTAGATCAACATTCTATTGGCTTTATTGATATGATTTTATATATCAACTGAAATAAAATTCAAGCACTGCTCAATTCTGTATGCCTCAATGCCACCAATTTCAAATTCATTGAATAACAGTATGTTCATTTTAGTTTGAGAAAATATTTCGGCAATCACTGTTTGAATAAGTATTTTTTATTGGTCGTCATTGATTACACTGAGAATCTGTTGACTTCCAGCTTTAGGCTGCCAGCAAGGGAATAAACTCTCGGCAAAATTATTATCCAATACTTGGCCGGAATTTTTTTTTTTTATTCGTCCCTGGGATGTGGGCGTCTCTGGCAAGGCCAGCATTTATTGCCTGTTCCTCATTGCCCTCAAGAAGGTGGTGGTGAGATGCTACCTTGAACCACTGCAGTCCGTGTGGTGAAAGTACTCCCACAGTGCTGTTAGGGAGGGAGTTCCAGGATTTTGACCCAGCGACGATGAAGGATCGGCAATATACTTCTAAGTCAGGGTGGTGTGTGACTTGGAGGGGAACTTGGAGGTAATGGTGTTCCCATGCGCCTGCTGCCCTTGTCCTTCTAGGTGGTAGAGGTCGCAGGTTTGGGAGGTGCTGCCGAAGAAGCCTTGGTGAGTTGCTGCAGTGCATCTTGTAGATGGTACACACTGCAGCCATGGTTCGCAGGTGGTGGAGTGAGTGAATTTTTAAGGTGGTGGATGGGGTGCCAATCAAGCGGGCTGCTTTGTCTTGGATGGTATCGAACTTCTTGTGTGTTGTTGGAGCTGCACTCATCCAGACAAGAGAGTATTCCATCACACTCCGGACTTGTGCCTTGTAGATGGTGGAAAGTCTTTGGGGAGTCAGGAGGTGAGACACTCGCTGCAGAATGCCCAGCCTCTGACCTGCTCTTGTTGCCACAGTATTTATGTGGCTGGTCCAGTTAAGTCTCTGGTCAATGGTGAGCCCCCAGGATATTGATGGTGGGGGATTCGGTGATGCTAAAGTCGTTGAATGTCAAGGGGCAGTGGTTAGATGCTCGCTTGTTGGAGATAGTTATTGCCTGGCACTTGTGTGGCGTGAATGTTACCTGCCACTTATCAGCCCAAGCTTCAATGTTGTCCAGCTCTTGCTGCATGCAGGCATGGACTGCTTCTTTATCTGAGGAGTTGTGAATGGCACTGAACACTGTGCAGTCATCAGCAAACATCCCCACTTCTGATCATATGATGGAGGGAAGGTCATTGATGAAGCAGCTGAAGATGGTTGGGCCTAGGACACTGCCCTGAGGAACTCCTGCAGTGATGTCCTGGGGCTGTGATGATTGACCTCCAACCACCACAACCATCTTCCTTTGTGCTAGGTATGACTCCAGCCAGTGGTGAGATTTCCCCCCGATTCCCATTGACTTCAGTTTTACTAGGGCTCCTTGATGCCACACTCGGTCAAATGCTGCCTTGATGTCAAGGGCAGTCACTCTCACCTCACCTCTGGAATTCAGCTTTTTTGTCCATGTTTGGACCAAGGCTGTAATGAGGTCTGGCGCCGAGTGGACCTGACTGAAGCCAAACTGGGCATCAGTGAGCAGGTTACTGGTGAGTAAGTGCTGCTTGATAGCGCTGTCGACGACACCTTCCATCACTTTGCTGATGATTGAGAGTAGACTGATGGGGCGGGGTAATTGGCCGGATTGGATTTGTCCTGCTTTTTGAGGACAGGACATACCTGGGCAGTTTTCCACATTATCGGATAGATGCCAGTGTTACAGCTGTACTGGAACAGCTTGACTAGAGGCGCGGCTCGTTCTGGAGCACAAGTCTTCAGCACAACAGCCAGGATGTTGTTGGGGCCCACAGCCTTTGCTGTATCCAGTGCGCTCAGCCATTTCTTGATATGGTGCAGAGTGAATCGAATTGGCTGAAGTCTGACTTCTGTGATGGTGGGGACCTCAGGTGAAAGCCTATACGGATAATCCACTCAGCAATTCACAGAATCACAGAATCACAGAATCACCACAGTGCAGATAGAGGCCATTTCGGCCCATCGAGCCTGCACCGACACATATCCCACCCTATCCCCGTAATCCCACGTATTTAATCCCCTAACACTAAGGGTCAATTTATCATAGCCAAATCAACCTAATCCGCACATCTTTGGACTGTGGGAGGAAACCAGGGCACCCGGAGGAAACCCACGCAGACACAGGGAGAATGTGCAAACTCCACACAGACAGTCGCCCGAGGCTGGATTTGAACCCGGGTCCCTGGTGCTGTGAGGCAACAGTGCTAACCACTACGCCACCGTGCTGAAGATGGTTACAAACGCTTCAGCTTTGCCTCTTGCACTTGTGTGCTGGGCTCCACTATCATTGAGGATGGGGATATTCAAGGAGCTTCCTCCTCCTGTTAGTTGTTTAATGGTCCATCGCCATTCATGACTGGATGTGGCAGGACTGCAGAGCTTTGATCTGATCCATTGATTGCTGGATTGCTTAGCTCTGTCTATAGCATGCTGCTTCCGCCTTTTAGCATACAAGTAGTCCTGTGTTGCAGCTTCCCCCGGTTGGCACTGCATTTTTAGGCACACTCTTCTACACTCCTTATTGAACCAGGGTTGGTCCCCTGGCTTGATGGTAATGGTAGAGTGAGGGATATGCTGGGCCATGAGGTTACAGATTGTGGTGGAATGCAATTCTGCTGCTACTGATGGCCCACAGCGCCTCATGGATGCACAGTTTTGAGCTGCTAGATCTGTTCTGAATCTATTCCATTTAGCACGGTGGTAGTGCCACACAACACGATGGAGGGTGTCCTCATTGTAAAGATGGGACTTCGTCTCCACAATGAATGTGCGGTGGTCACTGCTATCAATGCTGTTAAGGACAGATGCATCTGCGACAGGTAGATTGGTGAAGACGAGGTCAAGTAGGTTTTTCCCTCGTGTTGGTACCAATTGTTGCAGGCCCAGTCTGGCATCTATGTCCTTCAGGACTCGGCCAGGTCGGTCAGTAGTGGTGCTACCGAGCCACTCTTGGTGATGGACATTGAAGTTCCCCCATCCAGAGTACATTCTGTGCCCTTGCTACTCTCAGTGCTTCTTCCAAGTAGTGTTCAACATGGAGGAGTACTGATTCATCAGCTGAGGGAGGGCGGTAGGTGGTAATCAGCAGGAGGTTTCCTTGCCCATGCTTGTGCTGAAGCCATGAGACTTCATGAGTTCTGGAGTAAATATTGAGGACTCCCCGGGCCACTCCTTCCTGACTGTATACCACTGTGCCGCCACCCCTGGTGGGTCTAACCTGCCGGTGGGACAGGACATTGCCAGGGATGGTAATGGAGGAGGTTGGGTCATTTCTGTGGAGGTTCTCCGAATCATCTTCCATAACTTTGGCAGAAGGTCAGGGAATCCCTGCAGAAACTCTGCCCCCACTATATTTATGCCATAAATGAGGACAGTAAGGTCAAAGACCAAAACATATCTGCTGAAAATATTCAGCCAAATAAGTGAAGCTTTTAACTAAAATGCGGCGTGTCTTAGAACAGTATTTACTAATCTACTTGTAACACAGGTGAACATTCATGATGATACAGGGAGTCTTATAACTATCTTTGGAAAAAGAAACTATCCGAGATTACTAGCAAAAATTATAAAAAAACAAAATGGGTATTTTTTAGCATAGAGCTGTTGTAGAGAGCTGTGCAGGTGAAGAGCTTTAAGGCTAAGGGCGGGAGTGAAGCCTTAAAAATTATCCCAAGTTAGTTATTATTTAGCCTTGGAATACTAGAGGTGATACGTTTAATGAAAAATTCTCAAACTTAAACAGCATTGAGTCACATTCTGAAACTATTTTATGCATGAAGCAACCATGCAATAGCTGACCTTCATTTCATCATGTCTCCTGTACAGACTACCCACAGTTCTTTTTGATTCCTTACATTCCTATATATGTTCCTACCACCTGGAGATGACTTCCACTAGATGCTGCTGCAGTACATGGGACATATAAATATATGACAGCGCTCAAAAACCCAATTTTTGCATTTTTCTTTTCGCCCAAGTTAGTATCATCAACTACCCTTAACAATCATACAGTAATGGATAAAGAACGGGAAAATCACGTATGGCTCTCTCCTCCCCTCAGTGCTGTACCATTGGAAGCACAGCTCACCTGCTCTTGGCCTTTCTGTGAATCTGTTCCAAATCTCAGGCAGGGAGTCATTTGAATATTAGGGGTGGACACCTGTACCAACAGCTGTGCAATTGGGGTGTCTGCTCCACAGACCCAGTGAGATTTTGCATCAGCATCTAGCTATTCTGTTGGGACTGGGGGGGGGGGGAAGGGATATATGTCAGTATGATCTTAGTTGTTCAGTTGCCAGAAATGTACTCAAAGCTGCTCCCTCACTGTCTCTAGAAAGAAATTGATCTGTCTTGAAATGATTGCCGTTTGGAAACATTGTAGGCTCCACTTTCAGTCCTGTACAGCAAGTGCATCTGTTTCATGCAGCTGTACTTACCACTGGGCGTAGAACCGGCAGGGATTCCAGGGGAACCTGGCGTCCCACCAGTCATAGCTGCTAAGTGACATCATTGTGGGAGGGGAGGGCGGGAGTGGACACAAGTGGATGGAAGAAGCGCCGGCCCCCTCCTTTAAAATTTGTGATTGCAGCCAGAAAAGGGGCGGAAATAGTTTCCACCCCAAATTTCAGGCCCTCCACTTCCACTGCAGTGGATTTCCAGGCTCAGGTGTTTACCTTATGATTACATAGTTCAAATTGCCAGAGTAAAAATCTATATGGCGGACTGTTGTGCGCAACAACCTAATGGGGCCAGTTTCCCTGGTAACCATTACAGATTTCATGATCAATTCAGTTTTTTACATTAATTGTATGTTCTCAAAGTTATACTGTGATGCGCCATCAATTACTCAAAAGACTGAGGTTGAGCGAGTAACAATCAGGCTTTTATTAACTAAAGAATGAAGGTCTTGTCTCGAGTGGTCGACCCGTCCAGAATACTAAGGGACTGGGAGGTAGTCACTTATATACCTGGAATAGTGGGAGGAGTCAGCCGAGGCATGTCCAGACCTGTACCTAGTGGAATACACATACACATACAGACAGGTATGACAGTGGTTTACCACATACTGATAATGTATCCTGTATGAACTAAACAATAAAAGTTATCAATAACAACAGAAAATGCTGGAAAAACTCAGCAGGCCAGGCAACATCTGTGGAGAGAAATTAGAGGCAACGTTTCGGGTCCAAACCCTTTATCAAGACTAAAGAGGCACAGGGAATGAAATAGATTAAGAGGCCGGGCTGGGAGAGAACAAAAGAGAAGAGACATTAAGATGTATTCAAAACGAGACGAGATGGTGATAGGACTAGTGGAGACAAAAGACGGCTCTAGATTAGGTGTGAAATGCGCTGGCAGAATGGGAGACAGCTGCCATGTGGGAGAGAGAAAAAAAAGGAAAGGGGTGGGGGGAAAAACCAAAACAAAGGAGTGGATAAAAAAAAATGTAATGGGGGCCGAGGTTATGATCTGAAATTGTTGAACTCGATATTGAGTCCGGAAGGCTGTAAAGTGCCTAATCGGAAGATGAGGTGCTGTTCCTCGAATTTACGTTGAGCTTCCGTGGAACAATGCAAGAGACCAAGGATGGTGAGGTCCGAGTGGGAATGGGGCGGTGAATTAAAATGACAGGCGACCGGAAGCTCGGGGTCACCCTTACGGACTGAACGGAGGTGTTCTGCAAAGTGGTCACCCAATCTGCATTTGGTCTCCCCAATGTAGAGGAGACCGCATTGTGAGCAGTGAATACAGTATACTAGATTGCAAGAAGTACAAGTAAATCGCTGTTTCACCTGGAAGGTGTGTTTGGGGCCCTGGACAGTGGGAAGGGGGGAGGTATAAGGGCAGGTGTTACATCTCCTGCGCTTGCACGGGAAGGTGCCAGGCGAAGGGGAAGGGGTGCTGGGGGTGATAGAGGAGTGGTCCAGGGTGTCTCGGAGGGAGCGGTCCCTACGGAATGCTGAAAGGGGAGGGGAGGGGAAGATGCTTTTGGTGGTGGGATCACTTTGGAGGTGGCGGAGGATGATCCGTTGAATGTGGAGGCTGGTGGGGTGAAAGGTGAGGACAAGGAGAACCCTATTGTGGTTCCGGGAGGGAGGGGCAGGAATGAGGGCAGAAGTGCGGGAGATAGAACGGACATGGTCGAGGGCCGTGTCAACCACGGCAGAGGGGAATCCTCAGTTGAGGAAAAAGGAAGACATGTCGGAAGGTGGCATCGTCGGAGCAGTTGCGGCGGAGACGGAGAAATTGGGAGAATGGAATAGAGTCCTTACAGGAGGTGGGGTGGGAGGAAGTGTAGTCCAGGTAGCTGTGGGAGTCAGTGGGCTTGTAGTGAATATTGGTCAATAACCTATCCCCAGAGATGGAGACGGAGAAGTCGAGGAAGGGAAGGGAAGAGTCAGAGATGGACCATGTGAAGGTAAGGGAAGGGTGGAAATTGGAGGCAAAGTGAATGAAATTGTCTAGTTCAGGGCGAGAGCAGGAAACGGCACCGATACAGTCAACAATGTATCGGAAAAAGAGGTGAGGGAGGGGACCCGAGTCGGACTGGAACAAAGAGTGTTCCACATATCCCACGAAAAGGCAGGCATAGCTAGGACCCATGCGGGTACCCATAGCAACACCTTTGATTTGGAGGAAATGAGTGGAGTTAAAGGAGAAGTTGTTCAATGTGAGAACAACTTCAGCCAGGAGGAGGAGGGTAGTGGTGGATGGGGACTGGTCGGGCCTCTGTTCAAGGAAGAAGTGGAGCGCCCTCAGGCCATCCTGGTGGGGGATGGAGGTGTAGAGGGATTGTGCGTCCATGGTGAAAAGGAAGTGGTTGGGGCCAGGAAACTGGAAACTGTTAAAGTGGCGGAGGGCATCTGAAGAGTCGCAGATATAGGTGGAAAGAGACTGGACAAGGGGAGAAAAGACAGTGTCGAGATAGGAAGAGATAAATTCCGTGGGGCAAGAACAGGCTAAAATGATGGGTCTACCAGGGCAGTCCTGTTTGTGGATCTTGGGAAGGAGGTAGAAGCGGGCTGTGCGGGGTTGGGGAACTATGAGGTTGGTGGCCATGGGGGGAAGATCTCCAGAGGAGATGAGGTCAGTGACTGTCTTGGAAACGATGGTTTGATGTTTGGTAGTGGGGTCATGGTCCAGGTTGTGGTAGGAGGAGGTGTCGGGGAGTTGGCGTTCAGCTTCCGCTAGCTAGAGGTCAGTTCGCCAAACAACAACAGCACCACCCTTGTCAGCAGGTTTAATGACAATGTCTTCTTCCTTGAACAGAGGCCCGACCAGTCCCCATCCACCACTACCCTCCTCCGCCTGCTGAACTTGTTCTCACATTGAACAACTTCTCCTTTAACTCCACTCATTTCCTCCAAATCAAAGGTGTTGCTATGGGTACCCGCATGGGTCCTAGCTATACCTGCCTTTTCGTGGGATATGTGGAACACTCTTTGTTCCAGTCCTACTCGGGTCCCCTCCCTCACCTCTTTTTCCGATACATTGATGACTGTATCGGTGCCGTTTCCTGCTCTCGCCCTGAACTAGTCAATTTCATTCACTTTGACTCCAATTTCCACCCTTCCCTCACCTTCACATGGTCCATCTCTGACTCTTTCCTTCCCTTCCTCGACTTCTCCGTCTCCATCTCTGGGGATAGGTTATTGACCAATATTCACTACAAGCCCACTGACTCCCACAGCTACCTGGACTACACTTCCTCCCACCCCGCCGCCTGTAAGGACTCTATTCCATTCTCCTAGTTTCTCCATCTCCGCTGCATCTGCTCCGACGATGCCACCTTCCACACCAGTGCTTCCGACATGTCATCCTTTTTCCTCAACCGAGGATTCCCCTCTACCGTGGTTGACACGGCCCTCGACCGTGTCCATTCTATCTCCCGTGCTTCTGCTTTCACCCCTGCCCCTCCCTCCCGGAACCACGATAGGGTTCCCCTTGTGCTCACCTTTCAACCCACCAGCCTCCACATTCAACGGATCGTCCTCCGCCATTTCCGCCACCTCCAAAGTGATCCCACCACCAAACGCATCTTCTCCTCCTCTCCCCTTTCAGCATTCCGTAGGGACCGCTCCCTCCGAGACACCCTAGTCCACTCCTCTATCACCCCCAGCACCCCTTCCCCTTCGCCTGGCACCTTCCCGTGCAAGCGCAGGAGATGTAACACCTGCCCTTATACCTCCCCCCTTCCCACTGTCCAGGGCCCCAAACACACCTTCCAGGTGAAACAGCGATTTACTTGTACTTCTTGCAATCTAGTATACTGTATTCGCTGCTCACAATGCGGTCTCCTCTACATTGGGGAGACCAAACGTAGATTGGGTGACCGCTTTGCGGAACACCTCCATTCAGTCCGTAAGGGTGACCCCGAGCTTCCGGTCGCCTGTCATTTTAATTCACTGCCCCATTCCCACTCGGACCTCACCGTCCTTGGCCTCTTGCATTGTTCCATGGAAGCTCAACGTAAACTCGAGGAACAGCACCTCATCTTCCGATTAGGCACTTTACAGCCTTCCGGACTCAATATCGAGTTCAACAATTTCAGATCATAACCTCGGCCCCCATTACATTTTCACTTATTTTTTTTATCCATACCTTTGTTTTGGTTTCCCCCCCCTTTCCTTTTTTTTCTCTCTCCCACATGGCAGCTGTCTCCCATTCTGCCAGCGCATTTCACACCTAATCTAGAGCCGTCTTTTGTCTCCACTAGTCCTATCACCATCTCGTCTCGTTTTGAATACCTCTTACTGTCTCTTCTTCTCATTTGTTCTCTTCCAGCCGGCCTTTTAATCTATTTCATTCCCTGTGCCTCTTTAGTCTTGATAAAGGGTTTTGACCCGAAACGTTGACTCTAATTTCTCTCCATGGATGTTGCCTGGCCTGCTGAGTTTTTCCAGCATTTTCTGTTGTTATTTCGGATTACCAGCATCTGCAGTATTTTGCTATAATAAATGTTCTCATTTTAATTGCACTGTAAACTAATTTATCTGGATTTTATTTTTAAATTTTCACAAATTTATGTGTTACCTTTGTGAAAACAATGCTCTCTCTAAAATAAATGTTATTTTATTTACCTCAATTGTGCTATAGACAAATTGTTCACTCTTTCTGCTAAATGGCACTAAACTGCTTGGTCAGGGACCAAATAAGAATACTCTGCTTTTTTACACCCAGTTCTAGAGCCATCTAAAAGAGGCAAAAATAAACACGGAAAATCATTAAAACTAATTACTCTCTCATGTGGTAAACAGCCGACATGATAAAAACACAAAAGCGTTGCATGTCCAAATACTTTATCAATCGATCTGACTTCCTTTTTCCGGAGTCTTGCCAATTCTGAACTGGAATGCTAGATTTTCCGTCTCAGGTCAGGAGAAAAAGCAGACACTGGCTCACCCATTTAAACTGTACCTCCTGCAGGCCAATTATAAAATGAACTGATGGCAGCAGCAAAGGAAGCTGCAGCACAAACTCTTCCATCCACCCGGCTCTCAGAAGATGCATCATGACAAGTGCATTGTGAAGGGGGAAAAAAAACATGCAATGAGGCAAAAAAAAGGCAAAAGTAATTAAAAAAAAATATTTTCTTTATTTCATTTCATTGTACCTCTGAAAGGTACAAATTCCAGCATCAGGTCATATTGTAGATACAATGACACAGGTAAATAATTGATAGATAAATGAGCTCGGCACCGTTCTCACTATCAGTTTTAGTAATGCATTGCTCAAACTGAAATGTCAGGTCATTAAAGTCTTCTGATCGACAGATTTAAACACAACATTGCCCCGTTCCTTTTTAAGTGTAAATACATACTAGTTTCTTGCTGTTACATGGCACCGATGTTTGATAAACGTGGAGGACTGGGATACTTTAGTCAAATGCCATTATGTCACTCCTATTGTGTGGCATCCCAGGAGGGGCAAGTGTTGAAGGCATGTGAATCAATCTGAGTAAGTGCCTTGAACTGATTGGCTAACCATGTATTGTAATAATCCTACAACAGCAAGTCGTCAGGGTTGGCCAGTGGTCCACAGGACAGACTTGGCTGGTATCAGATTTGCATGCTCAGTCAGTAACTCACGTCTCTGGCAGATCTGTCTGGAAAAAGTAAGTCTCTTTATCTCCCACTTCCAATGACATCAATTGCTTTACAGTAATTTCTTTTCTATTGCTGTCACTGCAGTTTGTCATAGTTTACAGCAGTACAAATTGCAAGAATTGCCTCCAATGTGTTCCAGTTAAACGGATGCATGTCATGAGGTTACACAGCTCGAGTACAGTGATTCCATGTTCATAAAACAAGAAAAAATCTTAAGAACAGTAAAGCAAATTTAACCAAAGTTCAAAGTTGCCATTCTGCACTAGTATGGGGCCTGTCTTCTATACTGTCTGCTGCTACTGAATAGGCACAAGTGTATTGTTGGGAATAAAAGCAATTAACATCAACTTTGCTATCTTTACAAGGGAGTGCAGCTGTCCATCTACAGATGAGCTACTGCTCCAGCTGTAAATATAGTTCCTATCAAGAGTCAAGTTTTCTGTTCACTGTTTTTGGAAAGATGTGTAGGTTTTAATAAATTAAATAAAGATATACTTGCATCCTGCAGCACCTTATGTCATCAAAATGCATCAAAGCATTTCACACAATTAATTTCTTTTGGAGTGCGATGACTGTTGTGTAAGATAAAAAGGTGCAGAAAGTAAACACAGTAATGAAGAACACAGAAGAGAAGATATGGCTAATGTTCCTGACAACATCCATCTATATACCACTTCTAACATATTAATAATTGAGAAATTTGGGGCCTGTTTCATTAAACTGTTGTGTACTTAGCTCATCCCTTACTGAGATATAAAAGGTTAAGTCGTAAATGATACTGGCCTGGAATTTTCTCGTAGCTGCTGTCACTCTGCCAAAACTTCACCGGAAACGTGGTGGAAAATTAATTTACATGCATAAACGGGGTTTCTGCTCCACTTCCAACAAAGTTGTGGTAGTGGGCCAGGAACAGCTCTGAGGATATTCCGAGCCATCATGTTTATTAAATTTTCCATAAATTATGAGATTATTAGTACTTGCATGAATAGATAAAAATCAGACAATTTATGTATCAAAAGTATTCATATTTTAAGAAAATATTAGATATTATTCACCAATTGTGGTCAAATTTTATAGCCTGAAATTTGCACTGTTATTCATGTTCAGATCAAATTCATCTGTCTGCTATTTTAATGGAGCACTATCCTGTTTATTTTAAAACATTCATATAATATCAAGCTGCATAATTTCCAGCCTCATAAGTTTTGTTATCTATGTTTTTTCTCTTGCTTTAAGCGATGGACTGTTGATTCTCATACCATTTTAATTGTCAGCAGCTGCTGAGATTTTAGTCTTCCGAAATACTTTTCATGGAGCCAAGAAAATAAGAGAGTGTTGAATGATTTCTCATGTATCAGACCATTACCTTTTATGCATATTGTACAAGTACACAAGAGGCTAGAAATGACTGTTGGAGATAATAGCAGGTGAATGATTGATATGTTCGTATAGCATTCCTTTCTCCACTATTTTAATGTAGGTGTTAAACTGTTCAAAATAAATAGGTTAATGCCTCAGTGAATATTCATCCACTATTATCCCTAAGAAGCACCTTTTTGACTCTAATTAAAATACAGTTAACATGGGAAAGGAGCTGTAATGTTCATGTTTAAGAACTATGGTAATATTTATTTGTACCATGTCTCATTATTGAGAGTGATCTCAACAACAACAACTTGTATTTATATAGCAGCTTTAACATAGTAAAATGTCCCAAGGTACTTCACAGGAGCGTTATCAAACAAAATTTGACACCAAGCCACATAAGGAGATAACAGGGCAGATGAGTAAAAGCTTGGTCAAAGAGATAAGTTTTAAGGAGTGCGTTAAAGAAGTAAAGAGAGGTAGAGAGTCAGAGAGCTTTAGGGAGGGAATTCCAGAACATAGGGCCTTGGCAGCTGAAGGCACAGCCGACAATGGTGGAGCGATTAAAATTGGGGATGCTTAAGAGGACAAAATTGGAGGATCGCAGATATCTGAGGGTTGTAGGGCTGGAGGAGATTATGGAGATAGGGAGAGGCGATGCCATGGAGGGATTTTAAAACACTAAATTGATTCCTGGGATGAGAGGGTTATACTATGAGGAGAGATTGAGCAGATTGGGATTATACCCTCTGGAGTTTAGAAGAATGAGAGGTGATCTCATTGAAACATAATGTTCTGAGGGGGATTGACAGGGTAGATGCTGAAAGGATGTTTCCCCTGGCTGGAGAGTCTAGAGCTAGGGGGCATAGTCTCAGGATAAGGGGTCGGCCATTTAAGACTGAGATGAGGAGGAATTTCTTCACTCAGAGGGTTGTGAAACTTTGGAATTCTCTACCCCAAAGTTGCTGTGGATGGTGAATCATTGAGTATATTCAAGGCTGAGATAGACTGTAGGGGAATCAAGGGATATGGAGATCGAGCGGGAAAGTGGAGTTGAGGTCGAAGATCAGGCATGATCTTATTGAATGGCGGAGCAGGCTTGAGGGGTTGTATAGCTAACTCATGCTTCTAATTCTTATATTCTTATGAGAATTTTAAAATTGAGACGTTGCTTAACCGGGAGCCAATGTAGGTCAGCTAACCTGGGGTGATAGGTGAATGGGACATGGTGCGAGTTAGGACACGGGCAGCAGAGTTTTGGATGATCTCAATTTTATGGAGGGTAGAATGTGGGAGGCCAGCCAGAAGCGCATTGGAATAGTCAAGTCTAGAGGTAACAAAGGCATGGATGAAGGTTTCAGCAGCAGATGAGCTGAGGCAGGGGCGGAGTCGGGTGATGTTACGAAGGTGGAAATAGGCAGTCTTAGTGATGGCGCGTATATTTGGTTGGAAGCTCATCTCGGGGTCAAATATGACACCAAGGTTGTTAACAGTCTGGTTCAACCTCAGAAACTTGCCAGCAGGAGAGATGGAGTCGGTGGCTTCAGTCTTCCCAATATTTAGTTGGAGAAAATTTGTGTTCATCCAGTACTGGATGTCGGAAAGCAATTTAGAGACAGTGGAGGGGTCGAGAGAGGTGGTGGTGAGGTAGAGCTGGGTGTCATCAGTGTATGTGGAAACTGGCACTGTGTTTTCGGATGATGTCACTTAGGGGGAGCAAGTAGATCAGAAATAGGAGGGGGCCACGGATAGATCCTTGGGGGATGCTAGAGTTAACGATGTGGGAGTGGGAAGAGAAGCCATTGCAGGTGATTTTCTGGCTACAACTGGATAGATAAGAATGGAACCAGGCGAGTGCAGTCCCACCCAGCTGGATGACAGTGGAGAAGCGTTGGAGGAGGATGGAGTGGTCAAATGTGTCAAAGGCTGCAGACAGGTCGAGAAGGATGAGGAGGGATAATTTGGCTCTCATATACGAGCGCCAAAATAATCCAGGTTAAGGAAGTCAAAAACGATCCAAAAATGTTAATAGTAGCCAACAGACGTAAGCTCGAGGAACAGCACCTCATCTTTCGATTGGGCACTTTGCAGCCTGCCAGACTCAACATTGAGTTCAACAATTTCAGATAATTATCCCTGCCCCCATTTTTCATGCAGTATGATTTTTGCCATTCCCATTTGCAACATTTTATCTTTCCTGCCTCTTACAAAAGTACAGGATGTTCTTTCTATTTCTTCCTCCCCTCCTAACGCCCCCGCCCCCCCCCCCCCCCCGCTGTCTCTGCACCTGCTTAATATCTGTTACATCTCCAGCTTTTTCCAGTTCTGATGAAGGGTCCCAGACCTGAAACGTTAACTCTGTTTCTCTCTCCACGGATGCTGCCTGGCCTGCTGAGTATTTCCAGCATTTTCTGTTGTTATTTCAGATGATTGTGGGTTATGGTTTTGTCAAGGATAAACTGATTGTTGCAAACAAATGACTAATTCCAAATTCCACTATCTATTGTCTTTTTTTGTTAGGTTGGTAGTTCCTTGAAGACTCCTCATATTAGATTTTGTATGTTCAGTGTTTCAATAGATAGGCATTGAAGCACTGTCATTAACTTTTACAAGTTAAGGAACATCTAAAATCTATATAGCGATGCAAATCAGTTAATTGCATGTATGGCAAAGGACATACGAATTGGTGAACCAATAGAATAGAATATTAGCAGATGCTTTTTAAAGCGATAACCAGGTTCCTCGCCAGCACAGGGTTGGGGGGGATGGTGTGGGCGGGGCAGGGGTGCAGCGAATTATCAACATGTCCAGTGGATGGTTTTAGATAAAAGCCTGTAAATTACTGTCAGCATGGTTATCAAAAGAATTCTTTGCATATTTGTATCTAATTTCCCCTCTCCATTACCTTAACCAGTTTGTTTTAATTGGGTTAATGCCTCCAGTAGAATAGTGGAGAGAGAAGATTGACATAAGCACATTAACCATATGTGCGATAACATTGTCAACAGTAAATTCTAGCCTATCGTCTTCAGACACCGCCACAAACTCTGTACTCTCACCATTGTTTCCACTCCTCGCCCTAGCCATTGTCTCAGATTGAACCAGACTGTTCACAATCTTAGCATCCTATTCGATCCCGAGGTGAGATTTTGATTCCATATGCTCTCCATCACAAAGACTGCCTACTTCCACCCCTGTAGCATTGCTCGTCTCAGCCCAACTGCCACCGTAACCCTCATCCATGCCTCTATCACCTCCAGACTCGACTGTTCACAATCTTAGCATCCTATTCGATCCCGAGGTGAGATTTTGATTCCATATGCTCTCCATCACAACATGGAGAGCATAATTTCAGAAGGCTTTCGATAAGGTCCCACATAAGAGATTAGCGTGCAAAATTAAGGCACATGGGATTGGGGGCAAGGTATTGACTTGGATAGAGAACTGGTTGGCGGACAGAAAGCAAAGAGTTGGAATAAACAGGTCGCTTTCCGAGTGGCAGGCAGTGACTAGTGGGGTACCGCAAGGATCGGTCCTAGGACCCCAGCTGTTCACAATATATATTAATGATCTGGACGAGGGAATTGGATGTAATATCTCCAAATTTGCAGATGACACAAAGCTGGGTGAGAGGGTAAGCTGTGAGGAGGATGTCATGAAACTCCAGTACGATTTGGACAGGTTGGGTGATTGGGCAGAAACATGGCAAATGCACTATAATGTGGATAAATGTGAGGTTATCCACTTTGGTGGCAAAAACAGGAAGGCAGATTATTATTTGAATGGCAATAGATTGACAGAAGAGGAAGTGCAAAGAGACCTGGGTGTTATCGTGTACCAGTCGCTGAAGGTAAGTATGCAGGTGCAGCAGGCGGTTAAGAAGGCAAATGGTATGTTGGCCTTCGTAGCAAGAGGGTTCGAGTACAGGAACAAGGATGTCTTGCTACAGTTGTACAGGGCCTTGGTGAGACTGCACCTTGAGTATTGTGTGCAGTTTTGGTCACCTTACCTGAGGAAGGACGTTCTTGCCATGGAGGGAGTGCAGCGAAGATTCACCAGGCTGATACCTGGGATGGCAGGAATGACGTAGGAGGAGAGATTGTGTCGATTGGGCTTATACTCACTGGAGTTTAGAAGATTGAGAGGGGATCTCATCGAAACCTATAAAATTCTGTCAGGTCTGGACAGACTAGATGCAGGAAGGATGTTTCTGATGGCCGGGGAGTCCAGAACCAGGGGTCATAGTGTAAGGATAAGGGGTAAGCCATTTAGGACTGAAATGAGGAGGAATTTCTTCAACCAGAGAGTGGTGAAACTGTGGAATTCTCTGCCACAGAGGGCGGTGGAGGCCAGTTCATTAAATATATTCAAGAAAGAGTTGGATATATTTCTTGAGGCTAAAGGGATCAAGGGATATGGGGAGAAGGCAGGGACAGGGTACTGAAATTGAATGATCAGCCATGACCTCATTGAATGGCGGAGCAGGCTCGAAGGGCCGAATGGCCTACTCCTGCTCCTATCTTCTATGTTTCTATGCTCTCCTGGCCAGCCTTCCATTCTCGACCCTCTGTAAACTTCAGCTCATCCAAAACTCTGCTGCCCCTTTCCTTTCCCACACCAAGTCCTGCTCACCCATCACGCCTGTCCTTTAAGGCCTACATTGGGTCCCACTCCTCAATGCCTCAAATTTAAAATTCTCATCCTTGTGTTTAATTTCCTTCATGGTTTCGCTCCAGTCCCTAACTCTGTAACCTACTTCAGCCCTACAACCCACCCCAAAATCTGTGTTCCTCTAACTCTGGCCTTTTATGCACCCCCCCGTCATTTCTTTTCCCCACCATTGGCATCGTGCCTTCAGTCATCTAGGCTCCACACTCCATAACTCACTTTCTGAACTCTTTTGCCTCTTCACTTTCCTCTCTGCATTTAAGGCTCTCCTTATTATAATTGAAGAACACTATAATTGTAATATGTCCTCCACAACTTATCTAGTTACACGAGAACACAAACGCCAAAAAAAAAAGGCTGAACTTGCACAAGACCTTACTTAGGCTGCAGTTGGATTTTTGTGCAGTTTTAGGCATCCCATTATAGGAAGGATATAAAAGAAATGCAAAGGGTACAGTGTGGCGGAGCCACCAAAGGACTCAGAGCGGTTGTACATAATTCCTTTAACAGCAATGTAGTTACTGTCTGTGCCTGTACCTTTAGTTACACTGTTTGACTGTACAATGTCTAGTTACCTTTACAGTGCGGTTTCAACGTGATGACGTCATGCCGTTAGTCACGTGATGCCCCAAAGGCGGGAAGAACGTGATGACGTCATGACATCAGTCTTCTGACTAGAGGATCAGTCCTCGTGGAGCCCTCAAGGAGAGTAGACCTGTAATTGATGTGTTCTAGCAGTTTCCAGTTTAAACTTGTTTTGGTTTGTTAAAGTCCATTGTTTTAATTGCCTGAGTCGAACTCAGTCTTTTTGATAAGAACCTCCATTCCTACATTGGTGACCCCGAATTCTACAAACGATTTTCGTGGAAGATTCAACATGGACACGAACGCCGTCACGCTGAAACTGCCACAGTTCTGGGAGCAACAACCAGACGCTTGGTTTATCCAGGCTGAAGCCCAGTTCGCCATTAGGAACATCGTCGCAGATCAGACCCATTATTATTACGTGGTCTCCGCCCTCGACAGCGCAACTGCATCACGGATCTTCAGCCTCCTCGGTAGTCCTCCGACTGACAGCAAGTATGATGCAATTAAGGCGCGGTTGCTTCAGGTTTTCGGGCTCTCAATGTCGGAGCGCACTCGCCGGCTCATCACGCTGCCCGGCCTCGGGGACTCCAAACCGTCCGAGCTCATGAGCCAAATGCTCACGCTGTTAGGTGCCGAACCAGAATGTTTCCTCTTCCGGGAGCTTTTCCTCTATCAAATGCCTGAACAGGTTCAGGCTGCCCTAGCCAGATCTGACATTACAGACTGCGCCGAGCTTGCGGCCGAAGCCGATAAGATTTTCACAGTTACCCAGCAGTGCTGCACGGCCACGAGGCACCCATCCCCCACAGATGCGGTTCCAGCTCCTCCTACAGCAGACTGGTGCTCCTACCATACCCGTTTTGGCGTGAAAGCACGATGCTGCTGTTCCCCCTGCAGTTTTTCGCCCCCCCAAAAAAACAAGAAAGCGCAGGCGGTGTCCCTGGCAACGGATGACCAGGTCTAACGGGCGTTCCGCGGTGGCGATGGCCATCGGATCTACGGGGAAACTCCTTTATATCACTGATTCCCTCTCAGGCCGCCATTTTCTTTGTGACACCGGGGCGCAGTGTAGCATTCTACCTGCGTCGAAGCTCGACATGCAGACTAGGAACCTCGGTTTTTCCCTTGTAGCGGCTAATGGCGCAGCAATTCGAACTTTCCGAAAGCGGCGGGTCGAAGTCTGTTTCGGCAGTCAGCGCTTCTTTTGGGAATTCGTCACGGCCACAGTCTCACAGGCTATCCTAGGGGCGGATTTTCTGTGTGCCAACAGCCTCCTCGTCGATGTCCGGCACCGCCGGCTGATCAACGCGGCCACCTTCCACTCGATTCCGTGCTGCCACGGTACCTCCGTGTCACGCTCCATTGCCTGTGCTTTCCCTCCTCCAGATGACTTCACACGGCTCCTCGGGCATTTCCGGAGCTGACAAGGCCCACCTTCTCCTCTTCGGCAAAGAAGCATGGTGTTGAACATCACATCACCACTACTGGCTCCCCGGTTTATGTGCAGGCTAGAAGGCTCGAACCCGGCAAGCTCGCGGCTGCGAAGGCGGAGTTCGACACGATGGAGTGGCTCGGGATCATTCGGCGATCCAGTAGTCCCTGGTCCTCGCCTTTCCACATTGTGCCAAAACCAGGCGGCGGCTGGCGGTCATGCGGTGACTACCGACGCCTCAACGACGCCACCACTCCGGATCGGTACCCGATTCTGCATATCCAGGATTTCTCGGCCCATTTGGCAGGAAATTCTATCTTCTCCAAGGTCGACCTCATCCGTGGATATCACCAGGTTCCAGTGCACCCACAAGACATCCCGAAAACTGCAGTCATCGCCCCTTTTGGCCTCTTTGAGTTCCTGCGGATGCCGTTTGGCTTAAAGAATGCAGCACAGGTGTTCCAGCGTTTAATGGACTCCGTTCTTCGTGACCTGCGTTTCATCTTCGTCGACCTTGATGACATTGTCATCGCCAGTGCCAGCAAGGAGGAGCACATCTCCCATTTGCGTTCCCTCTTTACGTGCCTCAGCCAACACAGTTTAATCATCAACCCGGCCAAGTGCCAGTTTGGCCTGCAACAGATCGATTTCCTGGGACATCGCATAACATCGGATGGCGCCATCCCTTTGATGACGAAGGTTGAAGCGGTTACCTCTTTCCCGCGGCCGTCGACAGTCAAGGCCTTGCAGGCGTTCCTGGGGATGGTCAACTTCTACCACTGTTTTGTCCCCAAGGCGGCTCAACTCATGCAACCTTTGTTCGGAGCCCTCAAGGGCAAGTCCGGTAAAGATCCACTCAGCTGGACAGCCGAGATGGTCCAGGCGTTCGGTAACACCAAGAACGTTTTGGCCAACGCAACCATGCTGGCGCACCCACTTCCAGGTGCCACCATCGCTCTTACCACCGACGCGTCAGACTACGCCATCGGTGCAGTGCAAGAACAGTGGGTCAACGGCACGTGGCAACCGCTGGCGTTTTTCAGCCGTCAACTACGGAAGAATGAAAAAAAGTACAGCACCTTCGATCGGGAGCTACTGGCCCTTTTCCTCGCCATTCGCCATTTTCGGTTTTTATTGGAGGGGCGTCCCTTCACGGCTTTTGTCGACCACAAACCCCTTACGTTCGCCATGGCCAAGACAGCCGAACCGTGGTCCGCTCATCAACGTCACTTGACGTTCATTTCCGAATGTACCACGGACATTCAACATGTGTCTGGTAAGGACAACCTGGTGGCGGATTGCCTCTCCCGTGCGACGGTCCACGCGGTGCACCTGGGGATCGACTACGCCCTCATGGCTGCAGATCAGGCCTCAGACTCTGAGGTCCAATCATATAGAACCGTTCCCGCTAGCTTCCAAGCGACCGACATCATTTTCCAGGCCGCAGGTGCCATGCTCCTTTGCAACATCTCCATGGGCTTTCCTCGACCTATCGTGCCAGTCGCATGGCGCCGGAAGGTTTTTGATGCCATACACAGGTTGTCGCACCCTGGGATGAAGGCTTCCCAACGGCTTTTGTCGGCTAAGTTCGTCTGGAAAGGTATGCACCTCGATGTCCGTGACTGTGCTAATACCTGCGTCGTATGCCAGAAGGCCAAAGTCCAGCGTCATGTCAAAGCTCCAGTGGCTGTGTTCACTGTTCCGGAGCGTCATTTTGACCACGTGCATGTGGACCTTGTGGGGCCGCTTCCACCTTCTCAGGGTTATACTCATCTCCTCACCATAGTGGACCGCACCACTAGGTGGCCAGAGGCAATTCCTTTGGTTTCCACCACTTCGGCAGACGTCGCTAGAGCTTTCATCTCTTGTTGGGTTGCCCGTTTCGGGGTACCGGCGGACATCTCTTCTGACCGCGGGCCGCAATTTTCCTCGGAGCTTTGGAACGCTGTGGCTCAGGGGCTCGGCACCAAACTTCATCGCACCACCGCCTATCATCCACAGGTGAACGGCCTTTGCGAGCGATTCCACAGGTCGCTTAAAGCCTCTCTTCGGGCCAGTCTTCAAGGTGCAGAATGGGTGGACAGACTTCCATGGGTTCTTTTGGGTCTTCGTACAGCGCTCAAAGACGACCTACAATCGTCTTCAGCTGAACTCATCTATGGTCAGCCACTCCGAGTACCAGGGGATTTCCCCCCTTCTCCCATGGAGCCATGGTCCGCCTCCCAGCAACTCGTTCGCCACCAGGAAACGGCCAGATGCTTTGCTACGATACCTACGTCTAATCACGGTTTGCAGAACTCCTACGTGCCACCGGGACTGAAGAATGTGGAGTATGTATTCATCCGCCATGACGTTCACTGGGATCCGCTCAAGCCCCCTTACACTGGTCCTTTCTGCGTCATCGAGCCAGGAGACAAATCTGTTGAGTCTGTGTTTACAAGTGCAGTTATGATGAATAACAGGACACAGACAACAGAAGTAAGTAAACAGGTCTTTAGTGATTGAGGGTCAAGGCGGGAACTGAGGTACACTTGCTCCGCAGGGTTTATATACCGGTGTGGTCACCACCGGTACTACAATGTACAGGAGCCATTAAAAAGTAGTCCATCACTTTAAGGTATCCTCTTAAGGTAGTACAGGTTACATACACTACAAAATCCTTTTCGGTCGACGTCGGAGGGAAGCCGGATCACATCTCGGTGGACCGATTGAAGCCGGCTCACCTGGACCTGGACCACCCTGTCGTAGTTGCTCAACCACCCAAACGTGGCTGACTGCCCGCAGCCACCGCACCAGATCAACCAAAGCCGCCTGCCAACTCGACCGCGCTCGCCGCACCTGCTCAACCACAACCGACTGCCAACTCGACCACCGGTCATCAACTTCCTCCACCAGGGTATCGAAGTCGATCGGACAGGCTTGTCAGGCCTCCTCCTTGCCTCACTTTTTCTGTTAAAGACAATTCTGGGGGGGGCGCATGTGGCGGAGCCACCAAAGGACTCAGAGCGGTTGTACATAGTTCCTTTAACAGCAATGTAGTTACTGTCTGTGCCTGTACCTTTAATTACACTGTTTGACTGTACAATGTCTAGTTATCTTTACAGCGCGGTTTCAACGTGATGACGTTATGCCGTTAGTCACGTGATGCCCCAATGGTGGGAAGAACGTGATGACGTCATGACGTCAGTCTTCTGACCAGAGGATCAGTCCTCGTGGAGCCCTCAAGGAGAGTAAACCTGTAATTGATGTGTTCTAGCAGTTTCCAGTTTAAACTTGTTTCGTTTCATTAAAGTTCATTGTTTTAATTGCCCGAGTCGAACTCAGTCTTTTTGATAGGAACCTCCGTTCCTACAACAGCATAGATTAACTCAGGTTGAGAGATTACAGTAATGAAGAGAGAGATTTGAAATGTTAGGGCTTTCTTAACACTAGAGTTCAGAATGTTAAGGGGTGAACTAAGAGAATTTCAAGATTATGATGGGTTATGATGGGTTATGCTAGGTTAAATAGTGATTGATTGTTTGCACTGGTTGGAGAGATGGTAACAATGCAGCACAAATTTATTGTAATCATTAAAGAATTAAATGGAAGGTTAGAACAAATTGTTTACACAGAGGATGGTTAGAATGTGGCATTCTCTGCCACAAATCATTGTTAAAGCAGAGTTCTCTTTTAAAAAGAGAATTAGATAGATGGTTGAAAAAAAAGGAGTACTAAAATGTTTAGGAAGCGAGCAGAAGAGTGGGATTAGAATAATTGGCTCCTGTGGAGAAAAACACCAGCACAGATGTGAGGAGACAAATGGCCTGTTTCTGCAATATTCTCTGATTCTGATTTAAGAGGGAGAAACAGTATGGGGGTTTGCCAGTCCAAGAAGGAATTCTGCCTTTTTCATGACTCCTGAGGTAAGCTGTATGCATTCTTCTGTTGGCATCTACAGCTGTGTAGAGTGGATGCAGAGTGCAACAAGTGGCAACACAATGCCAACATTAGCAAACAAGCTGTACACTGTATACCAAAGGAATTAAGTCTTAGTTAATCAAAAATCTATAAAACTTATTAGCTGACTAACAGAATCATAAGTATATGACAATTGTTTAGCGAGGTGTTTTATCAAATCAAAATTCAACACAACTCATCAATTGACCTGTAATAACCACTGAAAAATATAACTTGTTTCATGTCAAAGCTACATTTTTTAAAGCACTATGAAAGATTACCTAGCTCACTATAATACCAAAAAGTAATACAAATCTTAGTGTTTTTCTAACTTCAAAATCATACTAGGAAAAGCCACAAAATAAACATATTTATTGTGTGTACTTGTGTGTATTCAGCCAAAATGGCTCCTGCGCACTGAAGTGACTTGGAAGGCAAACTCATCATTCAGTTAGCACAAGCGAGTCATTTATTCCATTCTAAATGCAGCAGCTTCAACTTACATTGCTTAATTATATTATTTACTTGAGGTCAGATATTTGGACACTGTGATTTATATAAAACATTAAATATCAAGATTGCTAACCAGGCATTTTATTCACATCTACTGATTTATTTATTTCAATTCCTTGAATGCTGAATGTCCTTTTCAGTTCAGGATTCAGATTGTCACAAACTATGAAAATCCATCCACTGGATGCTAATCTTTTAGCTTAATATTTTTATGGTTTTAGTGGATGGGTGACACATGGTGACAAATGAAAATGATCCCATCTATGACTCCAATAATCTATCAATAGGCACCCTATCCAGCCCTTTAATTATTTTGTAGATCCCTTTCAGGTCACCTCTGTCTATACTGCTCTAAAGTAAATAGACCCACGTCCATAAGCCTATCCAAGTAGGTAAGGTTCTTTAAATTAGGAATGGTTCTCATAGCTCTCCTTTGGACCTTTCATAAGGTCACCCACCATGTGGAGGTCCAAAACTGGGCGCAGTATTCCAGATTTGGTCTGACAAGGGACCTGTACAGTATCAAAATGGTGTACTTTGATTTATACTGAACCCAATACCCTGTTACCCTTAGCTACAGCTTCTCTACATTGGTCATGAATCTTCAGTGATCTATACACAATAACAGCTAGCTCTTTTTCTGTCTCAACCTCTTTCAGTATTGTTCCCTGCAAATGATGGGTCTATTCTGTGTTGGCCCTCCCAATATGCATAACACTACATTTATCCAAGTTAAATGTCATTTGCCATTGTGTGGCCCACTCCCCAGCACATCCAAATCTCTTTGCATTTGATTGCACTCTTCTACTCTCTTAACCCTTGCACAGATTTTGGTGTCATCTATGAAAATACCGACCATACTCCCAAAACCGCTGTCCAGGTCATTAATAAAGGCAGTGAACAGTAGCGGGCCTAGGACTGATCCCAGAAGGAGTATCACTTGTAACGTGCCTCCAGGCTGAACCATGTCCGTTAACTACAACTTTTTGGCTGCGATATTGGGGCCAATTCATAATCCAGCGTATCAAATTCCTGATACCACAAGATTCTATCTTATGAAGTAACCTAGTGTGATGTACCTTAAGAAAGGTTTTCTGAAAGTCCAGGCAGGTTTTCTGAAAGTCCAGGTAGACAATGCCTACCAGATTTCCCTCATGCACTACCCTAGTGACTTCCTCAAATTGTCAAAATATCCTGATGGTCTTGCGCTCCCATAGGCAGTCAGACACAAGTCTAAAGCTATCTGTGCTGAATGCCCAAAGAGAAAAAGATTGCTGCAAAACAGTCATTTCCAGCTGCAGTAATGGTTACTCAGACTTACTTCACATTCAAAAACTTCTGAATTCTGCTTATGCCATCTGATCTTGAAACAAATGCACCTCATCCTAACTGACTCCTAGTGCAATGCGAGCATAAATACAGGAAATTCGGGGCTGCAGGACCACTGTCCTCATTATAATATATGATCATTAGCTACATAGGCATTCGGCAGACCAAAAGCAGGATGGCCACAGCCTGTTTGGAGATTCAGGGTTAATGGCTTCTGTCCCAATTTGCTGGCCGATCAAGGGAATTGTCCTAGTTTAGGCCCCAGACACACTGGAAACTGTGGAAATTTCGAGCCTGATAGTTTAAAAAGGCAGCTGAGCATTTCCAATTACAATAGTGGGGAATAGGAAAAACAGGAGGCTGCTCCACGACCGTTATAATAGCTGGTCAGGGTACATTACAGAAGAAAAGTTAAATTAACGTAGTTTTACTGACAATTATAACATCATGAAGTAGCTATAAAATATGCAAGCCTCCAATTGCTGGCAAAATGGGAAGGGAGGGAACTTAATAAACCGACCACCTGGTAGGTAGTGTTGCTGGTTTTTAAAATGAACAGTGCAATAGCATAAACTGGAAAGGCAACCTGACTTTTACTTTTACCTTTTGACCTCTCCCATTTTTAAGTTCAGTCTCTAGGCATCTTTTTATCTCTTTATCTCCCTTTCTATCTGTACAAGCAATGAATCTAGGCAGCACCATTATAAATGTAATTACGCAGACTGGAAAATATTGCACTGAAATAGGTTACTTGTCTGTAATGTGAAACTAGATGATTATAGTTCATTGATTTGAATTAGATAAGTATTAAGATGGACCTATCAGCAATAACCCTGGCCTCAGATCAGGACAAGACTGACACAATCTAAGCTCAGTTGACCCTGCAGAGTCCTTCTCGCACCTGGTGATTGGCAGGAGTGACTATCTTGTCTTCATAGTTAGGTCACCATCCATCATATAGTGAGGCACTATCACCGTGCTAAGTAGGACAGACTAGGACAGACCAAAACTGGGCATCTATGAGGCCCTGCAGCCCATCAAGCAGCAGAATTGTGCACCACCACATTCTGTGACATCATGGTCAGACACATCCCTCGCTCCTAATCATCAAGTTTCAAGATCAAACTTGGTTCAATTGAAAGTGCAGAAGGGCATGTTTGGGGCAGCACCAAACATACCTTAGCATGAAATACCAACCTAGTGAAGCTACAACACAGGCTACCTTCAAATGCAGCAAGCTATAGACAGAGCTAAATAGTCCCACAACCTATAGATCTGGGCAAAACTCTTATAGCTCCACAAAATCCAGCCAAGAATAGTGGTGAACAATAAGGCAACTAACAGGAGGAAGAATCTAAACAAACATCCCCATCCTCAACCATGGTGGAGCCTGGCAAGAGTGTGAGACAAGGCTGAAGTAGCAAGCGTTTTTAGCCAAAAGAGCTGAGTGAACAATCCCACTTGGTCTCCTCTTACCATCATAGATGCCAGTGTGCAGCTAATTCAGTTCACCCCACTTGACATTAAGAAGCAACATGTGGAATGGACACAGCAAAGGCTATTGGCTTAACAAGGTCGCAAATGTGGTGCTGAAGACCTGCATACCAGAACTAGTCGCCAAGCAACTACCTTGCAACTATCACAGTGGCATCTACGAAACTAGCATTTACCCAATAGTGTGGAAGACTGTGCAGCTATGTCTTATTCACAAAAAGCAGAACACATCAAGTGATACCTGCTGGCTGACATTCAGTTTGGATTCTGCCAGAACTGCTCAACTCCTGAACACATCACAGCTTTGATCCAGACATGGACACATGAGTTGAATGTCAGAGGAAAGGTGAGTAACTGCCCTTGGCATCAAGGCAGTATTCCATTGAGTATGGCACCAAGAAGCCCTTGCAAAACTGAGGCCAATGGGGATGAAAAGGAAACTTTTCCACTGGCTGGAATCATACTCAACACAAAGGAAGATTTTTAGACCAGTACGTTGAGGAGCCAACTAGGGAACAGGCTAGTCTAGATTGGGTATTGTGCAATGAGAAAGGGTTAATTAATGATCTTGTTGTCCTTTAGGGAAGAGTGACCATAACATGATAGAATTTTTCATTAAGATGGAAAGTGAAGAAGTCCAATCCGAAACTAGGGTCCTAAATCTAAACAAAGGAAACTACGAAGGTATGAGGAGTGAGTTGGCTATGATAGATTGGGGAGCTGCATTAAAAGGCACGACGGTGGATAGGCAATGGCTAACATTTAAGGAACGAATGCATGAATTGCAACAGTTATACAGGAAACTGTGATATCCGGCACCGATGGGACCGAGCTGTTGCCGTTCCCATCAAAACTGCTGGACAAACCAGTGCTAATGTTAAAACATACGGAAGCTTTTGAGCTCCGTATCTAGCAACAACCCCTACTTCTAAACAGTCGGCCGTAGCTTGCAAGTGTCTCTGTAGCTAAGCAACAGCTTTAGCTAGACCTTGCAGAGCCTGACTGGTGAAAAAAAAGCAACAAAAAGAAAAAAACTTACTGAACCGACTCCTGAATTTTGCCGGTGGCTCGAGCATTCCGGACAGTTAACCTCCGGATAAACCAACGTTTCCTGTACATTCCTTTCTGGCGCAAAAACACAAAAGGAAAAATGGCCCAACCATGGCTAACAAAAGAAATTAAGGATAGTATTCGATCCAAAGAGGAATCATATAAAGTTGCCAGAAAAAGTAGCAAGCATCTTTAGCTAAAAGTGCTGAGTGAGGATTGGGAGCAGTTTAGAGTTCAGCAAAAAAGGACCAAAAGTTTGATTAAGAGGGGAAAAATCGAATATGAGAATAAACTTGCAAGGAACATAAAAGCAGATTGTGAAAGCTTCTACAAGTATGTAAAAAGAAAAAGATTAGTGAAGACAAATGTAGGTCCCTTACAGTCAGAAACGGGAGAATTTATAATGGGGAACAAGGAAACGGCAGAGCAATTAAACAAATACTTTGGTTCTGTCTTCATGGAAGAGGACACAAATAACTTTCCAGAAATGCTAGGGAACCAAGGGTCTAGTGAGAAGGAGGAATGAATGGAAATTAGTAATAATAAAAAAATAGTGCTGGAGAAATTAATGGGACTGAAAGCCAATAAATCCCTAGGGCCTGATAATCTGCATCCCAGAGTACTAAAAGAGATAGCCATAGAAATAGTGGATGCATTGGTTGTCATCTTCCAAAATTCTATAGATTATGGAACAGTTCCTGCAGATTGGAGGGTGGCAAATGTAATCACACTATTTAAAAAAGGAGGGCGAGAGAAAACCGGGAACTACAGACTGGTTAGCTTAACATCAGTAGTAGGGAAAATCTAGAGTCTAGTATAAAGGATGTGATAACAGGACACTTAGAAAATATCAACGGGATTAGACAAAGTCAACATGGATTTATGAAAGGGAAATTACGTTTGACAAACCTACTGGAGTTTTTTGAGGATGTAACTGGTAGAATAGATAAGGGAGAACCAGTGGATGTGGAGTATTTGGATTTTCAGAAGGCCTTTGATAAAGTCCCACATAAGAGGTTAGTGCGCAAAATTAAAGCACATGGGATTGGGGGTAATATACTGGCATGGATTGAAAATTGGTTAACAGACAGGAGTCAGAGAGTAGGAATAAATGGGTCTTTTCCGGGGTGGCAGGCGGTGACTGGTGGGGTACCGCAGGGATCAGTGCTTGGGCCCCAGCTATTCACAATATATATCAATGATTTGGATGAGAGAACCAAATGTAATATTTCCAAGTTTGCTGACAACACAAAACTAAGTGGGAGTGGGAGTTATGAGGAGGATGCAAAGAGGCTTCAAGGTGATTTAGACAAGTTGGGTGAGTGGGCAAATACATGGCAGATGCAGTATAAAGTGGATAAATGTGAAGTTATCCACTTCAGTAGGAAAAACAGAAAGGCAGAGTATTACTTAAATGGTGATAGATTGGGAAATATTGATGTACAGAGGGACCTGGGTGTCCTCATACACCAGTCACTGAAAGCAAACATGCAGGTGCAGCAAGCAGTTAGGAAGGCAAATGGTATGTTGGCCTTCATTGCAAGAGGATTTGAGTACAGGAGCAAGGATGTCTTACTACAATTATACAGGGCCTTGGTGAGACCACACCTGGAGTAGTGTGTGCAGTTTTGGTCTCCTTACCTCAGAAAGGATATACTTGCCATAGAGGGAGTGCAGCGAAGGTTCACCAAACTGATTCCTGGGATGGCAGGACTGTCGTATGAGGAGAGATTGGGTCGACTAGGCCTGTATTCACTAGAGCTTAGAAGAATGAGAGGGGATCTCATTGAAACGTATAAAATTCTGACAGGGCTAGACAGACTGGATGCAGGGAGGATGTTTCCCCTGGCTGGGGGGTCTAGAATGAGGGGTCACAGTCTCAGGTTATGGGGTAGGACATTTAGGACTGAGATGAGGAGAAATTTCTTCATTCAGGGGGTGGTGAACCTGTGGAATTCTCTACCACAGAAGGCTGTGGAGGGCAAGTCACTGAATATATTTAAGAAGGAGTTAGATAGATTTCAAGGCATCAAGGGGTCTGGGGAGAGAGCGAGAATATGGTATAGAGATAGAGGATCAGCCAGATTCATATTGAATGGTGGAGCAGGCTCGAGGGCCACATGGCCTACTTCTGCACCAATTTTTATATGTTTCTAAGATGCTTGTGGTTGTTGGAGGCCAAACATCACAGCTCCAGGACATTGCTGCAGGAGTTCCTCAGGGCAGTGACCCTAGATCAACCACCTTCAGCTGTTTCATCAATTACCTTCCCTCTATTATAAGGTCATGAGTGGGACTGTTCATAGACAATTCTAGTGTTTACCTCCATTTACAACTCCTCCAATAATGTATCCTGGAATTGCCCATCTCACACAATTGTGGGAGCATCGTCAAGACAAGGTGGCCTCCATAGGCAATAATCTTCCCAGGATCACCCACATTCAGAGAGTGCATTAGGAGCAACCCCTGCTGTGCCATTGTAGGCAGAATTGAGCCAGTTGTAGTGTTGTCTAACCTGTTGCTTTGCTATAATAAATTCCTTTTCTCTCACCATATAACGTCCAGCTCTCCAAGTGAACTTGTTACAGTTTAACTGGACAGTATTTCATCCTGGATACCAGTTTTATTGAAACAGTTTTATTGATGCAGAAGCTTTTAGCTGTAATGAGTTCAGAAGTACAAAAGTTATTGTAATTGAGAAGAGCATACAAAAATCCTTCTAGCAAGAAATATGTCCGGAAGATTGTCCATCAGGTGCAATGGATTTGTGCGCATGCATCCTGTGGAAGATTTGCTTTGACAATGATGGGAGCAAAGCATTTTTTACCCAGTGTTATCACCGAATAACACCGGGATACAGCCTCTTCTATTTGTTAATTGCAAATTGTGTCAGGTATTAGGACCAAGCTAAAATAAAAATAGAAAATGCTGGAAACCTTAGTCCATGACTTTTCATCGCAACAGAAGAAGTTAGAGATTTAATAGTTTAGAAACAAGTATAAAGGGGTATTACATAGTGCTACACACTTACATTGGTTTCCTATTGGCTTTTTCTGATACAGGTATTGAATCAAAGAAAGGATTTTTAAAAATTGTATTTGTTCACATCCAAAACAATTTTACTTGATTTTTAACATTGACTTATTCCAGCTTCTGTAAAATTCTCAGAAATTTCCTTAAAAAATACATTTTCTACAGTATTTCACCATGTGAATTATCAAGGGCAATATTAGGTTGCTGAAAAATATCTCCTTTTATTCCTGTTATGATAAAATAGAAGAACATGCATATACTGTGGCCAAAAGGATTTTTAATATGTCAGACATCCTTAAGACAGTTATTTGATAAATCAATGACATTCCCTCTATAAGTACACTCAGCTAGCTCCACTTATCAGAATCACACACCTCCTTTTTAAACCATCAATTCATAAGGAATTCTTTTAAACCATTATATTATTTGTTTGATTGAGAAATTCCTAATTTAGGTGTGCTGGTATGGTTGCAATTATGCTGTGAGCTCTTAAGCTGGACAAAATAACGAGAAGTGCAGACACAGTGCAATTTTTTGCAGCAATCTATTAACCTCGCCAGTTTCCTTGCAGCAAAGCTTTAAAGGTAATTGTATTACTCCTTCCTGAATAGTCATACAAATCTTCATGCATATGACTTGCTTCAACTGACAGAATCAGTCTGTTCTGTGACTGAGTGTAATGGACCATAAGGGCAATCTAAACCATTAAAATACAGTAAAGCTGAAATTGGTTTTGTTGTGGCATCATTGTACCTATATTTAAGATGGTCTGATAGTTCGTACAAATTAAACATTAAAAATAAATCATTTTTCTTCTAAAACTGTTTATATTTAAAACCTCGATACATTCTTCTCATATTAATCTCATCCCCCCCCCCCCCCCCCGTGGCCTTGATGATAAAACAATAAAGGTTCTCAAACTGATTCCTAATTGATGTTCAATGCATATTTGAATGAAGCCATTTTTTTTCCTTTCTTGGCGTTGGCGAAATTTTTGGGAATGTCACAAACAATTCCATTAGAGTGCAAAAATGCCAGGACTCTGCCGGGATAAATTAATATGCATAATTACATTACCTAGTTGCTGCACTCTGTCTATTTAAGGGGTATGTGGTACTGGTAATGTTGACACTGGTACTGCAGCACCACTAAAAGATTCTCAGTATTTTGTACACTTTTAATTCTCCTTTCTCACAGTGGAAAACAAATGCAATTAATTCAAACTGTTATACAGATATATTAAAAGAATGATCCAAGGCATACATGACTGGCTTTTATCTGAGCTTATATATTTTATTTGCTACATCTGTAAGAGTGCCAGATTAGAAGATGAAGCAGAAGAACTGATGATCCACTTGATGAAAGTAAATGTAATTCTCTGCAACAACTGTGCTGATAGTTTATGCAAATGGAGAGGGAGAAATTACAAAATTGTTGTTTTGAAAGCTAATGCTATGCCTATGAATTTCATTTAAGTTCTGGTCTTAATTCATATCTTTCTCTTTATATTCAGTTTTTAACACCAATCAGTTCACTATTACAGGTCTGATAGTACATTGATAAATTTATCCCTCTGTTGGAATGTAACACAAAAATGATTTTGTTACTCACAGGTTATGTGGTCAGTTTTGCTCATAAAATATTTTATCACACTGAGTTCCATGTGGAATCCTCCTCGTTATCTGCATCTGAAATTTTGTGCAATATTTTTACTATAAATAACCAATGTCATTTGACATATTCACTGGGGGTAAAATATTCATCCATTATATATGATGTTACCATAAAAAATAGAAAATGCTGGAAATGAACAGCAGGTCCATCAACATCTGTAAAGAGAAGAAATAGATTTGTGTTTTAGGTGGAGCGCCCCTGTCAGTACTGAAGAAATTTCAGACAAGTACATTAGCCATTCACACACTAGTATCCCAGTGCAATTTCAAGGCTAATGTGATTTTCAAGGAGAATTTTTCTTTGTTGAAAAAAAATCCAAAAGGGATTCACTCCTGCTTTTTGTAATGTGAAGAAGAAAATGTTGTCGCCTAAATTAGGGATCTTACTAACATAGTAACATATCCAGTTCTCATAATGTGCTCGATTCTAAATGGGAGATGAGAGTTGCAGCCAATAATCTCTTTGGATTGTGGCAGTAGCTGTGGATGCCAAGTTCAGAATCAAAAAATGAATTCAGCCAATAGTAGCACATTTGCTGAAGCATCTTAACATCGTCCTAAAAGCCTGGGCTTGGATTTCATATCTTTGCCCAGATCTGTGACCCTGTGAGCTGAATTTGGATTTCGCAGTCTGAGCATGGGCAGTGTAGCTTATTTTCCAAGATGCATCAATACAATTCAGTCAGCTGTACTAATGGAAAAGCATACAGATAATGTCCTTCCTCATTCTAATTTGATTTACAAAAACAAGCAAGTTGAATTTTGAAAGCAAACAGAGCCTCTTTGCGGGTGAGAAATTTCCCAGATTATTTTCCTGAATTAGTTGCAGAATTTTTTCTCTGCTTTTTCTTGCCTCTCCAGGGAAGTTGCATGGTTGGGATGGATCAGTGGTGTACAAGTTTGTTTTGCTGTGTTGATGTAACGGGTCTGATGGCATTTTCTTATCCTTCATTTTGTATGTTTACGTTGGGAGGGTAGTCTGGGGTGTAGGAACAGTAGGAGGGGCTGCTGGGGTGGGATTATTTAGGAGGGGAGGTCCTTAAGTGGCATGATATTGTGGGGGAGAGGGGTTCTGGGTCTTTGGAAATTGTGGAATGGGGTGCTGAGAGAGGGAGGGGATTTTGGAGCACCCACTTTTGGCCATTGTGAACCCCTGTGAGAATGGGTCATTATTTGGTTTACTTGGATGAAGAAGAGAAAGAAAGGTGGGTTGCCAGTCAAGGTACAGTATTGTTGTAGGAGGAATGCATCGACCCTTCGAACCAAAAGTACAAAGGTGGACATTCCTAGACATGTCAGAGCAGCAATGCATGTGGAGGCTAAGATTGATCAGTGAGGTAGTGACAGAGCTCTGTCACATGCTGCAAGAGAACCTGCAACCAACTTCCAGGGCAGGCACACCTTTGGTTGTTCATGAAAAATGTCACCACACACCTGTTTTTCAACCACTAGCTCAGCCCAGACAGATGCATGGGACATCAGCAGTTAATCTGCAGCCCACATGACTAAAACACAGGTGACTGATGTGTCTGCAGCCTTACTTTAAGATACCATTGAATTATCCATGTATACCTGCTCAACACAGGTATAAAGAGGCCATTTCAGATATAGATGCAGATCTGGAGAGCTTCTTACAACACAGGCCATCCAAAGTGTCACCTATCATAGTTTGCTATGCAACTTCAACTTGGTGGAGCAGGCTTGAGGGGCCAAGCGGCCGATTCCTGCTCCTATTTCTTATGTTCTTATGTTCCCTGTGCAAGGAGAAACAAACATAGAGCACACTCAGAAAAAGGGCCCTGAGCTCCAAGGTAATGACATATAGGAGGCTGAAAATACTGTTTGTGACCCACATTTGACATCTTAGAAGATGTTCATCAGGCTTTGATAAATGAGTCCTTCCCGTTGTTACACTATTGGTGCCTTGCATGAAAAGTCCTCCCTATGACTTCACCATTCCCTCAACAAATGCACCATCATCTACCTATTGGACAGCTCCCAAATTGTCAAGTGGATAATTTCTTTCACCTGATGATACAGTATGTAATACCATAACAAGAACGGTTTCTGAATATGGTGCAATGGGGGTCTCACCAAAATGCACTTCCTAAATTGAGATCTGTGGGCCTAGTGTATGTTAGCCCAGTGCTTCTCCTTGGTATGTGGCTGATACAATTTCTGCTACTTAATCCAGTGCTTCTTCTATGTGCACCCTCAGCGATGGGAGCTGTATTCATGGAACGCGCGAGATGGTCGTGGCCCTCAACATCTGTGAGCCAGGGCCTGACACTTTCTGGCACATGTGCAACTATTGAATTGGGTGGCAGAAGGTGGAGGTGCCTTGACACCCAGAGAGACAGCGTCATCTATGGCTAGTCTACGCTTGCTCCTACCACTGATCTCAATACACCCAAAGATCTACAATACAGTGGTACTAATGAGATACAACAACAACAACAACTTGTATTAATATAGTGCCTTTAACATACTAAAACATCCCAATGCGCTTCATATGAGTGTTATAAAACAAAATTTGACACCGAGCCACATAAGGAGAAATTAGGGTAGATGACCAAAAGCTTGGTCAAACAGGTAGGTTTTGAGGAGCGTCTTAAAGGAGGAAAAAGCGGTAGCGAGGCAGAGAGGTTTAGGGAGGGAATTCCAGAGCCTAGGACCTAGGCAGCTGAAGGCACGGCCACCAATGGTTCAGCAATTAAAACCAGGGATGCTCAAGAGGCCAGAATTAGAGGAGCGAAGATATCTCAAGGGGTTGTGGGGCTGGAGGAGATTACAGAGATAGGGAGGGGCAAAGCCATGGAGGGATTTGAAAACAAGGATGAGAATTTTAAAATCGAGGCACTGCTCAGCTGGGAGCCAATGTAGGTCAGGGAGCACAGGGAGATGGATGAATGGGACTTGGTGCAAGTTAGGATACGGGCAGCAGAGATTTGGATGACCTCAAGTTTACGAAGGGTAGACCGTGGGACGCCAGCCAGGAGTGCATTGGAATAGTCAAGTCTAGAGGTAACAAAGGCATAGATAAGTGTTTCAGCAGATGAGCTGAGGCGGAGCGGAGATGGGCGATGTTATGGAGATGGAAATAGGCAGTCTTAGTTATGACATGGATGTATGTTTGTAGCCTATTACAGGGTCAAATATAACACCAAGATTGCAAACAGTCAGGTTCAGCCTCAGACAGATACTAGGGAGAGGAAACGGAGTTTGTGGCGGGGATCGAAGACCATGAGCCAGAACTTCGGGTCTCCACGGGTGAGTACGCGCGGGGTACTCACGCGTAGGCCCAACGAAAGTGCCGGTTTCGTGCATGCACTGCGCATGCGTGGGAAACCGGAACTTCCGTTCCCTTAAAGGAAGGGGTTCACAGGTCGAACGCGTGCGCCGGAGAGGCAGCCCGTACACCTGGAGCTTCCGCTTTTTTTGCAGGTTTCTCCAGGAGGGTAAGTCTCCAGGAGCTACGCTTCTAAAAAGCAGTTGCAAGGCCTGCTTTTAACAAGGTAAGTGGTGAATTAAGTAAAATTAAAACATTTTTTCCACAGGTTTATTATTTTTAAATACTTTAAAGAAAGGTAAGTTTATTTTTAGCCCCGTTAGAAACTGTAATTTTTTTTCAAAAATTTAAATTATTGTTTAAAATAGTTATTTTATGTAATTTATAGTTATTTTAAAAATGTGATTTAAAAAAATTTTTATTTGAAGTTTTAGTTATGTTTTGGGGCTGAATTGTATTCATAGATTTGACAGGTCTTCCTGTCAAATCTATGAATACAGATTCCCTGCTACCATTGGCTCTCCATGGCCCACGTGATCCCAGGGGACGCTTCGAACTAACTGCGCCCCTGGGATACGCAGGCACTGCGCGCCGGCAGTTGAAACAGGCCCAGGATCGGAATCCCACGCGGGCCCACAGCACAATGGCCGGCGCGCGCAAGGTAAGTGTAGGTCGGAGGCTTGCACCCGCGGGAAGCCTCCGAACCGAATTTCTGAGCCAATGGCTTTGGTCTTCCCAATATTTAATTTAAGGAAATTTCTGCTCATCCAGTACTGGATGTCGGATGAGCAGTCTGACAATTTAGAGACAGCGGAGGGGTCAAGAAAAGTGGTAGTGAGGTAGAGCTGGTGTCGTCAGCATACATGTGGAAATTGATGCTGTGTTTTCGGATGATGTCACCGAGGGGCAGCATGTAGATGAGAAATAGGAGTGGGCCAAGGATAGATCCTTGGGGGACAACAGAGGTAACATTGCGGGAGCAGGAAGAAGAGCCATCGAGATCACCAAGATAACTGAAGCTCCTTTCATTGGTTGTCTCATTGCAATCTCCAAGCGTGTTGAAGGAGGCGAGAAGGTGGTGAAAGACTATGGGTGGGAGGGCACCCGCCATGCCATTCATATAATACATTGCATTCCGCTAGGTTCTCTACCTTGGAATACCTGATGAAGTCATGGAACGTTTTACAGCACAACAGCAAAGTCCAAGGAGCAATACTGCTTGTGTTTGCATGGGTCACCACCTGGTGACAAGCATCCTAACCTACTCAGTATGACGCACTGTGCCCATCTGTAGGGAGGAGAACCTCCCACTCTGCCACACTTGCTGTAATTAAATTTGTACAATCCCATCAGAAAGTCAGAGTGCTCTGATCCTCCCACAATTGCAGGATGACACTCTTTTTCAGCTTTCCCCATTCCTGCAACAATTCCCCTTTAAACTTTGCAGGCCTATAGGGCCTACAGTGGTATGTGATCTGCCACCCATTCTGGCACTCAGAGAGAGAGGTGATTCAGACCAGCAACTCACCCACGGTACAGTTCATGAGGCTGAACCCGGAAAATCAGCAGGTGTCCTCATCCCACCACTGCCAGCTTCCGTCAGTTCCAATTGGCCTGATAAAATCTATCTACTAATGATTGTAGGAAACATTCCAAGATGCTTTGAACTGGAGTAAAGGATTTTACAGAGGTTCAGAGCACCCTTACAGGACTCCCCAGGCAACTCTCACTCCTCTTCCCGATCATAAAACACACTGAAATAATCACAACATTTACCCATATCCAGCTCCTATTCATTCCCAAATAATATAATAAATGTGGCATGATTTAGCTTCAGCTATATTAAAGTTAACTAATACAAACAAAAGATTTCAGTACAAAACTGACAATACTATATATGCACTATAATATAATTATCTGCAACCTATGAATACAATTCACAGTGAAACAATTCACAGTGAAATGCAATAAAATATGTGATTTGGTTTCCAGAGTAAAATCAAATGAACAAAATCAATGCTTAACAACAGGGCAGATACAGCTCCATCAAATGTCAGAATGGCAAACAGCTTTTGAAATTATGGAACTATTGAGGTGGGGGTAATTTCTGTTTTTTACAGAAATGAATACTACTATCACTTTCGCATTCCCAAACCTACTTTTTTCACCATCTTACAAAATGAGTGTGCTTAAAAAAAACTATACTGGTTAAATATTTTATAAGATCCCAACCATTACACTTGGTGTAAATTTCCAGAGAGGTGCCAATAAGCTTGTTAATGAAAACCTATTCATCTAATTCTGAAGCATTACTGAATCCACAGTTCCAAGTGATTAATGAATGTTTTAATAACTCAGTGGTCTCCATTTCAAACCTATTCTAAATTTTGATATTCCAATCAAATGTTATAAACGTTATTAATAAATATCGCAGATGTTTCTTAAATTTTCATGTAGCCTGCAGGAGTCCCTTCTGTGAATTACTTGGAAAAAACTTGCACTGAATATTCACAATTTTTATATTTTGAGATTTCAGGAATCAGGTAATATCACTACCAATTATCAATTCAGACTCTTAACCATCAAAAACCCTCCAACACAAGGTCAGAAATGGGGATGTTCACTGATGACTGCACGGTGCTCAATGCCATTCACAACTCCTGAGACAATGAAGCAGTCTATGCCCACATGCAACAAGACCTGGACGACATTCAGGCTTGGGCTGAAAGTGGCAGGCAACATTCGCACTACACAAGTGCCAGGCAATGACTATCTCTAACAAGCAAGAGTCTAACCACTGCCCCTTGACATTCAACGGCATTACCATCGCTGAATCCCCCACCATCAACATCCTGGGGGTCACCATTGACCAGAAACTTAACTGGACCAGCCACATAAATACTCTGGCAACAACAGCAGGTCAGAGGCTCGGTGTCCTGTGGCGAGTGGCTCACCTCCTGACTCCCCAAAGCATTTCCACCATCTACAAGGCACAAGTAGGGAGTGTGATGGAATACTCTCCACTTGTCTGGATGAGTGCAGCTCCAACAACACTCGAGAAGCTCAACACCATGCAGGACAAAGCAGCCTGCTTGATTGGCACCCCATCGACCACCTTAAACATTCACTCCCTCCGCCACCGGCGTATTATGGCTGCATTGTGTACCATCTACAAGATGCACTGCAGCAACTTACCCAGGCTTCTTTGGCAGCACCTCCCAAACCCGTGACCTCAACAACCTAGAAGGACAAGGGCAGCAGGCGCATGGGAACACCACCACCTCCAAGTTCCCCTCCAAGTCACACACCATCCTGACTTGGAAATATATCACCGTTCCTTCATCGTCGCTGGGTCAAAATCCTGGAACTCCCTCCCTAACAGCACTGTGGGAGCACCCTCACCACACAGACTGCAGCGATTCAAGAAGGCGGCTCACCACCAGGGCAACTAGGGATGTGCAATAAATACTGGCCTTGCCAGCGACGCCCACATCCCATGAATGAAGAATAAAAGAAACAGTTCAATGTCAGCCTTATTAGCAGCTTTCACTGAAGTGTGATCATACATGAGTAAACAGTTTTCTCTATCTGTGGCTACATTTTCTTTGTATTTATGGAGGAGACAACAACCACTCATCCAGGGTGTGGAAGAAGTACTAAAAAGAAATACAAATTTCCAGAGTAGATAGTCACTGATTGTCTGAGGAAGTTAAAGGAAGTTAATCAGGCGAAGATGGATTTTATACAAGGGCACTTGGAGAAGTGGCGAGAGAAATTCGTCACCTCCTTGCCATTATCTTTAGGGAATCATTACAATTGTCAAATAGCTAGCATGACAGCAATGTTAAAATGGACATAGAGATGATGCAGGAAACTTCAGGCCACTAAGCCTCACATCTGTTGTGGGTGAAGTATTAGAAGGAATCCTGAAAGAAAGGGGGTTATACACGTCTAAATTGGTATGGTATGGTAAGAAGTCAACATGGATTTACGGAATGAAATTCTGGCCTAACTGTCTTATTGGAGTTCTTTGAGGTAATGACAAACCTTGTTGACAGCCTAAGTTCAGTGGATGCGAGATACGATGGGGGCGATTTTCCCAGCCCCGAGGAGGCAGGTTTGGAGGCGGGACAGTTGGAAAAATGGCAAAAACTGAAGGCAGGTTCGGAACCCGCCTCCGCGCAATTTTGCCGGAGGCAGGTTTGATGGGTGCAATTCGGTCCCGCCTCCATCAGTCGGGAAAGGTAGTTAAGATCCTTAAATAGTAGTTAAGGGCCTCTATAATCCTATTTTGACAGGCCTTCGTTATTTTACCACATTTTCAGCATGTTGCACGACCCTCCTAAACCACGCCTGCTAATCCTGGTGGGTTGACAAGTGGGTGGCCTCCTCACAGCTGCAGCTCCACCATTAAAACGGAACTTTCATCAAGGAGCAGTTGCAGGTGGCAGAACTTTTATGCCAAAGGTCTTTCAGCACTTTTAGCAGGCCTACCAATATCGGAGGTGCTGCAGCTTCTATCTCTCAACTGTGGGTCCTCCTTGGAAGACCCTCTCCCCTCTTGGACTGAGCGCTTCCCCAACAGAGGTATCTGCCAGCAGCATGGGAACCATTAATTTCCTTTCACCATGGACCTCAGATTCAGATGAGGAGCAGCCACAGCAGCAGCAGAACCAGGCAGCTCAGCAGCAAGAGCCCCAACCCTCCTGCTCACCCACCTGATGCTGCACAGGGCAGAAGGCGTCAGCGCGTGAAAGCACATCGTGCAAGGAATGCACTCATCCTGGCCAGATTTGCATAGGTTGCCCATTGTGGCACATGTGCTTGGCTCCTTCTTAACACATGATAGACAATGGACATGACTCTCTGGCCTCCTTTCACTCTGACCACCAACCTGACCACGCAAGTGTTGCGGAGCTGCCTAAGCCGAAATAACAGATGCCATCCGCCAACAGTTTGCCATCACCTAATTTTAATACATTCCCACAGGGATGGCATTTCATCAATAAACAGAAGCAATCACCCAATCTGCACACAGATCTGGAGGTGATCTCCCTTGCCAGCTGGACTCACACAGCCTTGGTTTCTTTGGGAGGCCTCTTCCTTCCAGATGAGGGGAAGAGCACCTCCTTGCTAGCTCTCTCCCCCTCAACCAGCATACCCAGCACCTCATCCGAGAACCTCGGGGAGGCCCTTGCCTTGGAGCTGACCAATCTTCAAGGAGATAACAGCTTAGAGATGGTGCAGCAGCGACCACAAACCAGTGGAATGAGCCAAGGCAGCAAGCAGCCCTTAAATGAAGCTGGATAAGTGACGCCAGCAGAGGCAAGTTTCAGTCCCAAAACACTAATTGGCCCAGGGGAACCCACACCTCTGAAATCAACTAGCCAATTAGGGGAAAATCGTAAATTTTTCCCACCTCTCAGTGGAGGCGGGTTTAGAACCCACCCAAACCGAAACCCACCTCCATTGGGAAAAGCGCACCCATTGATTCCAGCAAAGCTTCTGCTATCCTGCCACACAAGCAATTAGTTCACAGGGTAGGACAGCATGGAATAGGAGGCAAGCTTCTCAGATGGATTGAAAATGGGCTAATCCAGAAAAAGGTTGTGATTGTGAATAGCAATGAATCATAAGCAGGGTTCAACAAGGATAAGTGCTGGGACCATTGCTACTTACAGTATACAGAAACAAAACTGACACAAATTGCAAGGGGGTTTGGGGGAGGAGGGGTTCAAATAATAGAAAACAGGCAAACCAAATGAAAAGGGATCAGGATAGATTGGAAAGTAGTTAAATCCCAGGAGGTGATAATGAGTCTGTAAACAGTACTGATAGTAATCCGAGTGTGGTACTATGTACAATTCTGGTTACTGTGCAAAAATATCCAGAGCATTGGAGGCAGCACAGAAAAGGGCAACCAAATTGATAGCTTGTTTAAAGCATTTGAGCTATGAGAAAATGTTGAAGACCCTGAGGTTGTTTACTCTGGAGAAGAGAAAGCACAGTTTAAGTATTATTGTAAGTATTCAAAATTGTTAGGGAATGGAAAAACTGAACTCGAAAATATATTGAAATTGACAAAAACTATAGAACCAGGGCCTCTCACCCAAGGAGTTCCTCAAGGCAGTGTCCTAGGCCCAACCATCTTTAGCTGCTTCATCAATGACCTTCCCTCCAACATAAGGTCAGAAATGGGGATGTTCGCTGATGACTGCACAGTGTTCAGCGCCATTCACAACTCCACAGATAATGAAGCAGTCCACGCCCGCATGCAACAAGACCTGGACGACGCTCAAGCTTGGGCTGATAAGTGGCAGGTAACATTCACGCCACAGAAGTGCCAGGCAATGACTATCTCCAACAAGCGAGAGTCTAACCACCTCCCCTTGACATTCGATGGCATTACCATCGCCGAAACCCCCACTATCAACATCCTGGGTGTCACCATTAATCAGAAACTTAACTGGACCAGACACATAAATACTGTGACAACAAGAGCAGGTCAGAGGCTTGGTATTCTGCGGCGAGTGTCTCACCTCCTGACTCCCCAAAGCCTTTCCACCATCTACAAGGCACAAGTAAGGAGTGTGATGGAATACTCTCCACTTGCCTGGATGAGTGCAGCTCCAACAACACTCGAGAAGCTTGACACCATCCAGGACAAAGCAGCCCGCTTGATTGGCACCCCATCCACCACCTTAAACATTCGCTCCCTCCACCACTGGCGTACCGTGGCTGCAGTGTGTACCATCTACAAGATGCACTGCAGCAACTCGCCAAGGTTTCTTCGGCAGCACCTCCCAAACCCGCAAATTCTTCCACCTAGAAGAACAAGGGCAGCAGGTTAATAGGAACACCACCACCTCCCAGTTCCCCTCCAATTCACACACCATCCTGATTTAGAAGAATATCGCCGATCCTTCATTGTCACTGGGTCAAAATCCTGGAACTCCCTACCTAACAGCGCTGTGGAAGTACCATCACCACACGGACTTCAGCGGTTCAAGACGGTGGCTCACCACCACCTTCTCAAGGACAACTAGGGATGTGTAATAAATGCTGGCATTGCCAGCGACGCCCTGATCCCATAAACGAATAAAAAAAACCTGGAAGAGGGAAGGTGCACAGCCAATTCAAATTTAAGTGCTTTATGTAGATAGTAGTGAATGTGTGAAAGGGTGGAGGGTGGTTGGGGCAGTGGAGAATAACTGCTCACCACGACACTGGAGATGCATAGTCTGTTAAAAATTATGGCAGAACTAGATAGATATTTGATGAATGGGCAAGTGGGAGGTATTAGTTTTAAGGACAGGCCAAGTGGACTACAGAATCTTTTACAGTCCTGTACTTTCCTGTCTTCCTATGTTTTGACAATAGTTTTCAGTGGGGCCAATAATCCAGTGCCAAGCATACAATATGCAGATGTGCATAAACACCCTGTCCCATATTGTTGGGTGCGTCGGCCTGAAGTCAGTAATGTACCCGAGATATTCAGTACACCTCCATGCAGCTGGCCAGCAGAAATGGGCATTCGGAGCCTATGTACAAACTGTGTGCAAGTCTCATTAAAGCCTCCAGAATATTATAGAAGCACTGTGACATAAGAAAACTACTAGGCACTTGGTCTAAGTGTTAAACAAGGCTTTAAACAACTTTTACAACATGGAGGTCTAGTTGTGTCCTTCACTAGTTCCTGTTAAGAATGTCCTGCGCAAGCTGGGCCCGTGCCTGAGTATTTATACTCTCCCTGGACAGTGCCACCCGCAGGCCGCTCAGTATTATTTCATAAGTCTTTCTTTCATGAATGACTGATTCATGTCACACTGGATGGACACTCTGCTACACAAGGGGGGACCTCAAATAAAAACTAAAATCCCTTGCACAGTACTGCCTTCCCCACCACCTCTCTGCAACCTTTGGCCAGTGTCCTATACTGCCATTGCCCCATGCCATCACTACCCTTAAATCCTATGTTCCTTTTCCCCCACAGAGGAACATTCAGCCAAAACTCTATATGCCACCCAAGTTTGGGTGCATGTGAGGGTTTCAGCTGCTCAATCTGTAAGCACGTAAGTGAACAAAAATATGGTCACTTCCACCCTCAACAACAGTGTAACCACAAAGCAACTTGGCTTTGGAACTGGTGGTGCAATGTAGGCACAGGGCAAAACCACCACATTGGATAGTGCGTATTACCTCAGTAGCATGAGCACCATTCCCTATATATTGTTGGTTTGCCAATGACTTCAGAGCTGTTGCCAGTGGCAGTATTGTAGTGAGAGATTTCTTGGAGCTTAAGGTGATAGCACTTCTTGGCACAGCCTAACCTCTGATTCACTGGGAACAGTGCAATAGGATATCTGCTATATCATACACAGTTTACTTTGCAGATTAAAATATAATCACATGTAGCAAGTGCATATGCATGCACTCTGTAAATGTCATAGCTATTTCGTGCAGCACTTATTTTCCTCATGTTATTTCTATTGCATCTGTCACTAACATCTATTTGTCATTTCTTATACTTACTCTTATTCTTCTCACGTGACATAGAAACATAGAAGATAGGAGCAGCAGTAGGCCATTCGGCCCCTCGAGCCTGCTCCGTCATTCAATGAGATCATGGCTGATCATCCAAATTCAGTACCCTGTTCCTGCCTTCTCTCCATATCCCTTGATCCCTTTAGTCTCAAGAAATATATCCAACTCCTTCTTGAATATATTTAATGAATTGGCCTCTACTGCCTTCTGTGGTAGAGAAATCCACAGGTTCACCACTCTCTGGGTGAAGAAATTCCTCCTCATCTCTGTCCTAAATGGCTTACCCTTTATCCTTAGACTGTGACCCCTGGTTCTGGACTCCCCGACCATCGGGAACATCCTTCCAGCATCTAGTCTGTCTAGTCCTGTTAGAATTTTATACGTTTCGATGAGATCCCCTCTCAATCTTCTTAACTCCAGCGAGTATAAGCCCAATCGAACTAATCTCTCATCATACGTCATTCCTGCCATCCCAGGTATCAGCCTGGTGAATCTTCGCTGCTCTCCTTCCATGGCAAGAACATCCTTCCTCAGATAAGGCGACCAAAACTGCACACAATACTCCAGATGTGGTCTCACCAAGGCCCTGTACAACTGCAGCAAGACATCCTTGTTCCTGTACTCAAACCCTCTCGCTACGAAGGCCAACATACCATTTGCCTTCTTAATCGCCTGCTGCACCTGCATGCTTACTTTCAGCGACTGGTGCACAAGGACGCCCAGGTCTCGTTGCACTTCCCCTTCTCCCAGTCTCTTGCCATTCAGATAATAATCTGCCGCCTTGTTTTTGACACCAAAGTGGATAACCTCGTATTTATCCACGTTATATTGCATCTGCCATGCTTCTGCCCAATCATCCAACCTGTCCAGATCATACTGGAGTTTATCGGTATCCTCCTCACAACACACATGCCCACCCAGCTTTGTGTCATCTGCAAACTTGGAGATATTACATCTAGTTCCCTCATCCAGATCATTAATATATATTGTGAATATCTGGGGTCCAAGGACCGATCCCTGCAGTACCCCACTAGTCACTGCCTGCCACTCGGAAAAAGAGCCATTTATTCCAACTCTTTGCTTTCTGTCTGCCAACCAGTTCTCTATCCAAGTCAATACCTTGCCCCCAATCCCATGTGCCTTAATTTTACATGCTAATCTCTCATACGGGACCTTATCAAAAGCCTTTTGAAAATCCAAATACACCACATCCACTGGTTCTCCCTTATCTATTTTACCAGTTACATCCTCAAATAATTCCAGTAGATTAGTCAAGCACGATTTACCTTTTGTAAATTCATGTTGACTTTGTCCGATCCGGTCACTTTTTTCTAAGTGCTCTGCTATTGCATCCTTTATAATGGACTCTAGCATTTTCCCCACTACCAATGTCAGGCTTACTGGTCTGTAATTCCCCGTTTTCACTCTACCACCCTTTTTGAACAGTGGGGTAACATTAGCTACCCGCCAATCCATGGGTACTGTTCCAGAGTCTATCGAATTTTGGAAGATGACCCGCAATGCATCTACTATTTCTAGGGCCACTTCCTTATGTACCCTAGGATGTAGATTATCAGGCCCTGGGGATTTGTCGGCCCTCAATCCCATCAATTTCCCTAACACCATTTCCCTACAAATACTGATTTCTATCAGTTCCTCCCTGTCATTAGACCCCATGTTTCCGACATCTTTGGGAGGTTATTTGTGTCCTCCTTTGTGAAGTCAGAACCAAAGTATGTATTTAATTGGTCTGCCATTTCTTTGTTCCCCATTATAAACACCCCTGATTCTGACTGCAAGGGACCTACGCTTGACTTCACCAATCTTTTTCTCTTCACGTATCTATAAAAGCTTTTACAGTCAGTTTTTATGTTCCCTGCAAGCTTACTCTCATATGTGACATGTGACTCACTCCAATTTCTGGTCCTCCCAGTGCTGGAGTTCCATCTTCCAAGTGCAACAGTGCCGTTATGAGACTTGTAGTCACTGGGCCTTTCAAATAGTTTACATTTTAGAATGATATATTTGTTATGTATTATGTGTTCTCCTCCCACCTGTGGTGGCGCTGTCACAGCAGATAAATGGTTGGGTGTTCTCTTGGTTAAGTTTAGCTCTCTTTGTTCGGAACTCTCCAGAACTTCCCTTTCCCTTCGAATAAAGCACTTCATGTTTGAATCTCTGAGTTCTGAGTTCTAATTGTGTCTAGGTAAAAAGATACCGACAGAACATTATTCTGCGGTGACCCAGCCTGACCCAGGTTCCCAACCATTAACCAGCAACAGTGAACATTTTAAAATTATCCATCCGTCAGCCTTCCATTGCTTTCCCCGCTGAAGTACTTTAAAAGAACATTGGAGGGAAGCACAGCGGGAGGCCAAATGATGGCTAAAGATTGCACTTAAAAGTTAAACTATTGCTGCCTTACAGCCAAAAACATGGGGGCAGCCCGGTTTATAGCAGAAGATAATGGGCTGGATTTTGCCATTGGGGTCAGGCTAGGGCGTGTCCGGTGGTTTTCGTGTCAGGACCCCGACTCCGATGTGAAGTGGGAAAAAAGTGCGATTTTCCTCTAATTGGGCACTTGATTTCCAGCATGTGGGAACCCCTGGCCGTGTTTGTCTTTCCATCTTGAAAGTTGCCTCCAATGATATCATCAGTGCTGCTGCATTTAAGGCCTGCAAGCAGCCTTGCTTCTTCTGGAGACTGGAAACGCTTTGGACATTGTGTGAAGGACTTCATTTACCAACCATGTCCACCAGCAAGCAAAAGTGTACACCTCGATTTGATGAGCCCTCCCTCCAAGCTCTGGTGCAGGGAGCAAGTTCTAATAAGGAGGTGCTCTTCCCTTCCTCGGGGAGAAAAAAGCCACCACAACAATGCCATCTCTATGTGCCGCAGAACCTGGCTGCAGTGCAGGAAGAGGTTTCATGACCTTCTCCGCACAGGAAACGTGAGTATGACTTTCTCATCACCCTCAATCTCATCCCCATCGCCTCTCCTCACCTGCTTTGCCAACCTCTTCCTCCACATCCCACTTGACACTGACATCCCTGCACCCTTACCCATTCCTTCTCTCTCTATGGTCACATTCACTTAACTATTCGACCGTGCAGCCCTCCTATCACTGTGATGCAGTGACAAAAACTTACAACACACAGGGAGGGCCCTTTGTCTCCTTCTAAGCATCGATGCTATGGATTCTCTACACTCACGCCTTCATTCTCACTCGAACTCCACTTGTGTCCCTCATTGCAGGAAAAGAGAGCCCACAATAAGAGGGAAAGAGCGAGGACAGGAGGAGGGCCACCATCAGTAGCCCAGCTCACCACCTCGGAGGAGGCAGCCCTGGAAATTGCTGGGATCGAGATGGATTCCCAAGTGGGGGATGGACAGGCGGGCGCGTCACAGCAAGCTGGTGACAGAATAGTTTGTCATCTCTCTCATTGATATTGCATGAGTGACTGATAAGTCAATCTGTTAGAGCATCAGAATCATTGGGCCAGAAATTCGCGGCCAGAAGCGTGAGTACGGTCGGGGTACTCACGCATCTGGCCGTTGGAAATGCCGGCGTTCAGCAGGAACAGCGCATGCGGGGAACGCCGGCATTTCCAGACCCGAGGTCTATTCACAGCGCGTGCGACTGCACAGGCAGCGCTTGCGCAGTGAACTTTGTGGATTTCAATGATGGATTCAGTGAGGGTAAGTCCTTAGAAGTTACACTTGAAAAAAGCAAGTGTAAAGTTGTTCATTGGCTGCGGAGGAAGATATATTTTATCGTGGAGCTTCTGAAATGCAATATTTTTGTTTGGGAAAGGGAGGGAAGTTATTTTAAGAAATTTTAAGTAAGTTTTAAAGTTTAAATTTTTTTTTTTAAAGGGTTTTCAGAACGGTAGGTAGAAGGAGCAATTGTGGCTGTGTGAATGGAATGTGAGAATGAGTTATGTATGTATGTCCACATATATTCCTTTACGTATATGTATGTATGTTTTATATTCCTTTACTAATGTGTATGAGTGTATGTTTTTAATTATGATTTTCCAATAAGTTACTTTCTCTGAAAGTCATAATTAAATAATACATTCATACACATAAGTAAAGGAATATATACATAACACGCAAAGGAATATATACAGACATACATACTTTCAGAAGCTCCACGATAATAAATATCTTCCTCCGCAGCCTCTGGAGCAACTGTACCCATGCTTTTTTCATGTGTAAGTTGTAATGATTTGACCTCACTGAAAGCATTAATGAAAGCGGCGAATTATGCTGCGCACGCGCTGCCTGTGCAGTCGCACGCGTTCTGCCTCTGAACCCCTTCGTTCAGAGGACAGGAAATGCCGGTTTTCCCCACATGCACTGTGCATGCTGAAAACCGGCATTTCATCCGGCCAGATGCGTAAGTACCCCGACCGTACTCGCGCATTTGGAAGGGAATTACTGGGCCAACATTTTACATGTCAATAAAATGAAAAATTTAACAATTGCACGACTTGCCCCCTCGCATCTGCGACTGAGGGTCCAAGGAGGTGCATTGCGCAAGAGGTCATCATCGTACGTATCCTCACACTGTTCCCTTTGGGGAACTGTATGAAGTGGTGGAAGGATTTATGGCCGTGATTAACGCTCATTCCGTGACCGTAACCATCTTTGAACCAGCCATTAGGGTGGTTAGTCCTATGGCGGGAGGGTTTTACGGGCTCCCACAACCCATCTGAGGGGGGGGGGCCACCAACACCCATGGACGCAAGTATCCCGCTGGATGTCCACCCAGAATTTAAAGTTGGAGCTCCGACTCCACTTGCCGGGACTGTCTGGAGTGGGGTTCAAAACCCTACTCCTTCTGGCCCAGCGGCGGGGATGCTTACTGCTACACAAAAGGCCCACTCCGCACAAAAAGTGGCACCCATACGTTTCCTGCGCCTTTTCCCTCCCCGTGACTGGAGCCCTATGCTGCCATTTCACATTGCTAATCGGATTGGGCCTTTGTCATAGCGGTAGGATCCCCGCCGCTGGGCCAGATCAGGGTAGGGTTTCGAACCCCGCTCCAGACAGTCCCGGCAAGTGGAGTCGGAGCTCCGGCTCTAAATTCTGGGTTGACATCCAGTGGGATATTTGCGTCCGTGGGTGTGGGTGGCCCCCCCTCCTTGTATAGCTTGTCGGAGCCCGTAAAACCCTCCCGCCATAGGACTAACCGCCCTAATGGCTGGTTCAAAGATGGTTACGGTCACGGAATGAGCGTTAATCATGGCCATAAATCCTTCCACCACTTCATACAGTTCCCCAAAGGGAACAGTGTGAAGACACGTATGACGACGACATTGCTAAATAAATAAATGGAATTTAAAAAATTCTTTTAGGGCTTTTAAAAGTCTTTAAATTGCTTTAATTCTCTTTAAAACTACTTCAGATTACTCAAAATAATGTAAACATTTTAAAAAGTTTATAAAAGTTACCAAAATCTTCAAAAAACTTCCAAAAACCTATTTAAACTGCTGCTTTGCATGTAAAAATGCTTAGCAGCTTGACAGAAACATTGGGGGCGTTTCCAGTGAAACTGAGACCTCAAGGGGCGTGTCTCACTTGCACTGCACGCTCCTGGCTTCGCGCTGGCTGCACTCCTGGGCGGCGTGACGTCATACGCTGCCCGGGATTCTTCTTTTTCAAACACCAAGTCCAGGCGTCCCTGGAGCTGATCGGCAGTAGCGCGGGGTAAGTGCATATACGGGGCTTGCACGTGCGGCATGCCCCATTCACCAATTTCTGGCCCATTATGATCATCTGCACAATTCAATGTGCATGCAACCTTTACCTCACATCTCTAACTCTTTCCTTTACTGCCCCACAGGACCATCGACAGCCCCCGTCCCCATTGTCTGGGAGGAAGAGCCTGAGCTTCCAGACTCCTCATAGGAAGCTGCAACCTCTGAGGGTGCTGCGTCAGCAGAATTAAGCGCACCCTGCACCAGCGCAGACACTCACACCTCGGTGGGACCTTCGGGGCATAGTGTAGAGTTGTCACCTGATGTATCACAGCTCACAAGTGAGCATCAGCAGATGGTGGAGACAAGGACAGCAGTGGAGAGTCCTCGTCGCAGTGGAGAGGATGCTCCCAGCTCGGCTCCGCTGCATGTCGACCCTGTGCCTCCGGGTCCATCCAGAAGGAGAGTGGTGCTGGAACTCCAGGAACAGGTGCAGGAGTCTCTGGCAGGTTTTGCCTCCAGGGTCGCTGCGAGTGTTGAGCAAATGGAGGAGTCCATTGCTAACATGAGCAGAGCCTTTGTGGAGGCGTTGGCGCATGAACGCAGCACCATGGAAAGGATGGCAACCACCTTGGAAAGGATGGCTACCTCCATGGTAAGGCTGGCTACCGTAGAGGAGAGGATGGCTATGGTAGAGGAGAGGATAGCTACATCCATGGAGGAGCTTAGTCGCCAGGGTATGGAAAACATGGTAATTGTTCAGAATAGACTGACATCTCTTGAGGAGCGATGGTCAGCTATTGAGCAAACAAACTAGACCCTCATGCAAGTCCTCTGGAGTAGGACTTCCAGTGTAGGAACGGGTCCTCATGGCCCCCCTGCAGTGCAGCAAGGTGCTGTCCAGCTACTTGCTAGCTCTGAAGTGGGGCTGACCCATGAGAGGGATGTTGGTGACATACAACAAGGAAGTGGGGCTCCTCTCCAAGCACTCACATGACCATGCCACTGCAGAGCCCTTGGTCAGAGCCCCACCAGAGTCCCCACCCAACTGAGATCGGCGTCTCAACTCCTGCACAGCCACAGGAGCAGCAGACTGTTGCCGAGCCCTCACAGATTTGCAACCCCAGAGTACGCCTGCCAAAGGTGTCGAGATAGGAGCAGCAAGAAAGTGAGCAAGGGGCCTCCACATCTGCTGAAGCCACAGGGGAAGCACCACGTAGGAGCACGCGTAAGAGGAAGATAATACACAAGTAGTCACAAGGGTAGTCACTTGGGTGTAATGTTGTGTTTAATTTTGAAAAGCCATCAGTTGCTTATTGTCATAAAAAATTCTGATTGCAAACTGTTGCAGTTGTGGCGTGTGTCATTTCGCTAATCGCACTTCCCCAATGAGGGCTTAGGGCGACTTGCAATTGTCAGTATGATGGTCAGAGTGATAGGAATCCACAGGTTCTTGGCTATTGTTGATGGTCTGATAAGAAGGCGCGAGGCAAAAGTGTTTCATTATGCAGGCTAAGCAAATCTGGCCAAGATGAGTGCGTCCCTTGCATCCCGGGCAGCAATGTGGTCGTGCACTGGCGCCTTCTGGCCTGTGCAGCTTCAGTTGGGTGAGCAGCAGCTTGGCACTCCTGTTGTTGCTGCTGCTGTTGGCGGTGCTGTTGTTCATGGTTCTGCCGCTGCCACGGCTGGTCTTCATCCGAATCTGATGTCCAGGAGGAAAGGAAATAAATAGTTCCCATGCTTCTGGTATATGCCTCAGTTGAGGAAGCGCTCAGTCAAGGTGGCGAGAGGGATTTCCCAGGAGGTCACACTGGAGATGGGTGTCAGGCTCCAAACTTCCACAACAATGGGTATGCCTGTTAAAAGTTCCCCCAGACCTGAGACAACAAAGTTCTGCCACCTGCAAATGATGATTGATGAAAACTCCTTTTTAATGGTGGAGCTGCAGCTGTTAGCAAGCAGTCCACTTGTGAGGCTGGCAGGATTCATTGGCGTGTTCCAGAGGAGACGTGCAGGATGTGGGAAAAGTGGTAAAGTCAGAAAGGCCTCTCAAAATGGGATTATAGGGGCAATTAAGTGGTTGTTAAGGGCCTTAAGGTCCTATCCCGCCTCTTGGAGGCGGAATGGAAACGGGATCAGCAAACACGCATTTGGGAAAATTGCTCGGAGGCGGGATGAAGGCGGGATCAGGCCTGCCCGCCATATTTTGCGATTTTACCACCTCACACGCATCCAATCACGCCTCCTTGGGCCTGGCAAAATCGAGCCCCTAGGCTCAGATTTTGTGGTAATAACACACCGTTATTATGGGGTAAATCTGACAGCAACTTCTGGCGCCAACACATGCGCAGTTAAATGCGGAAATTCAGAAGTTGCTGTCAGAGATGCTCTGCTCCTCCACAGGGTGCACTGTAGCAGTCGTCGCTGATAGACTCAGTATTGAAATGACCACAATGGCGTGAACTTGCTATACTTGCCCATTAGCTCCGCACTAAAAATGGCTGAAAAAGTTAGGGCTGGTGCGTTCAGGAGTAAACGAGTTTTAACGGTGTAATAAGTGATAATTACTGAACAACCTCTCTGGCCCATAAAATGTAATTGTACAAATGTGGAGTTTCATTCCCACAAAAGAAAATTAATGCTGAAGATTTTTTTAAAAATTAAATTAAAATAATTTTTTTTACTTTTTCTTTCTGTCTCTTTTATCTCTCTCCCTTAATCCCATCTGTATTTCCTGAACTATATTTTGCTTTCTGTCATTATTTAAATCTAATTTATATTTCCTGCTTTATACTTGCTGGCTTTAACTTTGCACGTCTGTGAGGATTCTTCAATCTGATTGGGTGAAGAGCCTCGCTGTTTCTTGTCCTGCTCACAGCTGCCACAGATCCCCTGTAGAGGGTGCCACACTGGAAAAGACGCCAAATTAGAGCAAATCTATGGTGAGAAGCCCGCAAAAAGTCTGCGGGCAGTTGTCAGCGAGGTGAATGGCAAGCGCCATTCGTTCGCCACTGACTGCAAAATCCGGGCATAACTTTTCATTTACACCACAGCAACATTGGATGCAAGGGACACCTGTCCATCCCTAGTGCTATGGGCTATAGGCAGAACAAAGGCCATTTAACATTTAAATGCCCTAAAAGTAGACACTTGTATACTTGAAAAATTGTTTTTGCAGGGCTATGGGGAAAGAGCATCTTTTGTTTCTTAACTTGTCCCAGTACCATCTCCTTTTGCCTCCACCATCATCCCTTTTGTCTCTTTGTCTCTCCTGCCTTCTATCTTGTTCTTTCCTCCCCTCCCCCTTTCCATGCCCGTGCTCTTGTTTAAAAACCTGTTCCATCTCCAACTTTTTCCAGTTCTGATGAAGGGTCATCAGCCTGAAATGTTAACTCTGTTTCTCTCTCTCCATAAATTACAGGAGAACATTAATAAACTTGCAGAATGGGCATATAATTGGCAAATGAATTTCAACACAGATAAATGTGAGGTATTACATTTTGGTAGGAAGAATAGGGAGGTCACTTATTACTTGGAGGGTGCGAGTCTGGGTGGGGTAGAGGAGCAAAGGGATCTAGGAGTACAAATACACAAATCACTAAAAGTCACGACGCAGGTTAACAAGGCCATAAAAAAGCAAACCAAGCACTAGGGTTTATTTCTAGAGGGATAGAATTGAAAAGAAGTGAAGTTATGCTAAACCTGTATCGAACCTTGGTTAGACCACACTTGGAGTACTGCGTGCCATTCTGGTCGCCATATTATAGAAAGGATATAGAGACTCTGGAGAGGGTGCAAGGAGGATTTACAAGGATGATAGAAATGCGAGGGTATACCTATCAGGAAAGGATAAATAGGCTGGGTCTATTTTTGCTTGAGAAAAGAAGGCTGAGGGGTGACCTAATAGAGGTCTTTAAAATTATGAAAGGTTTTGATAGAGTAGATAGAGAGACAATGTTTCCACTTGTGGGGAAGGGCATAACTAGAGGCCATCAATATAAGATAGTCACCAAGAAATCAAATAGAGAATTCAGAAGAAACTTCTTTACGCAGAGGGTAGTGAGAATGTGGAACTCGCTACCACAGGGAGTAGTTGAGGCAAATAGAATAGATGCATTTAAGGGGAGGCTAGACAAGCATATGAGGGAGAAAAGAGTAGAGGGTTATGCTGATAGATTTAGATGAGGAAAGATGGGAGGAGGCTCGAGTGGGGCATAAACACTGGCACGGACTGGTTGGGCCGAATGGCCTGTTTCTGTGCCGTATAGCCTATGTAATCCTATGCATTCAATCACTGAGGAATTAATTTCATGGGTTTAGATGCTAAATTCAAAAAATGTAAAAAGTATTATTGAATTTATATGCTCAGCACCGAGGCCATTGGTGACACTATGCGATGACAGATTTCTGAGGCCAACTTTCAGCCCACTCCAGAACAGGTCGAGGAATCCACCAAAATTAAGTAAATACCCCGTGTCTGGAAATTTTGCTGGGGTCAGAACGGCATCTTAGTGGCAGGCAGAAGTCCCGTCACACTGAAGATACCCTCCAGTACTGTAAAAGTGGAATATGCAGACTTGTATAAGTACATTCTTATTTGATATAATTGTATGCGATTTTGAAGTAAAAGCTCTGAGCAACTCTATGGGAGACCAAAATTATATTCTTAATAACCCAATTATGCATTCTTCTAGCCCTTGGAAAATAGCATATGATCTGACTCCCTGTGGCCGAACCGCTATCACCAGTTTCCCAACATGAAAGTGAAGATTCACCCCATTAGGTCTTACCTAGTTAACATTCCAGTCCTTGTACAACAGCATTTTCTTCAATCTAACATGAGCAGTGCCACGAGAGAACTGCTAGTTTCCAGCTAAATACGTCTATGAGCACCTACCTGCACACAATCATTTCCTGCTACACAACAAATGAAAAACAGTCCACCTATAGCTTCGTGGGAATGTTTAGCAATTGATACCTTGTCAACTAGATTTGAGCTGAGCCCGACAAAGAAGGTCTGGTCATCTTTTTGAAAAGAAAGGTAAGGTTTTTAGAGTGCCTTGATCCACTGCCATATGCAAATATATGCAAATGTTTCGGTATTGTCAGCAGTAAAATTGCAATAATGATAATTTCAAACTTAAAATTCCTATGCAAGGGACTTAATCGTGCTCTGCTGAATAGCTGATCTGTGCTTATTACTCCTCCATCCACTTACATCTTTACAATCTTGCTCCAGAGGAGCAGACTTTTAAAAAAAATAATGTCTCAAATCTCATTAATTAGTAAAATATTAATTTTAGTAGGTACGTTTGGTTCAGCTGTAGTACAGCACCCAATGCTGAGTTCCCAAAAGATAAAAACCACTGTTAATGACAAATATCCTCTAATTAAAAATTGCAATTGCTTTTCTCTCGATTTGTGTGAAGTGTAGAAATTGGGTCTTTCGAAGAGTCAGTTCTGTATTGTAAACTTCTTTGTAGAAAATGATCAGGAGGCAACTAAAACTTGACTGGTTTTGGCACTCACTCAAATGTTTGTGCTTTATTTAATTTGTGAACATACTTCAATGAGCATCTTTCATAACACAATGTTAAATTTTATCGACATTTTGAAAAGATGAACTCAATTTAAATGAATATTCTTACACATGCCCTTTTAACTGACCTTTCACGTTAACAGCAAGTCACTAAAGCTATTTGGTGGGATTGTATACATTTTACTGACAGATCATACGGACAAGATATCCCATAATCACCCAGAATCTTGTCTCCAAAGACCACTTAATGCAGTGACTGGCACACCCAAGCAATTGCAATAATGAATAAACAGTGGTGGCATAATGAGATCATTTCCCTGTGGAAATGCTTAAACTCATTTGAAAAGATACTAATTTCTACTTCATGTTCTCCAATGACTTCTAAAAATCAGCATACTTTTTGGTTTTGGCATTTTACTATAAAATGATTTACTCAAGTGGGTTTCAAACATTTGCAATTGGTAGTTTAAATTTTTTTGAAAGCAATCAGTGCGCTGCATTAGAAGAAAGAAATTTCAATTTCAGTAATGGTGATGGTGGTGTGTGTGTAAAAGGATCATGTGCTAATGATTAGAGTACTGGAACACATAGGTTTTATTCTGGTATGGGGAATTAGAATTACTTAAAGCACTTGGCGATTGACTTTGTGGACTGTTTATATTTCAGCACACACCGTTTACACTTCAAGCATTATAAACTGATTATCCCTTTAGGAGAGATACACTTTTTTCCCCATTGAAACACTTTTTAAACCAAATTTTTTCACAAAAGTATGTATTTCATTTTGAATTGTTCTCACTGGGGAAAAATGATTACCACCAAAAACTGATACTGTTACTATACTATTCTTCATTGCTATCAACCATGCAGGTCACCCATGATAATTCAGCGTTTTACATCAATGAACTGCAGTCTTAACCCTAAAGTTAATAATTTTTGACAAGACCCTGAACAACATTCACATTATATTTGAAAATTAATTTCTAAACATTCTCCTAACCATAGTGACCTTCATCTATTGACACAATTAATTTTACTATTAAACTGCCATCAAGGACACTTTATTCTATAAATTTCCATTTAGTTGTTAAATTTACAGGGCCTATCAATACTTAAATCCTCTATGACTCAGTACCGTGTTAATATTTTTTTACAGTATATGTACTTAACTACCATTTCTGCCAGTATTGATCCACACATATATCACTGCAACATATTTATGTATTTGGAAAACTAGAGAAGAAAGCTTAGGCTAACTTCATATGCATTATTTCATATTTTAAAATTGGATCTCAGTGGCAGGGTAATCTTACAGATTCTTTTGTAATACAGCTATAAAATGACATGCAAATGTTCTACCTTCAATATCTAGGATTGTGTGATAACATTTAGGATGGGTTTTCACGGGTCTCAGTTGAGCCACTAAAGGTGTTTTTACATTGTAGCACTGCTTCTTGAAGCGGCTTTTCAAGCTGCTTGAAGATCTGGCTACTAACTGCACCATTTACCTTACAAGGCAGGTCCCACAGCAACAAGAGAAGAACTAAATGTACACAATTATTTTTTAAAAATTGGGATTTGTAGTTTTGTTTCTGGCCACGCAACACCGTCCCCAATGGCTGAGGAAGTTACACACTGACAGCCAAACAAAAAAAACTTTTAAAAGAAATACTGATATCCATTTAATGCATTTCATATCAAAACATCCCAAACTGCTTGACACAATGAAATGCTTTGTGAAGAATGGCAACTTATTGTGTTGGCAGGCAGCCAGGCTTCGTTATTTAGGCCTCAAGCAGCCAGAATAAAATGGCCACCTCTGCCCCGACAGCAACATTTATAATCCCGCCAGTTGCTTCATTGTCTCCGAAAGCACAAATGAGACCACATTCTCTAGGTGGGTCCCAGCTCTTCCTAAGGCAGCCCTGGTGTCTGTTTAGTTTACTGTGCTGCTACCAGCAGCAGTACTGTAAGTGGACTGCATCACTTACTCATCGTGAGTTATACAACCTTGATAGCGGTGAGCGTACGCCACCTCTGCAAACCAGAGCACCGTTAGGGCATGCTGCTACATGCAGAAACAATATACAACTTTGACTCCCACAGGACATTTAAAAATATTATTTGTAATGGCAATGGGGTCCATTTTTGGGCACTGATTTCTTTCCCATTGAAACCATTGCATTAAATGTAAATATTGTACACCTGAAACAAAGTTAGGAGTAAAAATTGCCTGCCATAACAACCACTCTCAAAACACCATATAATTTCTGCATGACTTGGAACATTATATAATTCATATTCGTGTTTTTAAATATGCAGATAGAATAAGCATTTAATTTTAAAACTTATGAAAGTCCAATATGCTTGCAAGCATAATGTGAGTCATTGGTGTCTTCACAGAGTGATATTGTTTCAGGACATAATTACATCAATGAAACAGTCAGAAGATTTTCACACGATGGGTAGTAATTGTCCAAAACAGTAATCATCAGTGGTTCCTAGGGATTGAGGGTGACTGTCCATTGTTCCCACAGTGTTTACACTAGCAGTTAGTGTGGGAACAGGAGGCAGTGATGCAGATGAGCAATGAGATCAGATGAGGTGTAGCAGGACTCACAAAAATGTAAAGATTTCTTAACTATTCTAGAGCACATGTTGATCAAATGGAAAATTCATATAAGATATGAAATTTTCCATTAGCATTTATCTAACACATGTTTCAAAAAAATGGCCACGGAACTCTGGTTGTAAAATGCATTTGTCTTGTTTTGCACACTTTGCACAAAAATAATATATTGCAGGACAACGGAGTATTACAGTTTAACTCTTTTTATTAAGCATTAGGTCTGTGATCTTACTCATATCAGCACCAGTGGGGAAAACATGGCATTAGGACCCCTAGCCTGGGTCTTCCAAACAATAGTAGTCCTTACAGATGCCTGCAGGCCAATGACAACTCAGCATGTGATCACATGTGAATATAATAGGTATTCCTTACAGATGCCTGCGGGCCAATGATAATTCAATATGCAAATGTTGCATCCCCTTTCTTTTAAAAGAAAAAATGATATGCATTACTTTTAAACCTTTCTGCTACAAAATGTTCTCGGTAGCATAAACATATAAGTAAACTCAGCATTTAACTAGCACTGAAAACATCTCAACTTTTCAATAATGATGTACAGTTTTTTTTAGGGCAGCGATCCACCTACACCCTTATACAGTTCACAAGTCAAGGATAAATCTAGGCTTGACCTCTCATTCCGACTTTGTGTGGTATGAAACTGAGCATGCTCCTGAATCGGTCAACAATTCAGGTTCAGGTTTAGGTTCAGGTAAGTATGATGTGTTTTGTGTATTGCTCTGTTCATCACACTCTGTTGAACTGATCCTCTTGTCGGAATGACGGTGTTGTTCCTTGGTGTTCAGGAGGTGCCTGCGATTGCGGCGGTACACCTGTCCTTCTGGGGTGCGGACGTGATACGATTGCTCAGTGTCAGCTGGCTGGATGACGACTGCTGGCTTCCAGTAGTCATGCTCCTGGATTCTGACGGATTCTCCATTGTGCAGCGGCGGCAGTAGTCTAGCTGACCTGTCATAGTATCTCTTTTGCTGTTGCTGTCTCTGTACACGTTTTGCATGCACTTGCTTGCAGCTGACGACCTCTGGCTGCAGCTGCTGGTTGGTGCTTGGAAGGATTGAGCGAAGTCTGCGGCTCATCAACAGCTGTGCTGGTGACTTGAAGTAGTCAACCGGAGTGTTGCGGTACTCAAGGAGACTGATGTAGGGGTCTCTTTTGTCCGCTTTGGCTTTGTCCATGAGTGTTTTTGCAATCTGGACAGTTTTTTCAGCAAGGCCATTACTTTGAGGGTAATGTGGGCTTGATGTGACATGTGTGAAATCCCATGCCTTGGCAAACGACTCGAACTCTTTTGATTTGTATTGGGGGCCATTGTCTGAGACTAAAGTCTCTACCATGCCATGCCTGGCAAAGGCTGCCTTTAGCTTGTGGATCACAGCTGCAGATGTGGTGCTGTGAAGCTTGTCCAGTTCAAAAAATCTGCTGTAGTAATCCACAGTCACTATGTAGTCCTCGTTGTTCCATGTGAACAGATCAGTTGCCGCGACCTGCCAGGGTCTGTCTGGGATACGGTGAGGTATCATGGGCTCTTTGACATTTGATGGGCGGCGTTCTAGACAAATGGAACATTTTCCGACAATGTCCTCAATGTGTTTGCACATTCCGGGCCAAAACATAATGTCACGTGCTCTTTGTTTGCATTTTTCCATGCCCATATGTCCAGCATGAATTTTTGTCAACATCTCTTCCTGAGACTGGTAGGAATGATGATTTTCTCCCCTTTGAAGACGATTCTGTTGATTTGTGACAGTTCCTCTCTGTGGTTCCAGAATTCAGATATGCTCTGAGGGCATTTCCTCCTTTCCTCAGGCCATCCTTCATGTATGACTTTGCTCAGCAGTGTGAGTTGTGCATCTTCCTGCTTGGATCTCCTTCAGTTTTGAGTCACTCACAGGTAAGCTGTTGTACACCATGTGCACCTGCACATCCATGCCTTCACTGAGGCTGCTGTCCTGGTAGCTAAGAGACTTTCTGGAGAGCGTGTCTGCGACAGGAATGTCTTTGCCTGGACGGTGAATGATTGTGAAGTCATACCTCTGTAGCTGAAGGATCATTCTCTGTAGCCTTGGTGGGGCTGTGGCTAGTGGTTTCCTCATGATTGACTCGAGGGGCTTGTGGTCGGATTCCACAATGACTTGTCAGCTATAGATGTACTGGTGGAAACGCTTACATCCAAACAGAATTGCATATAGCTCTTTCTCGATTTGAGCATAGTTGATTTCACTGTCTGTGAGAGATCTGGAAGCATAGCCGATGGGCTTTCCTTCTTGCAGTAATACTGTGCCTAGTCCGTACTTTGACGCGTCCACTTGTAGTCTGAGCTCTTTGTTGGGGTCAAAGTAGGCAAGAACTGGTCCTGGTTCTCTGGTGATTAGGTCTTTCATTTTCTGAAATGCTGTGTCGTGTTGTTTGTCCCACAGGAACTCATTGGATTGTTCGAGCAACTGACGCATGGGTGTGTTGATTTCGGAGAGGCTCGGGGCAAACTTGGCTAAGTAGTTAGCCATGCCTAGTACTGTCTCTAGCTCTGCGCGGTTCTTCAGCGGCTCCATCTTCTTGATGGCGGAGATTTTCTCTGGATCCGGCTTAATGCCATCAGTTGAAAGGCGATGCCCGAAATAACTGATCTCGGTGGATCCGATTATGCTTTTCTCGGGGTTGAGCCGGATACCTTTCTCCCGTGATCTTTGTAGCATCGCACGGAGGTTCCTGTCATGTTCCTCTCTATTCCTGCCATAGATGAGGATGTCATCTACGATTGCGACTACTCCATCGAGGCCTTCATAGGTTTCGTCGATCTTCCGCTGGAATTCATCCTGAGCTGAGATAAGACCAAATGGTAAACGCAGAAATCGGTAGCGTCCAAATGGTGTGTTGAACGTTGTTAGCTTAGATGACTCTTCCGTGAGCTTGATAGTCCAGTATCCTGATCGTGCGTCCATTACACTAAAGTAACGTGCTCCCACTAGCTTGGGTGTGATGTCATCTAGCGTTGGTAGAGGGTAGTGAGGGCGTTTGATAGCCTTGTTCAAATCTCTGGGGTTGAGACAGACTCTGAGCTTGCCTGTACGTGGTTTCTCAACCAGTACTAACGCGTTGACCCACTCTGTCAGTTCTGTTTCCTGGACGATGATTTCTGTATTCTCCATGCTCTGCAGCTCCTCCTTCAGGCAACTACGTAGAGCAAGGGGTATCCTTCTCGGTGGGCAAACCACAGGTGTTGCTGCTGGGTTAAGGTGAATAGTGCATTCACCTGGGAATAGTCCGATTCCTTTGAAAACGTCAGCAAACTCCTCCATGACTGTCTGCTTCTCAACTGGTGCTGTCAATGATAGCACTAGCTTGACGAGGTCCATGTCTAAACATGCCTTGAGACCTAGCACTGGAGGTGCTCGAGTGTCAACTATGTAAAAGTCCAACATCATGTCGCTTTCTTTGTACTTGCATTTCATCACGCATGTGCCTTTTACAATGAGCTGCTCACCCCCATAGCTGGTCAGTCTGCATGAGGTGGGCTGCAGCTCACACTCATCCTTCAAGCTGTGATACTCACTCAGAGGAATTACATTAACCTGAGCTCCAGTGTCTAGTTTAAACTTAAGCTCTGTGCCCCGTTTTCCTATCTCAACATCTGCAAAGGCTTGCTCAGTCTCTGAAATCTGTTTTTTCTGTGACACAGAATCAATAAACAGTTCCTCTGCATTTGGCTCTCTATCTGGCATTTGGCTGTCACTCACTGTGTGTACTGTTCTTCCAAAAACAGTCCTGCAAACTTTAGCAAAGTGGTTCCGTTTACCACATTTAGCACATTGCCTTCCTTTGGCAGTGCAGTGCTCCTTTTCCCCATGCCCCTTGTTTCCACAATATGCACAGTTTTTGAAGCATTTTATGTCTGTGTCGCTCATTTTTAGAAAACTCTCTGTTTTTTCTGTTCTGAAACACACTCTCTGGGCGGTGTTCTTTGGTGTGTGTCTATTAACTGCGTGCACTGTCTGTTCACGCGAGCTGCTCGTGGTGCCAGTTATGGTTTTCAACTGTGCTTGGGCTATCTCGTGCAATCTAGCTATGTCCATAGCTTTGTCCAGCGTTAGCCCGGACCCAACATTCAAAAGTTTCTCTCTCACTTTAGCTGAATGTATTCCAAACACGATGCGGTCTCTGACCATCTCATCTTTATCTGCATATTCACAGTCTTTTACCAGCGGTTTTAACTCAGTCACGAACTGTTCAAACAACTCACTAGCTCCTTGTACTTTCTCCTGAAACTTGTACCTAGCGAATATCGTATTTGTCTTGGGCATCACATATGATTCAAAACGGTCAAAATAAATTTTCAGTACCTTTGCTTCATCCGCAGTGAGAGACCATGTGTTAAAAATGTCTCTCCCTTTTTCTCTGATCCACAGGAGTAGGTAACTGCATCTTTCTTCCTCCTCTTTGCTTTTCAGCGGACCCGAGAACATCAACTCCATGTGTTGCTTGAACTTGCACCGTTCTCTAGGTAAGTTCAACGATTGCCAATCCATTCGAGGCAAGGGAGCTCCAACGATGTCCATTTTCAATCCCTGTTCTGACACCATGTCTTGTTTTGCACACTTTGTACAAAAATAATATATTGCAGGACAACGGAGTATTACAGTTTAACCCTTTTATTAAGCATTAGGTCTGTGATCTTACTCATATCAGCACCGGTGGGGAAAACATGACATTAGGACCCCTAGCCTGGGTCTTCCAAACAACAGTAGTCCTTACAGATGCCTGCAGGTCAATGATAACTCAGCATGTGATCACGTGAATATAATAGGTATTCCTTACAGATGCCTGCGGGCCAATGATAATTCAATATGCAAATGTTACAGCATTAGACATTGCTCTTTTACCTCAGAGACTTGGGTTCAAATCTAACCTAATTTAATTCTCCTGGTTTGTTTGCTGTAAGAGTCCCACATCAAAAGAAATTGGGCAGTATCAATTCAGTTTCCAATGGGCAGGGGCCCACAGTACAGAACTGTCCCTAAATCAGCACTAAATTGGCAATTTCAATGAGAGAAGCACAAGGCATCTTATGAGAGAAATGGGAAAATCTCACCCTGCAAGGGAGTGCAGCTTGATGCTGACACTGCATGCTTGAAAAAAAGACCCAATTTTAACTCCAGACGAGCTTTGGGCAGGTAGGTAATGGTATGAGTTAGAATTTCACCCGCTGCTCCAGAAATAAGGCCTGGGAATTTTAACTCCTGGGCTTCATTTAAATCTGGCCCTTTTTGGGTGCAAAATCAACAGGAAGCGGTTGAAAATTGCACAGCCTGGAGGTCACCCGCCAACACCTGTTAGGTGGCGGGATCATCTTCCAGGGAGTCTTGCGATCAGGAAGGTTGGGGAGAGCCCATGGCAGGGGAGGCCTATGCTTTCCTTTTGGGGCGCTCTGGCTATTTCTGGCCCCATAACTTAAAAGGAGGGAATCTTCGAACTGCATCAACGCTTGAATGAGAGAAGTTCTCAATAACTAGTCCCGAGTGTAGACATGGTAATTAAGCAGGAACCCTTTACAGCTGTTAGAAACGCAATCAGTAAAGAATGAAAGATGCCAATTAGTTTGATATATTCTTACGTTTTGCTTTTTGGTTCTCATTTACCTTCTAGTAGAATGCAACAGTGTGCTGATGTGATGATTGTAGTAGGTAAGGCCTGCTGAACTCATTCTCTGAAAGAGCATTTTAATTTTGTATTAATTTTGTTGAGAATGTTGTATCTCACTATGCAGGAGTCATGGAAAGCAGATTATTAAATACCTGTCATTTTTGGTTTGCTGCAAAAATTAATACTTTCTAACCGTCTGCTTATTTGTTGATTATAGTATTACCAACTCTAATCATTGATGGCAAATAAATGTTGTTTTTAATCATACTTGGCTGACTTTTGTGTTTAATTGAGGTCTATTGGGGTGGGGGGTGGGGGGTGGGAGGTGGGAGGTGGAAAGAGACAGACCGACAGAGACTATAAGGTAAAGAAAAATAATAAACCAGCCACATTCAGAGTGTAAGTCAAGCACCTATCCCTCTATGCCATGACCTAATGGAGTTGTGCTGGAAACTGCAATGCCTTCCGCATTTTATTCACAATGAAAATGTCTTTACCATCTAAACCAGGAAGAAACTATGAGCCTAGCTATTCTCATTAAAAGACATCCATTGTATTCTTTCAGCCAAAAGGGAATCAATATATTCATTCCCTTCCTAATCTTAAGAAAAAAAATGAAGTCCGGAGAAATAAATGTATAAGAAAACTGAAAAAAGCAATACCAAAGTTACACTGGATATTCAGAAGATAAAAGTATGAACATAAAATGTAAGTATTTAGGATTCAAACAACAAATTATATTAAATAAATACACTAGCAGCAAAACATCTTATCCTACTATTGATTTCCATGGATAAAACTGGCTTGGTTTGCAATAATAGATCCTACTTGAAGAGTAGACTGCATTGACCATGAAAAAGCACGCAATCTCTTTATCGGTTTTGCCATGAATAAATCTATCATACTGCCTCTAAAGTGCAACAAATCAAAGAATATACAAAGGGAGCTAGCTCCATCACCTCAAGACTTTCAAATGGTTTCTCCCTGTTCTTTTATTGTTCCAAGGAGAACACAGCAAAAACACTTCATTAACAAATAGCCCTTTTCACTGTATTTTTCAACACAGAAACTTAAGTTTTCAGCTGCAAGCTAACTAGAAAATTAGATAACTAGGAAAAGAATTAATTGTGGGAAGTACTGTCAACTGGAGCAAATACCATTCCTTTCTGGTCAATCCTGTCTTCGGCAATGGTTTAGGGAAATACAAACACTTCATGATGAACATATATTGTGTGAAACATTTAGAACAGGTTTGAAATTTTAAGCCCTTATTAATAATGGTCTTTACTAGAACCATTTCAAAGTAAAGCCTGTTGTGCAGTTTCCAGTTGCTATCTCCCAGTCTCCTTTTTTCTCTACATCAGATCTATCCTGTGTTATTCTCTTTCTTTCCTTATCGAGCAATTACTTTCCCTTTCTATCTCCATCATTTTTCTGTTTAACTCACTGACTCACTTTTATAATAATGGGACTCAAGGCGGATAAATCCCCTGGACCTGATGGCTTACATCCTAGGGTCTTGAGGGAAGTGGCGGTAGGGATTGTGGATGCATTGGTAATAATTTTCCAAAACTCCCTGGACTCAGCAAAGGTCCCGGCAGATTGGAAAACTGCTAATGAAACACCCTTATTTAAAAAGGGTAGCAGGCAGAAGGCTGGAAACTATAGACCTGTTAGCCTAACATCTGTGGTTGGTAAAATTTTAAAGTCCATTATTAAGGAGACAGTAATGGGATATTTGGATAAACATAATTTAATAGGACAAAGTCAGCATGGTTTTATGAAGGGGAAGTCATGTTTGACAAATTTGCTTGAGTTCTTTGAGGAAGTAACATACAGGGTGGATAAAGGGGAACCAGTGGACGTAGTGTATTTAGACTTCCAAAAGGCATTTGACAAGGTGCCACACAAAAGATTATTGCTCAAGATAAAAAATCACAGGATTGGGGGTAATATTCTGGGTGGAGGATTGGCTATCTAACAGAAAGCAGAGAGTTGGGATAAATGGTTCATTCTCAGACTGGCAATCAGTAACTAGTGGTGTTCCGCAGGGGTCAGTGCTGGGTCCCCAACTCTTTACAATCTATATTAACGATTTGGAGGAGGGGACCGAGTGTAACATATCAAAGTTTGCAGATGATACAAAGATGGGAGGGAAAGTAGTGAGTGAGGAGGACATAAAAAACCTGCAAAGGGACATAGACAGGCTAAGTAAGTGGGCAGAGATTTGGCAGATGGAATACAATACTGGAAAGTGTGAGGTTATGCACTTTGGCAGGAAAAATCATAGAGCAAGTTATTATCTTAATGGCAAGAAACTGGAAAGTACTGTAGTACAAAGGGATCTGGGGGTCCTGGTGCACGAAACTCAAAAGGTTGGTATGCAAGTGCAGCAAGTGATCAAGAAGGCCAATGGAATGTTGGCTTTTATTGCTAGGGGGATAGAATATAAAAACAGGGAGGTATTGCTGCAGTTGTACAAGGTATTGGTGAGGCCGCACCTGGAATACTGCATACAGTTTTGGTGTCCATACTTAAGAAAAGACATACTTGCTCTCGATTCAGTACAAAGAAAGTTCACTCGGTTAATCCCGGGGATGAGGGGGTGGACATATGAGGAGAGGTTGAGTAGATTGGGACTCTACTCATTGGAGTTCAGAAGAATGAGAGGCGATCTTATTGAAACATATACGATTGTGAAGGGGCTTGATCAGGTGGATGTGGTGAGGATGTTCCCAATGATGGGTGAAACTAGAACTAGGGGGCATAATCTTAGAATAAGGGGCTGCTCTTTCAAAACTGAGATGAGGAGAAACTTCTTCACTCAGAGGGTAGTAGGTCTGTGAAATTTGCTGCCCCAGAAAGCTGTGGAAGCTACATCATTAAATAAATTTAAAACAGAAATAGACAGTTTCCTAGAAGTAAAGGGAATTAGGGGTTACGGGGAGCGGGCAGGAAATTGGACATGAGTCTAGGTTCGGAACGGTCATGGCCCTGTGGGTAGTGGAGCGGGCCCAGGGGCCGTGTAGCCTGGTCCTGCTCCTACTTCTTGTGTTCTAATTCTGTGTAAGATTTCAGGAGTTGGTTCTATTCACAGGGATTAGTGGAGACATCGAACAGGCTGCCAGCTAGGTGTCCTTCAAGAGTAAATTGGGCCTGTTCCTGGCTGGGGTGGAGATCACCTTTTACAGAAGGTAAGTACTGTAGGAAATACAGGGACAGAGTGATCTCCTGGACGAGTTTCGATCGCCTAGATGGGTCGGAGAGGAATTTCCCAGATTTTTTCTCCCAAATTGGCCATTGGGTTTTTTATCTGGTTTTTCGCCTCTCCCGGGAGATCACATGGGTTTGGGTGTGATGGAGAGTGATAGTAGATTTGAGGTTAGGATCAGATCAGCCATGATCATATGGAATGGCGGAGCAGGCTCGAGGGGCCGATTGGCCTACTCCTGCTCCTATTTCTTATGTTCTTATGTTCTACTCAGTGGTGGACCGCCTCTTTCATTAGCATTCATTTTCTCATTATTTCTCCTTTATTAATCGATTATTATAATTTTTCCTTCAGCTGTCCTTCTCCCTCCTCTCTACTTTACTGTGCCCTGTAATCGTCCAGTTGAATCTTCTCACTCAAACAGATGCTGATTCCACTGCTGCTGCTGTGAAAATTCATGTTGAATTGATGCTTTATTTTAACTATGTCACAGTCAATTGAAAGCTACCTAAACCTACACCAACATTTTGGATTAGCTACACTCAAGTGAGCTTTAAATGCAGTTCTCTATTTAGTATGTAAACTATTTTAAACTATTATGGACCCACTGATGCATGAACAGGTAGTAGATATACGAAGACAAAGTTAAAGGTACATTGCAATATACAAACGTAGCAGATTTTGTTCGAAGATTGTCTTGTGTGCACAGACAAAAATATTGGACCAGAATTTGCAGTCTGGATGATGGCAAATTGGCAGCATTTGCCGTCATTCTGCCTTTGAAACTTCGGGATGTGGCTCATGCGCAGGCACATGCGGAGATCCTGAAGTTGCGGTCAGTCATTCACTGCTCCTCCACAAGCTGTGCTGTGCCACCCCCACCCCCCACCCCATCGAGCTGACAATCAGTGAAATCACTCAAATTAGGGAAACTGACGAAAACTTCGGCTCTTCCGCAATAATTATGCTGTTAAATTCCCTACTAAAAGTTAGACCCAAAGGGATTAGATGTAACTGGGGTTTTAACAGCGTATTGACTGCTAAACAAACATTATGGGCCCGAAAAACTAATTTAAATTTTGTGCAGTGTCAAATTTATCCATTTTAATAAAAATTAAAATTAAGAAACTTTTTTTTTAAGTTTGTTCATCTTTATTTCAGCTTTGCCTTTTCCCCATGCAAGAGCCCCAATCTTTTTTTTGCTCTCTCTAACATTTTTTAAAAAGTTAGAATTTTAAGAGATTACTCATTTCCTTGTTTGCTGTCTATGAGAATTATGCCTTTTGATTGGCTGCTTAGACAGTCTGTTGCCATCACAGCAGATTGCTCCAGAGGACCCCCACTAAGCTCCATTGATGTGAAATACTCATCGGAAAACCTGAACTTCAACACAGAGATCGTGAGATCTTTGTGGGAAGCTTACTTTGGGGACAGCGGTGAATGCATTTGCTTCACCACTGACCACAGATTCTGGGCCGTTGTACTGAAAACATATACACTGGGCATTTTTATATTGTTTGCGTACAATGAGGGAGGCATAACAAATCCATGGTGTAGCAGACATTGACATTTGTGATATTCCTGAAATTAAACCTACATAGTTGTTAATAAATAATTTACTTAGAACGTGTTTTAATTTACAGAACTGCTGATTGATTATTTCTTTTTTTTTAAACTGCAGTGTTCTCACAATCCATCATATGTTTTACAGATCATAAGATAAATGTGAATGAGTGAGGCTATTCAGTCCATTATATCTTTTCCATCCAAAGAGATCAAACAGTCCAGGCCGCCTGTTCCAGCATCCAACTGTTTCTCAAATGAATCCATTGTTTTTGTCTCCATTATCCAGAAGTCCATCCCAAGTGTTCATTGCTCTTTTTTACTGCAATGTGTAATACTTTCATTTGCCACTAGTTCTTCCGCCTCTATATTTTATCTAGCAAATATTGTTGGTCCTTGGCCGCCTCTTCAGACTCATCTGTTGCCATCCCCTAAATTTGGTACATCTGCATACTTAACTAGTTTGCACTGAGCTCCTTAATGTACATTAGAAACAGAAAGGGTCTGAACACCAACCACTCCACTCAGTTTCACCCTCAGGTTAGCTGGTTCAATGTATGATGTGACAGTCAGGAACTCAGATCAAACACTCAACTAATGATCAACAAATGCCTCCGTCCAGTTCATGTCACAGTCCAATCTATTCCATTTAGACACTCATGAAATGTAACCTTCAAGTCAATAGAAAGTAAAATCGAGCAGGATGTAAAACAGGCAGCTGATGCGATTCTGCCAGTTTCGCACCAGCTGGATTAGGTTAAAATTACCCCCTATGTTTGCAAGGGGCAACGCCTTCATCACTTCTCTTATGATGAGGCATCAGTTGGACAGGGTACTCAGCTTTTAGAAGGTGGCAATATTTCCTTGAGTGCAAAGCATTCCAGGTGGAGTCCATTTTGGCATTAGAACTTATCATATCAACTCCATGGCCTGTATCACCAAATGTTTGCTCTCAATTAATGTTGAGGTGGTATCTGACCATAAAAACATCATTGTGCACATTAATGGGCATTGTACAGGAAGCAGCCATGATGTATTCAGTATGTGACAGAAAAATATTGCACACATATCTAGAAGGATAAGAAAAATTTGTGAGATGGCTCTTAACCTCTTCTTCCATGGCTGCTGATCCCACTGAGAAATCCCCTACCAGCAGAACAGTGCCATTGAGCATCTGTTTGTCACAGTAAAAGACTGCTAAAGTGCAATGGCCGTATACAATGCTCGAAATGTTACCTCCCAAAAGGTGCGGTAATTGCCACTTTCAAGTTTGTACCATGCTCGATGAACCCCAGAGTTGTGTGTGCAAAAGTGAAGGACACACCCAGCTTCATCTGCCTCCCGATACTAGCAAGCCTCTTCCTCATTCGCAGCCAGATACAAAGCAGTTGGGCAACTGCATAAATCAGTCTGCGATCACGCTCCATGCAGCGTGCACCTGTGTTTTTACTACAGAGTGACCTTCAGCCCCAAGTTGGGCCACTTTCCTTTGTTGCGCTTGCTGCAACATGAAAATAGAGCATTGTTGCCTACATGTCTTTGTAGGATGGTAAGTGGCCCATTGATGGCATTACAACATGATGGCAATTGTATCTCTGCTATTTTTTAAATAAACATTTCTTCAAAAACCTTCAATGTATTAGTTTATGCTGAAGCACATACCACATTTTCTGTCATATCAATCCGTAAAAGTCAGCAGTTTGAGGAAATGAACTTGTCAAAGGTTCCTCAAAAAAATGACATTATACCTTTAAGAGTAGTCCAGAAATACTTAAAAACCAATTTTAAAATTTGGAATTATGCCTTTTTGTGTTTAACAACGTGAAAGATGTCAGTATGTCAATTGTGAAGCATGCTCTCAATGTCAGCATCAGCTACTCTCGGGTCAGGAATAGTATTAGCAAGATGGAGACTTAGGCTTCTTATCCTCCAAGATTTTCTGTGAGCTATCTGTAATAAAATCATAAACCCAAGTAAAGCATTCCCTTCTTCAATTTATTGAACATTTAGGCTTACAATCTAGGCTAAAACCCTCGTGTAGCACTGAGCGAATGCTGCATTACTGCATGTGCTGCCATCTGGATGAGATATTAAAGCAAAGTGTGTTTGTCTGGCTAAGTGGTACTATTTGAAGAAAATCAGTGTGTTTTTCCTGGTCCTGGCCAGCATTCCTTCTTCAATTAAAACAAATTAATTGGTCATTCATCTCATTACTGTGTGTTTAATCTTGGTGTGTAGACAATTGCAGGTGCCTACACAACAACAGTGATTTCATTTCAACATCAATATCTATATGAGAAGCGCTTTGCACCCTTTATGAGAGATGCGATTAGGCACCGTAGAAATGCAAACCTATTATTTATTTCAATTTCTCAAGTAGTTATGCACTTATGACATTCTCAGTGCTGATTAGTGAATTATGGGTAGGTCTGAAATGCTTAAAAATTATAATTTTTTTTACTGTGTTTTGTAAAATTATAATTGCTCTGCGAAGAAATCTCCTGTAGTTGGTTGTAAAATACTACAGCCATTAAATAATATAACAGTATTCTCCAATTATACATCTTGGATAATAGCATAATTTTTAGCATTGCGTGAACCTGGGAATTTCTTTATATGCTGCTGGATTGCACATATGGTTATGAAAAGGACCTTTTCAAATATTTATGTGATTCTTTTTTCAGATTCACAAAAGTAGGAAGGGAATATAACTATTGTTTGTTTCTGAGAGTAATACTTCTGCGATTGTGCAGCAATTTTTTCTTTAATAATTTACTCTAACAATGTAGTTTCTAAAAGCTCTCGTTACAAAATCTTCCCGCTGCATTGCCACCAAGGTAAAGATACCTTGCCAAATTTATATGTAGAGGAGTGTGCAATATCATAGTCAATAATACCATCAATAGTGTTAATTATTTTTATCCTTATTTGAAACAGTAACTCATGTAAAACATTGCACTGCCAACGCTCGATTACCATCAATATGTAACTTGAAATTGCAGGAGGTGGGTATAGCTGCCAAGGAGCCTCAAACACAGATGGTAATGGGTCCAGGTCAAGGTGCTCCTCTTCTGTTATGTGGTTTCTTAGTAGGGTCAGCACCATTGGTGCAGAGGATAGCCTTGTTCTCCTAAGAACCATGCACCCAGTGTTTCTTCTCCTTCAAATATTGTGTACATCGTGGAATGTTGCACTATGAGAGCATCATTAATGCTTCCTGAATAACTGTCACTGACCTGCATGATGATGTTTCTGTGGTCAGATACCACCTGAAAATTAATTGAATACAGGTCTTATCTGGACAAGTTCAGGTCCAGGGGTAGTAATTCTTGATAAAGAGCCTGCCTTTGTTCTTCCTTATCTCAATTGTGCAGTGTGTTTGGAACCCCAAAAGGAGTCCCCATTTTTATCTTTTTGTACAGTGTGATGTGTATGATTATACAATAACCTGAGACTCCATACACAAAAAGGCAAGATTGCCACCCCACCCCCCACATATAAAGATGAGACACGATGGTCCAGAAATTCGGGTCTCCACAGGTGAGTACGCACGGGGTACTCACTCGTAGGCCCAATGGAAGTGCCGGTTTCCTGCATGCACTGCGCATGCGTGGGAAACTGGCACTTCCGTGCCCCTGAAAGCCGGGATTAAGAGGTCGAACGCGTGCGCAGGAGAGGCTGCGCGTGTGCATCGAACTTCGCTTTCTTTTGCAGGTTTTCCCGGGAGGGTAAGTCTCCAGGAGTTACACTTTTAAAAAGCAGGCATAAGGCCTGCTTTTTACAAGGTAAGTGGTGAATTAATTAAAATTAAAAAAAATTTTCCACAGGTTTATTATTTTTAAATACTTTAAAGCAAGGTAAGTTTATTTTTAGCCCCATTAGAAAATAAAATTACTTTTTCCAAAAATTTAAATTATTGTTTAAAATAGTTATTTCATGTAATTTATAGTTTATTTAAAAAATGTGATGATTTAAAAAAATTTATTTGAAGATTTAGTGATGTTTTGGGGCCAGTAGTATTTATAAGTTTTGACAGCTCTTCCTGTCAAACTTATGAATGGAGCATTCCCTGCTCCGATTGGCTCTCCATGGCCCATGTGATCCCAGGGGACGCATCAAACTAACTGCGCCCCTGGGATATGCAAGCACTGCGCGCCGACAGTTGGAGCAGGCCCAGGATCGGAATTCCACGGGGGCCCACAGCTCAACGGCCGGCGCGCAAGGTAAGTGCAGGTCGGGGGCTTACACCCACGGGAAGCCCCCAACCTGAATTTCTGGGCCAATATGAAGCTCCATTGCCCTTTCCTGCTTATCCTCCTTCTCCTTTTCCCTGGGCATCTTTATCCTTCTTTGCCACATTATTCTCAACAACTGAAGCCTGGTTCTTTTACTCTCCTCTTGTTATTTTCTATCTCCTTTCTGGTCCGATCTGCCCTCTTCCGCTCTTCTCTCTCAATTCTGCTGCTTTCTCCCCTCTTCTCATTCTCTCCCTCCACCTCCCTTTCCAATTTAGTCAATTTAAACAATGGCAGGGTGTATAACAGAGGGCTGATACGATATCACCCCCACCAAAGTTGAACATTACCGCATAGTGTGTGCAGCTTCGCTACTGGTATTCCTTACAGAGTATTTAAAAAAATTGACTGACGTAGTGCTTTGGAGTGCAGCTTCATTAGCTCATGTGCTTGTCTGCCTTAAGCATCGTCAACACTCACGGTGCCTCTAGTGAAATAAGCTATTTCCATGCAATGCACTATTCTTTGGACAAAACTGCATTCAGGAGCTAGAAATTAATTTCCTCTGCATTCTACCAACCAGAGCTACAATATTTACGATGAATAAAATAAAGACTTTGTAGAACTCCACAAAGTTTCTGATTGCGACAAATAAGGAAAGTTTTCTGGAGCATTTTCATTGTTCTAACTATATGTGAAGATGCTCTTCAAACACCTCTCTGACACTCAAAGCTTATTGTCAGATTCAACCGCTCTCTATCACAACTTTTCCTGTCTTTCCTTTTTGTGTCAACATTATGAACAGTACTCCTCAAACCTTTCATCCCTTGTTCCTTCTAAACTTCCAATCCGCTCTCCTACATGTTTTCCTCCGGCACCCCCCTCACCCACTGCCATATCTCCACTGTATCAAGATTCAGTATAGACTCCCACTCTAATTCATTCTTTCTCAGAACCAACAAAACTATGGAATTCCTTGCCTCCCTCGAGCTCTTCCTCCCTCCTACAAGCTTCAGGCTTTCAAAACCAAAGCTTAGTGCCACCAAATAGCTATCTCCTGATTTATTTAGCCTTTTTCATTCTTTTCAAATTTGGTTATGCCCTGCACTGTGACCACTGGACCTTGCGTTGGTTTCATAATTTTAAAAATTTTGACACCGCCTTTTGCCCGAGCATACCCAAGCTGTGATTGCGATGCCAAGCAGCTGAATGTTTGTAACTGAAGACAGCTTTATAGAGATATGGTAGGTGGGAAACATCACAGTCAAGCTTTCTCAAGTTATTGACTCAACCTTCTCAGCCCTGAAGATACCACACCATTTGTCTGCATACTGTCCAGCTCTGCCCTTGTGTCCATATTTCGCTGAAGTGATTGCAGCAGTTGCAGGTGGGAAGTTAATCACACAACAGAGACTGGTACAATCAGCAAAAAGAACTGTTGATGGCATTCAATAGGTCATGCGTGAACATAAGGATTAGAGTAGGGCCAATCATGAATCACTGAGTGATTGTAGCTTTGGTCCTGTGTTGAGAAAATGAACATCTATTTATCCTAACCTGTCCGCTCCTACAAACCCTGCTCCCTCTAAACTTTCTGTTCTGCTCACACTGGCTTCTTGTGCATCTCTCCCTCTCATTGCCCCATTATTGGCATCTGGGTCCTACAGCCTGAAATTCCATTTTTAAACACTTCCGCCTCCCTTTCCTCCATTAAGAATGTCCTCAGAACCCACCTCTTTCATGAAGTTTTTGGTCAACCCTATAATCTCTCCTTTACCTTAGCCTCTGTTTTCCTCAAGCCTCTGTGAAGCATCTCTAAAGGCTTTCAATTGAAGCCCACTCTCCAACAGTTCATTTTGGGAAAGAAGCAATCACTTGAGAAGAAATCCCACAAGCCATCCAGCCTGTGTTCAATCTTCCAGCTAGCTGTGCAAGTATAGATTCAGCCCATTAGTGTGTGTGTGTGTGTGTGTGTGTGTGTGTAAGACTCAATTTGAAGGAGAAACAATGATTTATTAAAATATAAATGCAATATATAGCTCTCTTCCTGAAAAAATAGGGCTGAAAAAATAGGGCTCAAATCTAACCAGGGAATTGAAAGAACAAGAGATGGTGAATTATTTTACATAAAATTGTCAAATAGAAATGTAACGTGTACTTTTATTCCTGATAAAATATGAAAAACTTATGTATTGAAATCAGTTTTTAAAATCCCCTCAATCAACTATAAAGTTAATATAGAAGTTTTGCAGTAACTATAGATAACGTATCAAGTAGAATGTATCAAAGTACAGTTCTGGCAGCAAGCAGGAGATTAATTGATACAAGACCCTAGGTATAACGACCTCTTTCCACACATCAACTATCAGAATAGGTTTCCTGCAACCTCAGACAGACTAACATTGAGGGTGCTTTCCAATCCAGCTGAAAGTTATTTTTAAAAAGTCAGCCATTTTAGGGTTTCCTCTCAATAAAGGAACACAAATAGTCTTTAGTGGGTGTTCAGCCCACCTAACTGTAGAAACCAGCAACACTGGACTGATGATAGTTTCCACCATAAAATCCCACTCATGGCTGATTGCAGAGATGCTTATGGGTTGTTTACTCTTTTAATAATGAATGTGAAGTGTTAGATCTATGCATGATTTGGATGATGGATCAGATCAAGTATATTTAGTGAAGCTGGCTACACAACTTTATATCACTGACTGTCCTAACTGCACTGGGGCATGGTGTACAGGACAGACTTGCAGTAGTTGAGCTTCAAAGACTGCATGGGACAAAATTATGATTTAGAAGATTTGCATAATACTATTGAATGAATATCTTTCTGATTTGAACAAAATAAATACTTGCTAATAAAATCACCAAAATGTACACAATTTTGTCAAACATCATCATAAAAATCTGTACAGTTAAGTGAACTCTGTTTCTAGCAAAATGAATTAATGCCACAAAATCCAACACATATCCAATAGAAAAATTACAAATGACTATGAAGAACAATCTTTTTATTTCAAAAGAATTCAGCGCTACACTTTTTTTTCCTAAGGTCGGGAAATTGTCCCAAAGGATACTAAAACAAACGGATTAATGCCTCCAGTATAATAGTGAAGGAAGAAATTTCATGTGACTGCATCAAATGTTCATATCCTAGTATCCCGTGGCATAATTTTAATGCTGAAGCTTTTTGTTCCATTTTTTCTTCACTCATTAAGTGCTTGGCCTCTTAGATTAACCTTTTATTTGTTAAACATTTTGTCATGCAGCTCTGCATTCCCTACCCAGCAGAAGTAGAATACAAACTCACTTTCTCACAGTTAACTACTGCTGTTTCACATTGATGGAACATCCACTTGTTTGACTAGCAGGCGGTGGTTGCATGTAAGAACTGTGAAAGAAGGAAAGAAGTACTTGTGCAGGCTGCACACCTTCATAATTGTATGCAGTGCAACCTATTTGTGCGAAGTGCTTGCCTTTTAAAAGCAGTGTGTTCTTCTCCCCAATTAATAAGAAATGAACAGGATGTGAGGTACAAAGCACTACTAAGCATAAGCAATATTTTATAAAAATGAAACCAGTCGTGAGGATTGCAAAATTTAATTTGTTGAGCAAACATCCACAGCTACAAGATATAGAAATCATATATAAAGAAGTGTGAAATTATTGTTCTTGCACTTCAGGGAAATACTGCAAAGCAGGCAAGCCAACTGAGAATTGCTTGATTAAACAAATAGAAGAATGTGCTAATTAGGTTATAGAAAAGCTAGGACTTCTACAGCACATTTTCTCCAGCATATTCTGAAATCCTTTAGTGGAAGACACAAGAAAATAACTCTGTTATTAACATGTTATGATGCAAAACAAACACTTCTGCTTCGGGGGAATTTGCATAAAAGACATCAGCTAGAAGGTGAAAATCAATAGGCAACCAGCCAAAAATATACTCCTTAGACTCCATTTAATTATTCGGAGTCCCGGAATTTAACAAAAACTAACCACAACAAAATCAAGGATTCATATTAAAAACAAATCAATGTTTTATGTTTTTATTGTGCTGAAATTGTATTGCTGAAATGATTATGAATATTTGATGTTTTAAGTCTAATAAATGTAAAAAGGGTTCCACACCTGAAACATTAATTCATCTGTTCCCCCCAGAGATGCTGCCTAACCTGCTGAGTGTTTCCAGTATTTTGTTTTTTTTAAATGCAAGAAGCTTCTGTAACTGTTAAGGTAAATTAGGGATACTACTTTCAATACAAAGCACTCTCCCCATCAAGGTGATAAAAAAGGTAAAACAATCTTCTGCCTGGTAAAACATGTGGGTCCAGAATTTGCTGAAAAAATAATGGCGTCTGAATGATGCACGCTGTTACAATTTGGTGAGGAAGAGATTCTCCATGACTTGCAAACTGCCACAAATTGCTGACCGATTTGCACCACTCCACCGTTAGCTTTGCGAAAACAGCAGCAGAAGTTGCTGTATTTGCATATTAATTGCCATTAAACTCACCACAGAAAGTTAAGTCTAGTAATTATCAGCGTAAGTACCCTTTTAAGGGTGTGATAATTGTTTATGACTGCCAATCAACCTCTCTTGCCCAGAAAGCAAACAATTATATGTGTGGAGTCTCAGTCCTTCAGGTTGTGAATGGTTTTAGGAGACTTTAAAAAAGTCCAATGTAATTTTTTTCCTTACATTTCTGTTTCTATTTTTCTCACTCTCTTAATCCAATCTGTCTTTCCTTCTCTTCATTTATTTTTCTGTACCAGAATTGACATTAAATTCACCCACTGTAATTCACCCTCCTCCTCAGTCCTTCCTCTGTTCATTTCTCAATCCTTTAATCTCATTGGTTAAGGAGATACCCTGTTGGTCGTTCACCAAGGTCCCATATGCCCTGTTGCTCTCGCCGTGCCGTAATCAGCTCGCACTTCCAGCAACTTTGTCGTCAACATTTTTTTAAACCTACACATGCAATTGTAAGTCTAACTAATGGGACACGTCCCACTCCTGCAAAATCTGACCCATAGTTATATTGTTATTAGTCTTACCAGATCATCCTGAGTTTCTATACAGAACTGGAAGATACTCTGCTGACATAAATAACGAACCCCATCAGCATTGGAACCCCTAGAGATCCACGAGATTGACATTTAAGTTGGTCATGGATGCTTACCAGGAGACATATGAACAAAGACATTTCAGTATGCTGTAATAGACTGACACATACTTTTAACAGCCTAGGAGCTAATCGCTGAAGAATCTTGACACTAATATCAGCAGAACAGTTCTAAGATCTGTGAGAAGACCTGAAACAGTGCTGCAAGAAAAGAGATTAAAAGACAAATATTTGCTGCAGGAAGATTTTTACTCTTATTGTTTAGTTTACCTGTATAAAGAAATGCTTTATACTGAAAACAATCTCACCTACAGTAGCCTTCTCCCCTTCAATAGAACACTAGATATAAATTGTACTCTGAAGCTGATAGTCATAATACTTGTCTGCAAGCTCATGCATCAGTAATAATGTCAGAATGTAAAATGTTATGGATGAATAAATATTTAAAAATTGTTATTTTATGCAACATATTCTATGTCTGGACAATTCATAGTCAATGGGTAGAAAATGTGGCCCAATTCCATAAAGCACACTGAATGTAAATTTGATCGAAAACATTCAAAAATCCCAATTCAACAATGAGTACAAGAGCACTGGTTTGGTATGAAGGTAGAAAACAAATGAAAATAAATCACATGTCCAGTAAATCACATGACCAGCTTAAAAACACTGGGCTAACTAAAAGGGTTAAATTTATGATTTAACACTCCTGATGCAGTGCATTGTCTATATTGGGAACAGTAAATCATATAATTTACCCCATCAGTCAAAAAAGATGTCATACTGGAATTGTGCAATTCCCTGTTCAGACCACAACATGAGTATTGAGTCCAGTTCTGTTTTTTCGACAGAAGGGATACATTGAAGCCTTGGAGATAGTGTGCAGAATAACCGCAAAGCTGACCTCCAGCATCAGAGCAATGAGTTAAAGGAAAATGGGAAGAAACGGGTGCCTTTAGCCTTGAAAGAAGTCAATTTTAAGGAAACTTTATAGAAGTATGTTCAGGTTTTAAACTATGTGGGAAAGGAGCACTAATTCAAGGACAGCCATGACAATAGTTCAAAGAAGTTGAGGTTAAAACTGCTGAAAGATAAATTTCAGAATAAAGTCAGGAAGAATTTCTTCACACAAAGAAAAATCAACACAGGAAATAGATGTTGCAGTAGAAGGGCAGAAGTGAAAACTTAACAGTTATTCAACACCCAGTTGGATGTTATGATTGGAAGTCTGTGACATTGATTTTCACGTGACCCCTTTCACAGGCGGGCTATAGGCAAAGCGAGCTCACCGCCTGCCTGATGAAGTTCACCAGAGACCTAAGCCATTTTCACATTAAAGAATTTTTAGAAGGCACTTAGACACGACAAACACGTACCACTCTTTAACCTATCATAGTAAAAGATCAAACTTAACATGAAATCCTTATATATTTCGACCTGGAATATCCAAGGTCTACGCTCTTCACTGCGAGAAGTGAAAAGTAGGACCCCAGAGTTCATAGATGAAACTAAAGACCTAGATATTATCATTTTACAGGAAACTTGGTATAAAGGAAAAGGACACACTGGCTGTCCCCAAGGGTACACTGAGCTGGTGGTGCCCTCCAATAAATTACCAAGTGTAACCCAAGGCAGAGACTCCGGAGGCATACTGATCTGGTTTAAAACAGAACTTAAGAATTACATCAAATTTATAAAAAAGGGCGAAAACCATATGTGGCTCAAACTTGAGAGGGAGATTATCTCAAACACCCAAGATGTTTACATTTGCGCACTTTATATCCCTCCAATCGATTCCCCGTACTTTAAAGAGGACACCTTCTCCAACATGGAGGGGGAAATTATCCAATACCAGGCCCAGGGGAACGTGTTGATCTGTGGGGACCTCAATTCAAGAACGGGCGAAGAACCAGACTTCACCAATAATCAGGGAAACAATTATGTTTTCGGGAATAACCACTTTGACATCCCTTCCCTTCCATACAGGCATAACTGCGACAAGCAGTCAAATACCAACGGAAAACAGCTACTACAGCTCTGTCGAAACCTGGGTCTGTACATTGTCAATGGTAGGTTCATAGGAGACCTCCTAGGAAGATCGACCTATTGCTCACCTCTTGGCTGCAGCACAGTAGACTATATGATTACAGACTTAGACCCATCCTCTTTCAGAGCATTCACAGTCAAACCACAAACAACACTGTCAGATCACAGTCAAATTACTATGTTCCTCAAAAAGACAGAAACAAACAACATAGAAACACAACCCAGTAAACTGTACAACACCAAAAAATCGTACAGATGGGCCAAAAACGACACGGAAAAATACCAGAAAACAATTAGCAATGCATCAACTCAAGCTCTCTTAGACACCTTTCTGGATAACATATACACTCACAATAAAGAAGGCGTAAACCGGGCAGTTAGTAAACTAAACAATATTTTTGATAATTTGGCAACAAATGCAAACTTGAAAGCTCGCAAGAACAAACCCAAAACAAAAAACTATGAAAAATGGTTTGACCGAGATTGCCATAACATGAGGAAAAAACTTAGAAAAATATCAAACCAAAAACACAGACATCCAGAAAACGAGGAACTACGCCTTACTTATTGTCAGACACTAACACAATACAGAAACACACTCAGAACCAAAAAAGAGCAATATATTAAGAATACACTCAGCTCCATGGAGGAATCCATTGATTCCAATTGTTTCTGGGAAAACTTGAAAACACTACACAAAAAACAACACGACGATTTGGCCATTCAAAATGGGGACACATGGGTAAACCACTTTGAAAAATTATACCAGAAAAAAACACTAAGACCAGAGCAACACCAAATATGCAAAAAACTGGAAAAGCTAGAAATGGCCATAAAAGATAACCAAAACCCGCTGGACGCCATAATAACAGAAAAAGAACTTCTTGAAAAACTCAAGGACCTGCGACCAGGAAAAGCCTGCGGGACAGATGGCATACTAAACGAGATGATTAAACACACAGACAACAAAATGAAACTGGCTATCCTAAAACTCTTCAACTTGGTTCTGAGTGTCGGTTATTTCCCTGATATCTGGAACAAAGGACTCATAACGCCCATATACAAAAGTGGGGACAAAATCGACCCAAACAACTATCGAGGCATCTGTGTAAACAGTAACCTGGGGAAGGTATTCTGTAGCATCATAAACAAAAGACTTATAAACTTCCTTGAGGAGCACAATGTCTTGAGTAAAAGCCAAATTGGATTCCTGCCAAACTATAGAACATCCGATCATATCTTCACCCTACAGACCCTAATTGACAAACACGTTCACAATAACAAAAGCAAAATCTACGCATGCTTTGTAGATTTCCAGAAGGCTTTCGACTCCATCTGGCATGACGGTTTATTCCTGAAACTTATCGAAAGTGGGGTAGGAGGGAAAACATATGATGTAATTAAATCAATGTATACAAACAACAAATGTGCAGTTAAAATTGGAGACAAACAAACAAAATACTTCCCACAGGGGCGGGGGGTGACGCAGGGCTCGCCAATCTCACCGACACTCTTTAATATTTACATTAATGGATTGGCAAAACTACTTGAACAATCTACAGCACCCGGCCTCACCCTATATGAATCCAAGGTTAAATTCCTCCTCTATGCAGACGACCTGGTTCTGCTGTCACCTACTAAAGAGGGGCTACAGCAAAACCTGGACCTGCTGGAGTCGTACTGCCAGACTTGGGCCCTGACAATAAATCCCCAAAAAACCAAAGTCCTTGTGTTCCAGCAAAGATCCAAACATCAGGGACCCAAAATAAATTTCACAGTAGGAACAACCAAAATTGAACAAACCACTAACTACACATACTTGGGCTTAAAAATCAGTTCTACGGGAAACTTCAAACTGGCTGTGAATGAACTGAAAGAGAAAGCAAGAAGGGCTTTCTATGCCATCAAAAAATCAATCCAAATAGAAATCCCAATTAGCATTTGGCTCAAAATTTTCAAATCAGTAATTGAACCAATTGCACTCTATGGCAGTGAGGTATGGGGACCGCTAACTCAACAAGAATTTGCAAAATGGGACAAACACCCAATTGAGATCCTACATGCAGAATTCTGTAAAAGTATCCTCCGGACTCAAAGGAAAACAGTAAACAATGCATGCAGGGCGGAACTAGGCCAATATCCATTAATAATCACTATCCAAAAAAGAGCCACCAAATTTTGGAATCACCTACAAATGAGCAATCCCCAATGCTATCACTACGACGCCCTGAAATGCCAAGAGCTGACCATAAAGAAGAATACCCTCAGTCAACTAGTCCTGGGACTCAGTGAAGTAACTACTAACAATACTAACAATAACCAGCCCCAGGACAGTGACAGGGTAACACAAAGAATTCGACCCAACACAATCGTCGCTAAGCAAAAGGAAAAATATCTGACATATTGGGCAGAAACAACAAAAACCCAAAGCAAACTCAATTGCTACTTGGCCCTAAACAGACAATACAACATAGCTGATTACCTGACCATGGTAAAGGATAACAAACTGAGAAGAACCTTGACAAGGTACAGACTTAGCGAACATAGCCTAGCGATCGAAAAAGGCAGACACAGGCAGACCAGGCTGCCAAGAGAGGACAGGATATGCTCTCACTGCAGTCAGGGAGTGGTGGAGACAGAGATGCACTTCCTCACAGCTTGTGGAAAATATCAGGGCATCAGGGAGAATTTCTACCAAAAATTCTCACAAATATGCCCTGATTTCAGAAATCTGAATGACAACCAAAAACTCCCATTCCTACTGGGAGAGGAGAGAAGCTGTATAACACTGGCGGCGCACTATGTTACAGCTTGCCATGAACAGAGGGACAACCAGTAAACTAAGAAAAAAATATATATAAACAATGCGAATGTATATTTATACACTCAGGGATATACCTGTTTATACACTGTATGAATAGAACTGCGTTTATGTGCTAAACCATAAATGTATTTTGATGCTTTGGCAACATAAGATGTAACTTATCATGCCAATAAAGCGATTTAAATTGTAAATTGTAAAAAATTGTAAAAAAAAAATTGTAAAATTGTCTGCTCGATATACTGATATACCCATTTCCTTTGCAGCAACACATTTTCACCTCCAATCTTCTTCTTTTGTATGGTAGTAGCAAAGCAAATCAAATGTCAATGTCTAAGTCAGATATCCAAGCCAAAGCTTCCGGTGTAACAACGTGGATATCTTGTAGGTTGCCTGTGAATTTCCTCTGAGGGGAGTGCTCAATGATGTGCTCCAGGGTCTGATTCGAAGCTCCACAGTCGCATGATGGGGAAGCTTTCATCTTCCATCTATGGAGAAGGTGGCAGCATCTACCATGACCGGTTCTGAGGCGGTTGATGGTTGTCCACTGTTTCCGAGGAAGATTTGGTCCTTCAGGTTGTACTGTGGGGTCCTCTAAGGAATCCATTCCATGTGTCACAGCTCTTCCAAGCATTTCGCCATCGGTCATCAAGGTTGAGGGGAGATCGCTGAAGGGCTTCGGCGATGGTTCATAATGGCCTTCTAGATTTGAGACGGGTTGGTGGTAGGTTATTCAAGTCGGCCTGGATTGGCATGTCTTTGCTGGTGTAGTTGTTGTACTCTCTGGAGACTGCATATTTGCAGTGTAGGTGTGGTGGTGCGATGTTTGCAAGCATGGGCAGCCAAGGTATTGGTGTCGATAAAATATTACTGGTGATAATTCTCATCTTCACCTTCAATAAACTCCATCCTCACACTGAACTTATGCTGGTAATTGGAGAACCTTTTAGTCTTCTTTAAATGAGACAGCCTATATGCATCTTCCAAATTTCAAGCAATCCTTTAAATGATGGTGATAAATAATCAGAAAAGTCAGGGCAAAAAGTATTCCACCAGCACTCACTTACATGTTCTTGCATTCTTGTTTTGGGAGGCAATGTGGCTAACTGCATAACGATGACAGAGCTGGTGAAACATTCACCAATTCAACAATCTCTTTACAACAGCAGGAAAAGGAAGCCCACAACTGAAAGAATACAGGAGCACTTGGCAGAACCTCACCCCTATCAACCTGAAGCCTGGAGGAAATGACTCTGTAATCATGGGCCTCCAGTCAGTGGAGCCCACAAGAGAGGGTCATACAGGTGGCCAATCCATAGCTCGAAGCTACTACCCATCATTTTTCCTTTTGTTCCCTCCAGGAATTTATCACACATTCAAGCATTTTATCAATAGGAGACTTAGCAGGCCCCAGAAATTTATACCATGACATGTGTTGGCCAGTGACAAGACTTACAGGGAGTGCATGGCTGACAGTATTTAATACTTGTTCCTATTGGGTTTCCATAGGCATGGCCAAGAAACAGCAAATCCCAGTTTCTGTACCCTTCCCTCTCCATCCATTTCCCCTTACCCTCTGTTGTCATCTTCTTCTCTCCCCTTATCACTGTCAAAGGAATGAGTCACTGCTACTAGATGACAAAAGAATTGCACGTCTACTAGCATCAAAAACTGCCCATTTAATTGTACGGCTGGATTCCCGGCTTCCATGGCAGTGAACAACACTCGAAATATATGTTGACAGTCAAGGTCTCTCACAGCAGTGGCAGCAGTGTGAATAAAACATACTTTTGACCTGAAAATATCCAAATTCATGGCACTGAATGTGTCCTGCCCTTCCGATGCCTAGTTTAGTTTGCAATTGAAGTTTTAAAGTAAAGGTTAGTGGTCTAACATCAGTACAATGTTGCACTGATTAGTATCTGTGAGATTATTATGGCATAAAGTGCTTAAAGAATGTTATCCTGCTGAATCAATAGTTTAAATTGTATTAAATGAGCAGCATGCTCCAATCTTATTAGTCAAATAATATAAATGTAGTGTCATCTCTCTAGAGAATACTTTAAAAAATGTTTAAATTTTGTTAGCTCTTCCAAAGTACCTCACCCCCAGCTGGTCCCACCTCTCTCCCCAGATCAGCTTGAGTGACTGACATAATGGGCTGGATTTTCATTGAGGAGTCGGGTAGGAGGCGGGACTATAACTTTCTGGGTTGTAGTCCCGCCTCCATCGAGTTCTAGCCAACCCACATGATTTTGACTTGATTGACCTTGTTGAGCCCGCCCAGCGGGCTCAGCAGGCCAATTAAGGGGCACCCGGCAACAGGTGATGTCACAGATTGATATTTCATCTGTCAAGACCTTTTGACAGATGAAATATCAGCATTTCACAGCTGTTTGAAGCTGTCAAACACTGAGAATCTGTACTCTATGTTAATTCCTTCCTCTCAGGCTGATTTAGAGATCTCCCCAGAACAGAAAGCTGAATGCTGCAATTTTTGACAGCTCGCAGCCATTCTGCTTTCTGTGCCGATGAGATGAGGGACTCCCGAGACCTGAAGGAAAGAAGGCTGTAAAGGTAATTAAAGGTTAGTAGAACTTCTTTAAACACTTTACACACACTAAACACACTTACCTTTGCACTCATGCACCCATCACTCACCTGAACACCGGACATCTCGACCCCTCCAAGCCCTTCATCCCGACGGTCCGCCTCCTTTAACTTGGCATGGTTTGGAGCATTCGGGAATCCCACACTTCAACATTAAAAATAGGGATTAGGCTAAAAACTGCCTGTTAACTACCTGCTAACAGGCAGTTAATTGGCACTAATCCCCTTCCCGCCTCGGGGAGGCGGGTCCCAGTGCGGGTCGGGTACCCGCCTCCTTTGAAACTGGCATGGAGGCGGGTTGGGTGCAGGATGAGTTCGGGGCCCTCGAATTCGGGATTTTAACCCCCCACACGCCTCCAATCCCGCCTCCACGGACCAAGGAAAATCCTGCCCAATAAGTCGGTTACATCGGTTATTGAACCTCATGGAGCCTATGAAATGGGGCAAGACTGCTCACATTATAGCTGATGGCCCTGACAGGGTAGCAGGAAAAGGATGTTGAGCAGTAACTCTGCAGTGCCATTTGCTGATGGACTCACTGCCGACATAAACTGAATGATTCCTTGCCAACTTTCAGACCCAGTACATCAGGTTTCTATGGATCTATAGCAAAAGAATAAAAAGGGATTTCTTCTACTAGGTATAACTAAATGAGGGGGGGGGCAGAGAGAGGAAGTGCTTTATATTGTACTTGTTGTAAAGCTTCCATTTAGTAATACTCCCTAGCTGATGCTGGGAGAGAAGAAGAAACAGTACAAGTACTTGGAAGATCCTCATCAAAAACTACTTAAGAACATAAAACGTAGGAGCAGGAGTAGGTCATTTGGGCCCTCGAGCCTGCTCCACCATTCAATAAGATCATGCTGATCTGATCATGGCTTCAACACCACTTCCCTGCCCACTCCCCATAACCCTTGACTCCCTCACCATTGAAAGACTTTATTTGCCTTTTCTCACACTCTTTTCAACTTTCTGCTTTCTTTCTTCAAGGATGTTGACTTTTCAACTGGATTTCTCTTTTTTGAAGAAATGCTGCTATTTATGGCCATGTGTGAAATGTTCATGGTTTACACATAACTGAAAGAGAAAATAAAAGGTCTGCTTACATACAACAAGAGAGAAAGATATTAAATATACTGGAGGGACTTTGCAATGGCTATGACGAGACTTTCAATAACCTCTCAGCCCACCTTCACAGTTTGAATTGAAGTGTTACCACAGCAACTCACAAAGCACACATTGCTTTTCCTTTTTTCTTCTTGCTCCCTATTATGCCTGTTTTCAACATTTATCCTTATTCTCATAATTGCTTAAAAAAATGCTCATCCCAACTGTTTTAGTTAATTGCCAGAAACATAATTCATTTGGAAACAGAGAAACCTCTTCGTACAAACATTTCACATAATCCATGTAAGTTTGTCATTCAGCCATTAAAAGTTTGTCTTCTCTCTGTTTTGCAGTTTGTTATCCTTCAAAAATAGACTCTTCATGCCACTGCTGGCAGCTTGAGCATGACATTTAACAATCCTTGATATCAATTACCAGTCAAGTGCAAAGCTTTAATTGAATTTGATGCTGATGCCCCTTGTTAAAACGACACCGCCATCCTTAATTAATAATTTCCCTTTATTGGTTAGCCAACAACTATTCCTATTTTAAATTTATCAGCATCATTTTTAAATGATGTATGAATTGTGACATCTTCTGATAATAAAGTTAGTCATGTGAGAATAGTTTCCATACAAAACTTGAGATGTCCTTGATCCTGCTGTTTAAAAAAAAAGCAAGAAGTTAAAATTAAAGCAATTATTTCTGGGTCATTAGAAAATTAACTGTGTCCCTAGGACTGTGATTGAAAGGATAGACAACAAACGAGCAAACTTGAAATAAATAACCATATCAAAAATGTATCATCTATTTTAATGAGCACTTACTACGGATTTAAAAAAGATAAATCTATCAAATTAAATGTTCTTTTATTGGTGCAGTAATTCCGGTCCCAACGCGTGAGTACGGACGGTGTACTCACGTGTGGGCCCGTTGGAAGTGCCGGATTCCAACATGCACAGCACATGCGCGGGAAACTGGCATTTCCTCTCCATCGAACTAAGGGGTTAAGAGGTCCAACGCGTGCGCGCAGGACTCTGCGCGCACGCGTTGAACTTCCTTCGTTTAGACAGGTTTGCGCGTGTGCAAGGGACTGAACTTTTTGGAAATGAAAAAAGGAGACGTAAGCAGTGGATTCTTGAAGGTAAGTGGTCTATTATTTAAAATTATTACATTTTTTCCACAGCTTCATTGTTTTTAAGGAGTTTACAGTAAGGTAAGTTTATTTTTAGACCCGAATTCGTAAAAAAAAAAATTTTTCAAAAATTTCATTAATTGTTTTAAATAGTTTTTTTAAAGTTATTTATAGTTTATTTAATTATTGGGATGTTTTTTAAAATTTTAACTAAAGTTAAACTAGTCTTTTGGGCGCCCATACTTTTCATGAGTTTGACAGTCTTTACTATCAAACTCATGAATGAGTTTCCCCTCCCCTGATTGGCTGCAGAGTGCTCACCTGATCCCAGCCGGCACATCGCACTAACTACGCCGCTGGATCAGGTAAGCACAGCACGCCGACATCTGAACCGGGCCAGTGACAGGAAATGCAAGCAGGCCCGGGCTTCAGATGTCAGCGCGCAGGGTGAGTGCAGATCGGGGGCTTGCACGAGCGGCAAGCTCCCGATCCTAATTTCTGGCCCATTGTGTTTTTAGGCTTATCTGTTGATACATTAGCAAAGTAAATAATTGATACCAATTTACACTAATTTTAAATTATTTTTAGTTTCCCAGATATGAGAAAAATAACATTTGCTCAGTTGTATCACAAATACTTAGCCTTTCATGCAGAAGGATTTGAGGATGGACTGTATGGGCTAGATTTTCAGTATAGACAGTTTTGGGGCGCTAACCTTAGCGCCCGCCCGAAGTTAGCGCCCGCCCCAAAGTAGCGCCCCGTTGCCGGAAATTCAGTGGCTTCGCCCTAAGAGGTTGGTGGAGTGCTAAAAGAGGCGTTTCACTACTATCTTTAGGCGCTAAGCCGGCGGTGCAGAGCGCAACACCCGAGCTCGGGCGCGGCAGATACTCTGGTGCCAGTGAGCTCTTAAAGGGGAAGGGTGCATGTGTTTTTTTCAAAGGCAGAGTCTGGGGGGGAAGACAGGAGGTGGAGGAGGAGGAGGAGGTGGTGGTGGTGGTGGTGGTGGCCGGAAACATAAATACACCGTGCACAACAACACACTGGATCCTTCCACACAACACATGCAGACTGCCTTTTATAGTGCAGGAGGAGTGCCCTTTAATTTGCGCTCCCCAGGGTGTGTTGCGTTCCATTTTACAAACGCTCTGGACGCCAGCCGCACAATGGGGCGGTCTGACTGAAGTTTGTATTCGGGGCGGCCAAAGGGCGTTGCACGAGGATGTGACGTCATTTTCTGCGCGCGCATCCGGGCGGCCGCTAAACTTTGCGCCGGCGCTAACGGGCAACTTAATTTGGGGCGGGGCGCAAACTGCGCTGCGCCCGGGCGCTACACGCATAGTGCCCGAAAATCACTTCTCTTAAGGCGCTAACTGCTGGCGCAAGCAACTGAAAATCTAGCCCTTAATCTTTAATTCCATTAGAAACTTTATTTTACTTTTCAACAAAGACCATTGATGATGTAGCTAGTCAGCTAGCTTTTTCATCCCAACTTGGTTGGAGTGATGGGTGAAGCAGAATTAAGGCCCTTGCTATCATATGCACACAACTCCATCATCAAGGAACAGCATTTCTGTCTTCAAGAAATTCCACAGAATGTTGGGAGTGATTCTTGGAAAAACCTTAGATGGGTTGTGTATGGCCACACAAGTACAGTCAATAATGCTCTGTACTCTGCAGAATCCTGCCACATGGTAGAACTGGAGGGCTCTTTCATGTGACTGGCTGTTTTCCAAAGAGAAACTGATCAATTCATTGGGCCTGGAAAACAGTGCATTGGTGACCTGTATGATGCAATTATGCAAGAAAGATTGGTGATGTGCCAGAGACCTCCTGTGGTTGTTTAGAAGCAATTTTCTGCATAATAGTTCTGTAAGCTGCAATCTTCACGGCCACTGACAGAGGCAACCCTGCCCTGGAAGCGGCACTCATGTCTGCCGGCAGGAATGTGGATACTTATACTTCTGTGATGGCCTCCATCAGGAATCATCATTTTTGCATATCGATGTCTTCTGCCATGCCCAGCTATGATAGCTTTTAAGCATGGACAATGACACAAGCACGGATCCTAACTGAGTGCATAAGGTGCACCTGCCTGGCATACATCCTGTGATCTCTCGTCTCCTCCAGAACCTGCAAATATAGAGGTATGTCTGCGATTAGCTTCTCTCAAAGCAACACAGAAAGACCACTTGGTGAGAAAATAAGCATAGATGATAAATGCAGTGCAATTTTCAGGAACACTGCAAGAAGTTTCACTACCTTCCTCTGTTCAGTGACGACAATATAGCAAACAGTAACTTGAAAATACACAAAACAAAAAATGTACCTAGAAGAGCAAAAACCTAACTGAAAGGAAGAGGTCTACCCTGTGGTGCTCCATCTGTATTATGGGGACATCTCATTATTTGCATGGGTTCCAGGGCAGTAATGAGCCTAGATTATAACTGGTGTGCAGGTTCCAAGTGCCTCGAACTCTTCTGACTCACATTATGATGTGCAGTGTGCATCAGGCACTATGTCAACCTCAGCACCCCATAATGCATGGAACTGGTTCCTGATGTTCTGCACAACAGACACTGCAATATGCACCTACATTTAATCCCCAATCATTGCTTATCACTATTATTATATAATGTACAATTCAAAATCATATACAAACCCGAATGCTCAAAACAACAACCACTTGCATTTATGTAGCATCTTTAAAACGTCCCAAGGTGCTTCACAGGAGTGTTACCAAACAAAATTTGACACCGAGCCACATAAGGAGATATTGGCCCAGTAATTCCTGTCACAACGCGTAAGGACGGGGTACTCACGCGTGTGCCAGGAGGAATTGCCGGTTTTCAGCATGCACAGCGCATGCGCTGAAAACCGGCATTTCCTGTCCTCTGACCCAAGGGGTTAAGAGGCTGAACGCATGCGCGGTATTGGGCAGTGCGTGCGACTTGGATTTCCTGTATTTTTACAGATTTGCGCATGTGTAAAGGGCTCCGGTTTTTACGCATTGAAAAACCACATGTAAGTACTTAGTTTTACAGGTAAGTGGTCTTTTAGTACAATTTAGAATTTTTTTTCCACAGGTTTATTATTTTTAAAGAATTTAGACCCTGGGCTAGATTTTCAGTTTAGGCAGTTTTGGGGCGCTAGCTTTAGCGCCCGCCCGAAGTTAGCGCCCGCCCCAAAGTAGCGCCCCGTTGCCGGGAATTCAGTGGCTTCGCCCTAAGAGGTTGGTGGAGCGCTAAAAGAGGCGTTCCACTACTCTCTTTAGGCGCTAAGCCGGCGGTCCAGAGGGATAGCGCCCAGGCGGGGCGCAGCACGGGTGCGGTCATTTTTGCACTGACAGCAGACCCCGTGGTGCCGACCAGCTCTTAAAGGGGGAAGGGACGAATTAGTCTGCTGCCACGCCCTGCACACTGCAGCCTTGCAAAGAGGCCTCAACACTACTGCTCAGCCCCAGGGAGTCATGGCAACGCCAGAGAAGGCCCGTCAGCGTGCCCTGCGCTTCTCAGAGGGTGATCTGGACATCATGCTCACAGCTCTGGAGGTGAGGCGCAAGATCTTGTTTCCAGACAGTGGGAGGAATCCAACCCACCACGACTACACCAAAGCCTGGAAGCAGATCGCCCAGAGGGTGACATTCACCGGCGAGGCCCCCAGGACCCACACACAATGCCGTAAGAAGTACAACGATCTGACCAGGATTGTGAGGGTGAGTAGCCTTTCCAGTCTCCTCCTCATTCTTGCATGTACACCTGACATGATGGGCAAAGGGACCTGAAAGTCCTTTTGGCCAGCCCTCAGCCAGCAGCATTGGGACAGTCATGAGCATCAAATGGCCATTCGGCACTCTACACTTTGGCCAAGCTATTCCACCATGGGAGGCAGTGCACACTACATCAGGGCTTCACTCTGTCCAAGCTATTCCACCATGGGAGGCAGTGCACACTACATCAGGGCTTCACTCTGTCCAAGCTATTCCACCATGGGAGGCAGTGCACACTACATCAGGGCTTCACTCTGTCCAAGCTATTCCACCATGGGAGGCAGTGCACACTACATCAGGGCTTCACTCTGTCCAAGCTATTCCACCATGGGAGGCAGTGCACACTACATCAGGGCTTCACTGCGCCCTTACAGCCCGTCCTTTCTCTTGCAGGCTAAAGTAGCGTTTAATCGCCAGGCCCGTGCCAGGGGTGGCCGCGCCAAGCTGCAGAAGCTCACTCGGCTGGAGGAGCGCGTGTGTGTGCTCATGGGAGCACGTGTGATTGTCCCCACAGCGTGCGGTGTATCCGACCCTCCACTGCCCGGCAATGGTAAGGACCTCGCCTTTTGGCCCTCTCGCGTCGCACTGGCCCATCCGAGCTACCTCCTTTGCCACTGTCCCACCAATGCGCTGAATCCCACCAGTCCTAACTCCCTCGCTGACGCCGTCTCCTCACTCTGAAGCTACTCTTGTGCATTCCTGCTTTCAGCTGGTGACGACCAGGACCCTGAGGCTGCCAGTGACAGCACCTCCAACCAGGAGGAGGAGGAGGAGCAAGCCGGACCTTCGGGGGAACAGTCACGTCCCGCAGGAGAGGAGGAAATGCTTGACACCTCCTCACTGGACGAGTGCCTGGAGGAACTGTCGCAGGGCAATGCAGCTTCTGGGACCAGTGGCGTCCAGCCACCCAGGAGCCGTGCGCGTGGCCCGCGGCCTTCCCCCCAAAGGGGGGAAGGATCAGAGGGGAGTGCTGCTGCTCGGCACACTCGCCGTCACCAACGCGGCAAGGGTCCCCTAGTTCGGCCCCCTCCTCCCCAGCGGGAGAGTCGCGACTCCAGTCCGGACACCTTCACTTCGGAGGAGGTGCGGAAGCTCGATCAGATGGCCGACGACTCGGACCGGCGCCACACGGAGCTCATGAGCGTGGTGGGGCGCATGCCTGAGGCCATCGAGTCGCTGGCGACCAGTGTGCGCGAGTTCGGGGCAGCAACTGCCGCGACTGGCCGCATGCTAACTGATGCCGTCAAGACCCTGGCGGATGTGATGCGCGCGCACACCAGGACCAGAGGGCCACTCACTGCTGCCACACGCGCTGTCTCAGGCAGGCATCGCCAGGGCAGGCGCCGCGCTGGACCATCCCAGCAAGCCGGCCGTCGGCTGATTGCTGCGGATCCTGCAGTGCGGGCCCGGCCGAGTGCCACCGTGCCACAGCACCAGCCAGCGCATCCCAGACGCCAGCTGGCCCACATTGCACCATCCGTCGCCGCCATTCCCCCTCTGGGGCGTCAAGGGCAAGCGGCTGCAGCTGATGGTGGCCAGGCTCAGGCGCGCCACTCAGGAGACGGCCCCTCGAGGCCCAAACGCCGTGTAGGCCGCCCCCCAGCGGCATCTGGCGGAAGGGCATCTGAGCCTCAGGCACCTTCCCCCAGCCTCACAGCAGCCACTGGGCAGAGCTTGCGAAGGAGCAGCAGGCAGGGCAGGGGAGGCAAAATGCTGGCCAAGGTCTCGCCCTCGCGGGCCACTCAGTAGAGGGTGTGGCCAGCTTTCCTTTAATATGGCGGTGGCCATCTTTATTTTGCCCATGGTTGTGCTTTTGGAGGGCTTTTTTTTTGCGTTAGGCCGACGTTGAGGCCCGGTTTCAATAAAGGTGGAGTGGCTCCTCCCCAGTTTGTGGGAGTGAGTCGTTTGTTGGGCTTTTTGTGGGGCCCGTTTATTGTTTTTGGGGATTCATGTGGGAAGGGCTTTTCATTTTTGTTTAATAAAAAATTATCTTTATTCATGCAGTCTCCATGGTTGTTCTTCTTAGTGTTTGTTGGCTTCGCCGGCTGAGGGCTTGCGGAGCGGCTGCATTCATCTTCCCTCATGGCCCCTGGCCATTCCCTGACAGGGGGCTTAGAAGTACCGTGTAATAAGGTGGCGTCGTGCGGCCCTTGGCCCTGGTCGCTCCCTCCTGGGAACGTACTCCTGCTCCTCCTCCTCCTCCTCCTCCTCCTCCTCATGCTCCTCCTGCTCCTCCTCCTGAGGTGCTGGTCCAACGTCAGGTGGCAGTGCCTGAGTCCTGCGGATAGCCAGGTTGTGTAGCATGCAGCAAACCACCACAAATTGGGAGACCCGGTCCGGCGAATACTGGAGAGCTCCTCCGGAGCGATCAAGGCAGCGGAACCGCTGCTTGAGGACCCCAATAGTTAGCTCGATGATGTTGCGGGTGGTTTGATGGCTCTCGTTGTAGGCCTCTTCAGCAGCGGTCCTGGGCGCGCGGAGCGGGGTCATGAGCCAGGTGCACAAAGGATAGCCTTTGTCCCCGAGTAGCCATCCTCTTGGGGGAGGCTGTGCCTGGAACATGTCATGCACAGTACTCTGCCGCAGGATAAAGGCATCGTGGCTGCTGCCTGGGAAGCTGGCATTGACTGCCATGATGCGCTGCTTGTGGTCACAGACCAGCTGCACATTCAGAGAATGGTAGCCCTTCCTGTTGCGATACTGCTCGCCATGCTCCAGAGGGGCCCGCAAAGCCACATGCGTACAGTCAATGGCGCCCTGCACCAAGGGGAATTCCCCGAGTCTGGAAAATCCCAATGCGCGCTGATGCTGGCTCTCCAGGGCCATGGGGAAGGAGATGAATTGGCTTCTCCTTCTGAACAGTGCTTCGGTCACCTGGCGGATGCAGCGATGCGCGCCGTACTGGGAGATGTTTGCTATGTCCCCAGCAGCGTATTGGAAGGAGCCGGTGGCATAGAAGTTCAATGCCACTGTCACCTTCACTTCCACCGACAGAGACGTCCTGCACCTGAGCTTTGGCCGCAGATCTCGGCGAAGCAGGTGGCAGATCTCTGCAATCACCCCCTTCCGGAATCGGAGCCTTTTAACACATCGCGCGGCACTCATGTTTAGGTAGGAGCGCTGCTGGCGGTATAGCCTGACTGGGTAAGGCCTACGTGGCCGACGCCTGTAGCCCCCTCTGCCTCTAGCCAGGGCTGCCCCTCTCACAATACGTCTGCGAGCCCTACGGACATGGAGCTGCAGCTCCGCGTTGGCACCCCATGCAACCCCCATCAAATCCTGGCAAACACTCTAATTTCCAAATGGCCACTTGCAGCGCTGTTGCCTGAGTCCAAAAATACCTGGCTCTTGCTGCTTGAAACCAGTTAGCTATCCTCCTTGTTGTGTCTCCAGAAATGCGTTGCACAAGACTGTTTTCTGAAATAATGGATGGCCTTTATACTGGAGAGGACGTTCCCTTTAATTAGCGCCCCCCGGGGCCCGCGCTGGTTGTGTTGCGTTCCTTTTTCCAAACGCTCCGGCCGCCCGCCGCACAATGGGGCGGTCCGACTGAAGTTTGCAATCGGGGCGGCCAAAGGGCGTTGCACGAGGATGTGACGTCATTTTCTGCGCGCGCATCCGGGCGGGCGCTAAACTTTGCGCCGGCGCTAACGGGCAACTTAATTTGGGGCGGGGCGCAAACTGCGCTGCGCCCGGGCGCTACACGCATAGCGCCCGGAAATCACTTCTCTTAAGGCGCTAACTGCTGGCGCAAGCAACTGAAAATCTAGCCCCCTATTTTTTAAAAATTTATTTTTTTCAAAAATTTGATTAATTGTTTAAAATAGTTTTTTTAAAGTTATTCATAGTTAATTTAATTATTGGGATGCTTTTTAAAATTTTATTTAAAGTTTAAGTAGTGTTTTGGGGTGCCGTACTTTTCATGAGTTTGACAGTCTTTACTATCAAACTTATGAATGAAGTTTCCCCTCCCCTGATTGGCTGAACAGTGCTCACCTGATCCCAGCCGGCACATCGCACTAACTACGCCGCTGGGTCAGGTTAGCACAGCGCGCCGAGATCAGAACCGGGCCACTTACAGGAAATCCACTGCGGGCCAGGTTTCAGATGTCGGCGCGCCGGGTAAGTGCACATCGGGGGCTTGCACGCGCGGCAAGCCCCCGACAGGAATTACTGGGCCATTAGGCCAGGTGACCAAAAGCTTGTTCAAAGAGTTAGGTTTTAAGGAGCGTCTTAAAGGAAGAGAAAGAAGTAGAGAGGCGGCGAGGCTTAGAGAGGGAATTCCAGAGCTTAGGGCCTAGGCAGCTGATTAATAATTTAGGTACATCTCATCCTTGACTGCATCAGTCTTCCTTGAAAAGCAAAACACTCATGTAAGGTTTTCTTTTCAGGATAAAAATATATATTGCTCAGTGAGCTCACTGATGCAGAACAGGCGCGAAGGGGTGAATGACCTACTCTTGTTCCCATGATCTGCATTTAATTTTGATTAAACCTCAATTCTGAAGAGTTCCCCAGTAACGATGGTGCAGAATAGTAATGACATAATGTAGAATAAAGAGAAATGATGATAGAACAGCAATCCTCATCTCAAACACGATAAATCCCAAGTTGTAAACCTGATTGGAAACCTTTTTCCTTTATTTTATGCTGGCAGTAGCATTGTTACACACAGTTTGCCATGATAGAATACTTTAGACATTGAATGGAACAAGAGGCATTTCTGAAATTGGTGGCCATTTTTTAAAGCACTAATGGGAATGGGCGATGCTGCAGAATTATAAAGCTGGACCATGGGATGCAAGAGTATAAAAGGAACAAGACAACAAATGTTTCATTGAAAAATAATGTACAAATGAAACGGGATGATACAGTGGGTTATACACTGGCCTTTCACCTTTGAACAGGGTTCAAATCTAGGTCAGACTGCTGGGCGGGGGGGATTCCTCTGCTTACTATAAGGGTCGCCTGCAGCATGTATGTGGGTATTCTACTTCTTGATTCTAACATTAGCTGCCTGAAAAGCACGTTAGGATTGATGTGAAACTGAATTGATGCTGTTGTTGCAGTGTAAATACACACCGAGCTAGACAAAAAATAAAAACTCATCGCAACTGTCAGTAATGGTTAACAATAGTTAAGATGAAATTTAGGAACTGCAGGTACAGATTGACAATAAAAAGGCTAATTAATAGGCAAAGATAAAATCACGACAAATTTAATTGAACTCTATTCTCATTTCTGATTGAATTATCAATAAGCAAATGCACTATACAAGTACATTAGGTCTATTCTCTAAGTGGGAACAGAGTTCAATTAAATCGTTGTCAGTTGATCAGCATTTTTTTTCATTAGTCTGGACCTGTGATTGTCCAATTCACTCTTGATACTGACTATGACCAGTCTGCCTGCTACTCTTGTTAAAGCACATTGTTGGGCAAGAAAAATGTTTTTTAAAACATGGCTATCAACCTTTTTAAAAAAAATTAACAACACCAACAACTTGCACTTATAGAGCACCTTTAACGTAGTAAAATGTCCCAAGGCGCCTCATAGGAGCATTATCAAACAAAATTTGACACCGAGCCACATAAAGGAGCTATTAGGGCAGATGACCAAAAGCTTGATCAAAGAGGTACGTTTTAAGGATCATCTTAAAGCAGGAAAGAGAGGTAGAGAGGCGGAGAGGTTTAGGGAGGGAATTCCAGAGCTTAGGGCCTAGGCAGCTGAAGGCGGGCCGCCAATGGTGGGGCGATTAAAATTGGGGATGCGCAAGAGGCTAAAATTGGAAGAACTCGGCGGGTTATAGGAGATCTATCCTTGGCCCCCTCCTATTTCTCATCTATATGCTGCCCCTTGGCGACTTCATCTGAAAACACGGCATCAGGTTCCACATGTACGCTGACGACACCCAGCTCTATCTCACCACCATTTCTCTCAACCCCTCCACGGAATCTAAATTGAAACAGTGCTTGTCTGACATCCAGTACTGGATGAGCAGAAATTTCCTCCAATTAAATATTGGGAAGGCCGAAGCCAGAGACTTCAGGCCGCACCACAAACCCCGTTCCCTTGCCATTGACTCCATCCCTCTCCCTAGCATCTGTCTGAGGCTGAACCAAACTGTTCGCAACCTTGGTGTCATATTTGACCCTGAAATGAGCTTCCGACCACATATCTAACTAAGACCGCCTATTTCCACCTCCGTAACATCACCCGTCTTCACCCCTGCCTCAGCTCATCCGCTGCTGAAACCCTCATCCATGCCTTTATTACCTCTAGGCTTGACTATTCCAATGCACTCCTGGCTGGCCTCCCACATTCTACCCTACGTAAATTTGAGGTCATCCAAAACTCAGTTGCGTGTGTCCTAACTCCTCGCACCAAGTCCCGTTCACCCATCACTCCTGTGCTCACTGACCTACATTGGCTCCCGGTTAAGCAACGCCTTGATTTCAAAATTCTCATCTTTGTTTCTAAATCCCTCCATGGCCTCGCCCCTCCCTATCACTGTAATTTCCTTCAGCCCCACAACCGCCCCCCCACCCCCCCACGAGATATCTACGCTCCTCAAATTCTGCCCTCAAGCATCCCTGAATATAATCGCCCAACCATCGGTGACCGTGCCTTCAGCTGCCTAGCCCCCAAGCTCTGCAACTCCCTCTCTAAACCTTTCCGCCTCGCTACCTTTCTTTCCTCCTTTAAGACACTCCTTAAAACCGAGCTCTTTGACCAAGCTTTTGGTCACCTGCCCTAATGTCTTATGTGGCTCGGTGTCAATTTCTTTTCGTCTTATAACACTCCTGTGAAGCGCCTTGGGACGTTTTACTACGTTAAAGGCGCTATGTAAATACAAGTTGTTGTTGTTGTTGATTACAGAGATAAGGGGGGGCTAGGTCATGGAGAAATTTGAAAACAAGGATGAGAATTTTAAAATCGAGGATTTGCCCAAACAGGAGCCAATATGGATCAGTGAGCACAGGGGTGATGGGTGAACGAGACTTGGTGCGAGTTAGGATACAGGCAGCAGAGTTTTGGATGAGCTTAAGTTTATAGAGGATGGAAGATGGGAGGCCGGCCCAGAGAGCATTGGAATAGTCAAGTCTAGAGGTAACAAAGGCAGGGATGAGGGTTTCAGCAGCAGATGAGTTGAGGGGGGGCAGAGTCGGGCGATGTTACCGAGATGGAAGTAGGCAATCTTAGTGATGTCACCGATATGTGATCAGAAACTCATCTTGGGTCAAATACAACACCAAAGTTACAAACAGTCTGGTTCAGCCTCAAGACAGTTGCCAAGGAGAGGGATGGAGTCGGTGGCTAGGGAACGGAGTTTGTGGCATGGACTGAAGAGAATGGCTTCGGTCTTCCCAATATTTAGTTGGAGGAAATTTCTGCTCATCCAGTACTGGATGCCGGACAAGCAGTTATGACAATTTAGAGACAGTGAAGGGGTCAAGAAAGGTGGTGGTGAGGTACAGCTAAGTGTCGTTAGCGTACAGGTGGAACCTGAAGTCGTGTTTTCGGATGATGTCACCAAGGGGCAGATGTGAAATAGGAGGGGGCCAGTGAGAGATCCTTGTGGGACTCCAGAGGTGAAGGTGAAGGTTAAGGTGCAGGAGCAGGAAGAGAAGCCATTGCAGGTGATTCTCTGGCTAGGACTGGAACCAGGCATGTGCAGTCGCACCCAGCTGGACAATGGGGAGAGACGTTGGAGGAGGATGATGTGGTCAACCATGTCAAAGACTGCAGACAGGTTGAGAAGGATGAGGAGGGATAGCTTACCACAGTCATAGTCACATAGGGTGTTATTTGTGACTTTGATAAGAGCTGTTTCGGTACTGTGGCAGGTGAGGAAACCTGATTGGAGGGATACAAACATGGAGTTGTGGGAAAGATGTGCATGGTTTGGGAGGCGAAGCATGTTCAGGGACTTTGGAGAGGAACGTGAGGTTGAAGATGGGGTAGTAGTTTGCAAGGACAGAGGGGTCAAGGGTTGTTTTTTTTGAGGAGAGGGGCGATGATGGCAGATTTGAAGGGGGGTGGGGGAACAGTACCTGAGGAGAGAGAACCGTTAACAATATCAGCTAACACAGGGGCAAAGAAGGGAAGTTGGGTGCTCAGCAGTTTAGTGGGAATAGGGTCGAGGGAGCAAGAGGTGGGAACAGTACAATACTGAAATCTGTTGTACGAGCCTACTCTGAAGATGCATTTTAGAAATGTGTGCTTCCACTGCAGACACTCACTCACCTGGAGCACTGATTAGGAAATCACAGGCATGGTCTGCGTGATCATGGCAGTATGCCAGTGATCTCCTGATATGTGCTTTTGGCAGGCAAGGCTTCCACCATGAATATAATTTTGTACGATCAGCCCTATTCATCTTAAAAACAACAGAACATTTTGAACCCCGTGAATAGAGCCGATACTATTGGCTAATCTATTGGTTTAATCAGGAAAGAATGGTCATTTGCTATTCCATCTGACTTTCAATTACAAGCTGAACTAACTTCACCCTCAAGGAGAGCTCATATTATAACTTGCATAGAAACTGAGCTGTGAAACTTCTCCATCGCCTGACTCCGCCCTTGCCTCAGCTCATCTGCTGCTGAAACCCTCATCCATGACTGTGTTACCTCCAGACTGGCCTATTCCAGTGCTCTCTGGGCCGGCCTCCTATCTTCCACCCGACAGAAACTTAAGCGCACCCAAAACTCTGCTGCTTGTATCTTAACTCGCACCAAGTCCCGTTTACCCATCACCCCTGTGCTCACTGACCTTACACTGGTCTTGCACTGCAACACCTTGTGCTCAGTTAAGCAGTTGTGGGGTGAATGCTTAGTAAAGAGTCACATCATTTAACATGCACTGCCAATTAAAAACCCCTAATGTGGGGGACTGGATTGCACAGTGGGTCTGTCCTTTAACCTTTTGGCATCCAAGCTTCAATTCAAAACAGAATATTGTGTTGATAGTATTGTTTTACTGCTGGCTGTAAGGAATCTAAGTAAAGTGAGCCTGAGACAGTCTCATCCCATTTGTTGGCGGGCATGAGTCATAGTGCTAAATTATGGGCAATTCTATGCTAAATTGCTAATCAATTTAAAATAAAAATGAGAATACTTCATGTGAAGTGATGAAATAGGCAAAGATGAACACCAGAAGTCAATTTTTCTCTGCCCTGATCCTAAATATCACCCAGAGAAGGGTGCTAATCCCTTGCTTCCATTTTGCTCATGAATAGCGCTGCACTCAAACTTCTCACATGGCTTTTTTAGTGTCTGCACCCGCTAGTGCCTGAACAAAGTGCAGCAATGAAAATTTCTTGTAAATGAATGTCAGAAGGCCTTGCACCCAGACTTCCTCCAACCGTGCCCGGTGTAGTTCAGGAGTACACTATCCTTCATTACTCTTCGACCTTCTTACTCTCCTGCCACCGTCCCAGGCTTGACTCCCTCTTAGATAATGCTACAGATTCCCTCTGTGCCTCTCTTGGCATCCTCCAAAAGGCCCACCGTGGCACTCGTCGCTGCCTCCTCACGAGCAGTAACCTCAACTGTCCCATCCTACTCTCTCGCCGACCTTCCCGCCCAACACGCCCGTTGGGGGGCTAATCTCCTCCCTGTCCAACTCACCCCTCCCAGCGCTGACCCTGTGGATGCTGGCAATGGGTCAGCCATCACTGACCCTCTCCACATCTCCTTCCAGAATGTCCACTCACTTGCCATGGCCCTTGCCATCCATGAGCTTATCGTGGATGATTGCATTGACATCATGGCTCTGATGGAAACCTGGCTGAGGGGTGATGACACCTTACCCTTAAATGAAGCCTCCCCGCCTGGCTATCCCTTCCACCACTTGCACTGCCAAGACCACCGTAGTGGCGGTGTGGCTCTCATCACCAAATCACACCTTGGTCTGTCCCCCTGCTCCTCCAGCACTTTCTCCCGCTTTGAGCATCTCACCTTATTCCACCCTGCACCTCATTTAAAATTCTCATTCTCTACCGCCCACCCAAGTACCATAAAAATGTTATTACCGAGGTATCTTCACTGCTTTCCTCCCTCAGCCTCTACAACGAGCGGCTTCTCATCCTTGGTGATTTCAGTCTCCATCTCAATTTATCATGCTCTCTCTCCTCTGAGTTCACTACCCTCCTATCCTCCCTTAATCTCGCCATACATGTAAATACCCCAACCCATATTCATGGCCACCCCCTCGACCTTGCCATCTCTCATGGCCTTGCTACTCCCATCGTGGCAATCGAAGATAAAGCCATCTCTGACCACTTCTTTGTATCGCTCTCCACCTACATCCCCCAACCCTACTTCCTTCTGTGTCTGCCACTGGAAAAAACTCTCTCCCAAATCTCTTACAACTGCACTTACGAAATCCCAACTATCCAGCCTTTGGCCTTCCATTCACCATGACATCTGCTCAACCACACCCTCACCACCACTACCTTTGATGCCCTAGTCTTGATTAAAACAATTACTCTCTCTCACCCTGGCCATTCCCCCAGTATGGCCCTCATCTTCGCTCCCTTAAGTCCAAGGGACGCAGACTTGAACGGATATTGCGGACAACTGGTTTAGCCATTCACCGCCAGATCTAGCTGGACCACATAAAGCATTATCAGATCCTGCTCTCATCTACCAAAACTGCTCACTATTCCAGAATCATTCTGGAATACAAAGATAAACACCAGCTTCTATTCTCTATTGTTAGCCATCTTCTTAAACCCCTCTAACCTGTCCCCGCCACCCTCACCTCCGACAACAAGTGTGAGGAGCTCATGGACTTCATTGTCTCGAAGATTGAGACCATCCGTTCAGCTGCCTCTGCCACTTTCCTTCCTTCCCCTAGCCAACCGGGCCAAACTTCCTCGAAGGTTCCCCCTGCCCTACCCCTGAACTCGCATCTTTCTCCAGTTTCTCTCCGATCTCCTCTCATAGAAACATAGAAGATAGGAGCAGGAGTAGGCCATTCGGCCCTTTGAGCCTGCTCCGCCATTCAACGAGATCATGGCTGATCATCCAAACCCTAGCACCCGGTCCCTACACCGACAGCCATCCCACCCAAGCCCTATCCCCGTAACCCCACGTATTTAATCCCCCCTAACACTAAGGGTCAATTTTTATCATGGCCAATCAACCTAACCTGCACATCTTTGGACTGTGGGAGGAAACCGGAGCGCCCGGAGGAAACCCACGCAAACACGGGGAGAATGTGCAAACTCCACACAGACAGTCACCCGAGGCCGGATTTGAACCCGGGTCCCTGGCACTGTGAGGCAACAGTGCTAACCACTATGCCACCGTGCTGCCCGCTCTGACCTCTCTGCGTTCATCTTGTCCAGGAGACCCACTTCCTGCTCCCTTAAACCTAATAACACCAAACTGCTGACCACCCAACTTCCTTTTCTGTCTCCCATGTTAGCTGGCATTGTTAGCGGTTCTCACTCCTCAGGTACTACTCCCTCTCCCACAAATCTGATGTCCTCACCCCCTCCTCAAAAAAACCAACCATTGACCCCCTCCGTCCTTGCAAACTATCGCCCCATCTCCAACCTCCCTTTCCTCTCCAGAGTCCTTGAACGTGCCATTGCCTCCCAAATCCATGCCAATCTTTCCTGCAACTCTATGTTTGAATCCCTCCAATCAGGTTTCTGCCGCTGCCACAATACCGAAACGGCTATTATCAAAGTCACAAATGACATCCTATGTGACTGTGACAAAGGTAAACTATCCCTTGTTGTCCTTCTCGACTTGTCTGCAGCCTTTGACACGGTTGACCACTCCATCCTCCTCCAATGCCTCTCCACCATCATCCAGCTGGGTGGGACTGCACTTGCCTGGTTCCATTCTTATCTAATCATAGCCAGAGAATCACTTCAATGGCTTCTCTTCCTACCCCCGCATAGTTACCTCTGATGTCACCCAAGGATCTATCCTTGATCCCCTCCTATTTCTCATCTACATGCTGCCCCTTGGCGACATCACCCAAAAACACAGCATCAGTTTCCACATGTACACTGACGACACCCAGCTCTCCCTCACCACTACTTCTCTTGACCCCTCCACAGTCTCTAAATTGTCAGATTGCTTCTCTGACATCCAGTACTGGATCAGCAGAAATTTTCTCCAATTAAATATTGGGAAGACCGAAGCCATTGTTTTCGGCTCCCACCACAAACTCTGTTCCTTAGCCACTGACTCCATCCCTCTCCCTAACATCTGTCTGAGGCTGAACCACACTGTTCACAATCTTGGTGTCATATTTAACCCTGAAATGTGCTTCCGACCACATATCTGCGGCATAACTAAGACCGCCTATTTCCACCTCTGTAACATCGCCCGTCTTTGCCCCTGCCTCAGCTCATCTGCTGTTGAAACCCTCATCCATGCCTTTGTTAACTCTAGGCTTGACTATTCCAATGCACTCCTGGGCTGGCCTCCCATGTTCTACCCTACATAAACTTGGTCACCCTAAACTTAGCTGGCCATGTCCTAACTCGCACCAAGTCCCATTTACCCATCACCCCTGTGCTCACTGACCTACATCGGCAGCAGCGGACCTGCAGGAGACGAGGCGACTGAGCGGCGGTGAAGCTATAAAGCGGCGGCGAGGACCAGGTAGGCCTTAGAGCGGCGGCAGCAGTGGATCTGCGGGAGATGAGGCGGCTGAGCGGCGGCGAGGTATAAAATCAGCGGCGAGGCCCAGGCAGGCCTCAGAGCGGCGGCAGCAGTGGACCTGCGGGAGACGAGGCAGCGAGGCTATAAAGCAGCAGCGAGAACCAGGTAGGCTTACTAATCTCTAGGGAGGGAGAGAAGTAAAAAGTAATCAAATTGTGACGTCACCAGAAAGCAGGTAAGTGATTGGTTGGTGAGTATTTCTCTCTTTTTAAACTTAATCTCTATGGTTTATAGTTTCTAAGGTCTCTGTGGTGTAGCGGGGACTGTAGTGTAATTGGTGGGACTGATTTGATTCAATTTAATTTCAATTAATTAAAGGGTAAGTCATGGCAGGACAGCCCGGCCCCGTAGTATGCACCTCCTGCGCTATGTGGGAACTCAGGGACACTTCCTGTGTCCCTGACAACCATGTGTGCAGGAAGTGTGTCCAGCTGAAGCTACTGGCAGACCGCATTGCGGTGCTGGAGCCGCGATTGGATACATACTGGACCATTCGCGATGCTGAGCACATCGTGGATATCACGTTTAAGCAGTTGGTCACACCGTAGGCAAAGGTTGGACAGGCAGAAAGGGAAGGGGTGACCAACAGACAGAGTAGTAGGCGCAGGCAGGTAGTGCAGGGGTCCCCTGTGGACATTCCCCTCTCAAACAGATATATCACTTTGAATACTGTTGAGGGGGATGGCTTATCAGAGGAAGGCAGCAGCAGCCAACTTCCTGGCACCAGGGGTGGCTCTGCTGCACAGGACAGGAGGAAAAAGAGGGGTGGAGCTATAGTAATAGGGGATTCTATTGTAAGGGGAATAGTTCGGTGTTTCTGTGGCCGCAAACGAGACTCCAGGATGGTGTGTTGCCTCCCTGGTGCAAGGGTCAAGGATGTCTCAGAGCGGCTGCAGAACATTTTGGAAGGGGAGGGTGAACAGCCAGTTGTCGAGGTCCATATAGGTACCAACGATATAGGTAAAAAATGGGATGAGGTCCTAAAAGCTGAATATAGGGAGTTAGGAGGTAAATTAAAAAATAGGACCTCAAAGGTAGTAATCTCAGGATTGCTACCAGTGCCACGTGCTAGTCAGAGTAGAAATAGAAGGATATTTCAGATGAATACATGGCTAGAGGAATGGTGCAAGGGCGAGGGATTCAAACTTCTGGGACATTGGAACTGGTTCTGGGGGAGGTGGGACCAGTACAAACCGGACGGTTTGCACCTGGGCAGGGTTGGGACCGATGTCCTTGGGGGAGTGTTTGCTAGTGCTCTGGGGGAGGGTTTAAACTAAAATGGCAGGGGGTTGGGAACCTGAGCAGGGAGACAGAGGAAAGGGAAATAAGGATAAAAGCAAAAGATAGGAAGGAGAAAAACAAAAGTGGCAGTCAGAGAAATCAACGGTTTAAATCAAACATGGCCACATTAAATAATAATTCTAATAGATCTAAGAGCATTAAAAAAACAAGCCTGAAGGCTTTGTGTCTTAATGCGAGGAACATTCGTAATAAGGTGGATGAATTAGCTGCTCACATAGAGGTAAACAAATATGATTTGATTGGGATTACGGAAACATGGCTCCAGGGTGGCCAAGGCTGGGAACTCAACATCCAGGGGTATTCAATATTCAGGAAAGATAGGCAAAAAGGAAAGGGAGGTGGGGTAGCTTTGCTGGTTAAAGAGGGGATTAACACAATTGTAAGGAAGGCTATTAGCTCTGATGATGTGGAATCTGTATGGGTAGAACTGAGAAATACCAAGGGGCAGAAAACATTAGTGGGAGCGGTATATAGACCTCCAAACAGTAATGCGGAGGCTGGGGATAGCATTAAAAGGGAAATTAGAGATGCGTGCAATAAGGGCACAGCAGTCATCATGGGTGACTTTAATCTACATATAGATTGGGCTAACCAAATTAATAACAATACTGTGGAGGAGGAATTCCTGGCGTGTTTACGGGATGGTTTCCTGGACCAATATGTCGAGGAACCAACCAGTGATCAGGCCATCTTAGACTGGGTATTATGTAATGAGAAAGGATTAATTAGCAATCTTGTTGTATGAGGCCCCTTGGGTCGGAGCGATCATAATATGATAGAATTCTTCATTAAGATGGAGAATGAAGTAGTTGACTCAGAGACTAGGGTCCTGAATTTAAATAAAGGAAAATACGATGGTCTGAGTCGCGATTTGGGTAGGAATAATTGGGGAATGTCACTCAAAGGGTTGACGGTGGATAGGCAATGGCAAACATCCAAAGACTGCATGGATGAACTACAGAATTTGTTCATCCCAGTTTGGCATAAAAATAAAACAAAAAAGGTGATTCAACCGTGATTAACAAGGGAAATTAGGGATAGCATAAGATCCAAGGAGAGGACATACAAATTGGCCAGATAAAGCAGTAAACCTGAGGATTGGGAGCAGTTTAGGATTCAACAAAGGAGGACAAAGGTATTAATTAAGGAGGGGAAAATATATTATGAGAGTAAGCTTGCAGGGAACATAAAAACTGACTGTAAAAGCTTTTATAGATATGTGAAGAGAAAAAGATTGGTGAAGTCAAGCGTAGGTCCCTTGCAGTCAGAATCAGGGGAATTTATAATAGGGAACAAAGAAATGGCAGACCAATTAAATACATATTTTGGTTCTGTCTTCACAAAGGAGGACACAAGTAACCTTCCAGAGACATCGGGGAACATAGGGTCTAATGAAAGGGAGGAACTGAAAGAAATCAGTATTTGTAGGGAAATGGTGTTAGGGAAATTGACGGGATTGAAGGCCGATAAATCCCCAGGGTCTGATAATCTACATCCTACGGTACTTAAGGAAGTGGCCCTAGAAATATTAGATGCATTGCTGATCATCTTCCAACATTCGATGGAATCTGGAACAGTACCCATGGATTGGAGGGTAGCTAATGTAACCCCACTATTTAAAAAAGGTGGCAGAGAGAAAACGGGGAATTTGGAAAACAGTGACAGGATCGGACAAAGTCAACATGGATTTACAAAAGGTAAATCATGCTTGACTAATCTACTGGAATTTTTTGAGGATGTAACTGGTAAAATAGATAAGGGAGAACCAGTGGATGTGGTGTATTTGAACTTTCAGAAGGCTTTCGATAAGGTCCCGCATAAGAGGTTAGCGTGTAAAGTTAAGGCACATGGGATTGGGGGCAAGGTATTGACTTGGATAGAGAACTGGTTGGCAGACAGAAAGCAAAGAGTTGGAATAAACAGGTCTTTTTCCGACTGGCAGGCAGTGACTAGTAGGGATCGGTCCTTGGACCTCAGCTATTCACAATATATATTAATGATCCAGACAAGGGAACTAGATCTCCAAGTTTGCAGACGACACAAAGCTGGGTGGGCGTGTGTGCTGTGAGGAGGATGCCGAGAAACTCCAGGATGATTTGGACAGGTTGGGTGATTGGGCAGAAGCATGGTAGATGCAATATAACGTGGATAAATGCGAGGTTATCCACTTTGGTGGCAAAAACAGGAAGGCAGATTATTATCTGAATGGCAATAGATTGGGAGAAGGGGAAGTGCAACGAGACCTGGGTGTCCTTGTGCACCAGTCGCTGAAGGTAAGCATGCAGGTGCAGCAGGCGGTTAAGAAGGTAAATGGTATGTTGGCCTTCGTAGCGAGAGGGTTTGAGTACAGGAACAAGGATGTCTTGCTGCAGTTGTACAGGTCCTTGGTGAGACCACATCTTGAGTATTGTGTGCAGTTTTGGTCGCCTTATCTGAGGAAGGATGTTCTTGCCATGGAAAGAGTTCAGCGAAGATTCACCAGGCTGATACCTGGGATGGCAGGAATGACGTATGAGGAGAGATTGGGTCGATTGGGCTTATACTCGCTGGAGTTTAGAAGAATGAGAGGGGATCTCATTGAAACTTATAAAATTCTGACAGGACTGGACAGACTAGATGCAGAAAGGATGTTCCCGATGGTCGGGGAGTCCAGAACCAGGGGTCACAGTCTAAGGATAAGGGGTAAGCCATTTAGGACAGAAATGAGGAGGAATTTCTTCACCCAGAGAGTGGTGAACCTATGGAATTCTCTACCACAGAAGGCAGTAGAGGCCAATTCATTAAATATATTCAAGAAGGAGTTGGATATATTTCTTAAGGCTAAAGGGATCAAGGGGTATGGGGAGAAAGCAGGGACAGGGTACTGAATTTGGATGATCAGCCATGATCGCATTGAATGGCGGAGCAGGCTCGAGGGGCCGAATGGCCTACTCCTGCTCCAATCTTCTATGTTTCTATGTCTCCCATTTAAGCAATGCCTCAATTTCAAAATTCTCATCCTTGTTTTCAAATCCCTCCATGGCCTCGCCCCTCCCTATAATCTCCTCGAGCCCCACAACCCCCAACACCCGCCCTCCCCCCGAGATATCTGCACTCCTCTAATTCTGCCCTCTTGAGCATCCCTGATTATAATCGCTCAACTGTTGGTGGTCATGCATTCAGTTGCCAAGGCCCGAAGCTCTGGAATTCCCTCCTTTAACCTCTCTGTTGTGTATGTAACCTGTTCCACCTTAAGAGAGCTTAAGCCTGTTCCACCTTAAGAGATGTACTACTTTCTCAGGCTGCTGTAGGCGTAATACCAGGGGTGAACACACCGGTATATAAGCACTGTGCAGTAATCTTGTATTCAGTATAGTCCCTACCTCCAACCAGTAAAGACCTGTTTTTATTGTTACTCATTCGTCTGTGTCTTAATTAACTAAATAATTCACAGACTTAACACTGGCGACGAGTCAGGTTCTTACCCTGCGGCAGTTATTCCACGGCGGTTGAAGAGAGGTTTCAAACCACACCACCCCACTGGAAGCGACAGGCATTAGGACCCTGAAGCCTCCATCAGCTTGTGAACCGGAGTAGAAGACAGGGCTGGGGAAGACAGAGGTACAGGGCGATAGCGATCGGCAGATTAGGGCCGGGTCGCTTTGAAGTGAGGGGCGCAGCCGGGCCATCGATCGCAACCACCGATAAGGGCCGCGCTCGGGCTGAAAGGGCAGCGGCTGCAGAAATTGAAGGCGCGAGAGCCGCGGTGCACAGCGCGGGCCATCGATCGCGATCGGGAGATAAGGGCTTTGGAGTGCGAGGCGCAGCCGGGCCATCGATCGCAAGCACTGATAAGGGCCGGGCCGCTTTCAAGTGCGAGGCGCAGCCAGGCCATCGATCGCATCCGCTGATAAGGGCCGCACTCGGGCGATCGCGGCGAAGATAAGGGCCGCACTTGGGGGCTGAAGGGAGACGGCGTCGGGGGACGGGTGAAGACCGCCAAGCGCGGGAAAACCGCCATTTTGTGGGCGGAGGACGACGGCAAGAGCGGGAAGCCGCCATCTTTGATAACAAGTAAAGAAAATAAAATCTGAGAAATTGCAAATCTACAATGCCTAAACACGGGAATATTAGCACCTTTGATAGTGACCTCGAAGATTGGGCCATATATGTTGAAAGAGTAAAAAATTATTGTAAGGCCAATAAAATTCGTGACCAAGATAAAGCTCTAACATTATTAAATTTAATGGGTGCGAAGACATACGGGCAATTGAAACACCTGTTATCACCAGATGAACCGGCGGATAAGACGTTCGATGAGATTGTTACTGTCCTGAAAGATCATCTAAACCCCACGCCGCTGATGCTAGCGGAACGATTTAAATTTTACGACAGAAGGCAGCTACAGCATGAAAGCAATGCTGAATATTTGCTGGAATTGCGTAAATTAGCGAAATATTGCCAGTTTGGAACGGGACTGACAGATGCACTACGAGACAAATTTGTGTGTGGTTTATTTAAACAGGATACACAAAAGCGACTGCTCGAGGAGAATGAGCTGACGCTTGAGAAGGCGGTCACTATGGCAGCAGCACACGAAGCCGCAGCGAGAGGCACGGCAGTAATGCAGCTACGGTCACCGGAGCTCAGTGCACACAAATTGGGTGTGAGTTCTGGCAAATGTTATCGTTGTGGAAAGACAACGCATGATCAGAACCAGTGTTGGTTTAAAAACCAAGAATGTAGAACTTGTGGTAGGCTTGGACACATAGCTAGAGTATGCAGGTCAGGGAAGAAGACCAGCAACAAGAAGTCACCGCAAGGAAAATACGCAAAAGTACACAAGGTGGCCGAACAGGAATCCGATTCAGACGCTAGCAGTAATGAACTGGCTGGCTTAAGCAGTATTGAACTGGCTAGCTTAAGGGTACTCAACGTTGGTAAGGGTGCAGACATCCAGACAATTTGGGTTACTCTTCAGATAGAAGGAGTCCAAGTAAAAATGGAATTGGACACTGGATCGGCATTGTCGGTCATGAATAAGAAAGATTACAGAAGGTTATTCCAACATATTCCCCTACAGGATACGGAGATTATATTGACAACCTACACAGGGCAGAGAGTGTACCCCATCGGGACAATAAAGGTTGCAGTGGCCAACAAGGGCGAAGGAAGTCAAATAATGGACTTATATGTGCTACCGGAGGGAGGTCCACCACTACTAGGCCGGGAGTGGTTTAGAAACATAAATATGGACTGGCATTCGCTAAAAGCCATAAAGAGTGAGAACTCGGTGCAGATAATCAGCCCAGACTCTAGAACTGATGATGGTAAGACCAACCCATGTGCAAAAGACAAAGTTTCAGCACAGAATTCCACTGAGCAACAACAACATAGTTTAACAGAGAAGTCTGAGTCTGTCAAGTCTACTGATATGCACATTTTTGAGGGACACTGGGCTCGAACTCAACTCCATTTCAAACTACAACAGCAATTAGAACAAATGATTCGCCGTTTTGAGCAAGAGATGAATGAAATAAAAAAGTTCTTTGTTACAGAGTGGGAGAATCTGGAAAGGCAACAGAAGCAACTGATGGAGAAAATGGAGCAGGAGCACACCAACCATCTGCGCGAGGAGGCCGAATGAATCAAAGCTGATTCAGGTTCTGAAGGTGCGTGCCATAATCTGGTGTCAGAAGAGTTAACGGTCAGCCAACTCCTTCATATGCTGAGGGACAAGACTCTGAAATGGGAAAAACTTGAACACGAGCTGCGATCTTCAAAGGAAAAGGGTTCGGAGCTCTCAAAAGTCATTGAGATGGCTGATGTGACGACACAGACTGAAACGACTGCAACAGAGCAGCCATTGGATGCAAAAAGTACGCTGACTCACGTCAATGTAGAACAACAGACCGCTGAAACAGCTGCTCCGGTAGAGGGATTGCATAGTCCGATCAATCAATCTCCAAAGGAAGTTGAAGTATTAAAATCACAAATGAGGTCACTAGTAAACGACTTGCTGAAAGCCCAGAAAAAGCTGGATGCAGAGGTACACATGAAGAAGTCTCTTCAGGAAAGATGTCTGGATTTGGAACAAGAGCTGGCTGACGTCCAGCTGGGTATGGAGGAAATAGACGACCCTCTCACTGGTCTAGCTCAGGACGACACCGAATATTACCATGACCTGGTGGACGACACCGAATATTACGATGTCCTGTCCTGCCCAGCTTGTAACTTCGACTCCCAAAGTGCAGAAATCATGGAGGAGCACCAAAAGTCTACGGAACATCGGGAGAAGCTGGCTCTATGACGGAAACAGGAGGAAGAGAAGGAGGAACTGCGCATGCAGCTGGCAGCTGTGGCAGCTGACAATGGAGCCCAGAGAGTCTCCAAGAAGCAGAAAAGGAAAAGTAAAAACAGAAGATGACCCATCTGAACCATTATCACCTCTATCAGATCACACACGTGGTCCCTCCGAACGGAGCCAAATCAGTTCGGAAGTTCAAGCTGTTAAATCCATGAAAGGACTATTGAATGAGTAACGTGAACCGACTACACCACAGAGATTGAATCTGTGAACTGTTTTCGGCAGAGACTGAATCTGTGATATGTTACGTTAAACATGAAGTTATATATGTATATATGTTATTACGTTATGTTAAATGGGGGGGATGACTATAAAGCTAAGAAGGGAGGAGTGTTGTGTATGTAACCTGTTCCACCTTAAGAGAGCTTAAGCCTGTTCCACCTTAAGAGATGTACTACTTTCTCAGGCTGCTGTAGGCGTAATACCTGGGGTGAACACACCGGTATATAAGCACTGTGCAGTAATCTTGTATTCAGTATAGTCCCTACCTCCAACCAGTAAAGACCTGTTTTTATTGTTACTCATTAGTCTGTGTCTTAATTAACTAAATAATTCACAGACTTAACACTCTCTTTCCTCCTTTAATATGCTCCTTAAAGCCTACCTCTTTGACCAAGCTTTTGGTCATCTGCCCTAATTTCTCTTTATGTGGCACAGAGTCAAATTTTTGTCTTATAATACTCCTGTGAAGCATCTTGGGATGTTTTACTACGTTAAAGGCGCTATATAAATACAAGTTGTTGTTGTTTAATTAGGAGTGAATCAGACGGAGTAGGATGGTAACCCCATTTTTGAATTTAGAACAAAAATGAGCTGGAAAGAATCTGACATTAAAAGGGAGAAAAAGATAATTTTTATATAAAAAATGTCATTGAAAAAATGGGTTTTTGCTGGAATTTAACTTTTTAGAAAAGAACTTTAAATTTAGTTTTACTCCAATTTTTGAAACTCAAAGATTTAAGCTCTCTATCTGTAACATTTTTACACTTGCATACACAAACAACTTGACACTGATTCTGACTAATACTGATAATTAAAGTGATTTTAGCTATAGCTAAGTGTCCGACAGCAATAAAATAATGACTTTATATATTTCCAGTGCTAATGCTAATGTAGCAAAGTTGCACTGGCCTTCTGACTGAGCATTTATAGAAGTTCATCAATTAAAAATTTTAAAGGCTAGAAAGTGCTTTCTCCAAATTAAATCATAGATTTTGATCAGGTTACCTTAAAACCCTACTGCTATCATTTCTAACCCCGGCAAGTACAGGCCATTGAATTGCACACAAGATAGTGTATGGGTAAATATGGTCCTTCTACTTGTGTCGCTCAGTCAACCCGTGATGCGTAATTTAGAACTGCAGGCTCAAGGCAGCCTGGAAGCAGATGTTTTGTACAGAATTCCCTCATGTGACAAAATGAGGTTCTGCTCCACTAACATCATGAACGGGAGTTGCTGTTTACTCCATGTTCTCCATTCATGATAGCACTGGAATGGAATTTGATGACTTCATATGAAGTCTATACAAAATGTTTACTTGATACATGTATGACTACTGTGACAATTCAATACACAGTCCTCTTGAAAACGTGCTTTGAATGTAAAGATTTATAAGCTTAAAAGTATCCTCCACATCCACAATGATGAATATCAGTAACATTCATACTGAACTGCCATCATGGATTCCAAATTTATTCTTTCACTATAACATCAGGTAATCACAGAATCACAGAACTTGCATTTAAAGAAGTGAAAACATGCAGTGATGCAAAATATAAATGACTGACAATCTGGGAAATGCCTTGGGATGGAAAGGTTTTAATTGATAATCAGTAATAGTAACAATTGGAAATCCGAATGATCTGAATTGCTCATGCAATATAATTATCAATGCAGAAAGATTAGCCACTGTCAAGTGAACCAGATTGAATTCATGTAGAATTGTCCAGCTAAGTGATCTGATGAATTCTAGAGAAACCAGATTCAGTGAAATTTCAGCAACTTTCCCTAATTCCGATGAATCGATGATCGATTGATGTCATTACATATTTAACAGATATCTTTCAATCACTGCAGACCCACTGACTCATGGTTGTATTCTGGCAATGAGAACTGCATCAGCTTTTCACTACTTCAACAGACACAGTTTATGCAATCAGGCCAAAGTTAAGTTGGAATGCTACCTCAAGGTCCAATAAAACTTGAGATTTAGGGCTGGATTTTGTCAATGGAGGCGACTTGGAGGCGGGACTGCTGCTTGTCATGTCAATGTCCCGCCTCCATCCTGCCTGACCATTCAGAGGGATTTTCCCCTGATTCAGCTTGTTAAGCCCGCCCGGCGAGCTCAGCAAGCCAATTAGGGAAGAAGTCACTGACAGATCACGTCATCGTCAGACGTGCTATCTGTCAAGAATTCTTGAAAGAAGAAATGACAGCGTTTGACAGCTCTGTGAAGCTGTCAAACACTGACATTCTCTTGAGTTTGATTCGTTTTTGTGGTGAGGACTGAAAAAACATTGTAAAAAAGTAAATTTCAGATGGGACTTGTACAAGTCGGACGGTTTACACCTGAACCAGAGGGGGACCAATATCCTTGCGGGGAGGTTTGCTAGCACTGTTGGGGGGGGTTTAAACTAACTTGGCAGGGGGATGGGATACAGAGTGGAGCTATAGTAGGGGGTGAATTACAGCCAAATACGGAGGAAAAAACAAGTCAGCTGGGAAGGCAGAGCAAATATGTGAAGGCAAAAGGGAATATGGCAAGGCTGGAAGGCATTTATTTTAATGCAAGGAGTCTTGCAAATAAGGTGGATGAACTGAAGTTGTTGTTGAACACATGGGAGTACGATATTGTTGCTATCACGGAGACATGGTTGAGGGAGGGTCAGGACTGGCAGCTCAATATTCCGGGGTATAGAATCTTCAGGCGAGACAGAGGGGGGTGTAAAAGGGGAGGGGGTGTTGCAATATTAATTAAGGAGTCAATTACTGCTGTAAGGAGGGATGATATATTAGCCGGTTCCTCTAATGAGGCCATATGGGTAGAACTTAAAAACAAAAAGGGGGCAAGCACTTTGCTGGGAGTGTACTATAGGCCCCCAAACAGTCAGGGGGAGATAGAGGAACAGATATGTAGGCAAATCTCAGAGAAGTGCGAAAATAATAGGGTAATAATAGTGGGGGATTTCAACTTCCCCAATATTAATTGGGATAGTCAGAGTGTGAAAGGCTTAGAGGGTGCAGAATTCTTAAAGTGCATCCAGGAGAGCTTTTTGAGCCAGCGTGTAGAAAGTCCTACAAGAGAGGGGGCGGTACTGGACCTAATTCTGGGGAATGTAGCCGGGCAAGTGGTGGAAGTGTCAGTAGGAGAGCATTTTGGCGACAGTGACCATAATTCGGTGAGATTTAAGGTGGTCATGGAAAAAGACAAAGACGGGCCGGAAATAAGGGTTCTAAATTGGGGGAAGGCCGATTTTAATATGATAAGGCAGGATCTGGCCAAAGTGGACTGGGAGCAGCTACTTATAGGAAAATCCACATCAAAGCAGTGGGAGACTTTCAGAAGGGAAATAGAGAGAGTACAACGCCAACATGTTCCCGTAAAGGTCAAGGGTGGTACCAACAAGCAAAGGGAACCTTGGATGACAAGGGATATACAAAAATGCATTAGGAAAAAAAGGGGGGCTTTTGGCAGTTACAAAAGACTAAAGACGGAGGAAGCCCTAGAGGAGTATAAAAAGTGCAGGGGCATACTTAAAAAAGAAATTAGGAGAGCGAGGAGGGGCCATGAAATAACACTGGTGAGCAAAATAAAGGAAAATCCTAAGATGTTTTATAAGTATATTAAGGGCAAGAGGATAACCAGGGAAAGGGTAGGGCCCATTAGGGACCAAAGTGGCAATCTGTGTGTAGAGCCAGAGGATGTAGGTGGGGTTTTAAATGAATTTTTTGCATCTGTGTTCACTCTGGAGGAAGACGATGTAGACATAGAAATCGGGCAAGGGGACTGTGATATACTTGAACATATTAGCATCAAGAGGGAGGAGGTACTAGCGGTTTTAGCAGGCCAAAAAGTGGATAAATCCCCAGGCCCGGACGAGATGTATCCCAGGCTGCTGTGTGAGGCAAAGGAGGAGATTGCAGGGGCTCTGACACAAATTTTCAGAACTTCTCTGGCCACAGGGGATGTACCAGAGGACTGGAGAACAGCTAACGTAGTACCATTATTCAAGAAGGGTAGCAGGGATAAACCAGGGAATTACAGGCCAGTGAGCCTAACATCTGTGGTAGGGAAATTATTGGAAAAAATTCTGAGGGACAAAATTAGTCTCCACTTGGAGAGGCAAGGATTAATCGGGGATAGTCAGCAGGGCTTTGTCAAGGGTAAATCATGTCTGACCAATCTGATTGAATTTTTCGAGGGGGTGACAGGTGTGTGGATGAGGGAAATGCTGTGGATGTGGTATACATGGACTTCAGTAAGGCTTTTGACAAAGTCCCGCATAGAAGACTGGTCAAGAAGGTAAGAGCCCATGGGATCCAGGGTGCCTTGGCACGTTGGATCCTAAACTGGCTGAGTGGCAGGAGGCAGAGGGTGATGGTCGAAGGTTGCTTTTGTGACTGGAAGCCTGTGTCCAGTGGGGTACCTCAGGGATCGGTGCTGGGTCCCTTGCTGTTTGTGATCTACATAAATGATTTGGATGAGAATGTAAAAGGTATGATCAGTAAGTTCGCAGATGACACGAAAATTGGTGGGGTGGTAAATTGCGAGGAGGAAAGCCTCAGGCTACAGGACGATATAAACGGGTTGGTCAGATGGGCGGAAAAGTGGCAAATGGAATTTAACCCTGAAAAGTGCGAGGTGATGCATTTTGGACGGACAAATAAGGCAAGGGAATACACAATGAGTGGTAGGGCCCTAGGAAGCACAGAGGATCAGAGGGACCTTGGTGTACATGTACATAGATCCCTGAAGGCAGCGGAACAGGTAGCTAAGGCGGTTAAAAAGGCATATGGGATACTTGCCTTCATTAGCCGAGGCATAGAATATAAGAGCAGGGAGGCTATGATGGAGCTGTACAAAACGCTGGTAAGGCCACAGCTGGAGTACTGTGTGCAGTTCTGGTCGCCTCACTATAGGAAGGATGTGATTGCTTTGGAGAGGGTGCAGAGAAGATTCACCAGGATGTTACCTGGGATGGAGCGCCTCAGCTATGAAGAAAGACTAAACAGGCTGGGGTTGTTTTCCTTGGAGCAAAGAAGGCTGAGGGGGGACCTGATTGAGGTGTACAAAATGATGAGGGGCATAGATAGGGTAGATAAAGAGGAACTTTTCCCCTTAGTAGGGGGGTCAATAACAAGGAGGCATAGATTCAAGGTAAGGGGCAGGAGGTTTAGAGGGGATTTGAGGAGGAACCTTTTCACCCAGAGGGTGGTTGGAGTCTGGAACTCACTGCCTGAAAGGGTGGTAGAGGCAGGAACCCTCACAACATTCAAGAAGCATTTGATGAGCACTTGAAATGCCATTGCATACAAGGCTATGGACCAAATGCTGGAAAATGGGATTAGATTGGACAGGGCTTGATGGACGGCGCAGACACGATGGGCCGAAGGGCCTCTTTCTGTGCTGTATAACTCTATGACTCTATGACTCTATGAGATGTCTGATGGATCGGAGGGTCCATCAGCCATTACCTGAAATTGACAAGGTGGATGTCTGCTCTCCCGATCCAGCACGGCTAAAGGCTACAGAAGTAAAAAAAAGGTAAGTGAACACTTTTTTAAACTTATCACTCACCTTGCATACTTACCAATCCACACTTGCACCCATCACTCACCTCTACACCTTACTTCCAGATGCCTCCGACCGCCGCAGACCTCCTCCACGTCTCCTCCAACCCGGCAGTTAAAAGGATTAAAAGCCTTTCCCGCCTCCAGGAGACGGGACCCGAAGCTGCACATCTTCCCGCCTCCTGGCAAAAGGGCATGGAGGCGGGATGGGGGCGGGTTTGCCACCTGCCCCCAATTTCTCCGATTTTACGTGCTGTCCCACCTCCATGCCCGCCTCCTCGGGGCTTGGAAAATCGAGCCCAAACTCTCTTTGAAAATTCTGTTCCACTCTTTAGTGTTCTAGATGCAATACATTTATCTGTGGCACTTCCATCCTTCAGGACAAGATTTCTTTTTGTTAGTGACTGCTACAGTTCTCCTGGGCAGCTTGAAACACCCATCTCACTTTCCAAAAATCAACACTGCATTAAAAAAGAATTATTGGCCTGGATTTTGCGGTGGTAATGACGGCGGAACTGTCAGCGTTCGCCGTCATTGCCCCTCTGAAATGGACAACAACTTCAGGATTTAGCGCAAGCGCAGATAAACATGAAAATGCTGAAGTTGCGATCAGTCATTCCTCGCTCCACCACAAGTTGCGCTGTGGAACTCCCCAGAGCCGGCAATCAATTGAAATCACATACAAGGACGAAAACTTCCCCGATTACGCTGGTATATCACTGTTGAACATCCCCCTGCCCCCCAAAAAGTTAAGCCGTATTGAAAGAGGTGTAACTGGGTTTTTAACGGTGTTTTGAGTGCTGAACAACTGTTCTGTTCTGGCCCTGAAAAACTAATTTTATATTTGTGGAGTGTCAAATTTTTCCATTAATATTAAGAATTACGTGGTTTTTAAAATAATTTTTACATTTATGATATTTCAGCTTCTACCTTAATCCTATGTGTATGTCCCAATCTATATTTTGCACTCTGTAAAATTTATAAAAAGTAAATCTGTGCATTTCACTTCCTGGTTTGCGGTCTGTGAGAATTCTTCAATGTGACTGGCTGCTTAGGCAGCTTGATGACATCACAGTTGCTGGACACTGGAGATTCGCTTGATTTGACGCCAGTTTCAAAGGTCAGGTGAGCTGAAATCGATGCCACAGAGATCGCGAGATCATTGTGGGCAGCTTTCTTAGAAGTCAGCGGTGAGCGTCATCGCTTTGCCACTGACCACAAGTTCCAGGCCATTATGAAATAATTGTTCTCTGCAGTAACATACATCTGATTTTATTTCAATGGATTAACTTAGCTGAAGTAATAGGTCACAGCTCCCAACTCCAACAGATTCCTTTGAGGAAATTATCAAATTATCAGAAAAAAGCTACCCAAATAGAAGTAATTGACTTTGATTTTCATAAAGCAATGGATGAAGCGCTGCTTCTGAGGCTTTTAAAAAAGGATAACGACTCAGAATTAAAGACAACGTAGTTAACCACATCAAAGCTGGCTTGCCAATAGAAAACTGAAAGGCTGTATGAGAAGAGCAATTAATGGAGTTACTTAGGTGCCTGCTGTGGTACCTCATTGTTTGTACTGTTCATAACCAATATAATGGCAGATGGCATTAAATTATTTAGTTAGGTTACTAGTGCAGAGGAGGTGGGCAGCACTGAAAATGAACAAGCCAAATTAAGTGGATAGGCTGAGGAATAACATATTCAATGAAGTGGTATCTATTGGCAAAGTGCTGGGAGAAAAAGATTTGAATGTTATTATCAACCAAACACTGAAAGTATCCATTCAACACAAGTGTGCTGTTAACACAACTAATCACGTACCATGATTCAAATTGAAGGCATGTGATTAAAATTCTGTACTACATCTGTAGTACTCAACTTAGGTCACAAGTCTAATTTTGAGCATCTTATCTTCAAACATTGGTACATTTCAGACTAAGAAAATAATGACAAACATGATTTTACAATTTGAAACTCTTACGAGAAGCTTAGAGAAATTAACTTGCTTTGTTTAAGAAAATATTTTAAATGCTAAAAGGAAAATAACATAGGTGTAGGAGATACAACTTAAACTGTTATCACAAAATTATCAGATTTGTGAGTATAAAATTGGTGACTCTATTATTTTCCCCCCACATAGCATCAGAGATGCTCTCACATCTGAGTCAGATGGTTATGGGTTCAAGCCCCACTCCAGGACTTTTGAACATAATCTAAACTGACACTTTGGGGGTGATTTTGCCAGCCCTGGGGAGGCGGGTTTGGAGGCGGAACTGCCGGGAAAATGGCAAAATGGCCATCTTCCCAGGAGGCAGGTACCCGACCCGCGCTGGGTCCCGTCTCCTGGAGGCGGGAAAGGGATTACGGCCACTTAACTGCCTGTTAACAGGATTATCCCCATTTTACACACACAAGTGTGGGCTTCCCGAAGGCTGCGAACACCACCAGGGTCACCGAGGCAAGCAGTGGGTCTGCGTGGTCCAAAAGTGCACTGTGGAGGTAAGTGATGGGTGCAAGTGTGGAAAGGTAAGTATGTGAGGTGAGTGGAAAGTGATAGAAAAAGTTTCTTACCTTTGTTTCTTCCTGCAGGCTTCAACCGTTGGGGATGCGGAGGCTCCGGCATCTCAATGGCAGAGATGACAGAATGGCTGCTGCATTCGCCGATGCAACAGCCATCTGCTTTCTGCTCACAAAAGAGGTTTGGTAAGCCTTGAGTACAAGAACTTACCAAACAACAGAGAATGTCAGTGTTTGACAGCTTTTCAAAGCTGTCAAACGATGACAATTCATCTGTCAAAAATTTTTGGCAGATGAAACGTCATACGCTGATGTTCTCTGTAACCGGCTTCCCCTTAATTGGCCTGCTAAGCCCGCTGGGCAGCAGTCCCACCTCCAACGTGCCCCCATTGGCAAAATCACCCCCGTTAGTGCTGTACAGAGGGACTGCTGCATTATTGGAGGTGCCTGCTTTCTTATGAAATGTTAAACTCAGGCAGACATAAAAGATCTCATGGCACTATTTGTAGAAGAGCAAGGGAGTCTTCCTAGTGTCTTGCCAACATTTATCTCTCAACCAACACCACCAAAACAGACTGGTCATTCATCTCATTGCTGTTTGTGGTACCTTACTCTGTGCAACTTGGCTGTTGTGTTTACTTACATAACAGGGATTAAGTACTTCACTAGTTGTGAGCACTTTGGGGCATATTGAGGACTTGAAAGATACTTAAAAAGATGCAAGTTTTTCTTTCCTACTGAATAAACTCCTATGAAAAGTAACGAATGCCACTTTGAGTAACTCCATTTAAAAGGAATTGGATGAATATTTAACTAAGAACAAGAACAAAGGTTATAAGGATAGTGCAAAGTGCAAGCACTGATGATCAAATGCTTTATGGAACTTGGAAGCAATCATCTGTAGAATGCAACTGTACACAATGGAATAATGTAGACTGCACCATTAGATTTATATCCTATTGTTAGTTTAATGATTTTGGGGTCAGGAATGAAATTTCAAAGTTTCATTTTCAAATTTTACCTCCGGTTATTCACCTCCCTCAGGAGATTAATTAAATTGGAGATAATCCATGACTGTTCAAATTGTACACATTGCTCACAGGGAAGAGCTCAATATGCCTCCTGGCCATTTCTCAATACATATTTTCTTGTGCTCCTAGATCAGGAACCTGTGTAGCTATCTGTCGCCATTTCATTGCAAAGTGATCCAAATAGCCTCAACAGTTTTGCTTGACGTGTATTTACACTACAACATTAGCATTGGTACGAGTCATAGTGTGACCTGTAGGGGATAGTCTGAGGTTCCGTTTGATAACTCGTGGAATAGAAATGGAGTGCATTGTCAAAGCAGGTGTAAAACATATCCAGGACCTCTTGGTCTCCTGTACTTTTCAAACCTACCTACAATTAATCTAAATGTTTAGACAATGGGGTAGAAATTAGTCATTGTCATTGAAAAAATGACCAATTTCACAGGGCTATACCCCTATACCCCATGCCCCAAGAACACCTGAATAACACCATTTTGGCTTTGGACAATTTACAGATTTCAGAGCAGCCACCTTAAGTAGGCATTAGATCCCTTGTACATGCTAATGAGGAGTCTAATGCCTCGTTTAGGACACCTCTGAGAAATTTGGCCCGCTCCGCTCATGTTTTCCTGGTGTGGATGGGGCCCAGGAACCAGACGCCACTGTAAAAGCAAGTTTAAAATTCGAGTGAAGCCAAAAGGAGCAGGAGTGCGCCTCCGGCTCGACAGCACCCCTGCCAGCTTCGACCAGCTCCTCTTCCAGCTGTCCCTCCCACCCAACCCCTTCCCGGTACTTACCCGAGGGCCATAGCTGGGTGGGGAGCTCTCACATGTATGCAAGCATGCTTGTCCAGAGCTCTCCCTTGGGCAGGAGAATTAAAGTCTCAGCCAGTAAACTTAGGCCAGTCACTGAAGTCTAAATGCGCCTGCAGCAAAATTATAAATTAGTTACACATCAATGCCATAATGTCTAAAATAATTTTACTTATTGGGATTTGTTTAATATTATGAGCATTATGCAACTTTTGGGAAGGAACCCATTTTCCTGATTACATGGTTTCTCATGCATCAATGTCTCAATCAATATACTAAAGTAAGTGAAATATTTATATCATGGCAATGAAAAAAGGGAAATATTAATACAGGTCAATATTTTTATACCAATTACAATCACTTATTGATGTAAAACCATAAGAGAATTTTGAAATCTGTATTATAACTATAATTTAATATGCATAAAGCACTTCTGAAATACTGGGGTCTGCTAGAGAAATGGAGAAATGTATGTTGGACATCTTGGGGAGTTAAACTTTAACAGTCGAACTTTTTTGTATCTTAAAGCAACAGGCTTTTCGATATAAACAGGTTTTCCTGGAAGTGTCGTAAAAGGAATGCATTGTCAGGCTTTCTGATATAAACAGGATGAGATTGAAGTGTTGTGAGGAGAAAGCATGGCTTGTCTTCTGATATGTAAAGTGCTTATGTAAAGAAATAAATGTGGGGTAATAAAACAGGGGTAGCAAGTCCTTTTACTAAAGATAACAGTAGGTAAAGGAAGTTTTGTTTAAGAGAACTGGTTCTGAGGTAAACAATTGCAAATTGCTTACATAGATAATCTGTTTTCAGAGGATTTGGGAAATAGATATGTCATTTTGACATTTTCCTTTGATGTAGTTAAAATATGGTGCATAAAGGATCATGGTTTTCAACAGTATCTCAGTGTGTACTCGAAAGATACAGGAACCAGTAAAGTCACTTTCTGTATACAGTTAAAGGCTGATCACCTTTCCGTGTATCAAGAAAATCTGTTCCGTATACTCCACTATGAAGTCTCGTGCTTACTCGAAACGTGTTATTGTGAACCAGAGGAGAAAGGCGGTTGCTTAACAGGGTCTAAATTTATTATTGCACCCATTTAATTGGCCTAAAACTGAAAGGATTATTACTAGTCCAAGCGCCTTTAGGGCTACCCCAGATCAGGCTTATTCCTCAGACGTTCACTTTCAACTAAAGTTTGAGGTAGCCGAATTCTAAAGACGCTTAATTGGGTCTAAAGGTCTGGACTATCTCTCCCTAAAGGAAAGGAACAACCTGAAAATGTTACCATCCTCCAGATAGCACTTTTAATAAGTTTAGCTAGACTGTAACGTTACGGATATTATGAGGGTCTGGAAAACTCCTCCAGAATTCTGCAACTCCTCACCAAAGAGTGTACAGAGATTGAGTTTGCAAGTTTGATACAGAAGTATTATGTGAGACAATTCTAAAAATATATAGATTTATTAAAGAACCGACATATAATTACAATAGGCGTTTCAATCACCACATTAACTGTTCCAAAAAGAGAAAGCTTACAATTCTTATCAGATCTTAACTTCACTACAGTTTTATAGTTCTTAGTTTTTATTCAGAATATCCACCAAAATCAAATACAGTACCTTGGTCCCCAAGGTACAAAGAGTTGTAGACTTACAGAGCTAGCCCTGAAGCCAAGAAGCACTTTGCCCCTTTAAGCGAGTCTATTTTCCCATTTAAAAGTTCAATATTTATACTCTTTTTCAGTGGTATTTCCTTTGAAGTTTTCTGCTGATGTAAGCTAATTATCTCTAGTCATTTTTCTGCTGACCCCTGCTATTCTTACAGTCACCTCAGCTGGTAGCAATGCAGACTCGTGTCTCTCCTTTAGGTGTTCGAAGCTTATCATAAAGAACGGTGTAACAGCAGGTGCATCTATTTGATGTCATTCTTACCAAGGTCTTCTGTTTGTGTCTTTTTACGATGTTTAAATTAAAACACCTCAACCAGGGTGATCTATGCAATTCTTAGTTCCCTCAGCTGGTTGCAACACAGAATCGTGTCTCCTGTGTTTCATTTGATGTCATTTTTACGAAGGCATATTTTTCTTAATTTTACGTGTTTCTTTCCGAAGTGTAATTTAGAACACCTTAACAGGGTGTACCATTGAGTTCTTTCCAAAGCTTCAGACCTCAGGAGCCTCCAACCTCCTATTTCAATAAGGTTATTGATTCAGTGTCAACAACTTATTTTATCCCAATAGCCTGTATGCTGTTTACAGCTTTAGATTGTTGAGGTTTCCAGATTTCCAAACCCAGTTTGTCATGTTTTAATAAGGCTAGAATTCTTTCATAGAATGGTGTCTTTTTCTGAATATGGCTTATTCCTTCACAAAACAAGCGCAATGATAATCAATTTAGCAGGGCAGAGGCCTGCGATCTGCAAGGGCATTTGGGTCACTGCTGAATTGGTTAGGGCTTTCTTTTAGGTGGCTCTAGTGGCCGCCTGATCGGAGCGGAGATCTCATTTTTATATTGAAATGAGGTCTTCGTTCATTTCCGATCCGGATTGGTAAATTAATTTACGTTGGCAGGAGCTTGCCATGCACAATTTCCAACTGGTATTTCTGGGTTTTGAGCAGCCTAACCAATGCTCCTTAAAGGAACTGCTGGATTTCAATCAATTGCCTCCATCCCACTCCTGGACTTAGCTGTTGGCCGCGGTGCGGGGCAAGATTGATTCCATAATTTGTGAAATTAAATGGGAAATTGAAGGCGAGAAACTGATGCCCACTTTGGAATCAAATAGAATGTGAGTTCCACTACCACAGTATTAATTCTGTGTTAAAGGAGAATACAGTGCAGAGAATTTTCAGTATAGTGTGTTCTCTCTTCTCTTCATCCCCCACCAGGTCTACAATTTCAAAACAAAGAATTCACGATCATCCTGTCTTGCCCCTATTACACTTCAAAGCTGTTTGTTTTGTGACATTCTTCTCCTTTCAGAAATGCATGTAATTTAGTGAAAATTTTCTTTTGCAACATCGGAGACCAATGTAATAATATTGAAATGAGGCCTTTGTTCATAGTTCCACTAATTGAGATGCTAAATGTAAACCTTTTCCTATGGTGGGTGCATCACTTACAACCTCAACTGGAATCGGGCAAAATTCATCATGTTGACGTCTAATTGACAGAAGTATTAGCTGGTATGGAGACTCCAACTTCTAACTTCATTAGATAATGTAACTCTGATAATGCTGCGTTGGTCCAGGATATCAAATTCTGAAAGCCTTTTCTATAAATTGAAGATATTGTTGTTGGTTTTCCATTAGTTATTTAAGTGAAGATGAATCTCTTCATGGGCTCCACAATTTTCAAACCCAGCACTATTTTTTTATACTCCAAACCAGTGACCACCATACCTGGTTCAAAGATAGCTAGTCAAAGTATTATTTTTCAAAGGCACAAATTTTAAGATGTTTTCAATTAGCAATTGGTGTATTGGAAGATGCACCAAATGAGCTCATGGCCTCACCCTTTCTATCTCTGTAACCTCCTCAAGTCCTATGAGATATCTCCGTTCCTCCAATTATGGCTTCTTGAGCATCCCTGATTTTAATCACTCCACCACTGGAGGCCATCCCTTCAGCTGCAGAGGACATCCAAACTCTGGAATTCTTTCCCTAAACCTCTCCGCCTTTTTATCCTCCTTAAAACCTATCTCTTTCACCAAGCTTTTAGTCATCCACCCTAATACAGGAAACTCTTCATTATCCGGCACCAACGGGACCGGCGTGGTGCTGGTTTATCAAAAGGTCTGGATTACAGAGAGGTATAGTTTAAAAGGTACGAGAGCTCCATACACAGCAACAAATCCAGGCTTCCTTGTTGCTTAGGAACATGTGCAGGAACTCCGGCCACAGACCAAGCATCCCTGTTGCTTAGCAACAAGTGCACGAACCCCAGTTACACAGCCACAGATCCAGGAACTGCCACTAATATGAAGTAAAACGTACCTGAACCTACTCCTGAATTTTGCCAGTTAACAGGGATTTCCAGTTATTTAGGTGCCGGTTAAAAGAGAGTGTGGCTTGATGTCAAATTTTGTTTGGTAACACCCCTGTGAAGCTCTTTGGGACATTTTACAATGTTAAAGGCGCTATATAAATGCAAGTTGTTGCATTTGATTTTTTTTCTCACAGTAACTGGCACAGAGAAATCGCCCCACCCCCTTTGTAAGAATACATCATCGCTGTAAAGTAACTTGACTAAACTCAAAGTTGACCAAATTTAATGGACTGGCATACCTTGAGAGACTGACGGCTGTGGTACTGGGCAAATTCTGCAAAAATCACAGATAAGGAAGTGGGCCTTGAGAGTACTGTAAAACAAATCTTCGAGCCATTGTTAACAGGAACTTCTTCAGACAATGGCATAACCAGCCTTGAGGTCCACTGGCTAACAGATAAGGAGGAGAAATAAAAACAACTATTGGCCATTGTTAACGTGGTCTGGGACACGTACGCATTGGGCGGTCTGCAAAGTTTTGGGGTATGCAGTTGAAAGACACTAGGGGCTGCAGCAGTGAGTCAGGAGGCTTGATCGGTCGCACAGAGAAGAGAACCTACTAGTCACCGCCGAACTGATCACTCGCTGGTGTTAGTACGTGTGTAGGCTTGTACTTGCTTGTAATCGCTGTTGATTTTAAGTAAATAATAGTTACCCTTTAATCTTTGTCTCGAGTTGCCTATTCCAATACAGGTCTGAACTCTACATGCTGTTAGACTGGAGTAAAAATGTACCCGTCTTACACCTTCAATTTCAAATACCATAGACAGAATCCCAGCAGAGAAATTGCCACATCCCCTTCAATTTCAAATAGCACAGAAGGATTGTACAGCTACCTAATCATGAACACGTACATAAAAGATTGATCAACAATACATTACACAAGATTCAGCCTGCATGCAAGCTCTTTCTAATTATATGACTGTGAAATCAAGGACATTTAAGAATTCTGAAATAACCAGGGTAGAATATCGTTGTCAAATTTATAACCGCTTTCCAAGTCATCCCATCGAGTGGAGCATCAATGGAATAAACATTCAATCTAGTTTGACATTGTTGACATGCTTTTTTCTCCTTTAGTTCACATTTTAAATAGACAGGACAGACAGCTCTCTTCTAACTTTATAAATATTATTGGCAATTGAAGGCAGGTGAACAGAGCTCTGCACATGTGCAAAACTCTGCTTTACTCGATTACAGCATGTTGCAAGTGACACTATCCTTCCATGTTACCCATTTGTAAAATGGTATTGCCGTCAATCTGGAACGTGCAGTACCTGAAACATTAGAACCAATCACCCTACCAGCACTGATGTTTTATATCATGAAGAAACTGTATACAGCAACAGATTATTCTTACCCTGAATTTGTTTAGATTGGATTCATTAAATATAAAAATTGTTTGCAGTTAAATTCAGACAAGCAAGAGGAGAAATAGCAAAAAACTTGGTTCTTGCCAGGTATGATTTTGGTAAAAATCTAAAGCACACTCTTAAAGGTTCAGTTTTCTGAGTTGGTGACAGGCCCACAACTTTCTGATATGCACTGGCAGTGGACACAGTCACCTGTTGTCACCACATGGACTGCAGCTGTTCAAGAGGGAGGTTCACCACCACCTTCTCAAGAGCAATTAGGGATGGACAATAAATGCTGGCCTTGCCAGCGACACCCACATCCTATGAATGAATAAATAATTTTTTTTTAAAAACTTGGAAAATTTAAGGTGCATTCACACTCCAATGGTAGCGTCAGTACAAAGTGGGTCAACTTCACACCAACATTGCAGTTAAAGTGTAAATGCTAGGATGGCACTGAGCCAGTTCCCTGGAGGAGAGAGTGTCTCACCTTACTTAGTTTGGGAATCAGTTTAGATCTTGGCATCTAATTTGCACTTCATGTTTAGCGTCGGAGGGAAGTGATTTTGGCTTTGCCCCAATGCTAAACTTCCATCCTCAGGCTTAAATGCTGAAGGATATAATGACATTAATAGTTTTCTGCGTGGCTACCAATTGTGAATTACCAATCCTTACAAAGACAAAGTAACATATAATAAAGCCATTAAAATTTGCAAATCACCAAAAGGCAAATTTAGATGATAATTTTGCTTGATTTTCTATATGTAATATAAATGGCTTATTTCAATTTAAAAATGATTATCCACGAGAAAGGTTTCTCTAAGCTTAGAGAAACCTAAGATCATTTGTTGCAAGTAACTTTTTAAAGTTGTCATTAGAGTGCACTGAGCTAAACTGAAGGCTAGTAACATGGACTGTATAAGCTGCAGAAAATAAGACTGAAGGGTAAGAAGGTGTGCTGTGAAATTGAATGTGTACCGACCTCTAATGATCAATTTCTGGTTAACCTTTCCAGGTGTTCAAAATTTGTAACTCCCTGTTTAATTACAAGTAGAAAACTATTATCTCAGCTGACAAGTTAAATTCCATTGAGTCAAATTAAATTGCACTGAACCATATCAAATTGTATTGAATGTATTAAATAGCTAAATCAGAAACACATCAAGTCAAATTTGAATACTATCGATCATTCAAATAGAAGGATCGTGTAAGTAAATGAGCCATAGCCCAAACTGTGCAATGCAGCTGACATGTAGTCACTGCCTCCCAGGTTTAGTTTTGCCCCTTATGATCTAAATTTTGCCACAGAAGGTCTCCATTCATGAGCAAAGATTAAGCAGACATATCTATCGTTCATGGCATCTTTGCTTAATCCAGGGAGACCATATTACAGAAAAGTGGTGCCACAGATATTCACAGCAAAGGGAGCCCATTTGGCTCACCATATCTGTGCCAGTCTCATATAGAAAAAGAATGAAATATCTTAATTTATACAGCGACTTTCACAACCTCAAGGCCAATGACGATATGCATGGAATTTGGAATTTATTCCATACATGAAGTAAGAACCATACCAGAACCACTTTTGAGCAAGCCACCACTTAAAAAAAAAATGCTGTATACTTTCAAGATCATAGAAATGTTACTACAGAAGGTGGATATTTGGCTGATTGTACCTCCACCTGTACTTGCACCCTGCCAGTGCTATCTTTCTTCTCTAATCCCATTTTCTTACTTTTTTCTTGCACCTTTTAATATTTTTCTTCAAGTGTTTGTGCAAGCATAGATTTTCTGAGGCCCATGGTCAGGTACCTCACTATGGGGGAAGACTCAAAATATCTTCCATGTAAATCTCTCTTACATATTATGATTGAAATGGATTCAATAGCCACTTGTATGTAGTAAAGCATTCCATACTCCAATTTCCTTTTCTTGAAAATTTTTCTGCTAACTTTCTCCTTTATCCTTCTAATACTAATCCCACTACCAGCACAGAAAATTACGCTGCAAGTGTAAAATGAATACATAACACTTTCTAACCCAGTCAATTCTGACTTTACCTTAGGTTTAGCTGAACAGAAAAGGTGCTTTGGAATGACATCCCACAATACACTACACCATGTATGATGTATGGAACACATGTGCTACGCTAATTAAAACAAATACTTTCCTGCACTACAAATAGTGAAGACATTAAATGTTATGTCATTTAGATCAAGCTAATCTAATTTTAGACTTGACTTATTGTGTAAAGGGGGCATCTGATCAGATGTCACTTCTATTATCTACACAGACTGTTCAGCATCAGATATCAATCTATCTAAAATACAAATATCCCAAGGGAGTATTTTCCCATAAAAGTGCACTTACCCATTCAAAATAACAACTACAAAAATATGATTGATAGATTGAAGAATATCTATTAACCTTCGTACATGTGTACATTTCTCTGGGGTTTCCCAACCCAACTTTAATCACTTCAACTGAGTGGATTGTGTGCTGTGCAATGACCTATTTGTGACCTACAGAAAGATCAAGTGAAAGCTTTAACAATCTGCAATGTTTAGCTCAATCCAGAAGTTCTGAAATCTACAAATGTTAATTTCATTTTTTCCTGTCAGATACACCATCACAACCCTCATTTTATGTATGGATTAACATTGATAACCTCCAAAATATATTTCCACTGTAGAAAGTTATATTTTTAATGTACCTTTGTTATAAACTGCTATTAAAAAAAAAATCTTGTTACAACAAACAGAATCATAATTCTAGCAGTGACAGTAAGTTAAAATCCATGAAATCAAACTTTCTTTCTAGATTTCTTCATCTATGAATCAGTCCTCCACAAATGAGAAATAAGCAACTAAAGTAGAGGCTTGTAAGAAAAGTGGTCAATATCTGTTCCACATGTACCTAATCAGTCAAACCAATGGTGGCTGAAAATCTAATTGGGCAACATAAAATTTTGAAATCTCTTAAAAGTATGTTTAAACAAGCATACATGGGTTATGACAAGAATCTTGTCATTCATGTGGAATGACTTATGAAATAATACTGGGCGGCCTGCTGGTGGCGCTGTCCAGGGAGAGTATAAATACTCGGGTATGGGCCCAGCTTGTTCAGGACATTCTTTAACAGGAACTAGTGAAGGACACAACTAGATCTCCATGTTGAAAAACAGTTGATTAAAGCCTTGTTTAATACTCAGACCAAGTGCCTAGTAGTTTTCTTACGTCAGGTTACATCACAGTTCATAAGCTACATTGCTGGCTTTGTGAGAAAAATGTCCAAATTGCATCCAGCTTCTTTATGAATACATATATATATATATATGTAAGAAGTCACACAACACCAGGTTATAGTCCAACAGCTTTATTTGAAATCACAAGCTTTCGGAGCGCTGCTCCTTCGTCAGGTGAAGTGGCGAAGGAGCAGTGCTCCGAAAGCTTGTGATTTCAAATAAAGCTGTTGGACTATAACCTGGTGTTGTGTGACTTCTTACATTTGTCCACCCCAGTCCAACTCCGGCATCTCCACACCATATATATATATATATATATATATATACACATCTTTCTGACATGGCACAAGACTATGGGCTGGATTTTCATTCAGCAGTCGGGAAGGAGGTGGGACTACAACTTTCAGGGTTATAGTCCCGCCTCCATCGAGATGCGGCCAACCCACGTGATTTTCCCTTGACTGACCTTGTTGAGCCCGCCCAGCAGGCTCAGCAGGCCAATTAAGGGCCACCCGGCAACAGGTGACGTCACAGACTGAAATTTCATCTGTCAAGACGTGTTGGCAGCTGAAATATCAGTGTTTCACAGCTGTTTGAAGCTGTCAAACACTGACAGTCTTACTTCTAACCTGAGTCCTTCTACGCAGACTCAGTTAGAACTCTTGCCGGCACTGAAAGCTGCAGGCTGTCACTTTTGACAGCTCGCAGCCATTCAGCTTTCAGTGCCGGCTGAGTGATGGACTCCTGAAGCCTAGAGGAAGAAAGGCTGTAAAGGTAAGTACAGGTAATTTAAACTTCTTTACACACTTTAGACACACCAAACACACTTACCTTTGCACTCATGCACACATCACTCACCTGAACACCGACATCTCGACACCCTTCAAAATAGGGATTAGGCTAAAAACTGCCTGTTAACTACCTGTTAACAGGCAGTTAATTGGCACTAAACCCTTCCCGCCTCGGGTCGGTGGGTCCCAGTGCGGGGCAGGTACCCGCCTCCTTTGAAACTTACGTGGAGGCGGGTTTTGGGCGGGATGGTGTCGGGACCCCCGAATTCGGGATTTCTGCCCCCCACACGCCTAAAAGCCCGCCTCACGGCACACTGAAAATCAACCCCTATGTGTACATTGTTTGTATACTTCACACAATGACCTCATCTCCAGGATGCAATATTTTCATAGATATTAGATCAGAGAAGAAAAAGCTTGTGGAGGAAAATAAAGCATTCACAGCGAGTTTACCAGGATTTACACACCAATAAGGCTCGGAACTTACAATTCCTTGCTCTGCTACTTTAGCATAAACTTCTAAAATAAATGAGGCAAAATCTCTGCTAAAATGGCACGGAAAGGAATTGCAAATGAATGTGTTAGGCTTTCATACATTGGTATCCTATGGCATAATTTCAGTGTAATTAGGATAATTTTCCAACTTTCAATCAGAAGGAAGCCTCATCCACTAGAAGCATATCATGGGCCAGTAATTCTGGTCCCAACGCGTGAGTACGGACGGGGTACTCACGCGTGGGCCCGTTGGAAGTGCCGGATTTCAGCATGCACAGCGCATGCGCGGGAAACCGGCATTTCCTCCAAGGGGTTCAGAGGTCGAACGCGTGCATGCAGGACTCTGCGCGCACGCGTTCAACTTCCTTCTTTTTGACAGGTTTGCCCGTGTGTAAGGGCCTCAACTTTTTAGAAATGAAAAAAGGAGATGTAAGGACTTGATTCTTTAAGGTAAGTGGTCTATTATTTAAAATTATAACATTTTTTCCACAGCTTTATTGTTTTTAAGGACTTTACAGTAAGGTAAGTTTATTTTTAGACCCGATTTCTTAAAAAATTATTTTTTTCAAAACTTTGATTAATTGTTTAAAATAGTTTTTTAAAGTTATTTATAGTTCATTTAATTAGTGGGATGTTTTTTTAAAATTTTATTTAAAGTTTAAGTACTGTTTTGGGCACCCGTAGTTTTCATGAGTTTGACAGTTCTTACTATCAAACTCATGAATGAAGTTTTCCCTCCCCTGATTGGCTGCCCAGTGCTCACCTGATCCCAGCTGGCACATCGAACTAACTACGCCGCTGGATCAGGCAAGCACAGCGCACCGACAGCTGAACCGGGCCAGTGACAAGAATTCGAAGCAGGCCCAGGCTTCAGCTGTCGGCGCGCCGGGTAAGTGCACATCGGGGGCTTGCACGCGCGGCAAGCCCCCGAACCTAATTTCTGGGCCATTGTAAAATTGGGTGCAAGATGGTATTCTGGCAATGCGTACTATAATTTCAAATATGTGCTTCCAGCAAGAGAAGCACCCTGCTGAGAGCGCAACTTTGAAAAATAACCCCAATAATTCCAGCATAAAATGAATATTAACATTTTTATTTTATTTTAAATTAACTAATAGGCGGTATAACCTTCATAGCTATTGAAAATCCATGGGATAAGAATTGTATGCCATTCTGGCACTTCCCAATATTCAATCAAATTTGTCTGTGAGTTATCAGGTTGATACACTCATGGAATATAAACAATAATCCACAGCTCCTCATCAGGTACGCACCTGCAACTCCTGCAAGATTCTATGCTAAATATCATGAATGCTACAGATTTTTTATTGCAACGTAAAACAATTTCACAAAACAAAAGGATTTACTGACGATGGTCCCTTCATATCAACAGAAACGAAACCTTTATTTTAAACCCCGCCCCCCCCAAGGAAAACAGAACGAGAGGGTGTATACCTCACATTACAAGCAATCATTGCTGCTCATAAGTATTTCGGAAGAAACAACAAGAAATTGTCTATTTTAATATATATGCTGTAACTGCGTATTACAGAGGGTAATTTTACAAATTTGCTCTCCCAGCATTTAGCTTCGCCTGCTATTTGGGCTTGTAGACTTTGTGATTATCCGTCCATCAATGGGGGTGCTAATTTGAAAAAGTACCTTCAGGATGTCTTAACAATATAAACAATTTGCTAAGGAGAAGTTCCCATTACTTCTACTATATTTTCCTCTGATTTCTAATTTTAGTGAATGAGCTTTTGCTGAAATTAGCAAATAGAAGAAAATATACCCATACATTTATTTTTGTTAGATCACCATACTGAATTTCACTTTTTTTTTAGATACAACAAAACTGTACAGCAGTTAACATATTTGGAATTTCTGGCTTTCTTTAGCAAAACTTAAAATAATTTTAGGACACATATAATGGTCTAATGCAAAAAAAAGCTGCTGAAACAAACAACCTGTAGCCACGAACACAAGAGTTGTGACACCTACTAAAATTCACCAGTCACACAAATACACTGTTTTCTTTTTAGTCTTCGTATGAAGCACTTAAAAGGTTTATGATGGAAAAACTAATCGCAAAACAATGGTTTAATATGGTCCCCATCACCTTTTAGCACATTTTATGAATCAGTAGCACTTTCGCATTGCATGGTGAGACTTGCAACAGATTTATCCCAGTTACATTTAAAAACATGCCAACTCCCTAAAGCCATCAAAGCTGCAGGGAAACTAACTCCCAAACTATAACAGAAAATATTGATCATACACTGGAGAGCAGAATCATGTGCTGATTCTTTGACCAATGCATCGATCACAATACAATTGCTTCCCCCTCCAATTAAATACTGCATATCTCAAATAAATTGAGATTACAAATGTGTATACAAATATTTAATCCATGCCTAAAAACACAATTACATGTAAACAACAAAAATTGATATAGATGATCCCAGCTTCATCCTTTCTACTAAACCTGAGAAGAACCATTTACACTTCAAAATTTGGAGACCACTAACATATTCCCACTTCTGTGCAATGTATATACAAACAACGTTGCAATAGATTATTTGTGCTTGAAAGTTCAAGAACTAATTTTAAAGAATAACTGTTCCGTTCCACAGAAATTAACTATTGATTGTGGCATATTACAATTAGGTTTCAAAAGCATTTTCAGTACAGCTGGAAGTGATAACAAATGAGAAACTGAAAACTGCTCGCTTACCTGAACCTCGCTTGGATACAATCTTCAGGCTTTGAATGGTGGATGCATATAAGAGAACCATTAAATGAATGGGAACTTTCATCTTCCAGCTTGAAAGGCAGCCTAAAGTAAAACATAATAGCTGTTAATAGTATGTAAAGCACACAGTTAAACCAGATTTCTGACATTCTCATCCTGAAAAGTTTCTTAAAAATGTTATTAAAATAAACACATTTCACACTGCACAAAATTAAGATGAGTTTTCCAGGCCCTTAACATTTGTTTAGCGGTAATAACGCTGTTAAACCCCCTGTTACACCTAATCCCTTTGGGTCTAACTTTTAGTGGGGAATTTAACAGTGTAATTACTGCAGAAGAGCCGAAGTTTTCGTCAGTTTCCCTGATCTGGCTGATTACACAGATTGCCGGCTCTGGGGGGGTGGGGGGGGGAGGGCACAGCGCAGCCTGTTTCAGAGCTGTGAATGACAGACTGCAACTTCTGTGCTTGCACCAAATCCCAAAGTTGTGGTTAGTTTCAAAGGCGGAATGACAGCGAATGCTGCCAATTCGCTGTCATCCTGCAAATTCCGGGCCTATATATCTGTTTATTTATATGTTGACATCTAAGCCAGTATGATCGTACTGTACTTGTGAATTCATAGAAGTCTCTTAAATTCCCTCAATGAATACAGATTACTCGTCTGGACTACTCCATTGCAATTATGCACCAGAGCTATCCAATTAGTTCAACTCTCTGGCTCTTTCCTCATAGCCCTGCAAATATTTCCTTTTCAAGTATATATTTAATTGTCTTTTGAAAGTTATTACTGAATCTGCTTCCATTACCCTTTCAGTTCCAAATTAGGCACCAAATTGAATAAGAAATTTAAAAAGTCCTTTGGATTTACAGCGATAGCTTTGAAGTAATCAGTGACCCTACACTCTACACTGTCGCAGGGACCCAAGGCCAATCCCCACTCCCAACTCCGCAGTTCTGCAAAATTATGCGTGTGATCCCCAAGGATTGAAAATCATCTGGGGTCAGGGGTACATTGTTGTGGAATTGGGACTTCCATCTGACACAAGATTAGAATATTTAAGCAATGGTTTTCAGGTGATTGTGTAAGCTACTTCAGCATCACCTGTAATAATGGCTTCAGAATGCCTCGAGTATTTTACATTCTTGAATCATTTCCTTAAATGAGGTGAGTACCATTTACTTTTTCTTTTTAGTAGGATTGTGGAAGTTTCTAGTTTTGCAGCCACTGAAGTATCACATTATTAAATGCTTTCTGCCACTAATACGTGAAAGAAATACCAATTCTGTAATTGGTAATACTCATGTCACCAGAATAATCATGACTATTGTGTATTATGTTAATTTGAAACTTCAATAATCAGCAAAACAAACCTATTTTAATCTTTCTTCTACATACTTGGCCAAAATAAATAAATTAAAATTTTAGATATCTTTATTATGTATTACACAATATAAATAATTATAAATATCGAATGGATTGCATATATTGGTACAAAATTATATTTCATTAAGTAAATATTTTAAAGAATGCTGACCAGTTTATTGGAAGGGCATGAGGAACATATCTGCATCAAAGTAATGCAAGTCAGCCCATAACTTGCAATAATTGTCTTTTCATTGTCAGTAATTCATCCCTATTTTATTGGTATTAACTCGTTGTTCATCTGCAACAGCTCCCAGACAAATATTTAAAAAAAGTCTCTCTCCTATAACTCTGCATGTGCTTGTTTGAACTCTCTCTAGTTCTTTGTCTCCCTCCCTCTTTGCCTTTCTGCTTGACTTCCACTTTACTCTCTGCCTGGCTTTTACAGACACTTTGGGCTGGATTTTCATTGAGGAGGTGTGTAGGAGGTGGGACTACAACTTTCAGGGTTGTAGCCCCGCCTCCATCGAGTTGTGGCCAACCCATGCAATTTTCACTTGATTGACCTTGTTGAGCCTGCCCAGCGGGCTCAGCAGGCCAAATAAGGGCCACCCAGCAACAGGTGACATCACGGATTGACATTTCATCTGTCAAAAGCTTTTGACAGATGAAATATCAGCGTTTGACAGCTGTTTCAAGCTGTCAAACACTGATAATCTGTACTCCTAGTTAATTCCTTCCTCTCAGGCTGATTTAGAGATCTCTCCAGAACAGAAAGCTGAATGCTGCAACTTTTGACAGCTCGCGGCCATTCTGCTTTCTGTGCTGGTGAGATGAGGGATTCCCAAGACCTGAAGGAAGGAAGGCTGTAAAGGTAAGTAAAGGTAATTAAACTTCTTTAAACACTTTACACACACCAAACACACTTACCTCTGCACTCATACACCCATCACTCACCTGAACACCTCGAGCCCTCCAAGTCCTTCAGCCCGACGGTCCACCTCGCTAACTTGCCATGGTTTGGAGCCGTCAGGAATCCCACACTTCAGCAATAAAAATAAGGATTAGGCTAAAAACTGCCTGTTAACTATCTGTTAACAGGCAGTTAATTGGCACTAATCCCCTTCCCACCTCAGGGAGGCGGGCCCCAGCACAGGTCAGGTATCCGCCTCCTTTGAAACTGGCATGGAGGTGGGTTGGGGGTGGGATGGGTTCGTGCCCCCCGATTTCGAGATTATAAACCCCCCACACGCCTCCAATCCCTCCTCCACAGCCCAATGAAAATCCTGCCCTTTCACTCTAGTCTCTATACCAACCGCTCCATCTCCATATCTTCCTTTTTATTGTCTGCTTCCTTTCTCCTCTGTGTTTCCCACTCTGTCTGTCTGCAACTCTCACATGCTTTACTGAATGTTTTACTTAACTTGTATCTTTTGTCAGCCATGGCTCAGTTGGTAGCACTCTTGCCTCTGAGTCAGAACGTTATGGGTTCAAGTCCCACTCTAGAGACTTGAGAACAAAAATCTAGGCTGACACTCCAATGCAGTACTGAGGGAGTGCTGCACTGTTGGATGTGCCATCTTTTGGATGAGACGTTAAACCAAGACCCCGTCTGCTCTCTCAGGTGGACGTAAAAGATTCCATGGCACTATTTCAAAGAAGAGCAGGAGTGTTATCCCCGATGTCCTGGCCAATATTTATCCCTCAACCAACATCACTGAAGCAGATTAACTGGTCATTGTGACATTGCTGTTTGTGGGAGGTTGCAGTGTGCAAATTGGCTGCCGCATTTCCTATATTACAACAGTGACTACACTTCAAAAGTAATTCATTGGCTGTATAGCGCTTTGGGACGTCCCGAGATCATGAAAGGCGCTATATAAATGCAAGTGTTTTTTTTTTTAAAGGCTAGGACACATTGCAAACAATCAAAATGTAGCTGCTTGTAGCTGTAGATCTAGGCCAGGCAAAAGGAGGCCATCCAGCAGATACTGGAACATGTTTGGGTATAAAAATAGCTGGGTGTTGGGCTTAGGCTGAGGGAGCAGGGAAGTTAAGGGAATGGAGGACTATAGCCTGAACTGGAAGAAAGTGGTAGATTAAGTGCTATTGCCTTGTACTGCAGCCAAATGGTCTTCTTATTGAGTAAATCCTGAATGAGGAAGGACACTGACCAGTACTGGAAAGTCTGGGAACCATTGTAACATGGATGAAAGAGAAATGGGGACATGGGTGGGAGCAGGGGGGATGAAGCCTGAAATGGGAGACGACAGGTTACCAGGCTCGGGCAGTGAGAGATCAAGGCACATGGTAAGAAAGGAGTGGGCCAAGGTCAAAAGTTGGAATTGGGAGGGAGAGCAACTAGGCAGGCAACTGGAACAGTCATGTCCGAGACCCAAAGCTGGAGTGGGCAGAGAGCAGAGGGAGAAATTATTCAAAAATGTAAAATATTCAAGGCGTTCTGAAGCCATTATTATGGGATGCTGAAGCAGCTTACACAATCACCTGAAAACCATTGCTTAAATATTCTAATCTTGCGGAATTGGGACTTCCACCTGCAACAACAATGCATCCCTGACCCCAGATGATTTGGATTTGGAATACACTGCCTGATAGGGTGGTGGATACAGGTTCAATAGTAGCCTTCAAAAGGGAATTAGATAAATACTTGGAGAAAACAAATTGCAGGGATGTGGGGAAAGAGCAGAGGAGTGGGACTAACTGGATTGCTCTTTGAAAGAGCTGGCGCAGACTCGATGGGCCGAATGGCCTCCTTCTGTGCTGTACTGTGCTATGCTATGATTTTCCATCCTTGGGGGTCATGTGCATAATTTTGGTGAGCTCTGGAATTGGAACTTGGGGCCCTGCTACAATATTGAGTATAGGGTCAGTAACTGCTTCACTTTTGCCGCTGTAAATCCAAAAGCATTGTTTGACTTTCTTTTTCAATTTGGTGCCTAATCTGGAGTGCACTGCCTGAAAGGGTGATGGAAGCAGGAATACTGGATGTCAGGGACCAACAGACATCCCTGGAGTTCAGCCTTGCAAAGATATGAGTGGCGGGAAATAGGCTGTGATTTGTTTTAATGCACATGGGTCTATTCTACACTGCTGGGGTTGGACAGCAGCAAATGGGTGTGCATACCCGGGCAGTTTTACATTTCCACCCAACACATATCCGCCAAAAAAATTAGTGGCGTGTGGCATGAAATCTCAACCAGCCGATTCAAAGCCCACTTACGTATATAGAGTGCTGCCTGGAGAAACATGATGCTATTATTTTATTTGTGAAGCCTTGTCCACGAGAGTCCAGCGTGAAAGCCTCATCCATCACCAAAACAAGCGGCATTAAAATCACAGATCCCTGGAACGCAGCAGGAAATGGGGCCACTCCATTTTAACTGCTTCCCTGCTCCTTTCCTGCTGATCTGGGAAGAGTTAAAATTGCCCTTTTAATTTCTGACATTGTTTCTCAGTTCAGTTGTTTTCATATTCAAAAGTTATTATGAAAAGATTATTGATTGCAATTTTGGAGAATAATGTCTAATGGCAATGAAACATAAATCACATTTGCAGCTGAGCAATAGTGCGCCATGCATAATGGAATGTCAGAGCTAATATAAACTGAATGATGTCAAATTCCTGCGCTGTACCAGAGATCTGTTGGTAATCTGAATTTTATGTTACAGCTGGCCATGTAACTATGACTTTGAAAGAACAGTCATCTAAAACAAAAACTAAGCACCAGCTCCTTATTTAGTTTCAAACCACTTAGCAGGATTTACCATGATAAAATAAATACAGGGGAAACAAATCCTTAGTATTAATGCTTGTGGCTAAAATCATTACCACCTTAGGTTAAGTGCTTTGGAGGGGGTGCAACGAAGGTTCACTAGATTAATTCCTGGGATGAGAGAGTGGTCCTATGAGGAGCGATTGAGTAATAGGTTAAAGGTGCTATATAAATCCAAGTTGTTGTTAGTATGGTATGCATGACCTAAAATGAAATTCACAGGGCTCAGGCAACAGTGATTTGGGTAAAATTGGAACCATTTATGAGGTCGAGTCCTGCACTGCATTGTCACTAGCTGAATTTATGTGGCAAGCTTAGAATTATCGCCCTATGGTATTTATGATCAAATTGGGGTCAATAGAAGATATTAAAGTTTCATAAAACAAATTAAGAGTCTAAAAATATGCAAAGCTATGATAATCACAGATCTCCTGATTTATTGGCCCAGATATTCCGATCGCACGCCTCCCGCGGGCGGAGGCCTGCGATCTGGAAAAATCTGCGCCCTTACCTGAGGGCTCCCAGGACGCACACAATTCCGATGCTGGGCCTTTCCAAACTGCCAGTGCGCAGGGCCCATGTATCCCAGAGGCGCAGGTAGTACACAGCGTCCCTGGGATCACGTCGGCCATGGGGAGCCAACCAAAGAAGGAAACCTTCCTTCATACATTTGACAGGAAGGCCTGTCAAATATATGAATGGAGATCACCCCCAAAACATAGTACACTTTAAATTTAAAAAAAATTAAAAATCACATTTTTAAAATGACTTGTAAGTCCAATAAATTAACTATTTTAAACAAAACTTTAAATTTTTGAAAAAAATAATTTAAGTTTTTTATAGGGCTAATAATAAACTTAACTTTTCTTAAAGTATTTTTAAATGATAAATCAGTGGAAATTTTTAAAAAACTTTTTTCAACTCTTATCCTGGTAAAAGCAAGCCTTACGCCTACTTTTACCAGGCGCAAGAATTGTAAGTGTTTTCTACGGGCAGAGGGTCTCCAAAAAGTGGAACTATCTGCCCGCAGAGGCCTTTCTCCTGGGTAGCCGGAGGATCTGTCAAGAGCTTTCTTGACAGAGCGGAAATGCCGGTTTCCAGCGCATGCACTGTGCATGCCTGAAACTGGCATTTCCGATGTCCCTACGGGTGGGTTCACAGCGCGTACCCACCCGTAGGGATCAGAATATCCAGCCCATTATTTTCTTGAAGACAAGTTACAAAAAATGAAATTTTTAAACAATTGTCTGATATCGCATTTACTGATTGGCGAAGTTCATGAATGAACATCAGCCATAGCTCAGTTGGTAGCACCCTCGCCTCTGCGTCAGAAGGTTGTGAGTTCGGGTTGCACTCCAGGGACTTGAACATATGATCAAAACTGACACCTCAGTGCAGTACTGAGGGAGGGCTGCACTGTCGGAGGTGCCGTCTTTCAGATGAGATGTGAAACCAAGGCCCCGTCTGCTCTTTCAGGTGGACGTAAAAGATCCTATGACATTATTTCGAAGAAGAGCAGGGGAGATATCCCCGATGTCCTAGCCAACATTTATCCCTCAATTAACATCACTAAACAAATAGATTATCTGGTCATTATCACATTGCTGTTTGTGGGAGCTTGCATTTTGAAAATTGGCTGCCGCATATTACAACAATGACTACACTTCAAAAAGTACTTCATTGGCTGTAAAGCGCTTCTGAAAGTCCAGTGCTTGTGAAAGACATTATAGAAATGCAAGTCTTTCTTTTTTCCTTAGGTATGCAGATTAAAACTGTGCACAGTATTCCAGGTGTGGACTCACCAAAACCCTATATAATTTTTTTCTGTTTTTCATACAGACCCCAGCATCTGCAACATTTGACCCCTTATGACCCCACCTCATTGTTCTTTGATGTAATGTTTTCCTGACTGACCTGGTTGGACACCATTCACACCTTTGATTGCTGTGATTATCTCTCTGCCGAGGTGTGATAAAGGGCAGTTAGAAAGATTACCTGTAATCATCTGGCAGTTTTCTCTGACTATATATGCTGTGCCTGTATGCTTCTCTTCACTTCACCTGACGAAGGAGCAGCGCTCCGAAGCTTGTGATTTCAAATAAAGCTGTTGGACTATAACCTGGTGTTGTGTGACTTCCTACATTTATATAATTGCAGCAAGACTTCCTTACTCTTGTACGCCAACCTCCTTGCAATAAAGGCCAACATACCATTTGTCTTACTAATTGCTAGCTGTACCTGCATGTTGAATTTCTGTATTTTGTGCATCGGCGGGAAACTCGAGCGGCAGAGCGGGGCTATAAAAGGCTCCAGAGACCAGGTAAAGCCTCAGAGCGTCGGCGGGAAACTTGAGCGGCAGCAGCGGGGCTATAAAAGGCTCCAGAGACCAGGTAAGGCCTCAGAGCGTCGACAGGAAACTTGAGCGGCAGCAGCGGGGCTATAAAAGGCTCCAGAGACCAGGTAACGCCTCAGAGCATCGGCGGGAAACTCGAGCGGCAGAGCGGGGCTATAAAAGGCTCCAGAGACCAGGTAAGGCCTCAGAGCGTTGGCGGGAAACTCGACAGCAGAGCGGGGCTATAAAAGGCTCCAGAGACCAGGTAAGGCCTCAGAGCGTCAGCGGGAAACACGAGCGGCAGAGCGGGGCTATAAAAGGCTCCAGAGACCAGGTAAGGCCTCAGAGCGTCAGCGGGAAACACGAGCGGCAGAGCGGGGCTATAAAAGGCTCCAGAGACCAGGTAAGGCCTCAGAGCGTCGGCGGGAAACACGAGCGGCAGAGCGGGGCTATAAAAGGCTCCAGAGACCAGGTAAGGCCTCAGAGCGTCGGCGGGAAACTCGAGCGGCAGAGCGGGGCTATAAAAGGCTCCAGAGACCAGGTAAGGCCTCAGAGCGTCGGCGGGAAACTCGAGCGGCAGAGCGGGGCTATAAAAGGCTCCAGAGACCAGGTAAGGCCTCAGAGCGTCGGCGGGAAACTCGAGCGGCAGAGCGGGGCTATAAAAGGCTCCAGAGACCAGGTAAGGCCTCAGAGCGTCGGCGGGAAACGCGACAGCAGAGCGGGGCTATAAAAGGCTCCAGAGACCAGGTAAGGCCTCAGAGCGTCAGCGGGAAACACGAGCGGCAGAGCGGGGCTATAAAAGGCTCCAGAGACCAGGTAAGGCCTCAGAGCGTCGGCGGGAAACTCGAGCGGCAGAGCGGGGCTATAAAAGGCTCCAGAGACCAGGTAAGGCCTCAGAGCGTCGGCGGGAAACTCGAGCGGCAGAGCGGGGCTAGAAAAGGCTCCAGAGACCAGGTAAGGCCTCAGAGCGTCGGCGGGAAACTCGAGCGGCAGAGCGGGGCTAGAAAAGGCTCCAGAGACCAGGTAAGGCCTCAGAGCGTCGGCGGGAAACGCGACAGCAGAGCGGGGCTATAAAAGGCTCCAGAGACCAGGTAAGGCCTCAGAGCGTCAGCGGGAAACACGAGCGGCAGAGCGGGGCTATAAAAGGCTCCAGAGACCAGGTAAGGCCTCACTAATCTCCGAACTTGGAACTCAAAGGGAAGGAGAGAGGTAAAAAATAATCGAAGTGTGACATCACCAGAAAGCAGGTAAGTGATTGGTTGGTGAGTATTTCTCTCTTTTTAAACTTAAACTCTGTGGTTTATAGTTTCTATGGTGTGATATTCATCATCTAAAATCGGGACAGAGGGTATTTAAAAATAATATTAATAAATTAAATTAATTACATAGAATGGGAGAGCAGGTGATGTGTTGCTGCTGCAATATGTGGGAGCTGGTGGACACCATTGATGCTCACGGTGATCACATTTGCAGTAAGTGCTGGCTGCTCGAGGAATTCCGACTCCGTGTTGATGAGCTGGATTCCGAGCTTCAAACACTGAGACACATCAGGGAGGGGGAGAGTTACCTGGGCTCTGTGTTTCAGGAGGTAGTCACACCAATTAGTGTAATTAATTCAGATGTAGTCCGTGGCCAGGGACAGGATGGTGTGACTAGAAGTGAGGCAGGTACGGGGATCCAGGAGGTAGTGTTGGAGGAGCAGCAGCCCTTGCTCTTGTCCAACAGGTTTGAGGCTCTTACTCCCTATGAGGATGGGAACGGGGACTGCGGGGAGGATGAGCAACCTGGCCACAGCACCGTGGAGCAGGGGGCCATTCAAGTGGGGGGAGTTAAAAGAAATGTTGTAGTGGTAGGGGATAGTATCGTTAGGGGGATAGATAGGGTTCTTTGCAGCCGAGAGCGAGAGTCCCGAAGGCTGTGTTGCCTGCCCGGTGCCAGGGTTAAGGACATCTCCTCTGGGCTGGAGAGAAACTTGGAGTGGGAGGGGGAGGATCCAGTTGTCGTGGTCCATGTTGGTACCAACGACATAGATAGGACAAGGAAAGAGGTTCTGCTGAGGGAGTTTGAGCAGCTAGGGGCCAAATTAAAAAGCAGAACCACAAGGGTAATAATCTCTGGATTACTACCTGAGCCACGTGCAAATTTGGCTAGGGTAAATAAAATTAGAGAGTTAAATGCGTGGCTCAAAGGCTGGTGTGGGAGAAATGGGTTTTGCTTCTTGGGACACTGGCATCAGCTCTGGGACAGGAGAGTGCTGTTCCGTAGGGACGGACTTCACTTGGCCAGTGCTGGGACTAGAATCCTGGCGAATCGAGTAACTAGGGCTGTAGAGAGGGCTTTAAACTAATTAGTGGGGGGGGAGGTTTTAAGAGAGCGAAAAATAAAAATGACAGCGGAGAAGGCAATAGAGCAAGGTAGCAGTGGGGGAATTAAAAACCAGAGCATGTCAGGAAGGGACAGAATGTATAATGATAAAGGTAAAGTAGTAAAAGGGGTAAAAGCAGGAATAAATTGTCAGAAAACATATTTGAAAGTTCTTTATCTGAATGCACGCAGCATTCATAACAAAATTGACGAGTTGATGGTACAAATAACTACACATGGGTATGATCTGGTGGCCATTGCGGAAACATGGCTGCAAGATGATCATGACTGGGAACTAAACATACAAGGGTATTTGACAATTAGGAAGGACAGACAGGAAGGAAAGGGAGGTGGGGTTGCTATGTTATTCAAGGATGGAATCACTGCAATAGTCAGAAATGATATTGGGTCAAAGGATCAAGATAGTGAAACAGTTTGGGTGGAGATAAGGAATAATAAGGGGAAAAAGTCACTAGTGGGCGTAGTCTATAGGCCTCCTAACAGTTGCAACTCTGTTGGTCGGAGTATAAATCAGGAAATAGTTGGGGCTTGTAATAAGGGAACAGCTATAATCATGGGGGATTTTAAATTTCATATTGACTGGACTAATCAAATTGGGCATGGCAACCTTGAGGAAGAGTTCATAGAGTGTATTAGGGACGGGTTCCTTGAGCAGTATGTAACTGAACCAACTAGGGGACAGGCAATCTTAGATCTGGCCCTGTGTAATGAGACAGGATTAATAAAAAATGTCCAAGTAAATGATCCCCTTGGAATGAGTGACCATAATATGGTTGAATTCAAAATTCAGTTTGAGGGTGAGAGAGTTGGATCTCAAACCAGCGTACTGAGCTTAAATAAAGTAGACTATGAAGGTATGAGAGTAGAATTGACTAAAGTGGACTGGGAAAACAAATTAAAGTGTAAGACGGTACAAGAGCAGTGGTCTACATTCAAGGAGATATTTCACATCCTTCAAGATAAATATATTCCACTGAAGAAAAAGGGGAGTAAAAGAAAAGACAGCCATCCGTGGCTTAGTAAAGTAATAAAGGATAGTATCCGACTGAAAACAAGGGCATATAAAGTAGCCAAATCTAGTGGGAGGATGGAAGATTGGGAAGCATTTAAAAGCCAGCAAACAATAACTAAAAGATTAATTAAGAAAGGGAAGATAGATTATGAAAGTAAACTAGCAAAAAATATAAAAACAGATAGGAAGAGTTTCTACAGCTATATAAAAAGAAAAAGGGTGGCTAAAGTGAACATTGGTCCCTTAGAGGATGAGACTGGGAAACTAGTGGTGGGGAACATGGAGATGGCAAAGGCGCTGAACAAATATTTTGTATCAGTCTTTATAGTAGAGGACACTAAAAATATCCCAACACTGGACAAACAGGGGGCAATGGGGTGGCGGGGGGGAGCTAAACACAATTAAAATCACTAAGGAGATGGTACTCGGTAAAATAATGGGACTTAAGGCGGATAAATCCCCCGGACCTGATGGCCTACATCCTAAGGTCTTGAGAGAAGTGACGGTAGGGATTGTGGCTGCATTGGTGATTATTTTCCAAAACTCCCTGGACTCAGGAAAGGTCCCGGCAGATTGGAAAACTGCTAACGTAACACCCTTATTTAAGAAGGGAAGTAGACAAAAAGCTGGAAACTATAGACCAGTTAGCCTAGCATCTGTGGTTGGCAAAATGTTGGAGTCCATCATTAAGGAAACAGTAACAGAGCATTTGGATAAACATAATTTAATAGGACAGAGTCAGCATGGTTTTATGAAGGGGAAGTCATTTTTGACAAATTTGCTCGAATTCTTTGAGGACGTAACATACAGGGTGGATAAAGGGGAACCAGTGGATGTAGTGTATCTGGACTTCCAAAAGGCATTTGACAAGGTTCCACACAAAAGATTACTGATCAAGATTAAAAAAATCACAGGATTGGGGGTCATATACTGGCATGGGTGGAAGATTGGCTATCTAACAGAAAACAAAGAGTTGGGATAAATGGTTCATTCTCAGGATGGCAATCAGTAACTAGCGGTGTTCCACAGGGGTCAGTGCTGGGACCACAACTCTTTACAATCTATATTAACAATTTGGAGGAAGTGACCGAGTGCAGCGTATCCAAGTTTGCCGACGATACAAAGATGGGAGGGAAAGCAGTGAGTGAGGAGGACATAAAAAACCTGCAAAAGGACATAGACAGGCTAAGTGAGTGGGCAGAGATTTGGCAGATGGAATATAATATTGGAAAGTGTGAGGTTATGCACTTTGGCAGAAAAAATCAAAGAGCAAGTTATTATCTAAATGGAGAGAAACTGCAAAGTGCTACATTACAAAGGGATCTGGGGGTCCTGGTGCATGAAACACAAAAAGTTAGTATGCAGGTGCAGCAGGTGATCAGGAAGGCCAATGGAATCTTGGCTTTTATTGCAAGGGGGATGGAGTATAAAAACAGGGAGGTCTTGCTGCAGTTATACAGGGTATTGGTGAGGCCACACCTGGAATACTGCGTGCAGTTTTGGTTTCCATATTTAAGAAAAGATATACTTGCTCTCGAGGCAGTTCAGAGAAGGTTCACTCGGTTGATTCCAGAGATGAGGGGGTTGACGTATGAGGAAAGGTTGAGTAGGTTGGGCCTCTACTCATTGGAGTTCAGAAGAATGAGAGGCAATCTTATCGAAACATATAAGATTGTGCGGGGTCTTGATCGGGTGGATGCGGTGAGGATGTTTCCACTGATGGGTGAGACTAGAACTAGGGGGCATAATCTTAGAATAAGGGGCTGCCCTTTCAAAACTGAGATGAGGAGAAACTTCTTCACTCAGAGGGTAGTAAATCTATGGAATTTGCTACCCCAGAGAGCTGTGGAAGCTGCGATATTAAATAAATTTACAACAGAGATAGACAGTTTCCGAGCAGACAAGGGAATTAGGGGTTACGGGGAGAGGGCAGGGAAGTGGATGTGAGCCTAGATTCGGATCAGCCATGATCCTATTGAATGGCGGAGCAGGCCCGAGGGGCCGTATGACCTACTCCTGCTCCTACTTCTTATGTTCTTATGTAAATCCATCTCAACACCAACACTTAATAGTTTCTCACCACTTAAAAAATATTTTGTTTTCCTAATCTCCCTGCCAAAGTGACTAACCTCACATTTCTTCACATTATACTCCATCTGCCACCTGCTTGCCCATTCACGTAACCTGTATATATCCCTTTGCAGACTCTTTGGCCGTGATTTTATCAATGGAGGTGGGTTGGGTGCGGGTTTGATGGTCGGCGGGTTCCGGTCCCACCTCCGCTTTCAGCCAGTCAGAAATTGTGATTTTAACTTAAGTAGCCTATTGAATCTCTGCGTTCTCGCTACCCGGCCCAATTAGTGGTTTCGGGTCAACTGCTCGCCTCTGCTGACGTCTGTCAGCCAGCTGTATTTAAGGGGCCCATGTAGCATTGTTTCATTTTCATCCTTTCCTGCTGGTTCTTGTTTGCAAATTGTACCCATGATTTCTGCAAGAGCTAAGGCCTCTCCCCGCTTTGATGATGACTCCCTCCATGCTCTTGTGGAGGGAGTGAGAGGGCACCAGGAGGTACTCTTCCCATCATCCGGACAGAGGAAGCCTCCTCAGCAAAGCAAGGCAGCCTGGCTGCAAATTGCTGAGAAGGTGAGCTCCAGATCGTTGTGTGCTCGCTCCTGGGTCCAGTACAGGAAAAGGTTTAATGACCTGGTACATTCAGCAAAAGTGAGTATAACATCACACTTACCCTCAATCTGCTCCCCATCTCCTCTCATCACCAGCAATCTGCACTGTCAACCTACTCCTGCATATCCCAGTTTACCCTTACATCCCTTGCACCCTTAACCATCCCTCTCTCTATGTACAGAGTAATTTCACTATTCTACTATGCACCCCTCACACTCGCCATCACTGGTATGCAATGCCAACAACTAACAACACACAGGGAGGGCCCTTGGTATTAGCATCTCACTCCATCTTTGTCTCCCTCTAAGCATCTATGCTCTACACTAACTCCATCATTCTCACTCAAACTCCACTTGTGTCCCTCATTGCAGGAAAAGAGAGTCCACAATAAGAGGGAGAGGGCCAGGCAGGAGGAGGGCCACCTTCCATTGCCCATCTGACCACCACTGAGGAGGCTGCTCTGGAGATCATAGGAGGTGCTGAGGATCTGGAAGTCGGGGACGGTCAGACGGGGGCAGTAGAGCAAGCTGATGACAGACTAGATTTGCAGCCTTCTCATTTACATTGCATGAGTGACTGATATGGCATCTGATGCTCATACAGATTGAGTTGTGGATCATCTGCACACTTTGATGTGCATGCTACGTTAATATCACATGTCTAACTCATGCCTTTACTCCCCCACAGGACCATCGAGAGCCCCCCTCCTCACTATCCAGGTGGAAGAGCCGGAAGACTCCTCAGAGGAAGCTGCAACATCTGAGGGCACACCATCAGCAGAATTAAACGCACCCAGCACCAGCGCAGATACGCACACCTCAGTGGGTCCTTTGCGTGATAGAGTAATGTTGTCACCTGGTGTATCACAGCTCACAAGTGAGCATCAACAGATGGTGGAGACAGGGACAGCAGTGGATAGTCCTCGTCGGAGGGCGCAGGACTCTCCCAGCTCAGCTCAACTGCATGTGGGTCCTGTGCCTCTGGGGCCACCTAGAAAGAGAGCGGTGTTGGAACTCCAGGAACAAGTGCAGGAGTTTCTGGCAGGTTTTGCATCCAGGGTAACTGCGAGTGTGGAGAGGATGGAGGAGTCCATCTCTAACATGAGCAGTGCCTTTGTGGAGGCAATGGCACATGAACGAACCGCCACGTATAGGATGGCGAACTCCGTGGAAAGGCTGGCTACGGTCATGGAGGTAATAAGTCGCCAGAGTCAGGAAAACATGGTAAATGTTCAGAATAGAATGACATCTCTGGAGGAGCGATGGGCAGGAAGTGTGTCCAGCTGCAGCTCCTAGCGGACCGCATGGCGGCGCTGGAGCTGCGAATGGACTCACTCTGGAGCATACGCGATGCTGAGGATCTTGTGGATAGCACATTCAGTGAGTTGGTCACACCGCAGGTAAAGGCTAGCTCAGACAGTAAATGGGTGACCAAAAGGCAGGGTAAAGGCAGGAAGGTAGTGCAGGAGTCACCTGCGGTCATCTCCCTCCAAAACAGGTTTACCGTTTTGGGTACTGTTGGGGGAGATGACTTATCAGGGGAAGGCACCAGCAGCCAGGTTCAGGGCACCATGACTGGCTCTGCTGCACAGAAGGGCAGGAAAAAGAGGGATAGGGCTATAGTGATAGGGGATTCAATTGTAAGGGGGATAGACAGGAGTTTCTGTGGCCGAGACCGAGACTCCAAGATGGTATGTTGCCTCCCTGGTGCAAGGGTCAAGGATGTCTCGGAGCGGGTGCAGAGCATTCTGAAGGGGGAGGGGGATCAGCCAGTTGTCGTGGTACATGTAGGTACCAACGATGTAGGTAAAAAGAGGGAGGAGGTCCTACAAGCTGAATTTAGGGAGTTAGGAGCTAAATTGAAAAGTAGGACCTCAAAGGTAGTAATCTCTGGATTGCTACCAGTGCCACGAGCTAATAAGTTTAGAGAGAGTAAGATAGATAAGCTAAATACGTGGCTTGAGCAGTGGTGCAAGGGAGAGGGATTTAAATTCTTGAGGCATTGGAACCAGTTCTTGGGGAGGAGTGACCTGTACCAAGGGGACGGTCTACACCTGAACTGTGAGGGAGCCGATGTCCTCGGGGTAATATTTTCTAGGGCGGTTCGGGAGGATTTAAACTAATTTGGCAGGGGGATGGGAACCTAGGTAGTGGAAAAGAGGGAAGTCATATGAAGTCAGAAATAGATGGTAGAAAGGTGAGAAGCAATAAGCAAAGGAGAGAAACACAAAGGGCCAAACTAATTCATAATGAGAGTGTGAAAAAAGCAAGCCTGAAGGCTTTGTATCTTAATGCTAGAAGCATTAGGAACAAGGTGGATGAATTAGTTGTGGAAATAGAGGTAAACAAGTATGATTTGATTGGGATTACAGAAACGTGGCTGCAGGGTGGGCAAGGCTGGGAACTTAACATCCAGGGATATACAATATTTAGGAAGGATCGGCAAAAAGGTAGGGGAGGTGGGGTAGCATTGCTGGTAAAGGAGGGGATTAATGCAATGGAAAGGAAGGATATTAACTCGGATGAAACGGAATCTGTATGGGTAGAAATGAGAAATAGCAAGGGGAGGAAAACGTTAGTGGGTGTGATATATAGGCCTCCAAATAGTAATATGGAGGTGAGGGAAGGCATAAAAAGGGAAATTAGAGAAGCGTGCGATAAGAGCACAGCTGTCATCATGGGTGACTTTAATTTACATATTGATTGGACTACCCAAACTAGTAAAAATTCTGAGGAGGAGGAATTCCTGGAATGTTTTCGGGACGGTTATCTGGACCAATATGTCGAGGAGCCGACTCGAGATCAGGCCATTTTAGACTGGGTATTGTGCAATGAGAAGGGACTTATCAGCAATCTTCTTGTACGAGGCCCCTTGGGTCAGAGCGATCATAATATGATCGAGCTCTCAGTCGAGATGGAGAGTGAGGAAATTGAATCAGAGACTAAGGTCCAGAGCTTAAATAAAGGGAATTACGAGGGTATGAGACGGGAATTGGGTAAGATTGATTGGGTGGTGTTTCTGGGGGGATTGACAGTGGATAGACAATGGCAAGCATTCAAAGATAGAATGGAAGAATTCCAGAACATGTTTATACCGGTTTGGCACAAAAATAAACCTAAAAAGGTGACTCAACCGTGGATAACGAGGGAAATTAGGGACAGCATAAAATCAAAAAAAGGGCCTATCAACTGGCAAAAAAAAGCACCAGACCGGAAGATTGGGGGCAGTACAAGATACAGCAAAAGAGGACAAAGGGATTAATCAGGAAGGGGAAAATAGAATACGAAAGTAAACTTGCAGCAAACATAAAGACAGACTGCAAAAGCTTTTATCGGTATATCAGGAGGAAAAGACTGGTAAAATCCCAAGTCGGTCCCTTGCAGTCTGATTCGGGAGAACATATAATGGAGAATAAGGAAATGGCAGAACAATTAAACTCATACTTTGGTTCTGTATTCACAAAGGAGGACACGAATAACCTCCCAGGAATATCGGCAAACATAGGGACTAATGAGAGGGAGGAGCTGACAGAAATTAGTATATCTAGGGATATGGTGCTGGGTAAGTTGAGGGGACTGAAGGCCGACAAATCCCCGGGGCCTGATAAACTACATCCTAGGGTACTTAAGGAGGTGGCCCTGGAGATAGCAGATGCTCTAAGGATCATCTTCCGGAACTCCATTGACTCGGGAACAGTACCCGTGGATTGGAGGGTAGCTAATGTTACCCCAATATTTAAAAAGGGGGGTAGAGAGAAAGCAGGGAATTATAGACCAGTAAGCCTTACATCGGTTGTGGGCAGAATGCTAGAGTCCATTATTAAGGATAAAATAGCGGAGCACTTGACAAATGGGGAAAGGATCGGACAGAGTCAACATGGATTTACAAAGGGTAAATCGTGTTTGACTAATCTGCTGGAATTTTTTGAGGAAGTAACTGGTAAAATAGATGGGGGAGAGCCAGTGGATGTGGTGTACCTTGACTTCCAGAAAGCCTTCGATAAGGTTCCACACAAAAGATTATCATGCAAAATTAAGGCTCATGGGATTGGGGGCAAAGTATTAACGTGGATAGAGAACTGGCTGGCGGATAGAAAACAGAGAGTTGGAATAAACGGCTCGTTTTCGGAGTGGCAGGCAGTGACCAGCGGGGTGCCGCAAGGATCTGTCCTGGGACCCCAGCTGTTCACAATATATATAAATGATCTGGATCAGGGAATTGGATGCAATATTTCCAAATTCGCTGACGACACTAAACTAGGAGGAGGGGTGGGCTCTGATGAGGATGTCAGGAGGCTACAGTGCGATTTGGACAGGTTGGGGGAATGGGCGGATATGTGGCAGATGCACTATAATGTGGATAAATGCGAGGTTATCCACTTTGGGGGTAAAAACAGGAGGGTAGATTATTATCTAAATGGCAATAGATTGGGAGATGGGGAAGTGCAGAGGGACCTGGGTGTTCTTGTGCACCAGTCACTGAAGGAGAGCATGCAGGTGCAACAGGCGATTAAGAAGGCAAATGGTATGTTGGCCTTCATGTCAAGGGGGTTCGAGTATAGGAATAGGGATACCTTACTACAGCTGTACAAGGTGCTGGTGAGACCGCATCTGGAATATTGTGTACAGTTTTGGTCGCCCCATCTGCGGAAGGATGTTCTTGCCATGGAAAGAGTGCAACGGCGATTCACCAGGCTGATACCTGGAATGGTGGGAATGACCTACGAAGAGAGATTAAATAGTTTGGGCTTGTACTCACTGGAGTTTAGAAGATTGAGAGGGGATCTCATCGAAACATATAAAATTATGGCAGGCCTGGACAGGCTGAATTCAGAGAGAATGTTTCCAATGGCCGGGGAGCACAGAACCAGGGGCCACAGTCTAAAAATAGCGGGCAAATCATTTAAAACAGAGATGAGGAAGAATTTCTTCACTCAAAGAGTGGTGAGCCTGTGGAATTCCCTGCCACAGAGGGCTGCGAAGGCTAATTCAATAAATATTTTCAAGAGAGAATTGGATATATTTCTGAAGGCTAAGGGGATTAAGGGTTACGGAGAAAAGGCGGGGATGGGGTACTGAACTGGTAAGATCAGCTATGATCTCAGACGAAGATCAGCCATGATCTCATTGAATGGCGGAGCAGGCTCGAAGGGCCGAATGGCCTACTCCTGTTCCTATCTCTATGTTTCTATGTTTCTATTGAGCAGAGAGACCAGAGCTTCATGAACGTCCTTTTGTGGAGGACTGCCAGTGCAGCAAGGTGCTGTCCAGCACTTGCTAGCACTGAAGTGCAGCTGACCCATGAGATAGATGTTGGTGGCAGGCAACAAAGAAGTGTGGGCTCCTCTCCAAGTGCTCACACTCCCATGCCACTGCGGAGCCCTCAGTCAGAGCCCCACCAGAGTCCTCACCCAACTGAAATGGCCGTCTCAGCCCCTGCACAGCCGCAGGAGGAGCAGACAGTTGCCGAGCCCTCCCAGGCGCGCAAACCCAGAGGACGCCCACCAAAGGTGTCGAAGCAGGAGCAGCATGAAAGTGAGCAAGGCACCGCCACATCTGCTGAAGCCACAGGAGAATCGTCATGTAGAACCACACGTAGGAGAAAGATTAAGCACCTATAGTCACAAGGGGAGTCACTTGGGTGTTTTGATGCAAGACATTTTTAATATAATCATCGCCATTTCAATTGCAATAAAGAAATGGGATGGCAAACTTTCAAAGAGTTGGCGTATGTGTGCCCAGAAATGGAAGTGTCACAGTGAGGTACCAGGGCGCCTTTCATCTGTAATGATGGTGGTGAGAGTGATATGATCCCACAGGTTCTTGAACATTGTGTATGGTGTGTTAAGAAGGTGCCAGCCACATGTGTTTGCTTCGTCTACTTAAGTGAATCTGGCATAGATTACAGCATCACGGGCAGCAATGTGCTCACGTGCTGCTGGAACTAGCGCATCCACGTCCACAAGGTTTTCCTCCTCCTCCTCCTCATCTGAGGAGGCTGTGCGCTGAGCCACTTGTTCCTCAGGCAGCTGGAAGCCACGCTGCTGAGTGATGCTGTGCAGTGCACAGCAGACCATGATGATTCTGGAGACTCTGGCTGGTGAGTACGGTAGTACGCCAACTGATCTGTCAAGGCATCTGAATCGCATTTTGAGCAAGCCGATGGTTTGCTCGATGATGGCTCTGGTGGAAATGTGGCTCACATTGTAGCACTCCTCAGCTTCGTTTGATGTCCACGTCAACGGTGTCATTAGCCACGTCTTCAGGGGATGGCCCTTGTCTCTAAGTAGCCATCGGAAGGTTGTGTTGGCGGATTGAAGAGTGGAGGCACAGCAGACTGCCACAGGATGAGTCATAGCAACTGCCAGGGTAATTTGCGCAAACATGCATAATGTTCTTCCTGTGGTTGCACACCAGTTGGACGTTAAGGGAGTGGAAGCCCTTGCAGTTCACAAATACAGCTGGGTTGTGATGGGGTGCCCTAGTGGCCACATGTGTGCAATCTACGATGCCCTGCACCCTTGGCAAGCCTGCCATCTTTGCAAAGCCAACCGCACGTGCGGTTACACTTGCTTCATCTGTGGAGAAGTGGATGTAATTGTGCGCCTTTGCAAAGAGGGCATCAGTAACCTGGGAGATGCTGCTGATGTCTGCTGATGATCCCTGGGAGGACCCTGAAGCAAAAAATTTGAGGGTGGTGGTGGCTTTGACAGCCACTGGTAAGGGGTGACCACCCACTCCTCGGGGCTCCAGGTGTTGTTGCAGCATTGCGCAGATGTCAGCGACTACCTCCCGCGAAAGCCTCAGCCTCCTTTGGCACTGCTGCTCAGTCATGTTGAGGAAGCTCATCCTCGGCCTGTAAACCCTGTGTTGGGGGTATCTCCTGCGGCAGCATGCAGTCCTGCGCTGATGCCCTCTGCCCTATGTAGCATCAGGTGGGTGAGGAGGAGGTTGGCGCTCCTGCTGTTGTGCCTGGTTCTGCTGCTTCCATGGCTGCTGTTCCTCCGAACCTGAGGACCAGGATGACAGGGTATAAATGGTTCCCATTCCGCTGGTAGATATGTCAGTTGAGGACTAGAAGTTATACGCACTCATCAATGTGGGGAGAAAGTTTTCCCAGGAGGTCACAGTGGAGATGGATCTCAGCTTTACCACTTACAAGCTCAGTAGACTTGCAAAAAGTGTTCCAACACCTGAAAAAACAAAGAGCTGTCAGCTCTAAGTTAGTCACGTTAGAGCTCCGTTTTTATGCTGGATATTGCTGAACCTGGCACACTCAGCTGGTGTGGTTTGGGAATGGCAATGAACACGCTGAAAATGTACAAAAATTGAAATACCCTGTTAAAATTGGCTTATCCAGGCAGTTAACAAGCTGTTAGCTGTCTTAAGGGCTTTTCCCGCCACTTGGTGGCGGGTCTGATCGGGACTGCCAGAGCCGGCACTTGGTAAAGTAGTGTGGAGGCGGGTTGACAGCGGAATTGCAACCCGCCGTCAATCAAAAAGATTTTAATCTCTGACCCATCTCCAAACCTGCCCTCTGAGTACTGATAAAATCGCGGCCTTTGTGTCCTTCTCACAGCTTACTTTCCCACTTAGCTTTGTATCAACAACAAACTTGGATACATTACACTCAGCCCCTCCATCTAAGTCATCAATATAGATTGTAAATAACTGAGGCCCAAGCACTGATCCTTGTGGCATCCCACTAGTAACAGCCTGTCAACCTGAAAATTACTTGTTTATTTCTACAGTTTTCTGTCTTCTAACCAATCCTCTATCCATGCTAACATATTACTACCAACTTCATGAGCCCTTATCTTGTGTAACAACGTTTCATGTGGCACCTTATCGAATGCCTTTTGATAATCCAAATATACTACATCCACTGGTTCCCCTTTATCTACTCTGCTAGTTACATCCTTAAAAAACTTCAATAGGTAAATCAATTATGATTTCCCTTTCATAAAACCATGCTGACTCTGCCTAATCATATTATGATTTTCAGTGCCCTGTTACCACTTTCTTAATAATGGATTCCAGCATTTTCCTGATGACTGATATCAGGCTAACTGGCCTGTATTTTCCTGTTTTCTCTCTGCCTGCTTTCTTGAATAGTGGTATTACATTTGCTACCTTCTAATCCACTGGGACAGTTCCAGAATCTAGGGAATTTTGCAAGATCACAACCAATGCATCCATTATCTCTGCAGCCACCTCTTTTAGAACCCTAGGATATAGGCCATTCAGTCCAGGGGATTTGTTGGCTTTTAGTCCCATTAATTTCTCTAGTACTTATTGTTTACTAATATTACTCACTTTAATTCCTCGCTCTCAGCAGGCACTTCATTCCCCACTATATCTAGTATGTTTTTGTGTCGTTTCCCTGGTGTCCTGGCCAATATTTATTCCCTCAACCAACATCAGTAAAAACAAATGATCTGGTCATTATCATATTGCTGTTTGTGGGACCTTGCTGTGTGCAAATTGAGTGCCATGTTTCCTACATTGCAACAGTGACTACACTTCAAGGCAAAATGCTGAGGATACTGGAAATCTGAAATAAGAGAACAGAAAATGCTGGAATGTTAACTTTGTCTCTCGCTACAAAGATGCTGCCTGACCTGCTGAGTATTTCCAGCATTTTCTGTTTTTTTTATTTCAAAAGTACTTCATTGGTTGTGTACACTTTGGGACATCCTGAGGTTGTGAAAGGCACTATGTAAATGCAAATATTTCTTTCTTTAATATGCTTGTACGATATTCCTGCAGCATTATTTTTATGCAGGCTTTAACTACTTTAAAATAAACAACATTTCTACCAATTAATTTGTGAAACGTTGTGTTATGGAACCATAGAACACTTTTGATGTTAAATCTACTTCCCAAACTAAATTTAAATGCGACATAATTGCAGTAAAATCTTCTGTGTGGATTGAGGAATTGTGGGGACATGGAGTATTTTGTCTCGTTTTCACAGAAGAGTGATAGTGGAAATGAAACGGTACAAGAGGAGGTGCAGCAATTAGATAAAAGAAAGTATGTGCAGAAATAAGAGGTAAACATTTTGGGAGGAGCATGAATAGAGGAAACATACACTAAATGTATATTTAGTGAAGAGTACAGAGACTTAGAGGTTCAGATACACAAATCATTAAAAGTAAGACAAGTCAATAAAGGTGTAAATTGGGTGTATGGGATCCTACATTTGAGGTATAAATGTAAAGAAGTAATGTTAAAACTATAAAAATTAGTTGTTATGCTGTAGTGAGAATAGTATGTCCAGTTTTGGACCCCTTATTTTAACATAAGACATAGGAGCAGGAGTAGGTCATTCGGCCCTTCGAACCTGCTCTGCCATTCAGTAAGATCATGGCTGATCTTCTACCAGAACTCCAGCTTCCCTCACTATCCCCATATCCCTTGATTTCCTTAGTATTCAAAAGTCTATTGATCTCTGTCTTGAATGTGTTCAACGACTGAGTAGCATGGCAAAGGTACTTGAGAGATCCACTAAGACGATAGCAGATGAGGAGAGATTCGAGAAACCGGGATCTTTTTACTAAAACAGAGAAGAATGAGAAAATCTGATACAGGTATTCAAAATTCGAAAGAGGTTTTGAGAAGGTAAAAAGGGAAAAGCTTTTCACTGGTCGGTGAATCAGTAACTGGAGCGCATAAATTCAAGATCAGCAAAAGAACAACCCGGATTTTTGGTTTAGGCAGAGGGTTGTTCGATCATGGAAAGTCCTACTAGAAACAGTGGTGAAAACATAATTCATTATAGCTTTTAAAAAGGAAGTGGATACATATTTGAGAAATAAACATTTAAAATGGTATAGGAAAAGGGTAAAGGAATGGGACTAAATTGATAACTATTTCAAATAGCCAATGCAAACTTGATGGGCTAAATGGACATCTTCTGTTTTGTAAAATTTTATGATTCTAAAAAGCACTTAATAAAATTGAAGGATTAAACTCATAATTCAAATTATGCAAATATTAACCCTTTAGGTTGTCCAGTCTAGTTTTGGGAATGTAAAGTTGAGGCTAACCCCCAAAAGGGTGTTTATGTTGACAGAATATTTTTTGATTAGATCTAAAGTATCTGAGTAACTTCACTGTGAAATAATGTATCCATTCAAACTACTTTCAATCATATAACATGCACAAACAGCACGAAGCATAGTTGTTTAAGAAATTCACACACCATACATAAATATTATTAAAAATCTCATGCTGATTAAATATAGAATATCCCACAGAGAAGAAGAAAATTTGACTAACATACGTGAATGAGATCTGACTTGTGATCCATATTGAGTGGCATATAAATTATAATTTAATTTTACCTACAAGTAGTACAAAAATAAACACTTTAAATGTTTTAATACATCAGAACACTCTAATTAACAAAAAATCATGTGCAAGAAATTATGATGCTAACTCAACAAAATCAGCGTCATTTCCTGGTGATCCAGATCGTCATCTTTGTTTAAAATTTAACAGTGGATGAGTGGAGAGGGAAAGGGTGCAGGAGGTCTTTTATTATAGTTATATAAAAAACACTTTAACCAACGAGATAGAGGAAAGGGTATTCTACTCATTTCAAGGTTGAAGTATGTTGTCAAGTAATATAGTTGAAATGTAAATTGCATCTCACTCTCGGTATATAATGATGTTTGCATCTCGCCCTCGGTATATAACTGAGGTTTGCACCTCGCCCTCAGTATATAATGATGTTTGCACCTCGCCCTCGGTATATAACTGAGGTTTGCACCTCGCCCTCGGTATATAACTGAGGTTTGCACCTCGCCCTCGGTATATAATGACGTTTGCACCTCGCCCTCGGTATATAACTGAGGTTTGCACCTCGCCCTCGGTATATAATGACGTTTGCACCTCGCCCTCGGTATATAACTGACGTTTGCACCTCGCCCTCGGTATATAATGACGTTTGCACCTCGCCCTCGGTAATAACTGAGGTTTGCACCTCGCCCTCGGTATATAACTGAGGTTTGCACCTCGCCCTCGGTAATAACTGAGGTTTGCACCTCGCCCTCGGTATATAACTGAGGTTTGCGCCTTGCCTTCGGTATATAACTGAGGTTTGCACCTCGCCCTCGGTATATAATGATGTTTGCACCTCACCCTCGGTATATAACTGAGGTTTGCACCTCGCCCTCGGTATATAATGACGTTTGCGTAGGACATTTAATAGTATCATTGGGTGACTATTTGAAAATCCTCTACTTGCCAGATCTGTTAATTCTCATTGTGACATACACAAAACATTTAAAACAATGGGATTGTTTTTCCCCCAACATGGACGATTCCATGGTTATCTAGGAGAACCCCAACAGTACCAATATCCTTACAGTGCTTTAAGTTTTGTCACTAGTGGCTTCTCCACAGAAACAGCCTCACTAGAGATTACAAAAACTCAGAATACTGCATTCCACAACTCTATACAGGGACACTATATAGTCTAGTTACAAGCTATGCTGGGAAGTGTAAGTACCGATTACTAAAATCTATTTAAGCAATAATCTCCAATTATACAAGGCATATAAGTAGCTTTCTGGCCAATCAAAGTATAGAGGAAGTTTATTATGAACAACAGTGCAATAAAAGGCTAGGTTTTGATTAACCATAAATGTGTTTATAAAGAACCTGCTTCTGATTTTGCTACATATCGGCCTCGGGTGACTATCTGTGTGGAGTTTGCACATTCTCCCCGTGTTTGCGTGGGTTTCCTCCGGGTGCTCCGGTTTCCTCCCACAGTCCAAAGATGTGCGGGTTAGGTTGATTGGCTATGATAAATTGACCCTTAGTGTTAGGGGGATTAAATACGTGGGGTTACGGGGATAGGGTGGGATATGTGTTGGTGTAGGGGTTACGGGGATCAGATGGGATATGTGTCGGTGCAGGCTCGATGGGCCGAAATGGCCTCTATCTGCACTGTGGGGTTTCTGTGATCTGTGATATAGCACACAGAGCTAGACTTCAAAGTTTACTACTTCTGTACATTTTATTTGGAACTGTAAGTATTAAATGAAAATATTCCTCATCATCATTTTGTTGCACTGCATTGCAACTATCTATAATATAAAAATCTATTTGACATCTTCCATAAATTTATTAACTTTTATGTAGCTAGACTCCAAACCCACAGCAACGTGGTTGATGCTTAACTGCCCTCTGAAATGGCCTTGGAGTCACTCAGTTGTATCAAACCGCTACAAAGAAGTACAATAAGAATCAAACCAGATGGACCACTTGGCTTTGTCTTCGGCATAGGATTCGGACATGACAAAGGCATACCCAGCCCAGTCGACCCTGCAAAGTCATCCTCACCAACATCTGGGGAATTGTGCCAAATTTGGGAGAGTTGTCCCACAGATTAGTCAAGCAACAGCCTAACATAGTCATACTCACTGAATCTATAAGCCAACGTCCCAGACTCCTCCATCACTGTCGCTGGGTATGTCCTGTCCCACCGGCAGGACAGACCCACCAGAGGTGGCAGTACGGTGAGGAGAGAGTGGCCTTGGAGTCTTCAACTTAGGCTCCGGACCCCATGAAGTTTCATGCCATCAAGTCAAAAATGGTCAAGGAAACCACCTGCTGATACCAGCTACCACCTTCCCTCAGCTGATGAATCAGTAATCCTCCATGCTGAACACCACTTGGAAGAATCACTAAGGGTAGCAAGGGCACAGAATGTACTCTGGGTGGGGGACTTCAGTGTCCATCACCAAGAGTGGCTCGGTAGCACCACTACTGACCGAGCTGGCTGAGTCCTGAAGGACATAGCTGTAAGACTGGGACTACAGCAGGTGGTGAGAGAACCAACACAAAGGAAATACATACATAACCTCATCCTCACCAATCTACCTGTCACAGATGCATCTGTCCATGACAGTATGATAGGAGTGACTACCGCACAGTCATTGTGGAGACAAAAGTCCCATCTTCACACTGAGGAATCCCGCCAACATGTGGTGCGTCACTAACACTGTGCTAAATGGATAGATTATGAATAGACCTAGCAGCTCATAACTGGGCATCCATGAGGCGCTGTGGGCCATCAGAGGCAGGAGAATTGTATTCCACTGCAATATGTAACCTAATGACACGACATACCCCTCACTCTACCATTACCATCATGCCAGGCAACCAACCCTGGTTTAATGAGAAGTGTAGAAGAGCATGCCAGGAGTAACACCAGGCATACCTGGAAATGAGGTGCCAACCTGGTGAAGCAACAACACAGGATTACATGCATGCTAAACAGCGGAAGCAGCATGTTGTAGACAGAGCTAAGCGATCCCACAATCAACAGATCAGGTCAAAGCTCTGCAATCCAGCCACATCCAGTCACGAATGGTGGTGAACAATTAAACAACTAACGGGAGGAGGAGGCGCCACGAGCATCCCCATCACCAATGAAGGTGGAGCCCAGCACGGCAAAAGTGCCATGTGGATGATCCATCTCAACCACCTCCTGAGATCACCACCATCACAGAAGACAGTCTTCAGCCGATTTGATTCACTCCACGATATCAAAAAACAGCCAAGCACACTGGATACAGCAAAGACGAAGGGCCCAACAACATCCCGGCTTTAATGCTGAAGGCCTGTGCTCCAGAACTAGCTGTGCCTCCAGCCAAGCTCTTCCAGTAAGCTTTACAGCATTGGCATCTACCTGATAAAGTGGAAAATTGCCCAGGTATGTCCTGTTCACAAAAAGCAGGACAAATCCAATCCGGCCAATTACTGCCCCATCAGCCTACTCTCAATCTGCAGCAAAGCGACAGAAGGTATCGTTGACAGTACTATCAAACGGCAGCTATTCACCGTTAACCTGCTCACAGATGCTCAGACGGATCTCATTACAGCCTTGGTCCAAACATGGACACAAAAGCTAAATTCCAGGAAGTGGGGTGAGAGTGACTGCCCTTCACATCAAGGCAGCATTTGACTGAGTGTGGCACAAAGGAGTCCTTGTAATACTGAAGTCAATGGAGGTTGGGGGAAAAACACTCCAGTGGCTGGAGTCATAATTAGAACAAAGAAAGATGTTTGTGTTTGCTGGATGCCAATCAGCTCAGCCCCAGGACATCACTGCAGGAGTTCCTCAGGGTAGTGTCCTAGGCACAACCATCGTGAGCTGCTTCATCAATGACCTTCCCTCAATCATAAGGTCAGATGTGGGGATGTTCACCAATGATTGCACAATGTTCTGTTCTATTCTATTCTCAATTCATCAGATAATGAAGCAGTCCATGCCAGCATGCTGCAAGACCTGGACAAAAATCAAGGCTTGGGCTAATAAGTGGCAAGTAACATTTGTGCCACCCAAGTGCCAGGCTTTGACTATCTCCAACAAGAGAGAGTCTAACAACCTCCACTTGACATTCAATGGCATTACCGTCATCGAATCCCCTACCAACATCCTGGGGGTCACCATTGACCAGAAACTTAACTGGACCAGCCATATAAATACTGTGGCTACAAGAGCAGGTCAGAGGCTAGGTATTCTGCAGCGAGTGTCTCACCTGCTGACTCCCCAAAGCCTTTCCACCACCTACAAGGCACAAGTCAAGAATGTGGTGGAATACCCTCCACTTGCCTTAATGAGTGCAGCTCCAACACTCAAGAAGCTCAACACCATCTAGGAGAAAGTTGTCCACTTGATTGGCACCCCATCCATCACCTTAAACATTCACTCCCTACACGACGCACTGTGGCTGCAGTGTGCACCATCTACAAGATGCACTGCAGCAACTCGCCAAGGCTTCTTCGGCAGCACCTCCCAAACCCACGACCTCTACCACCTAGAAGGACGAGGGCAGCAGGCGCATGGAAACACCACCACCTCCAAGTCACACACCATCCTGACTTGGACGTATATCACCATTCCTTCATTGTTGCTGGGTCAAAATCCTGCAAATACCCTACTTAACAGCACTTCACCACACAGACTGCAGCGGTTCAAGAAGATGGCTCACCACCACCCTCTCAAGAGCAATTAGGGATGGGCAATAAATACTGACCTTGCCAGCAACATCCACATCCCGTGAATGAATAAATTAAAAAAGATAAAAGTAAGCACAGTACATGCTAATTTTGAAAACACTCTGACGAGGATATTGGTAGCATTCATGAAAGAAGTAAACTTATTGTGGGTAGAGTCTAATTTTGATTGACAGATGGTTTTCCCGAGTCAGAAAAAGTGTTAAAATTGGCCAAATATAAAATAAGAAACATTGGATCGGACTGATGAGTGTGTTAGAATTGTTCCTTTTTTGAAAAAATATGAGGGGGAAGGCTATAACTCAAAAGCTGTTTAATAAAATGAGAACATTAAACTTTTGCTTTTTCCCTCATTTCTTTGAAACAATAGTTTTTAAAGAAATATTTTGCCTATTTGTGGTGGTGCTATTTATAGTTTGATTCATTTTTGTATCTGAAAGTTATGTCAAAAATGTTATTGATCACAAAGAAGAAGTCATCATAATACATTCTGGAAGAGTGACAGAAATTGTGTATGTGGCTGGTTATTAGTTTGTAAAGCATAATTAAATTGCATAACTAATATAAAAATGAGTACTGTCAAACCTGTTAGTCACCTGAACCTTATGTTGTGACTGAGCATCATGAAAAATCCTTTTACGGAAACTATGCCCGACTGGAATTACAACGCAATATCAAATTATCAACATAATAATCTGCAAAGATAATAAGATGATTACACAACATAAAAATTAATGTCCTTGTAAAAGTCACAGTCATGTGATGTTATGTTACGCATTTTCTCAGACTGTTTGTCACATCGGTTTACTATTTTTTTTATTCATTCACAGGATGTGGACATCACTGGCAAGGCAAGCATTTATTGCCCATCCTTAATTGCCCTTGAGAAGGTGGTGGTAAGGCACCTTCTTGAACCATTACAATGCTGTTAGGTAGGGAGTTCCAGGATTTTTACCCAGCGACAATGAAGGATCAGCAATATATTTCCATGTCAGGATGGTGTGATTTGGAGGGGAACTTGCAGGTGATGGTGTTTCCAAGCACCTGTTGCCCTTGTCCTTCTAGGTGATAGAGATCGCGAGTTGCTGTCAAAGAAGCCTTGGCGCGTTGCTGTAGTGCCTCTTGTAGCCACGGTACGCCTGTGACAGAGGGAGTGAATGTTTAAGGTGGTAGATGGGGTGCCAATCAAGCAGGCTGCTCTCTCCAGGATGGCGTTGAGCTTCTTCAGTGTTATTGGAGCTGCACGCAACCAGGCAAGTGGAGAGTATTCCATCACACTCCTCACTTGTGCCTTGTAGATGGTGGAAAGGCTTTGGGGAGTCAGGAGGTGAGCCACTTGCCACAGAATACCCAGCCTCTGACCTGCTCTTGTGGCCACAGTATTTCTGTGGCTAGTCCAGTTAAGTTTCTGGTCAATTGCGACCCCCAGGCTGTTGATGGGGGATTCGACGATGGCAACATCTTTGAGTGTCATGGGGAGCTGGTTAGACTTTCTCTTGTTGGAGTTGGTGATTGCCTGGCACTTGTTACATGAATGTTAGCTGCCACTTATCAGCCTAAGCCTGAATGTTGTCCAGGTCTTGCTGTGTGCTGGCACGGACTGCTTTGTTATATGAGGAGTTGCAAATAGAACTGAAAACTGCAATCATCAGTGAACATCCCACTTTTGATCTTATGATGGTTGGAAGGTCATTGATGAAGCAGCTGAAGATGGTTGGGCCTAGGACACTGCCCTGAGGAACTCCTGCAGCGATGTCCTGGGGCTGAAATGATTGGCCTCCAACAACCACAACCAGCTTCCTTCCAGCTAGATATGACTCGAGCCAGTGGAGAGTTTTCCCACTGATTCCCATTGACTTCAATTTTACTAGGGCTCCTTGATGCCACATTCAGTCAAATGCTGCCTTGATGTCACATCAGCAGAGCATGGCTTAAAAATTAGATTGCGCCAGGAATTGGGACACAATCCTGGTGCAACGCTCACTGCACGTGCCTAATGAGGCCGGTGGCACAACCACGACAAATGGGTTCGCCGGCCTCACAAGGATAGCAGTGGTGTGCTGCGGGCATCACTCGAAATCCCGGAGGCAGCTCGCTGGCCGCAGAGAACAAGGTGAGTCCAGCATGCTCGGATGCCAGCCTAACTCCTCAGGTGAGTCCGGGTTGGGGGGGGGGTATGAACTCCTGCTCCTCCTTTGCTCCACATTAAGAGAAGGAAAACAAATTGAAACTTACCTTTTGGTTGGCAGCCTCCAGCAGTCCCTTTATTGACTGCTGCTTTGGTTGCTGTGCATCTGAAAAAAACTGACTGCAGCATGCATGGTCAGTCGCGAATGAACAGGCGTTAGGCCCTCATATGTTTCAGATGGACACTGTAACCAATATGGCATGCAGCGCATGTCCGGCACGGAATGGACATGTGCACTCCGCAGGCCATATTGTTCCTGCAGCGCCAGTTATCTGCCTGAGAAACAGGCGCTGTGCCATCTAATTTCTAGGTCCATATGTACTAGAAAACACACAGATTATGGCCCAGAAATTTGGGTTGGAGGCTTCCCGCGGGTGTAAGCCCCCGACCTGCACTTACCTAGCGCGCCAGCCGTTGAGCTGTGGGCCCGCGTGGGATTCCGATCCTGGGCCTGCTCCAACTGCCGGCGCGCAGTGCTTGCATATCCCAGGGGCACAGTTAGTTCGATGCGTCCCCTGGGATCACATCGTCCATGGAGAGCCAATGGTAGCAGGGAATGCTTCATTCATAAGTTTGACAGGAAGAGCTGGCAAACCTACAAATACTATAAGCCCCAAAACATCACTAAAACTTCAAATAATTTTTTTTTAAATCACATTTTTAAAATAACTATAAATTACATGAAATAACTATTTTAAACAATAATTTAAATTTTTGAAAAAATTAATTACATTTTCTAACGGCTAAAAATAAACTTAACCTTTCTTTAAAGTATTTAAAAATAATAAACCTGTGGAAAAAATATTTTAATTTTAATTAATTCACCACTTAACTTGTTAAAAGCCGGCCTTGCGCCTGCTTTTTAAAAGTGTAACTGCTGGAGACTTACCCTCCCGGAGAACCCTGCAAAAAAAATGTAAGTTCGATGCGCACGCGCTGCCTCTCCGGCGCACGCGTTCCACCTGTCAACCCCTTCTTGGTAAGGCATTTAGGAGGTGTATCTAGTTCAGAGTTTGTTTTGAGCCAGTATACATACACACACACACACACACACACGTATTTGCAATATTCACATGCAAACAGAATGCATATTCATCAGTCTCTACCATCCACTTGATTAAAAATCCAGCACACATTTAAAAACTTGATTTTGTTTATTTAAATTATATCATTAGCGGTAAAAGCAGTGTTCTAAGTACATAACATGAAATAGTAAAACTTTAACAGAGTCAAAGACCGTGCTTTCTTTTCTTGGCTCACAAAGCACTCATCAATTTTACTGTAGTGTAAACAGGAGCAACGTTACAAATTGATATTGATGGGTCACAAGTGCTGATTTACTGAAGCCCATAACACAATGGGCATCATCTCCTAATAAAATACAGCAGGAAGTAGGTTGACCTTTTGCTGAACCACGTTACCTTCTGCTGAAAGCTGAATTTTACATTATTCTATTTAGACACATGATGCTCAATTATGTGCATCTATGTAATGTGACTAAGTATGCATGCAAAAACAAGAGTTGGGATGCTTACTGCAGAAAAATCTTTGTCTAGACAGGGGAGCGGTGTTTATAATGCAAAGTGCACTTGATAAAGCTGCAGCAGGATGAAAGCTAAGTGCAACCAGGGCAACAGAGCACGAAGACACAAAGAAAACTTTATTTCCCTGACAGTTAATGTCAGTGATAATAGAGTACTGTGCATAGTTCTGATCTCCATATTATAAAAAGGATATAGAGGCACTAGTGAAGGTGCAAAAAGATTTACAAGGATACCAGAACTGAGAGCTTATACTTATCAGGAAAGATTGAACATTTCTTTTCTCCAGAAACCATCCAAAGATGTGCGAGTTAGGTTGATTGGCTATGATAAATTGACCCTTAGTGTTAGGGGGATTAAATACGTGGGGTTACGGGGATAGGGTGGGATATGTGTCGGTGCAGGCTCGATGGGCCGAAATGGCCTCTATCTGCACTGTGGGGTTTCTGTGATTCTGTGACTTCTGTGAAACCTGATGGCTGAGGGGTGACCTATAGAGGCATTTAAGACTATGAAAGTGTTTGATAGGTGTTGTGTCTCCTTGTGTTCTTATTACTATATATAATTGATGCGCTATCAATTACTCATAAAAGACGGAGAGTTAGGAGAGTAACTAAAAGGCTTTTATTAACAAAGAACAGAGCATGCCTCTCGTGGTTGACTGGTTTCCAAGAAGGCAGGGGGCTGCAGAGCAGTCACCTTTATACCTGGGCATGTGGGTGGAGCCAGGGGCGGAGCCAGCTGAGGCATGCATAGATACAACAGTGTGCAACAACAACAACAACGGTGAACAACAATAACAGTGGTTTACCACATTCACCCCTTGTTTAAAATTGAGTCCAGTGGGGTGAAGTGTACTAAAGGTTCGTGTAAGTAAGTCTATCAGGTGGCCTTGTATGCCGTCCTGATCGTCGTGGTGGCGGCGGTGATGGTGCAGCATCCAACGTTGAATCTGGCGTCTCATTGAGTGGTTGGGTGGTCAATGACGGGTCCTGGGGCTGCGGCATGCCGTCTACAGGGGTTGGGTTGTGGGTAGTGGTGGATGGCAATGGTAGTGTTTCAGGGGCACCCGAAGGTGCGAGGTCTCGTATGGAGACTGTGTCCTCCCGCCCGTCCGGGTACGCCACGTAAGCATACTGGGGGTTGGCGTGGAGGAGGCTCACCCTCTCGACCAGGGGGTCTGTTTTATGGGACCTCACGTGCTTCCGCAGTAGGACGGGTCCTGGAGACGTCAGCCATGTCGGTAGCGAGGTCCCCGATGTGGACTTCCTGGGGAAAGTGAACATTTTTTCATGGGGGGTGGCATTGGTGGCCGTACAAAGCAGTGACTGAATGGAGTGGAGCGCCGCAGAGAGGACCTCCTGCCAGCGAGAGGTCGGAAGGCCCTTAGATTTTAAGTTTAAGAGGACGGCCTTCCAAACCGTCGCGTTCTCTCTTTCCACCTGGCCGTTCCCCCGGGGGTTGTAGCTGGTGGTTCTGCTTGTAGCAATACCTCTCGTGGGCAGGTACTGACGGAGTTCGTCGCTCATAAAGGATGAGCCCCGGTCGCTATGGATATAGCTAGGGAAGCCGAACAAGGCGAAAAGGTCATTCAGACCTTTAATGACCGTGGTACTGGTTATGTCTGGGCAAGGGATGGCAAACGGGAAACGGGAGTACTCATCAATTATGTTGAGGAAGTACACGTTGCGGTCAGAGGAGGGGAGGGGCCCTTTAAAATCGACGCTCAGGCGCTCGAAGGGGCGAGTGGCCTTGATCAGGCTTGCTCTGTCTGGCCTATAAAAATGCGGTTTGCACTCGGCACAGATTTGGCAGTTCCTGGTCATGGTCCTGACCTCCTCGATGGAGTAGGGCAGGTTACGGGATTTGATGAAATGGAAGAACCTGGTGACCCCCGGGTGGCAGAGGTCATTGTGGAAGGTCTGCAGTCTATCAACCTGCGCGTTGGCGCATGTACCACGTGATAGGGCATCTGGGGGCTCATTGAGTTTCCCGGGCCGGTACAAGATATCGTAATTGTAGGTGGAGAGTTCAATTCTCCACCTCAAGATCTTGTCGTTCTTGATTTTGCCCCTCTGCTTATTGTTAAACATAAAAGCTACTGAACGCTGGTCAGTGAGCAGGGTAAATCGTTTTCCGGCCAGGTAATGCCTCCAATGTCGCACCGCTTCCACAATGGCCTGGGCCTCCTTTTCGACAGAGGAGTGTCGAATCTCGGGGCCCTGGATGGTCCTTGAGAAAAAGGCCACGGGTCTCCCCGCCTGGTTAAGGGTTGCAGCTAGGGCGAAGTCGGATGCGTCGCTCTCCACTTGGAAAGGGATGGACTCATCTACTGCGTGCATTGTGGCCTTCGCAATATCTCTTTTTATGAGAGTGAAGGCTGCACATGCCTCTGCTGTCAGGGGGAAGGAGGTGGACTTGATGAGGGGTCTGGCTTTGTCCGCATAGTTGGGCACCCACTGAGCATAGTAAGAGAAAAACCCTAGGCATCCCTTCAGTGCTTTTTGGCAGTGGGGGAGGGGGAGCTCCATAAGGGGGCGCATTCTGTCGGGGTCGGGGCCGATGACTCCGTTCTCCACTACGCAGCCAAGAATGGCGAGGCGCGTGGTGCGAAACATACATTTGTCCTTGTTGTATGTTAGATTCAGCCGCTGGGCCGTACGGAGGAATTTCTCTAGGTTAACGTCATGGTCCTGCTGGTCATGGCCGCAGATGGTGATGTTGTCTAGATAGGGGAAGGTGGCCTGCAGCGCGTTCTGGTCAACCATTCAGTCCATCTCCCTTTGGAAGACCGAAACCCCGTTGGTGACGCCGAAGGGGACTCGGAGGAAGTGGTAGAGATGACCGTCAGCTTCAAAAGCTGTGTACTGGCGGTCCTCAGCCCTGATGGGGAGCTGGTGGTATGCCGACTTCAGATCAATCGTCGAGAACACCCGGTATTGTGCTATCTGATTGACCATGTCAGATATGCGGGGGAGTGGGTATGCATCTAACTGGGTGTAGCGATTGATCATCTGGCTGTAGTCAATAACTAGGCGCTGTTTTTCGCCAGTCTTCACTACCACCACTTGTGCTCGCCATGGGCTAGTGCTACCCTCAATAATCCCTTCCTTCAGGAGTCTTGCTACTTCGGATTTAATGAAGCTCCTATCCCCGGCACTGTACCGCCTGCTTTTGGTAGCGATGGGCTTACAGTTGCGGGTGAGGTTAGCGAACAAGGGGGGGGGAGACTTTAAGCGTGGAGAGGCTGCAAATGGTGCGCGGCGGGCAATTTAAAAGCTGCTGGCTGTGGACTGTGAGTGGGGGGAGGGGTCCACCGTACGCTAATGTGACACTTTTAAGGTGGCACTGAAAATCCAACCCCAGTAGAACGGCAGCGCAGAGATGGGGCAGGACAAGAAGTTTAAAAGTTTTGTATTCTGTGCCCCTTACTGAAAGGGTCACTACACAGTAGCCACCGACGTCTGCTGAATGGGATTTGGAAGCCATAGAGATCCGATGGCGCGTTGGCAGGACCGGGAGAGAGTAACTGTGCACCGTGTCGGGGTGGATAAAGCTCTCCGTGCTCCCGCTGTCGAAAAGGCAGGTAGTGGCGCGGCCGTTTACCGTAATGTCCATCATGGACCTGGACAGTTGGTGAGGGAGAGATTGGTCCAGCGTCACGGAGGCCAGCGTATGGTCGAGCGAGTCGCTGTGGTCGTCAGACGAGGCGGTGGTTGAGTCCGGGTCACCCGCGATTGGCGTTGGCGGCGTCCAAGATGGCGGACAAAATGGCTGCGCCCATGATCCCGATCCCCACGCGGCTGGAGGTGTCCAAGATGGCGGACAAGATGGCTGCCCCCACGGTTCACATGCGGCGCTGCTGGCGTTAGCGGTTTTACCTTTGCAGGCGCTGACGTAGTGTCCTTTCTTCCCACAGCCAGAGCAGGTAGCGTTTTTCGCCAGGCAGCGTGCTCTGGGGTGTTTTGTCTGGCCACAAAAGTAACATTTCGGGCCCTTGGACATCACTGCAGCAGTTGGTGCCAGGGGTGGCGGTCCCATGACCCAAGGTTGCGGTGTCCACGGTGCGGAGCGGTTAGGGGAGAATGCGTCCATATTCCGGTGGGCCGCGTCTAGCAAGAGCACGAGGGACACTGCCTTCTTCAGGTTGATTTCGCCCTTCTCCAGCAGTCTCTGCCGGGAGTAGTCGGACTTGAGGCCCGCAACGAAAACATCTCGGATAAGTCCCTCCGTGTGTGTCGCGGCCGATACCTCTTTACAATCGCAGGCTCGGCCGAGTATCTGTAGTGCCCGTAGGAATGCCTCCACCGATTCCCCGGACTGCTGTTTGCGGGATCTCAGGAGGTGTCTGGCATAAACCATATTTACCGGGCGTGTGTATTGTCCTTTTAGCAGATCGATAGCCGCCGCGTAGGTAGTCGCGTCCTGGATGAGCGTGTAGACTTGGTGGCCCACCTTGGAGGCCAGGATTTTTAGTTTGTTTCCATCTAGTGTCACGGCTGAGGCTTCCAGGTAAGCTTCGAAGCAACACAGCCATTGTGCGAACTTGGTAGACGAACCCGCCTCTTGAGGGTCTAGGTCCAGGCATGTTGGTCTGAGGGCATGCAGCAGCGCCTGCTGCTCAGCGTTTGGTGCCGTCCTTTGCTGCAGCGCCTGCTGCTCAGCGTTTGGTGCCGACATTTTGTTTTTGTTAATAAAATTGATGCGCTATCAATTACTCATAAAAGACGGAGAGTTAGGAGAGTAACTAAAAGGCTTTTATTAACAAAGAACAGAGCATGCCTCTCGTGGTTGACTGGTTTCCAAGAAGGCAGGGGGCTGCAGAGCAGTCACCTTTATACCTGGGCATGTGGGTGGAGCCAGGGGCAGAGCCAGCTGAGGCATGCATAGATACAACAGTGTGCAACAACAACAACAATGGTGAACAACAATAACAGTGGTTTACCACAATAATACAGACACTTTTAACTCATTTTAGTTACTGCTTTTACTCAGCTATATTCTTGCTTTGTTGCTGTTGCTGCCTCATGGTGCGGAGTGATACAAGATGTCCATCCTTGCACTGTGCACTCCTTTTCACAGTGTGTCACATGACAATATAAATACACTAACCAAAGTAGTTCCATATAACGATGTAACAAATAGTTCCATTTAATGATGTAATAATATAACAATATAACATCCCTCTTTCTCAAAACTAAAACATGAAATTTAAAAATTTAAATTAGAAAAATATTATATCTAAACTATTATTATCAACTACAAAGAATCATGAGTTTTCTTTTCTTATTCGCGATATCGCTCAGGTGGTTGGATGTTGTCCCTCCATCTTGTGGATTTGGTGGTGACCATTCCTCTCTGCGGTGTTTTGGTGTGTTCCGCTCTCGTTGTTGTTGTTGTTGTCACACTTGGAGTTGAAGTGTGCATGCTCGTGGTTGTTTGATTTGTAGCGCTTGTTTCTGGCATTGTACTGCTTGTGGTAGCTGGTGTTGTCAATGTTGTTGATGTTGTCTGCTGCTTAACCAGTTCAGGTGAAGGTCTGATGTGGAGTCTGTTCTGTCTGTATTGGTTACCAGGTTTGGTCTCTACGAAGTAGGATCTTGGAGTATCAGCTTTTCCAATGACCTTGGCTGGATTCCAGGTTTTCAACACCGGGTCTTGTACATGCACTGATTTGCCCATTCAGCAATTCTGGTAGCATCTTTGCATGTTTATCGTAATGTTTGCTTCCTACGACTTGTGCTTCTGCCAGCTTCTGTCTGAAGTCCTCCTGGTCCTGGGGAGGATGTATTTTTGCTGGTAGTGTAGTCTTAAACTTCCTCCCATTCAGCAATTCCGCAGGTGATTTCATGTCTGCTTTCAGTGGTGTTGATCTGAGTGATAGGAGGGCAAGGTCTTGATCTTCCCCCATCTCACTACTTTTGATGAGAGTTCTCTTGACAGTCTGGATCTGTCTTTCAATGAACCCGTGTTCCCTTGGGAAATGTGGGGATGAGGTTACTATTTTGAACCCATACTTTTCTGCCAGATCTCTGAATTCTCTCGATGTGAACTGGGTTCCATTATCACAGATTACCTTTTCCGGGATTCCTTGTTCAGCAAACAAGCTCTTTGCAATTCTGGTGGTAGTTGTGGCTCTCAAGTCTTTCATCCTTCTCACAAAAGGAAATTTGGAATAGCAATCTGTCATTATGAGATACCATTCTTGATTGCACATGAAGAGATCTGCCCCAACAGTGTGCCATGGTCTTGACGGTATTTCACTAGGTATCATCTCCTCTTTCTGTTGTGCATTTCTGTATTTCTGGCATGTACCACATGCAGAAACCATCTGTTCTATATTTTTGTACATGCCTATCCAGTATACAGCTGATCTGGCTCTCAGCTTGCATTTCTCCATTCCCATGTGGCCTTCATGTATCAGATGGAGAAGTTCTGTCTGCATCGTCTTTGGCACGATGATCCTCGATCCAGCAAGGAAAATACCGTCTTCTACTGCAATATTGTCTCTAATCGTCCAGTATTGATGAATTGTCGCCTGTACCTGCTGGATTCTCTCTGGCTACCCCTGCATCACTTGTTGTGTGAGTAGCTGCAATTCCTCATCTTTTCTAGTCTCATCTCTGATTTGACTGAGCTTTTTAGGGGTAACACTCACTAGGTGGTGGATTTTCACTGTTAGACCCTCCACCTCATGTTTCTCATATGGTGACAATTGAGACAACGCATCTGCTAGCACCATTTCCTTTCCTGGCTTATATTTAAGTGTGAAGTCATAGCTTTGGAGCCTTAGAAGTAGTCTTTGCAGTCTTGCAGGTGCTTTGCACAGATTCTTCTTATAGATCTGTTCTAGTGGACGATGGTCACTCTCTATTGTAAACTGCCTTCCATACAGGTATGTATGGAATTTCTCGCATCCATACATTACTGCTAATAGTTCTCTTTCTATATTGACGTATCTCGTCTCGGCAGACGTCAAGGCCTTCGATGCGAAAGCTATCAGCTTTCCTTCCTGCACCAGAGATGCCCCTAGTCCTCTGGTAGAAGCGTCTACTTGTAGAGTGACTGGTTTTCTTCTGTCATAATATGACAGACTTGTTTCTTTGCACAACAGTTCTTTAAGTTGTTTGAAATTCCTTTCGTGTGATTCAGACCACTGGTATTCGGCGTCTTCTTTCATTAGCTCTCTGAGATTTGCTGTATGTTCCGACATGTTTGGGATGAAAGAACTCATGTATTGGACCAAGCCAAGGTAACTCCTCAGCTCTTTCTTATCTTTGGGTGGTTTCATTTCAACAATCGCCGCAATCTTCTCAGGACTTGGCTTGACTCCCTCTGGCGTGTAAATCATACCAAAGAATTGGCATTCCTTGACTTTAACTATGCACTTATCGGCATTTAAGTTGATGCCAGCCTTCCTGGTACGCTCCATGGCCTCATGTAGGTGCATATCATGGTCTCTTTCAACTGCTCCATAGATCTGGATATCATCAACTATTCCTATAGCTCCTCCACAGCCTCTGTATGTCTCGCCTACTTTCTGTTGAAAGATATCTTGACTGACCTTTAACCTGAATGGTAGCCGCAGGAATTTGTAACGCCCAAATGGTGTGTTGAATGTTGTCAGTGTTGTTGATTCCTCATCCAACTTCACGTTCCAATATCCATTTCTGGCATCTAGTTTTGAGAAAACCTTGGCTCCTGCCAGTGATGGCGTAATCTCCTCTAGCGTTGGGGTGGGATAGTGGTCCCTCTTTATCGCCTGGTTTAGATCTTTAGGGTCCAAACATATTCTGAGACGCCCGTTTGGCTTTTCTCGTACCACAATTGCGTTTACCCAGTCTGTGGGTTCAGTGACCTTTACGATCACTCTCCTTTCTGCCATCTCCTTTAGCTCTCTTTCAAGCTTTGTCTTCAGCTCGATGGGTACTTTTCATGGAGCATGGATAACGGGCTTTACCTCTGGATCGATGGTGATGTGGTATTGGAAATCTCCGAAACATCCCACTGTATCATCGAAACATTCCGGATACATGTCTATCAAGTCTTTTTTACTCTTGATCTGTGGGCGGTTCTCCAGTGGGGTGTTGCTGTCTATCCTCAGTGACGTTTCCATCAGCTCGTGACTCACTGAGATCAATCTCAACTTCTCGCAGCTGTTTAATCCCAGGATCGCTGGCCCCTCAGTGTCGGTGACATAGAACATGCAGTTGATGTTCTTTCTTTTATGTGTCCCTTTGACAAAGGTTATTCCGAGTTGTTTAATCTCACTCCCCCCGTATGCTGCCAGCATGACATTACTTGCCTTTAAACAACCACTTTTCTGGTAGCCATCTTCTCTCAAGTTTTCGGGAAAGATCTGCTGGTACAGTCTCAATGGGAGAATGTTGCTCTGAGACCCTGTGTCCAGCTTCAACTTTAAGTTGATGGTTGTGGGCTGACCTTTAATCCTCTTTTCAATTTGGATGATGGTGTGCAATTCTCTCCTCAGAGTATTTTCCGCTCTGGACATCTCGTGAAGCTGTACCGTTATGGTTCCGATGTTTAGTGTATTGTCATGACCATAATCATCATCATCCTGCTCATCTGTGGCATGGATATTGTGTTCCTTTCTCTGGTTCTGCTGTCTGCCTTTGTTTTTGATGTATGTTCCTTCTTTCTTCGTTCTATGGTGTGGAGATGCCGGAGTTGGACTGGAGTGGACAAATGTAAGAAGTCACACAACACCAGGTTATAGTCCAACAGCTTTATTTGAAATCACAAGCTTTCGGAGCGCTGCTCCTTCTTCAGGTGAAGTGGAGAAATGCATAAAGACACAGCTTTTATAGTCAGAGAATCATGTCAGATGTTTACAGGTAACCTTTCCAACTGCCATTTATCACACCTCGGCAGAGAGATAATCACAGCAGTCAAAGGTGTGAATGGTGTCCAAACAGGTCAGTCAGGGAAACATTACATCAAAGAACAATGAGGTGGGGTCACAAGGGGTCAAATATTGCAGATGCTGGGGTCTGTATGAAGAACAAAAAAAGACAAAAAACATTTTTTTTGGCTGGAAATCACAGCAGGTCCGGCCGCATCTGTGTAGAGAGAACAAGCCAATGTCGACTCGAGTCTGGATGACCCTGCGTCAGGTGGGGTTACATGTAGCGTGACATGAACCCAAGATCTCGGTTGAGGCCGTCCTCATGGGTGCGGAACTTGGCTATCAGTTTCTGCTCGACGATTTTGCGTTGTCGTGTGTCTCGAAGACCGCCTTGGAGAATGCTTACCCGAAGATCGGAGGCTGAATGTCCTTGACTGCTGAAGTGTTCCCCGACTGGGAGGGAACACTCCTGCCTGGTGATTGTTGCGCGGTGTCCGTTCATCCGTTGTCGCAGTGTCTGCATGGTCTCGCCGATGTACCATGCTCCGGGGCATCCTTTCCTGCAACGTATGAGGTAGACAACGTTGGCCGAGTCACATGAGTATGTACCATGTACCTGGTGGGTGGTGTCCTCACGTGTGATGATGGTATCTGTGTTGATGATCTGGCATGTCTTGCAGAGGTTGCTGTGGCAGGGTTGTGTGGTGTTGTGGTCACTGTTCTCCTGAAAGCTGGGTAATTTGCTGCGAACGATGGTCTGTTTGAGGTTAGGCGGCTGTTTGAAAGCGAGTAGGGAGTCGACATTGGCTTGTTCTCTCTACACAGATGCGGCCGGACCTGCTGTGATTTCCAGCCAAAAAAAATGTTTTTTGTCTGTTTTTTTGTTCTTCATACAGACCCCAGCATCTGCAATATTTGACCCCTTGTGACCCCACCTCATTGTTCTTTGATGTAATGTTTCCCTGACTGACCTGTTTGGACACCATTCACACCTTTGACTGCTGTGATTATCTCTCTGCCGAGGTGTGATAAATGGCAGTTGGAAAGGTTACCTGTAAACATCTGACATGATTCTCTGACTATATAAGCTGTGTCTTTATGCATTTCTCCACTTCACCTGAAGAAGGAGCAGCGCTCCGAAAGCTTGTGATTTCAAATAAAGCTGTTGGACTATAACCTGGTGTTGTGTGACTTCTTACATTCTTCGTTCTACACCTCTTTTCCCAGTGGTTTAGTTTGCCACATGCATTGCAGCTTGTTCCAGATGCTGGACATTTCCTGCTGTCTGTATAATCGTGCGGTCTTCCACAGCTTCTGCACATGTTTCTCCTGTTGTCATGTGCATACCTTTGTGTGTTGTACTTTTCTCTCACTGTATCCACTCTTTTGTCCGTCTCAGAAGCCGTCCGCATGTCAGCCGTTTGAGAAATCAGCGTTCTCATTTGCTGTTTCATGGCTTCATGAGCTCTCGCAGTATCTACAGCCTCTGTTAATTCGAGATTTTCATTTCCTATCAGGGCTTTTTGTACCTCTGCATGCGCTGACCCCCATATCAGCTGGTCCACAAGCCTTTCCTCCATTTCCTTAAATGCACACTTGCTGGCTTCATTTCTCAGCCTTGTTATGAAATTGTCAACTGTTTCACCGAGTTCCTGTCTTAGACTCTGGAATTTGTATCTGTGTATACGGTGATTGGATTTAGGCTCTAGATGGTTGCTGAATTTACCAAAGATTGCCACAGGGTTTTCCTTTTCCTCTTCAGTCAAACTCCAGCTATTATACAAATCTAGTCCTTTTTCTCCTGTCCACAACAGAATGTAACTAACCTTTTCCTCGTTGGCAGTATCCTTCAGGAAGCTTTTGAATGTAAGGTCACATTTCTGTTTGAACTTGCGGAATGCCTCCACTAAATCGTCGGCATCCCAGTTCATGAGGGGTTGCATTTGCGCAGTCAGTGCAGCAGCAGCCGCCATCTTAGTTGCCCGTACGATTCACACTCAATCACCGCAGGCACCGGCACTCACGATCAGCTCATATATCCATTTTTGTCTTATTCGTTGTTCATATAGTACAAGTTGTACTCACTTATACCGCTGCCATCATGTTGTGTCTTCTTGTGTTCTTATTACTATATATAATACAGACACTTTTAACTCATTTTAGTTACTGCTTTTACTCAGCTATATTCTTGCTTTGTTGCTGTTGCTGCCTCATGGTGTGGAGTGATACAAGATGTCCGTCCTTGCACTGTGCACTCCTTTTCACAGTGTGTCACATGACAATATAAATACACTAACCAAAGTAGTTCCATATATAACGATGTAACAAATAATTCCATTTAACGATGTAATAATATAACAATGTAACAATGAGGTACATGTAGAGAAGATGTTTCCACTTGTAGGGGAGACTAGAACTGTGGATAGACTGGGGTTGTTTTCTTTGGAACAGAGGTGGCTGAGGGGAGACTTAATTGAGGTGTATAAAATCGTGAGGTGCCTAGATAGAGTAGATTGGAAGGACCTATTTCACCTAGCAGAGAGGTCAATAACCGGGGGGAAAGATTTAAAGTAATTGGTAGAAGGATTAGAGGGGAGTTGAGGAGAGCTTTTTTCAGCCAGACGGTGGTGGGGGTCTGGAACTCACAGCCTGAAAGGGTGGTAAAGGCAGAAACCCTCATCACATTTAAAAAGTACTTGAAGTGCCGTAACCTACAGGGCTACGGACCAAGAGCTGGAAAGTGGGATTAGGCTGGATAGCTCTTTTTCGGCTGGCACAGACATGATGGGCTGAATGGCCTCCTTCTGTGCCATAAATATAAGATAGTCACTAATAAATTCAAAAGGGAATTGGGGAAAAACCTCTTCCGGAGTGTGGCTAGAATGTGAGGCAAATAGCATAGGTATATTTAAGGGGAAATTAGATAAGCACATGAGGGAGAAAGGAATAGAAGGATATGTTGATAGGGTGGGAAGAGGCTCGTGTGGAGCATAAGCACCGGCATAGACCAGTTGGGCCAAATGGCGTGTACATTCTATGTAATAATGAAGTGGGTCTAAAATGGACAAACTGCAAAATATATATTGAACGACAACTGAAATTGTATATATATGTATATATATTATATAGAAATATAACAGGCTCTCTTACAAATGTTAGAACATAAATGAAGATTATAGAACTTGAGTAGATGTCAGATACATAATAAGAAAGTTTGGAATGTTAAAAACTCACTCAACTCATGAAGTCTGTAGCTTCCGCAGATTCATCTACATCCGCTATCCATCTTGTCATCGAATTATCCTAAGTATTTTAGGAATGTTGTCATAAATACTCTCTGATCCCTAAATAGCCAAGGAAACTCCAGAATTTTTTATCGACACATCTGTACCATTCTGCTCTGGCCAGCTGTCCTCCACAGACAACAGTCCCTTGGACTTCGATATAATTAGAAACGCAGCTTAGATTTTTTCAATCCGGCAGGAATCCCACCCAATCAGTGGTGGTGGGATGAACATTCGGTCTGATTAGCTAATTCCACCTTAATCCCAGTGGATAAGTCATAATTGTGGCGCCTCCTGATGGCATTCCCATTGAGTTTCCTTCTCTATTTGGCGGGCATAGATAAGAAGCTGGGGTGGGGGGGGGCGGCGGCGGGATGGTGGATCATTGCTGAGATATTTGCTGCAGCATAGCATGACTGTTGGTGTTGATTCATAAGCAAAAAAGTTTCTATTTTATGCATTTAAAAAAAAATTAAATTGCCTGCATAGTACTTCGAATTACAATTGCCCTTGCCACCGTAAACCATCCTGCAAATTATAAACCCTCTTCCACTATTTTAGCAACACTGGACATCAGGAGTGCAATATTTTCAGTATCTGCCATCACTTTTGGTGAGAAATCCCAGAAGTTGGCAGCAGAGGATAGTGAGCCACACTTCCTGCACTTGCCCACTGAAAAACCAACTCAAAACAGGCGTAAAAAAGTTTTGAGAATCAGGGCCATTGTGCTTCATAAAGTGTTTGATCATTTCAGTCTGTACCTCTCTCCAGAATGTTAAATCTTCCTCCCAACCAGTTATTTGTTCAGTTAATTTTTTTTTAAAAAGGTTAATCCAGCACAAGCAGTTGTTGCTGTGCAGGACTATGTTCAACATATTAACTACTCTGTGGGGGGAAAAAATCTTCTGATCTCTTGTCTCACTTCAAGCTTGTAATTTTAAACCTTTGTTTACCAGTCCTCTATTCCTAGTCCAAGTCAAAAGCCCCAACTTTAACTGGGAGCGAGGAGCGAGGGTGGGGTCAACGGGCAAGTGTCAGGCTCACCCCAACTCGCCCACGAGGCCCAGGCCATTTTAACTCCACGGAAAGAAAGAAGAGGATGGTAATGTAGAACACGAAGGAGAACAATGAGGACTTTGAGATTTATTAGATGTCCACACTTGGTGAAGGGTGAGGAATAGGTCAGCTGAGATACTTGGCTGAAAATTTGATCTCTTCAAATTGACCTAAGAACAGACTGAATCAAGGAACAACTTGTCATCAAGCAATAAGCTAAACTGAATGCAGAGGCCTTAGCTTGACAAAAGTCACTCTCTCTTAATCATGGCAAAAAGAGAGAAACCATGAATCAGTTTGTTCATGCTAATAAATTTATCAGACCTCAGAGAATCATACAGCATAGAAGGCCATTCAGCCCATTGTGCCTGTGCCGACTCGTTAAAAGAGCTATCCAAATAGTCACACTCCCCTCCTCTTCCCCATAGACCTGCAAATGTTTCCTTTTCAAGTATATATCCAATTCCTTTTTGAAATTTACTATTGAATCTGCTTCCACCACCCTTTCAGGCAGTGCATTCCAGATTATAACAACCTGCTGCGTAAAAAAATTCTCATCTCCCTTCTGGTTCTTTTGCTAATGATGAAAATTAGACTTGTTGCAAATATAAGGGAGCACATAGAGTCAAGTATATTTAATGAATCTCAGGATGTTTTGGATCATTCTGCTTTTGTGTTTTGATGATGAAATAATTAACTGATTGAAGATATTGTGGCTGAATATAAACTATTTTGTCCTGGGTGAGGGGGTGGATTCAATTTCATTCATACTCAATGTCAAGTCAGATCTCCTCCAACTCATGTTCAGGTCACCTCATCCATACCACAAGTGCAACAATTTTCACTTAAGGACTGTAAAGTGAAGTCCTATCTGATTATCTTTGGGACAGGTTCAGACATAGTAATTAATTCACTGACCTATTTCAGAATGAAAGGACCAAAATATACCTTGAACACAGAATGTTTGCAGCAACTATACCACATTGCTGCATGTGCTTCTGCAATGCCTTCTTATGTGTTGCTGACGTGGGATTCCTCATTGAAAACTTTACCCTTGCCAATTATGCAAAAATAGTTGGTATTCTCATCCAGCAGCACAAAGGATTTATCCAACAATGAAGTGTTGTGTATCTGAAAATTCAAGAGGGGTAATTTTGACTTACTTTGCTACCTAGCTTTGTATCGTCAGCAAACTTGGATATATTATACTCGGCCTCCTCATTCTAAGTCATTGATATAGATTGTAAATAGCTGAGGCCCAAGCACTGATCCTTGCGATACCCCACTAGTTACAGTCTGCCAACCCAAAATGGCCCGTTTATTCCTACTCTGTTTTCTGTCCTTAACCAACCCTCAATCCATGCTAATATATTACCCCCAATCCCATCAGCCCTAATTTTGTGTAATAAACTCTTGTGTGGCACTTTATCGAATGCTTTTTGAAAATCCAAATACACCACATCCACTGGTTCCTCCTTATCTACCCTATTAGTTAAAACCTCAAAAAACGATTAGATTTGTCAAACACAATTTCACTTTTCATAAATCCGTGTTGACTCTGCCCAATCACATTATGATTTTCAAACTGCTCTGTTACCTCATCCCTAATAATAGATTCTAGCATTTTTCCCACTTCTGATGTCAGGCTAACTGGCCTCTAGTTCCCTGTTTTCTCTCTCCCTCCTTTCTTGAATAGCGGGGTTACATTTGCTACCTTCCAATCCGCAGGAACCGTTCTAGAATATAGGGAAATCTGGAAGATCAAAACCAATGCATTCAGTATCTCTGTAGCCTCCTCTTTTAAAATCCTAGCATGTAGGCCATCAGGTCCAAGGGATTTGTCGGCTTTTAGTCCCAGTAATTTCTACAGTCGTATTGCTTTACTAATACTAATTTCCTCATTCTCTCAAGACCCTTGCTTCCCCACTATTTCTGGAATGTTTTTTGTCTCTTCTTCTGTGAAGACAGATACGAAGTTGTTCAATGTCTCTGCCATTTCCTTATTCCGCATTATAATTTCTCCTGACTCTGCCTCTAAGAGACCCAAGTTTACTTTGTTAATCTCTTCCTTTTTACATACCTACAATCTGTTTTTATGTTTCTTGCTAGTTTTCATATCCTCCTTTCTCTCTCTCAATCTTTTGGTCATCCTTTGCTGAATTCTAAAATCTTCCCAATCCTCAGGCTTATTACTCTTTTTGGCAATATTGTAAGCCTCTTCCTTTAATCTAATATATGTAAGTTCTCGTTCGCCATGGTTGGACCAATTTTCCATTGGGGTTTTTATTCCTTAAGGGAATATATATTCATTCAAAATTATGAATTGCTTCTTTAAATGTTTGCCACATGTTTTAATCTCATTTTCCAATCTACTTTAGCCAACTTGCCCCTCATACCTACATAGTTTTTTTCAGGTTTAAGACCCTAGTTTCGGACTTAACTAAATCACTTTCAAACTCAATATATAATTCTATCATATTATGATCACTCTTCCCCAGAGGCTCCTTTACAAGAAGGTGATTAATTAACCCTGTCTCATTGCACAACATTAGATCTAAAATAGCCTGCTCATTAGTTGGTTCCTTCACGTACTGATTTAGAAAACTATCTTGAATGCATTCCATGAACTCATCCTCCTCACTATTACTGGAAATTTGGTTTTCTCAGTCTATATTAAAATTAAAGTCCTCCATGATTACTGTATTACCCTTGTTAGTTGCAACTCTAATTTCCTGATTTATACTGCGCTCAACACTACAACTACTGTTAGGGAGCGTATAAACTACTCCCACCAGTGCTTATTGCCCCTTGTTGTTTCTTAGCTCCACCCAAAGTAATTCTACATCTTGATTTTCTCAACCAAGATCCTTTCTCTCTACTGTCTTTATTTCATCTTTTATTATCTGGGCTACCCCAACTCCTTTCCATTTTGCCTATCTTTTCTAAAAGTCAAGTATCCTGGAATATTTAGCTCCCGAACTTGGTCACTCTGCAACCATGGGGGGAATTTTGCGGGGGGTCACTGGGCACGATTGGTGGTGGGTCAGGTGGGAAAACGTTCTCTTTTGCCAGCGGGTCGGGGCACCGCTGTCAACCCACCGCCACACGCCTTTCCCAAATGTTGGGTCTGTCAATACTGAGGGGAAGGCAATTCAGGTTATTATGACCTTGAGGATTAAGAATTATTTTAAGCTCACCTTTAGAATTTACCAGGTCACCCACAGAGTCCACGCTGCTCGTTATCACATTGGATAAGCAGGGCAGGAGTTGAATGGCCATGGAATCATCTCATTACTTGACAGCTGCAAATGTGTTATAAAAGCTCCCATCTCACAGCTGTTCACGTTCCAAGCTCAGAAGCAGTTGCTTACTGCATTTGGAAGACAGATTGAGCTTTATGCAGGTTGCAAGTGTTTGGCGTAAACTCTCTATCCAGTGTCACCTCATTGAAACAACCTCGCTCACCATTGACAGATCGCTTCTGTCATCTCAACTTTATCTTCTATCTATTACATCAGCATCAGTGCCCTTGAAACTATCTCACCTTGGTTCTCAGCATCCCACCACAATCAGCCCCAACAACACCACCAACCTTCTCCGCAATCAACTGACACTGCAGAGGGTACAGGGCATCAGCACCCAACTACATTGCTGCCCAGGACACCAGGGATGGCCTCACCATGGCCAGATTTACTTTACTTGAAATAACAACAGAAAATGCTGGAAAAACTCAGCAGGCCAGGCAACATCCGTGGAGAGAAAATAGAGTCAACGTTTTGGGTGAACCCTTTGTCAAGACTAAAGAAGCACAGGAAATGAAATAGATTAAGAGGCCAGGCTGGGAGAGAACAAAAGAGAAATGAAGAGACATTAAGAGGTATTCAAAACGAGACGAGATGGTGATAGGACTAGTGGAGACAAAAGACGGCTCTAGATTAGGTGTGAAATGCGCTGGCAGAATGGGAGACAGCTGCCATGTGGGAGAGAAAAAAAAGGAAGGGGGGGAAAGGGCCAAAACAAAGGTGTGGATAAAAAATATAAGTAAAAATGTAATAGGGGTTGAGGTTATGATCTGAAATTGTTGAACTCGATATTGAGTCCGGAAGGCTGTAAAGTGCCTAATCGGAAGATGAGGTGCTGTTCCTCGAGTTTATGGTGAGCTTCCGTGGAACAATGCAAGAGGCCAAGGACAGTGAGGTCAGAGTGGGAATGGGGCAGTGAATTAAAACGACAGGCGACCGGAAGCTCGGGGTCACCCTTACGGACTGAATGGAGGTGTTCTGCAAAGCGGTCTTTACTTGACGCTGTACACCCTGGCTGCCACATGATGCGCCAGGTTGGCACCACCATACACCAACACCAGAAAGCATCCCTACAATGCTCAAGGCCAATCATTTCACACTCATCACCATTGCGGGGGTGGGGGGTTACCCTTATATCTCACCATTAACTGCAACTTACTAAGCCACTTCCAAAGCTGCACACTAATCTGTCCAAGAACGCAAAGTTTTGAAACTAAAGATTTTAATGTTTGATAGCACATTACCAGAAACTTCACATGAACATTGGCTAAAATTGTGTGTTGTTAGTTGGTATGATTGGACTAGAACGAGGGCGTGTGTGAGGGGTGGCTAGTGAGATGAGGAAGTGATAATGTAGATAAAGAAGGATGGGTGGAGGTGCAAGGTGAGTTGGTGTGAGAAAGGATGTGCAGGAGTAGGATAGGGAAGGCAGAGTGATGGGGGTGTGATGAGTGGCACAGCAGGATGAGGTTGAGTGTGGCTTGGCATTAACGTTTCGTGATCTACTGAGATCATTGAAAGGTTTGTGCCACTGCAGCCAGGTCCTCCTGACGACATCCCTGCTTGTGCCCTCCTGTGCAATGTGCAACCAGGCTGCGTTGGTCTCCTGTGGAGGTCTCTTCCTCCCATTAGAAGGGAGGAGAAACTCCCTGCGTGCTGTGACTCCATCCATAAGCATATGGAGGGAGTCATGGGAGAGCCTGAGTGCAGCCGTGACCTCTGTGCAGTGTTTGCAGCACCTCAATGTTGTAGAACATGGACAGCACAAATTTCAAAGTCAATTTGCGCATGGTCCCTTTAACGAAACCGGCTGATGACGTGTCATCAAATGACATCATCAGACCCGCTTCCTTCAATTGGCCGGCAAACTTGCTGGGTGGGCTTAACAAGCCCAATCAGGGGAAAATAATTTTCTGCAGCAAGACTGGGACCTGCTACCGACGCCGCCCGCCACGGAATTGCTGAGGTTGCTAAAATCCAACCCCACATCTCCGTAATGGCTACTAGATCAAACTCATTTATTTCTATCTGTACTATTAATTCATCTATTTTGTTGCAAATTCTTTGCATATTCAGATATAGTGCCTTTAGCTTGAACTTTTTTCTATTTTTTCCTGATTTCACTTTAGTCACCAATGCTCTATTACCTTTGTGAAGCTCTCTGTCCCTTCCTGACCCACTCTGCTTATTTTTACCCATTTCTAGGTGCTCGACGGCCAAAGTTGCAAATGTTGACTTGGTCACATGATGGACACAACTCAGTCAATCCTTGACACATAGAACTCAGCAAAATGGGAAGGATCACCAATAGATTAATAAGTTCATTAGCGACTACATAGAAACATAGAAACATAGAAGATAGGAGCAGGAGTAGGCCATTCGGCCCTTCGAGCCTGCTCCGCCATTCAACGAGATCATGGCTGATCATCCAAACCCTAGCACCCGGTCCCTACACCGACAGCCATCCCACCCAAGCCCTATCCCCATAACCCTGTAACCCACGTATTTAATCCCCCCTAACACTAAGGGTCAATTTTTATCATGGCCAATCAACCTAACCTGCACATCTTTGGACTCTCTGAACTCCATCACTCTGGATGAGTAACCATGTCTGTGGTGTGCTCAGAATCAATATTTTGAGGCATATTTTTCTCTTTAGTTCCTGGACATAGAGCATCACATGGGTGGAGTGCATATCCACAATGCAGCCTGCCCAATTCTCTAATATACTTAAACCACGTGATGCATCTGCCTAAGTGTTACAGAGGAAAATCTACCCAGTGCCTGTTTAGTGTGCAGTATAAAACAATCTTGCTAATACCAACTCCAACAATACAATGAATGGCAGATTTCCTTAGGGTCTTGTACTGGAAACATTTCAGAATGTATGCATTTGTTTTCAGCATGGCTATTCAAGCCATAGCTTTTTTCTAGTACATCTTGTTTGCCTGTTAATCCCAGGACTTCTGCAGAAAAGATCAATTAGGAATCACTGAGTTTGGCCAACAGAACACTGACACATGGAGTGCTAAAGCACACAATGGTGGATGTTTACTACTGTTCCGTAGCTTTTGTCTGCTTTCTTCAACAGAACTGTGTTCTTAAATTTGTTTCACATTCAAATGAAAAAAATCAATGACAAAATGTGTATCTTAGATACAATAAACAGCTTTAGAGAAGTTTAACCCTTGTGAATTTTATCATTTTAGGCACATTTACATATTTTGCAATCTTACGATTTTAATGTAATGTTGGAAAACATTGTCTGACATTTAGGTTCCACAAAGAACTGCATTGAATTTGGATAAGGAGCACCCTATAAAGTGTGAATCTGGTTTTCAGGAATGTTGCTGTGCAATCCCAGCTGGCTGACTGCCGAACATTACATCACTTTTACTCTGCACAGAGAAGCTCATTGTCAATCAATGTTAACTACAATTGCACATTTCTTTCCCACTCTTGTAGCATTAGTTAAAAAGTACTGATAATTCCATTTAATTAGGTGCTGCTGTTTCATGAACAATGAATGTATAAACAGTCGCTGAAAGGATGTTTTCATGTTGGCATGGGAGAAATACAAGTCAAAAATTTAAGGTTTCCTAAATAGCACAAACATTTTTATCTGAAATACATTATGGCATTTCTGTGCGCATTAACATATAAAATCCATAATTTCTCCTAATTTTGTAAGCTGTGTCAGACAATCACTATTCCTTGTCAATATGTTCCATAAATGTTTACTCCGGAAAATAACTGCTGAAGATTAGTATAAGTGTCGTGTGTTTTGGTCTGTTGAAACTTTATTCAGTACTAATCAACCATTTGTTAGTACTAGATGCTTATATGCTCAAACCAGTTTTGTAATTTAAAAAGTGAAGTATGATCTACTGAATAGACCCCAAATCCTAAATATTACAAAGGCAGATGCAAATATTTCAAACATCCACATTTCATGTGGATCATCAGTGTTTTGGGGGTAAGTGTGCATGTATGAGTTCATGGGTGAAAATCACCCTAACTCTACTGGCAATTTAAGAGATAATATTTTTATTTTAGTGGAAAAAATAATGAGCCAAAAAAAAAGTTAAAACCACCACAGAAGTAAAATTATTTTCATCACTCTTCTCTATTTTTATTGTGTATTAAATTCTTTTATTGCCTTTAATAACAATTATTGTGCCTCCCAGTTACAACCAAAAAGCAAATAAGACTTCAACAACAACTTCCATTTATATAGCACCCTTAATATAGTAAGGAAGTTAGCAAAATGTAACCCCGCTATTTAAGAAAGGAGGATGAGAGAAAACAGGCAATTACAGGCCAGTTAGCCTGACATCAGTCATCTGGAAAATGCTGGAATCCATTATTAAGGAAGTGGTAACAGAGCATTTAGAAAATCATAATATGATTTGGCAGAGTCAACATGGCTTTATGAAAGGGAAATTGTGTTTAACAAATTTATTTGAATTTTTTGAGGAAGCAAGTAGCAGGGTAGAAAAGGGGAATCAGTAGATGTAGTCTATTTGGATTTCCAAAAGGCATTCGATAAGGTGCCACATAAAAGGTTGCTTTGCAAGATAAAGGCTCATGGGGTTGGGGGTAAAATATTAGCATGGATAGAAGATTGGTTAACAGATAGAAAACAGAGTAGGGATAAACGGGTCATTTTCCAATTGGCAGATTTTAACTAGAAGGGTGCCACAAGGATCAGTGCTTGGGCCTCAGCTATTTACAATCTATATTAATGACTTAGATGAAGGGAGC